>NW_027256892.1:26168070-26793070 GCF_029215685.1 Pituophis catenifer annectens
ACTACATTCCAGCTTAGTGCGATATGTGAATGCAGTCATGGCCTCTGCCAGGTCTCACACTTCAACAGTCTCCATTGATTGAGCTCAAACTTGGCTTGCTTCATTTTAGACGAACATGTTGCATGAACATGTGTGAAAGGGATCTCATGGGACCCTTCTTGGTGGTTTGATCTGTAGTTGGGATTTGACCCAGGAAAGCTGCCAAGCTGCATCTGAATGATCACACTGGTTTTTTTTCTTCTTCTTCTTCCAACAGCAATATTTTCTTTTCCCCTTAATATTTGTCTTTCTGATGGGTTCAGACGCTATCTTGGTCCTCAATGTCCCCCGGGGGACACCTGCCACATTCAGATAGAACAGCCTGCCTTTCGGTGGGAGCGTCAGCTGCAGCACCTTCCGAAATTTGGTTATTATTAATTTCTGGATCTTAATCATAAGGCTTTAACAGTCTGGTGCAGTGAGCAAAACTTCCACTTGTGAAAATAAATGAACCAACTGGAGCTGCTTCACTACACCGCTAGTATAAACATTCAAGAGTAATGTTTGTTGAAAATGGGTAAAAATCTGATTAAAATGTATAAAGGATGCTTGGCTACACATTTAATTTAGCTTTAATGAGGCCTTTAAGGTATTTTAATTCAAATCCAAATTATTATTTAAAGGAAGAGAAATTTGACAGGTTTGTCTCCCTAGGTGGTACCGATTGCCCGAGTCTAAAAGTCTGTTAGGAAACTGAGGGTAAATACGGGGGAAAAGGTTAAGCGGGAAAGAAAAATAGCTCATCCTGTGATTGTAAAACCTGAAGGACAAATTGGGTGCCTCACGAATCTGAACTGAAATCACCAGCCCCCTTTCTCCACCCTCCTTGGCATCTCTGTCATCGGTCTGTTTTTCCGTCTGTCTGTTTTTTTGCCCCCCCTCTCTCTCTCCCTCTCTCCCCCCCTCTCTCTCATCTGTTTATCACCTATCCATCTCTCTGTCCACCTATCCATCTCTCTAAATAAGATTATAATCTCAATTTTGTGCTTATATAAAGATAATAAATACTATTAGCCATTTCTTAATCTTCAGAACCCGAAGTTCACCCCGATTTCTTAGCAACCAGAATCCATCCACATTTTCCCCCTCCCTCCGTATTGCTCCCCCCTTGCCAGCTCACCTGGTCTCTTTGCCAAAGGGGCCCAAACCTGCTTATCTCCCAGTACAGTTCTAGTTCCCTTGGTGACCCACGTAGGAAAGTAGGCTGAGCACAGAAGGAGGCAGCTGCATAAATTGGTGTAAAGTCTATTGAACATGATGGGATGGGCTTCTGAGCAAATATGAATCAAATAGAGCCATGACTCTCTCCCTCCCCAACTCCCCCTCCCCCTGCTCTCCAGGGACTGGATGAGTCTCCATCAGGAAAGGAAGCTTGGCTTTTTTGCAGTTTCAAGGGGAAGTCGCCAATCTTTAGGCAAATATTCTATTCCTTTGCTTAAGCTCCTCATTTAATGGAGGCCCAATTCTCAGAGTGGGAGAGAATAGCTTAAAATCAAATATATGTAAGAAGGGGCTTCAGTGATGGCCCTGCCTGGTGGGTTGAGAGAGCCAGGCTCAACCGAAAGTAGTGTACAAGTGTAAAAATCCATTTAAAAGTGGCAAAATACAGGGCAGAAGAAGAATGAATAGAATTACTGGAGGCCAGCAGGTCAGTCCCTTGCCCGGAACAGTTTCCACATGGATGAACTGCTAAGTGCCCCAACCCTTGGGGCTTCTTTTCTGGAGCACCAAACAGGTCATGGACTTGTTTTCTGCCCTGAATGCCCGACTGCCCTTCAGCCTCCTTGCCCAAGGCCTGCATTTCCTGCTCTCCTGTGCCAGCTGTGAAGCAGAGGCACTCCTGCAGCATTGTGGTTTATTTTAAACAGCAACACGGTAGGAAAAAGATGTTAACTGTGGGGTCGGGCAAGGTTAGGTCAACCGTCTTGGATCCTGGGTTGCCATGGAGTTTGTGGAATAAGAGGCAGAACAAGGTGAAGCTGGTTAAAAGAAGCTGGCTCTGGCTAATTCAGTGCTCAGGATTGCTTGATAGTGAGATGGGTGGCATATCGTTTTAATAAACAAAGACACAAATAAACAACTAGGCCTCGTGCTCTCTGAGCAAAGGGCTCAGAGAGGAAGCACCACCAGTGCTAGAGTCTGGCATGGGGCAATTCCCATTTCGGAGCAGGCCAGCTTCTCACAAGGGCCACGTGGAGGGGAGGGGAGCTCTCCATGGTGCTGAAATAAAAAGGGCTTGGAAGCTAGAGATGTTTCAGCTGGATCTGGGGAGGAAAGCAGCCTTCAGGATTAGAAGAGGACCTTCTCCCCAGATAACCCCTTTGGGAAAGCTCATTCCTTTGGCCCTGGGATGGAAAGGGGCTAATGGGGAAAAGCCTGCTGGTCCTCTGCTCAACTCAGTTCCCTGGGGAGACAGCAGCAAGGACAGAAAACCCGTTGCTCTTTCAAAGGCCCCATCACTTATTTATGTTGCTGCATTTGCTAGGTGTTTGGGCTGGTTCCCTCCCTCTGCCCTTCGGAATAAGGGATCAGAGTACGCTTTGCCAAGCGGCAACTTTAAAAGGCGAGTTCTGCTCAGGAAAGAGCAAATAGTTTTGCAGACTTCACACAGTTTGTCTTCGTTGCTGTCCCTCGTGTCTCAGAGGGATGCTGATTTGCTCTGAAGCAAAGATGGCTGCTGAAGGAGAGCAGATAAAAGAAGAGCAGCTCCTGGCTTTCTCCTTCCTGCTCCTTGCAAATCCGCCTAATGGCCCTTTCTGTGAGCCTTCAACCCCGACCAGGTCCTAGGCACAGCTCTGTGTCGCCTCCTCTTTGATGGTCTGTCTTTCATGCGTGAATAGCTCCCAACTGGAATCTGCCTCTGTATGGAAAGGAGGCCAGCCAGCAGGATGGAGTTTTTCCCATTGCAGGACTGGAGGCTCAAGAACTGTTTTGTCACGTCAACCCAAAGGGAGGAGACGAAGGGAAGTTTCTTCTTCACTGCCTTCAGGGACAAGCAGAGATAACCATAATGTCTCAGATAGCTTTGCCTTCTTTCTTCTTTCTGAGGAGCTAATAGTCAGCCCCCAAAGGGTGCTTGTTAGAATGGAAGCCAACTCCTCAGGCAGCTCTAGTCCGACCAGAAGCCTGCAAACAGTTGCCTCCTCTGCTGCCCAGGATCCAGAGGGGAGGATGTTGCGTGGCTCTCAGACCTGAAGAAACTGATCATCCAAACTTTTGTTCATCTAGTTTTCCTGGCAAAAGAAGTTTGGAAGTTGTTTGCCCTTCTTCCGAGGGGGACTGGCCCAAAGACTTTGTGCCTAAGACAGAACTAGAAGGAATTCTCTCGTTTCTCGAACAGTTTCTAGCTTGGTGCCTTAAGCATTACATCCAATGGGCTCTCAGTCCCTGCTTAAAACTATCTCAGCTTGTTTGTTTGTTTGCTCTGTTTCATTACCTGATGTTACCTGGTCGGGTAATGAAATGTCTGTAAGCAAACAGCTCAGCTCAGAGATCACCAAGGATTCCGCAATTCAACCCTGAGCTACATAGTCTCTTCTGTTAAAACTATCTAAATTAAAGGCCAGCACGGATGGCAGTGAATTTATTTGCTTGGCTCTGTATTGTTTTCCTTGCTTACTCTCTGCTGTTATTCAAAAGTCCATTTCCTCTGAACATATAAGTTCACCGAATAACTTTGAACTCAATCATCTGAAATGCATTATTTCCATCAAGCAAGTTTTTCTTGAGATACCCAGCAATAATAACTTTGCAATCAGCCGAGCAACTTCGCCATTTTTTTCCCCACCCAAACTTCACATGCATCACCTTTCCTGTCTCCTCTTTTTGGATCGGATATGTTAAGGCCACTTTTGAGGCCACTGGAAGGAAAAAAAAATCAACTTTTGCCAGCCCCGATGCTTTTGAGTTTAACCTCCAGAATGCTTGCTGGGTTTCTCAAAACCATCGAAGTTCAAGCGTGGTCAGGAAAGGGGCTTCACAAAGTTCACAAACTCACAAATCAATTTGATGTGCAGGAGGCAAAAATAGGCATCCTTTAGGAGCTGGGTAGAGAATGCATAGAAAAGGATTTGGCCTACCTTAAAAAATTCTGAGGAGTTTTCTAGGGAAAAAAATACATGTTTGGTTTTTGAAGGCCTTAAAATGGAACATGATGGATAAGAAAGGGGGTAGCTTCCCCCCCCAAACAATGTCCCCACTCCCCCCCACATTTCTATAAAGGAGACCCAGGAGATTTGCCACTGCATTTCTGGCAGCATTGGAAGGAAGAGCCACTAAGAAGCAACCAGCTTGCATATTAAAGAATGACATTATCAAGGCGAGCAGACAAGACATGTATATAATGCATAAGCGGGATTTGCTTCTTCTCCAAACAGCTCGTAGATCACCAGCAGGCTCCATTCCACAAAGGGAAGCATTTGGCAGCAAAAAGACCCGTCACCTCAAGGCAGCGAGAAGATTCCTTCTCCAAGGCTGCCATCGGGCTGGACAAGGAACCTCTGGGAGGGCCAGGCCAGCACCTGGTAGAGAGATGGGGCCCCTTTTGTGCCAAAGAAAGTCTATAAGCGTATAAGGGAGATTCTGCCATGCGGCTTGGAGAGCTTCTGCAATGATTTCCCAGGAGATTCTTCGTACTAAGAGCAAAGAAGAGGAATTGTGTTCCTGTTTGCGCAATTGGCTAAGAAGACGGTGTAGAAGACAGTTGTCCGTAGGCAGCATTGGGCTTCAGGAGAAGCCGTCTCAGGGCTGGAGACCTTTGCTGGATCTTGAGAACAGAATCCAAGATGGTTAGCCCTGGGATGGGGGACTCTCCTAGACCACCAGGGACATAAGATAGACTGGAAAGACAAGACATTCAAAAGGAGGCACTGGGACACCAAGACTCTTTTCTTGCCAGAGAAACGAAATGTCTCCAAAGTCAGCAGGCAAAAGGCTCCTTACCATTTTGCTGGGCATGGGAGGGAGGCTTTAGGAAGCCTGAGCAGACTTTCCTCACTGTCTGGGAATAATTGCAGTCAGTCACTGACCCCAAACTTCTTGCACGATCCATTCTGGGCTTTGTAGCTATTTCTGGTGACCTTCTCTATGGCTGCCCTCAACTCCGGATGCTCTCAGGAAGAAGCACAGATGACTGGTACTATTGACCCCTGTCTTCATTTATTTACTTTTATTTATGTTTAGAAACTTTCCTCAGGCACCAGCTGAAGGTGATTTGGTTATCTCCCCCGGCATTTAACATCCTTGTTCATTGAATGTTATTTATAATGTGGTCATTGTTAGAACACTTTCTGAAGCCTTGTTGCAAAGTTGTACTTGATTTTACATTCCATTCACTGCAACATCCTTTCCCAACCAATGTGTGGCTTGTAAGTGTTAGAAAATATTAAATTGCTATTGTTGTCTTGAGTGAGATTTATCATTTTCTCAATGTGCTAAAGGGAGAAAACTGTACTCTGGCATTCTTAATTCATGTTCCCTCTTCATGCAAGATGATAAATAGGAAACCTCTCTGATTTAAGGAGGCAGCAGCAGCAGCAGAAGAGATGCCTTCCCAGCCCCTGTCTCAGATGGCTTTTTCCATGCCTGGTCTGAACTAAAGGTCCCAATGATCTGAAGGAGCCCTCCCGTACTTGACCTTCAGGCATCCCTACCCAACAGGGAGAAAGTGACCCCTTGGAACCAGCTACCAGCTTCCAAGCCAACATTGGAGGAACTCACTGCCATTGGTCTGTTGTCAGCATCCAATTCTAGTACCGTTGAGGGCATTGCTTTCACTAGCAAAGTTACCACCCATCATTGGCTGCTGTGGTTGCCATCCTGAGAGCCAAAAGAAGATACCACAGAAATAGGGTTGCCTTTGAGTGCTTCCAAAGGGGGAGGGGTATCATCAGTCTTATGAATGAGATGAGTTTTGCAGCTCCCAGGGGATCAGGTGACAGAGCTGGTGGATTGCAGTTCTCCTCAATTCTGATGGTTCTTGTTCTTTCTGTCAAAAGGGAGGAAGCTGCTCCACTGATGGTTGTTGTTCCTGAATTAGAAACGTAGCTCTTCCTTGCTTTGAAAGGAAAGACTCTGTGAAGCCTCCCGTGCTCCTTCATTCTTGACCAGGCATCTTAGCTTGACAGAGGAGCCAAATGCAGGAATCCCAGTATTTTTAAGAGAAGAGAGGTAAAGCATAGAAATTGCTTTTCATTCCCTCCTCCTTTAAAAACTTTACTTAGGGGGAAGGAGTACATATTTCAGCATGAGCCTGGAAGAGCAGAGGTCAATCAGCTGGTGACTGCTCACAGGGTCCTCTCTGACTGGCAGATCTCTCTGCTCAGGCATTGATCAAAAAAGGCCATAGATTGACCTCCTGGCAGAAGTGCCAATGTGCCTCATGATGGTTTCAGAGCCACAAAGATCAAGAACCGGTCTCCTCACTTAGGATCCATCTCAAGCAACTTTTCAAGTGATTGGGAGGGCCCTTCACTGCTCGTCAGCTATCCACCCCTCAAGATGGAAGAGGGGTGCAAGTGGGTAAGGGGTCGCAATGGAGCTGCCCACTAGATTATTTGCCCACGTGCAGGGGGATATAGGCCACAAACCAAATCTTTAAACACAACCAGGTTGAAAAGAGGCCCATCAGAAGGGCAGGGCTAGCCTCAGCGTTGACCTCTGGATGATTGTTGTCCAAGAATTGCTCATAAATCTGTTGGAAGAGTGATCTTCATCCAGGAAAGAAGGGTCTTTTTTTTTAAAAAAAAGAAAGATTTCCTTGGGGAGCAGTAGAGTCACATGCTTTCTCATCTAGCATATTAAAAAAAGTATTATGGCTCTAAAGAAGAAATCTGAACGAGGAGATCCTATTGGAACCCCAGAAGACGACTTTGGATTACAGATAGAGGGGACGGGATGGGGAGCTTGGGTAAAATAAATGGTTTATTGAGTGTAAAAAAAAAAAAGGAAGAGTAGGATATAATATCACTTAGGATAAGCCATGAGACACCCCACCCCCTTAACAGAGCCTCCTGGGGACAAAACCTGTGGGAGAAAGGAAGGAAAATGGCTTGCTTATAAGTCAGCCACACAAAGTCCTCCTTGAAGCTAAATCACAACTTCCTTCACTCTTCCGAGACATTATGGAGAAATTCAGCCCTGCAGCTCATCCGGCAGCATCTACAAATGTCTGAGCTGGATTTAAATTATTTGTCATGCATTTGAAGTTGCCGAGAGGAGGAAGGCAGAACCATTTGAGGTAATCTATGCCTGTCTGCCTTCTGCCCAGATTTGATCATCCTTTCCATAGCTGTGGCATCCAACGAGGAGGACAGAAAGAGTCAGCGGTGCTCAAGGCAAATTTAACCCAGCCAAGGCAATCTACAGTAGCACAGATGAACCACGAGACTGAAACATTTTGATTTTGTTCCCACATGCACTTGGTTGGGTTGATCAAAACCTCCACAGCATGATACCTTCACTAAAATACCGTATTTTTTGGAGTATGAGACACTCCTTACTATCAGATACACCTACCTTTTTTGGGGAGGAAAACAAGAAAAATTTTTTTGCCTCTACCTCTGCCTCCCAGCAATTTGCCTCCTTGCAGCAAACAGCAAACAGCCTGTTTCAGTTTCAGTTTCAGAACAGCCTGATTAGCACAAGCAGCTGATTGTCGCTTGGATTGGCCTCCTGAAGATCAGCTGTTTCAGTCTGCAGGGATTGTCATAGCCTATTGCCACCTCTGCACGCTCCATTTTCGGCCTCCGCTTCTAATTTTCAGCCTCCACGTGCCCCATTTTCTGCCCGTTTTGGGCAGCGGGGATTGGAATGGGCAGAAAATGGGGCACGCGGAGGCTGAAAATGGGGCACATGGAGGCGGCAATGGCAATCCCTGCAGCCTGAAACAGCTGATGGTCAGGAAGCCGATCCAATCGACCATCAGCTGCTTGTGCTAATCAGGCTGTGCTGAAGTTGAAACAGGCTGTTTGCTGTTTGCTGCAATGAGGCAAATTACTGGGAGGCAGAGGCCAAAGGATGGGGTCCAGCAGGTGGGCAGGGCTACATTCAGAATATAAGACGCACCCATATTTTCAGCCTCTTGTAGGGGGAGGGGGGAAAGTGCATTTTATGCGGTAATCTGAACTTGGTAATTTGTATAATTTGTGCAGAGGTCTCAACCCATGTGACATCATCATGGATCCTCACAGGTGCCTTTGACTGCAATCCAAGTTCTTCTAGATGCTCTTAATATATTTCTCAAGCAACGATGACACAAACAGGCTCCATTAGCTGATCTACAGTAGACGAGATTAGCAAATGCTCTGCTATACTTGAATTGCAAGCCATAGCAAAACTGGAAAGTAAAACAACAACTGAATAATAAGGGAAGAGATTGTTTAGATCACACCGGGAACTGTACTTCTGGCTTTCAAGACGGGTGTCGTAGAATTGTTTTTATTGTATCCTTTTTTTAAAAAAAATGGCAAAATAAGAGGTTTTTTTTTCCCTCAAAGGTGGGAGCTACTAATTAGTTCCATAGCCTGCCTTTAGTTCAGTAAAACTAGCTGACCTGATGAAGACAGAAATGGTGGTAATTCAGAGGCTGAGACAGAAGAGAAGAATCAATCTGATTTTTTAGAAATCCATTCAGAAACAGTTGTGAAGATGGTGAGTCAGGTGGCCTTCAGCTACCAACTAGAGGCAGAAGATGCTCTTTTAACCTCTACCAGCAAGCTCAGGGTATCACCCCTAGGTTCAATCCTAGCAGATCAATACAACCTGAATCCTTCTGCTTATGGCCATATAGGCTCATCTGAATGAGAGCAGAACAGTCCCAAAATGAAATGAACACCGAGGCTATAAACAGCCTAACCCACTCAGCTGAACATGGAGCAGTTGACCGAAATCAACCCAGCCTGTCTTTGCAAATCAAAAGGTCAACAGAAAGTCATCCCACCACTGCAGGTTTCAGGCTAGTTTTTGCCACCAATTTGGCCAAGATTTCAAGACCACCTGGGCTACTGATGGAAGACATCAACATGTAAAACAACTCAATATGCAGAACAAAAATCTTAGCATAAAAGTTGCAGCCACCAAAAATGTTTTCATACAAAGTTCAGCATCTCGATTGGGAAATTTGAATGTGAAATTGCAACAATATGATGAGTTTTGATCCACGCTGGAACAGTTGCTTTGTAATGTTTGTTCAGGTCCAGAGTGAGCCTTTGGTCCACAATCCCAAACATTCAGTGAGGCATTTCTGAACATTATTTTTATCTTCAGAGTCAGGGATTCCCTGCAACTTTCCATGTTTGTCGAGCTCCACCTTCTTGGCAAGCCTTATTTGTACAACTTCTGTGTCTCACTTTCAAAATAGATTTGTCAGCTGACTCAACAGCCGTGACAGCACCAAAGCTAACTCCTTGGATTTAGAAAAGTACGAAAACAGCTCAAGGCAAATGCTCACAAGTCAGCTTAGAGCTGTGAATCTCTACTCCGCTCCTGCCCTCATTTTCAAATGCTGTTTTCGTAGTAGGAAAAAAGTAAAATTTCTGAGAAAGAGCAAACTTGCAAAGGGCACAGGTGGAATTGTGGAAGAAGGAGGCAGACCCACACACCCAGTGGCTGTGCAAGAACACTCCCAAGTCACAAAATGATTGAGGTCGTGAGTGGGGCTCATCACAAAATCCTTGTTTTCCTGTAAAATGCACCAGTCCAGTGACAGTTTTGTGGAGCCCAGAAAGGGTTAAAAACCAAGCAAAGGGCTCCCTTCTCCAAAGCTATTCCTGCTCACTTGGCTGCCCTCCACAACTCCCACCAAGGGTGAGGGTGACTCCGGACACCAAAGGGCTTCTCTGTCCATCTTGGCTTGTCTCAGCCAAGCCTGGATGTCTTCTGTAATTGGAACGGTGCCACTAGGAATTCCGGGGCAGCAAGAATGAAGGTCTTGCGTGGGTAGTCTTTCAAAATTAGCTTACTAGGAGGGTTTCAGTCATTAGAGCACAGGCATGGAGGAGAGCTAGAGCAAGGAAGGAAAGGAGGAGGAGGAAGAAGAAGAAGAAGAAGAAGAAGAAGAAGAAGAAGAAGAAGAAGAAGAAGAAGAAGAAGAAGAAGAAGAAGAAGAAGAAGAAGAAGAAGAAGAAGAAGAAGAAGAAGAAGAAGAAGAATGAAATGGAAAAATCTTCCAAAAATCTTCCCAATGTGCAGCTCCTGAGGTTGCACAATGTGCAGCTTCTTTCACACACACGCAAATCTCAAAATTGGGCCGGGCTCCCTGAGGTTTGCAGGGGCCCCTTCTCTTTGTAGCTGGCCTGGAGGCATGCACATACACATATACATGTACACACCCATCATTCTTTCTCTGCTGGCTGCAGAGCAACTCCACGAGTGACAAGGCGAGACGTGAGGAGAAAACAGGCACCGGGAGCCACGGATGACAAGCAAGGGCAGAAAAGGGCAGCCTGGCGGCTCTCCCTGGCATCCCCAGAGCCCTGCCTCCAGCAGCTCCTGCACCCTCCCCCCCCCCAGGCCCCTCTGCGAAGATGTCGGGCTTTGTTATTGACCCCAATTACAGGAGTCAGGGCCAGGAGGATGTTTGGATCAGCCAGGTGGCTGCTTGGCCCCGGGAAAGGTGGCATGGGCCGAAAAGGGCATCGCAGTCCAGGATAATGGGGTGGGTGGGTCATAGGGAGGGGGGCTGTGAATTGTAGGTGGGTCTTAGTCAGGCATCTGCACCTGGAAAGCAGTGTGTGTGTGTGTGTGTGTGTGTGTCTTTCTCCCCAGAGAAGCTGCTTTCTGTGCCAAAGCAATTGCAGGGTGGGCAGGAGAAGCCAGTGGGTTTAATGGGGGCAGATGCAGATAAGGCCAAATGTAGAGTTTAAAAGGCTAACAGGCTGACTGGGACAGGCGGTCAGAAGTACAAAATCTTCTGCTCATTACAGAATTATGTCAAGCTAGGAACCTCCTTTATGGACTTCATGTCCAGGAACAGGCATCTCATTCATTGTCAGTGGGTTTTCATATTTACAACTGTTTCTATATCTGTATGTTTTATTACACTGTAAACCACCCAGTGCATCATAGCAATCAAACAAAGAAAGAAAGAAACTGACTCACTCCTTGGAACCCCCTCTTCTCCTGCTTCTCCTCCCCTGCCACCTTCCAACTTTCTGCCGGTTGAAGGGCGTTTGAAGCACTTCAATTCACGCCGTCCCTTTCTGAGGAATTTGAAGGCGACGGGGTGAAGTGGACAGCTAAGCTCAAAGGGAATAAGGAAATAAAACAGGGCCTTTTTATTTTTTATTTTTTTCTTAAATCACGGGGCTCTTATTAATACCGATTTGGTTCCATTTGGTTCCATTCTGCAACTTGTCTCCTGTAATTGACTATACCCGGAAAACAATTTTATCGGCCCAGGCAAGGCCCTCGATAAATACCTTCTGTGTTGCACATTGTATTTTAAGCAAGTTTGAGACTTTTGTATCAGGGAGATAATTGCCTTCAGGATACCTGCCTGCTATCTTTTCTCTTTCAGCCTTCTCCTAACACAGGTAAAGCTGTAATCTTGCACCAGATATAACCCCCCTCCCCAGAAATAACCTCTCCAGAAGAAATCTAATTTACTTTTTAATCTGGTTTGAAAATTTGCTAGCAAAAAATTTCCAGAGACAAGTATGACCATTTATTATTGTTTATCGTGGTGCCTGGACTGCTATCCCCATTCAGGTAATATAGCAAAGGATGGGCAGGGAGTGGGGGGGAGGAGGAGGGGGAAAATCTTTTGATGCATTATTTATTTGATATCTTCTTCCCCCTCATAAAATCAGGAAGCAGAGGACAAAGCAACGACCTTATCCATTTCGGCTGCATAATGTGAGATATATTGTGCATCTATTTCTTTCTCATTATAATATGCTCTGCTTATTTGGTAATAGAGGGGATATATGAAGGGACAGACAGGTGACCTGCTCGAGCAAGAGTCAGGAGAAGAACCGGCAGCGCCCTGGGAGAGAATCACGCTATTGAGATTGCCACCCCCCTCCCACCTGCCGTGGACTTGAGATGAAAGCCACAGGAGGGGGGGGCGGTCTCAGAGAAATTGTGGGGCTTCCATTCCAAGGACCCTTTTCCATTCATGGCCCTATGATTTGCACCAGCAGCTAAGCGGAAAGGCAGGTGACTTTGGCTGAGTCTTTGGAGAACCTCAACAAGCAGAAGAAGGCATGTTGGGTTGGAGGGTCTTCTTGTATGATGAAGCCAAGTGCCCATATTCATACCACTTGTCTACCAGTGAGAACTGGTGGGACCATAAAAATAGACAAAGTCGAAGAAGCTGCTGGGACTTCCAAATTCAAACAAGCACCTGTCACATAATGCCCATCCACAGATATAACAACTGTGGATAAGAAGGTCACAAAGGCCCAGCTAGTGGACTTGGCAATGTCTGGAGACAACAGAAGAGGAAGAGAAAGGACTGGAGAAAATCAACAAATGCAAAGACCTGCAAATAGAAATAGAACGACTGTGGCAAAGGAAAGCAGAGATTGTACCAATAGTGATGGGTGCCTTGGACTTGGATGCAATCCCAAAACAACTGGAACACCACTTGAACACCACTGGGGTTGACAAAAACACCCTCAGTCAATTGCAAAAGGCAGCTTTACTCCTAACAGCTTACATCGTGCAATGATAGCTTTAACAACATCAAACATCCACATCTGCCTATCCTAGTCCTTGGGAAGGACTCGATAGGTGGATGAAAATGACAAATTCAGTCTGAACATCTGGCTGACTGTGCAACGAACCACGATATTAGGTTCCTAGGGAGTTCAGCCCTTGGATACTCCCTGGGAGCATTGTTGGTTACTTGCTGGTGCTCTACCTGCATCATAGAAAGAAGCCTCCGTGGTTTAGCAATCGGGGCACAAAAGTATTGCTTTACCTTGCAGAGATGTTGAAGAGGGTCCTACTACACCCCCCACCTCAAGTGTCTTAAAAGCTTGGAAGCACATCTGAACGCAGCCAGCGTTGATGGCTGTAGTTTATAAACAAAAACAGAGAAGTTATGGAGTGGAATCCCAGGGACACTTTTCCTTCCCACAAAATACACACTCCCTTGGTGCTGTTATGGGTTGGCTCTCTTTGGGAACCCTTGTTGTCCAATCAAGACACTGAAGTTTACACAGCAAAACTTTCTTTCTCTCTCTCTCTCTTTTCCCTTTTCAGGCTGATGCCTCCTGCGGGAAGTGTAAATATAGAAAAAATGACAACATGTGCATTAATGCTCGTTAGAATGTCATCATTATATTCTACAAAGTGTCTGCTGAGGGGGTCCCTAAAGGGCACTTAGAAGCCAAGCAGCTGCTCTGCATTTGTTCCAGCTCGCATCTTGGAGAAAATGACATTGAGATAAATTGAGAGTGGCCGCATCTTGTGGAAGGGAATGGGAGGGGAGGGGAGGGGGGGGAGGGGAAGGGGAAGGGGAAAGGGAAAGGGAAAAGGGAAAGGGAAAGGGAAAGGGAAAGGGAAAGGGAAAGGGAAAGGGAAAGGGAAAGGGAAGGGGAAGGGGAAGGGAAAGGAAGGGAAGGGAAGGGAAAGGAAGAGAAGAGAAGGGACGGGAAGGGGAAGGGGAAGGGGAAGGGGAAGGGGAAGGGGAAGGGAAGGGAAGGGAAGGGAAGGAGAAAGGGAAAGGGAAAGAGAAGGGGAAGGGGAAGGGGAAGGGGAAGAAAAGGGAAAGGGAAAAGGAAAGGGAAATCCTAAGTAATAGTACTTCTGTTAAAATATGGATGAGGACAGAATGGAGGTGTTAAACAGGACAGATGGAGATTGACTCCCTTCAATCATCCATATCAATTATTTAAGAGATTTTGGCCTCGTTGTAAGTCAATTGTATGATGTTACTAAGTGCCACATTGAATTGGCTACATCTGGGTATACATGTGCATGTGGATATACACATACATATATTTGCATACATACTGTATGTGCAATTTGCATATGCAAATATATGCGTGTGTATCCGTGTGCCCGTGTTTGTACAGGATGCTTAAGGCCTGCGGTTGGGTTTATCTGGCCAGCCCTTGTGGGGTGTGATTTTATCTTCCATATCTACCTATTACATCTGGAGTTTTAAGGCTTGACTGTTGATCCCTGGTTGCATTAAGCAACTGCTTTATTTTTAAGGTTGTTAGGGAGCCCTGGGGGAAGGCGAGAGGAGGATTTGAAGGCATCTAATAATAAGCATGCAAAATCCATTGGATTAATTGGTAGCCATCCTTTTCAAGAGACTAAAAATACCTTAGATTAATTGGGAAGCTTTCTCTATAAAAAAAAAAAGATTTCATTATTAATACAAATATGATGAATAATACAAATATGGTGACACTGTTGATTAAAAACTGTAGGGTAATCTTTATTCTTAAAGGCTTTATCCCTTCTTTTTCTTATAGAGAAGAAAAACACTTTCCCAAAACTCTGTGAGTCACATTGAGAAAACGAGTGTTTCATTTGCATGCAAATGCACCCTTAATCAATGAATAAGATTGACCAAGTTATTCAATAGAGTTTCCTTTAATCACTTTATAGCCCTTCTGAATGGGAGAAAGCTCAGTAGCTTAAGATTTGTTGGGGAAATTCTCTTAAGAATCATGATCCCACCCACCCCATTTTTTTTTTTTGAAACAGGTCCATTGAAGTGTTGTAAACCAAAATCATGTAGCATTTCAAACCCAACGTTGGCAGAAATAAAACCATTCCTGTGGAGTGAAAATTAGGGTTTGCTATAAGGGAATTGGCAACTCTTGGTCTAAAAGACATTTCACTGATAAAACATGGCCTCTACGAAAAAGCACAATTGGAAATCTGGTGGTGGGGGAGGAGGAGGAGGAGGAGAAGGGGAAGGGGAAGGGGAAGGAGAAGGGGAAGGAGAAGGAGAAGGAGAAGGAGAAGGAGAAGGAGAAGGAGAAGGAGAAGGAGAAGGAGAAGGAGAAGGAGAAGGAGAAGGAGAAGGAGAAGGAGAATAAGGAGAAGGAGAAGGAAAAGGAAAAGGAGAATAAGGAGGAGGAGGAGGAGGAGAAGGAGAAGGAGAAGGAGAAGAAGGAGAAGGAGAAGAAGGAGGAGAATTTTCCTTCAGGAAGTCCATTTGGAGGGCCTTTAGCTTAGAGTGTTCTATCTGAGGCAGCTTTCCTGCTGGAAGGGATCTCTCACTGGGCACAGAAGGGAAAGAAAGGAGGCAAACAGGTGTGAGAGGAGGTGTGGGTGGCTAGGTTGGTGAATGGATGATGCATTGGGATGGCAGTGGTCTGCCTAATGATCCATCCCCCACAACACACCTGGAGAGCAAACTCACCTTACAAGCAAGTTCACTGGAGAAGTTCTCCACCTGCAATTCACTCCAGTGCACACCATCCAAGCTGTCTTCCCAAGGTGGGAAGGAAATGTCAAGAAGTTACCTCACATTTATCTCATTTTGTTCAATTTATATCCCAGCTTTCCTCCTAGATCTCATAGCAACTTATAAGGAGTTTCCATTCATTTAATTCCTTCACCCTCTATGACTGAGTTGAGCTGAGAAAGAAAATGACTGCTTGAATTTCATGGGGCAAAGAAAGACCTAAATGTGAGTGCCCCCAATGCTAGCCCCCATCCCACCAGAGAAAGGATGGAATACTCCTCTACCATCAAGGGGAGGCCACCCATTAACCAACTTTTGAAGCCAAAGTTTTTATTCCAGCAGCCCTTCTGGAAAATGCAATTCTGTGTTTGAATTCTATTCTATTCTATTCTTACACCTTCCACCCACCCACCCATTCAACCAAAATGCTTCCTTTGTTCATGATTAGGACATGCTGGAGACCAGCTAAGGAAGACCAGTTTGGAGAAAGGCAGCCCAGGCAGTTGTGTAGCTGCAGAAGGCTGAGGAGGTGCCTGGGGATGGGGACTCCTGCAGAGATTGATATGGGCTTAGTAGTCCTTGTCAGTTCAAGTGAAAGGAATGGACAGCAGTTCATTCATTTATTTTGAAAGCAATATCTGGGCGTGTACATACATGTGTGTTCTGGTGTGTATACGACAATCTCCCAGCCCCACACCAAAAAAAAAAAAAAAAAATCAGACACCAAGAGAAGAAAGGACTTTGAGCAAACAGGAAGAGCCACTCCAAGGGGGTTCTGTGAAAGATGTGGGCAGAAACACATAGGCAGCCACTGGTGGCCCACAAGAGATGCTCCAACAATGTTTGCTCCCAAGCTCTCCCATATCTCCTCTCCATTTAATTAGAGAGAATGGTTTTGCTCTGCGTAATTCCTCTGGAGATGCAACTGGCTCCAAATTAAAGAGCAGCAAAACAGACACACACACACACACACACACACACACACACACACACACACACAAGGAGGGGACAATATCATGAGAAAATAAACCATGCAGGAATAATGCAGCTGCCCCAAGTCCAGGATGCCACTGGCCACAACTTCAAGCTGCTGCCAACTCATCAGTCATCAAGACAAGGGAGGGGGCAGCTAATGTGAAGGCCACTCCAGAAGGGGAAGGGGAGGGGGGGCTCCAGGATGGGCCCGTGAGCTGCTTCACATCGCCAGATGAAACAGATCTGCACAGAACAGGGAAGGGGAGAGGATCCTTATGAGGTGCTGCAACTTTTCAGCCAACGTAGAATGATTTACAACAAAGAATAACAGCCTTTAGATGGTTGCATATATTATCATCTCTCTATGCTTTTGGGAACAAAGAAATCCCTCAAATGTGGGAAAGAACGTAGCTCTGACAGCCTCAACAATGCTTGTCTTACCCCTGGTCTCCATAATTTTGTCTTCTGGTCTTCTCCATTTCCAAAGTGAGGCAGGCTCAGGTTATTCTTAGCCTGCCTCCCTTCTCCAATGTCTTTGGGTTCCAATGTCTCCCAAGCTGGCTTGTTTCAGAATATGTGCAGATTTTGGCCCAATAAACTTCCCATTCAGCTTGGTCCCAAATTTATCTCCATCAGCCTGCAGGTCAAGCCCATCAACACAAGCCAAGAAGCCCATGAAGGTGGAGAAGATATCTACATACTTGATGCTCTCCAAGAATCTGAAGATCTCTCTGGGGACTTTCTGTGCTTGATGGATTTGTCTGTCTGATTTTTAAGGTTCATGAGACCTGGAAAATAAGGAATAAATCCATTCTCCACTGGATTTAGAGATCCTTACCTCCCAACAAGGTGGGGAATTAGACCCTGATCTACAGTTTCCTGGGTAGGAATGTGCTGTGTAATGCCCCTTGGCAGGAGCACCCCAAATAAATGTTCAAAGGCAGTGGAGATTAGATCTTAATCCTGCCTTACACAAATCTTCCCCAGGTATGTTGATTTTAGCCTAATCCTTTAATATTTAAAGCAATTCCATTCTTGTTTGAAGAGACTTCCTGGCCTTCGGAGAGGCAGAGAGAGAGTGGAGGGGGGAGCATGGCAGAGGAACTGACAGATGCCAGGCGGTAGGCGTCCTTTGAATCTCTGCTGGGGGGGAGGAAGGAACAGTCTCTCCCCTCCCTTGCATCCTTGAGATGGGGGGGCATGCCCTGCCCCCCACCTTTCTTCCTTCAGTTACAAATCTGGAAACCACAACTGCGAAGGTTTGGTCACCACATTATAAAAAAGATGTTGAGACTTTGGGGGGGAAAAACCTGCAAAGAGCAGCTAAGATGATTAAAGCCCTGGAAACTAAAACATTAGCCTCCAGGGCTAATAATTTATTATTTATTGGTTCGATTTATATGCCGCCCTTCTCCGTAGACTCAGGGCGGCTTACAATGCATTATAGCAATAGCCTGCATACTTTTATGTATATACCTGCTTATTAGGGCTTTCGGGCCCCCCCAAGCGGTGTTCTTTTTTATACAAAGTCAGCTTATTGCCCCCACAATCCGGGTCCTCAATTTACCTACTTCGAAAGGATGGAAGGCTGAGTCAACCTTGAGCCTGGCGAGATTCGAACTTACAGTAATTGCAGGCAGCTGGCAGCTAAGTGCTAGCACTTAACAGCACTTTAGTTCACTGCACCACCGAGGCTCATATGAAGAACGGTTGCAGGAACTGGGTTTGGCCAGTCTAGAGAAAAGAAGGACTAGGGGGACATGATAGCAGTGTTCCAATATCTCAGGGGCTGCCCCAAAGAAGAGGGAGTCAAGCTATTCTCCAAAGCACCCGAGGGCAGGACAAGAAGCAACAGGTGGAAACTAACCAAGGAGAGAAGCAACTTAGAAATAAGGAGAAATTTCCTGACAGTGAGAACAATTAATCAGTGGAACTGCTTGCCACCAGAAGTTGTGGGTGCTGGAGGTTTTTAAGAAGAGCCTGGAAAGGCATTTGTCTCAAATTGTATAAGGTCTCCTACATGAGCAGGGGGTTGGATTAGAAGACCTCCAAGGTCCCTGCCTGCTCTATTCTGAATTGAAGTTGAAAAGTGAGACCATCTGCCTTGCCTCTGGATCAGGTCAAAACTCCCAGAAACCTCAGAGAGGTCCATTTTGACCAGGTACTAGACTGAATGTATGAATGCATCCGCCCATAAATACAAAGGAGGTTGGGCGTGGGGATAGAAGCTAAGTGCTCAACCTCTTTATTGCATGTAATCCTTTCCCAACCATCGTTTGTAGCCTCTGTCTGTCAAGAAGGCCAGCCTGCACAAGACGTCTTGAGAAGATCATGTCTGAGAATGATGCAGTTCCATGGGGGAGGGGGGCAGAGCCAGGACTCCCCACCCCCCAAAAAAGAGGCTCAGGAATCCATGGGGAAGGACAGGGTTGGGGCCCAATTGGTGGAAGGACTTGGGCAGTAGATGAAGAAGACTCAGAAGGTCCCCCTTCCCCAAGCTCGAGCTGACTTCTTTTGTCTGGGCTGTGACGATCAAGGCAAGATTTCTCTCCTTCGGAGGCTGTAAACAGTCTGGCAGACTCACACCTCATTACTTGGCAACAGGTGCAAAGCAATAAATCAAGCCGAGAAAATGTCACTCAGCGGGGACTCCTCATCTTGGGAGACTCAATATTTTCCTTGATTCCTGTGGCTGGATGGCGGAGAAGAAGCCAGCGGGAAGGTCTTGCTGTCCGCCGTCCATCAGGAGGCTGGTCTGTTCCATCCTGGGACGCAGAGGCTGCCAGGAAGGGTGGAGGTGGACACGGCCGGTCTGGGGAGAAGGAGCTGAGCTGCAGCACAAAGGTCTTGCTTGGGGAAAAGCCACATGGGGGTCAGCAGGCACACTCCCTCTGGAAGCCCTGCTCAGACGGGGGATGCCACCCCTTCCCAATGCAGGAGCAGCTTCAGATTCCTCTCTCTGAAGAGTCCCAGCCATAACGCTGCCTTCTGCTGTCAGCTTCCTATCGTGGGATTGTGGATGTGTTTGTTGCTGACTATCAGGGGCGAATCGCTGGCCCCCACGGAGAGGGCTCGCAACTTGGGCATCCTCCCGGATTCACGGCTGTCTTTAGAAGAGCTCTTGACGGCCGTGACCGGGAGGATCTTTCATCAGGTTCGCCTGATTCGCCAGTTTCTGGATCGGGACTCCCTACACACAGTCACTCATGCCCTCGTCACCTCCCGCCTGGACTATTGTAATGTTCTCTACATGGGGCTCCCCTTGAGGAGCACCCGGAGGCTCCAACTGGCGCAGAGTGCGGCCGCGCGGGTGGTTATGGGAGCAACATGGCGCTCCCGTGTGACACCTCTCCTGCGCAAGCTGCACTGGCTCCCGGTGGTCTTCCGGGTGCATTTCAAGGTTTTGGTTACCACCTTTAGAGCGCTCCATGGCTTAGGACCTGGTTATTTATGGGACCGCCTACTACCACAAATAGCCTCCCACCGGCCAGTACACTCTCATAGAGAGGGGCTCCTCCGGGTGCCGTCAGCCAAACAATGTCAACTGGCGGCCCCCAGGGGGAGGGCCTTCTCTGTGGGGGCACCTACTATCTGGAACAAGCTCCCCCCGGAGATACGGAGGATCCCGGATCTGCACACTTTCCACCGTGCTCTTAAGACCCTCCTATTTCAGCAGGCTGGCCTGGCCTAATTTTCTCCCCTTTCTTTTAAATTTTTTAAACTGAAATTTTAATTTGTTTTTAAATTATTGGGAATTTTAATTGTCTCGGGTGAAATTATTTAATTTGGTTTTAATTATGTTTTTTAACTTTTGTATTTATGTGTTTTATTCTGTACCTGTTCACCGCCCTGAGTCCTTCGGGAGTAGGGCGGTATACAAATCTAATAAATGAAATGAAATGAAATGAATGAATGTTTGGGCAAGATGCATCCTCCTCCTTCCCTTTGTTCCACTTTTCTCCTCGCCTCTTTTAACTCCCAGACTTGGAGTTGTGACTGAATGCAAATGCTCTTTATTAGCGTGGTTGCAAATTGTGTCATGGCCAATTGAAAAAACCTGCGCAGGAGGCCCCATCTTGCTTTCATTTTTAACATTGCTTCTGATGCAGAAATAGACAAGCCCACTACCAGGTCATCGGAAGAGGATCTACCACCGCGAAGGCGGTTGCCTTAATTAGGGGTGACAGCAAGAAGGGAAACCTGCAGAGCCTCCTTTCAAACCTGCCTCCCAGCAAGCCTGGGGAATATTTTGGGGTTCTTTCCAAACAGAGCGGATGGTTCTGCAGACACCTCAAAGGAGCCTCCCCTGCACGTTCTCCCTCCGGCTTTCTCCTTTGCGGCCCCTCCCTCCCCTCTCCAGCGCCAAGACACGGATCCCTCGCTCAAAATGCAATAAATCTTTCACTTCCAAATCATAGTTTCATTAAAAGCAGCCCAGAAGGAAGGAATAATAAGGTGCCATTTTACAGCCCAAATAAAACATGGAAGGAGGCAGTCCATAATATGAATTTCAGGCTCCGTCTGGAGATAATTCATGCATCATTTTCAGATAAGAAACAAAAAGGAAGCTGCGTCAGCACATTGGCTGAAAAATACCTTTTCTGCATTACTTTATGCCTTTCCGTAATGGGCTCGGCTTCGTATACATCACCTTCAGGCAGTTCAACCTTTCTGCCTCCCTCCCTTTCCTCCCCCCACCCACCCACCCCCCGCTGTCACTGTAATATCCTTTGTGAACTGCTTCACCCTCAGCAAGGGGGGGGAACCTTTGGAAGAGAGGGGAGTCAGCAGTGGAAGCCGAAATAAAGTTGCAATTTCCCAAAGCTTCAAATAAAGGTCAAGATTCATCAGTTATAAATAAAGGAGGTGGAACTGGAGGGCCCCCTCCCCTTGATGCCATGGGAATTTCAAAAGGTCTTTTCTGTTTCCATATCACAGCTGTTTTCACGCTTACTTCCCCGGCTCCTTTTCTGCATGGTGACGATGCCGGACGAGCTGAGATCTTTGGCGCTGTAGGAACTCTTGTCCATCAAGACGCTGTTGTTGGGTGTGCACAAGGCAGAGAGCGAGTGAGGGATTGGATTGTCCTTAGACACGCTCTGCTTGGGAAGTGGGTCCAGGGCCAACCGAGGAGATGACGTGAGTTTCGGAAGCTGCTTCTCTTTGCTTTTCATCTCCCACGCCAGAAAGTCCTACTCAGCTCCGGAGAGTCCCCGGAGAGCCTCGGTCAGATCTGCCATCACTTCATTTTTTCAGCCCTGCTTTGCTTTGATGGCAGCCTGCTATAAAACATGGGGAGGGGGGAAGGAAGGATACAGGGAGGGGGGAATGACAGGAACCAGAAGTGCCAACCAGAGACAATGGTGGAATGATCCAAGGACATAGGCATGGGAACACCCACCGGAGAGGTGCCGGACCTTAGAACGGTTACCAAAACCAACTAATTTGTACTTTATTGGACACTGGCAAGATGACCTGAGGGGAGGGCCCAGGAGAAGGGAAAAATTACCAGCTTTATGTGGGTACTTTCAGATCTGGCTTCTCCTATGTTGTAACCACTTGGATTTAATAAAAGTATACCTTTTGTTACAACTGGAGTTGATGGTCTTTCTTTCCTAAACATCCAAGCTGAGACAGGTCTGACAGCCTCAAATTTCATGGAAAACCATACCGGTAGAGCCTTTTCTTACTTGACTTCCATTGAGGTCCTGGTCCGAAGGCCACCAAGGCAGCATAGTCTCTGAAGATAAGCCCTTCTCTGCTGTTCAACTGGGGCCATTTAATCTGTTTTAAAGAAGTCTTCAAGGACTGGGGGTTGATGCCATTAAATTGATGTGTTATTGTTGCTCTTGCTTTCATTTGGAAGGCAACAAATCTCCCTCCACTTCCAGGCAACTATAGAACAGTGGTGATACCTCACAGAAAGATCCAGAACTTGGAAACCTTGCAGAAGATCATCAAGGGAGACCACCCAGCCGGACAATCCAGAAAAAATGAGAGTTAGAGCCGGCTTTATCTACTCCCTTCTGAGGCAATGAGTAAAAGGACTCAACAGAGGCAGGAGAAGAAGCAACGGATGGGAACTAATCAAGGAAAGAACCATCCTAGAACTAAGGAGAAATTTCCTAACAGTGAGAACAATTAATCAGCAAAACGGTTTGTCTTCAGTAGTTGTGGCTGCTCCAACACTGGAGGCTGTTGAGAAGAGATTGGACAACCATTTGTCTGGAATAGTATAGGGTTTCCTGCCTGAACAAGGGTTGGACTAGAAGACCTCCAAGGCCCCTTCCAACTCTGTCATTCTGTTGTTCAAGAAAAACTCATTCCCGTCCCTTGTCAATCCTGCCGAGGCTGCTGCATATTCCATGCAACCGGAAAGATGGCGTGACAGCCTTCCCGGATGCATAAGACAGGTTATTTTCCCATCTCTCTTTAAAAAGAATTACGGTTGAACTTCTCCATGTATCACATTTGCCCAGACTTCTTCAAGAAGTGTAATTTTTGGACGGGTGAGGGAAGCTATTTTGAGCCATCTTGAGCGTACCTATCTATTCATCTTCCTTGTGTACTGGAGGATATGCTAATTAATGCATATCATAACACTAATTTATATGCAAACCAAAGTGGACAGAAAGGAGGCAAAGCTGTCTCCACAGCCCTCACTCAGAGAAATATTAATTCATTAAGGAAGGAATCTGTGCTGCCTGTGTAGAAGGAACAAAAACATTGTGTGTGTGTGTGTGTGCGCGTGTGAGGGGGTGCAAGATGAAAAGAGATTGAGTTGTTGTTTCCTTCAACAGGTCACATTTACTGGCACAAAAAAACAAAAAACAAAAAAAAACCCTCCTTTTTTTTCTGGTGGAATTCCAAAACCCAGGAAAGACTCTTCTCCAACTTCAACCCCTTTCCCTCTCCACCCCACAACCCCGCTGTTTGTGACAAACAGGGAGCTGCTTGTTTAAATTTTTTAAAAATGCAAATGTTTTAGGTGGGAGGCTTCATTATGTAGCAATGTGTTAAGCGAGCTTGCCTCTAACAGCATTATTATTCTTAGCAGCAAGCTTGTAGTAGGAAGTAGTTGTGGCTAACCATATATAGACGTACCAGCTGATGCCTTCTTTTGAGTTTCAGCCAACTTCGCTTTAAACGGTTGTGAATCAGAATTCATGTCCTACTCTAAGGCTAAAGAGGTTTCCCAATGGTTTGCAGACGAGAGAATCTCCATCCCTAGACAATAAAATCAATCAAAGCATCCAAATTGGAATCTAAAGTCAGTCCAATAAAACTCAGTTCTCAGTATGAATTAAGAACCGGTTGTGAATCCACAAGTGAAGAAGGACCTTGTGACCCAGTGAGGTGATTAGAACCAGGAAGATCCAAGACCAGAGATGTCCCTTGGTGACTTTAACAGATTAATAGAGTTGGAAGGGACCTTATAGGTCATCTATAATATATAATATATGTGGCATCCTTTTTAAAGCCACAAAAGTGAGCGCCAAATAGCGCTATTAGATCCTGGTCTTTATATCATTTAATTGCTGCTGGGTCACCCTTGTTAGCATGTGGCTTGTGTATTTAATGCTCGCTGGGGGTGATCTTTGAGCTCTTACATTACTAGGTTAGTCCAGCAGGTAGAAGATTGAAAATGGACACCTAGATACTTAAATTCCTTGACCTCTCAGTAAGTCTCCCATTGATCTTTCAACTGCTTGGAGATTTGAAGGCCTTCCCTGAGAAGACCAAGATCTTCTGTTTAGAATAGTTATTGACCTGTTCCAATAACTATTGTGTTAAGTCTGGCATTTCTGCCCACACAACCCAGCTTTACAGCGGAAGTACTCAACTTGATTTTGGATGAAGCGGTCACCTGTCCTTTGAGCAGTATCCAGGGGCTTCATCCAAAAAAAAGCAGGATGACAAGTGAATGTTTTCACTGAAATTAAAGTAACACAGTTCATATGACTCCTCCTCTTGTATTGAAAGGTCTTCCCCTTCTAGGGCATTATATATTACAATTTGAGGTCAATTTTTGGAAAGTCTCTGGGGTTTTCAAAGTCTTTGGGCAACCATAGACTTCAGGCCAGTCAGCTCTGCTCTGTGGCTTAGCTGGCTTCCGTTTGAGTAAACCTTTGTCCTGAAGGAGCCTAAAGAAAGGGAAAACAGAGTGAGGTATAATGTGGCCATTGTTGACCTTCAAAAATAAAATATAGAAATGCAACATCGGCTAGCAGATATTTGAGTTTAAGTCGCCTTCTGAGCTTAAGGACAAGTCTTCCCACCAGCACCCCTCAGCTGGTCATGTTCTTAAGCCCCAAAGCAGGATGTCTAGGTTCAAGGTTATGGCCACGTGTGATACAACAGGGCCCTCATGTTGTGGAGAGCTGAAAGCCTCCCATCTTTACAAGCAGTTGAAGGCCTTTGCTCGTATGGTGGTGTCAGGATTGACTGGAGCCTTTGTGCTTTGGAGACAAGGGGCATGGAGCGCTCATCCTGAGGACATCCTGGCTGTACTTCAGAGCCAGTCCCTGTTGAAATCCCATCATCCTGGGTCTGGGTGGATGAAGCTTCTATTTTTATACAGATTATATCAGGGTGCCTACAATTTACCTGCAAAAGGCAATTCTCACTTAATTTCACATTTATTTTGATGCTATGTATTCTCTGGGCATCTTTTGTCCTTAAAGTTTAACTGGGTTTTTGTGTTTCCTGTTTCTCCTCGTAGGCTGGCAGGAACGAAGCAAAGTTCTTGGGGTCAACAGCTCTTCATCTGGAAAGAGGAAAAGATTTATTCCTAGCTTTTAATCACATTAATTATGTCCATTATTCATTTGACCTGTTGGTGAACTGAGTCGCGTCATTACCATGTGTTAGAGGGGGATGGAGAGCTGCAGCTCAGATCTGCCCTGATCAGGAGAGCAGTGGTTTGGTGGGCAGGCATACCTTTGTGGGGAGGAGGGGGAGAATGCATTTTGGCCAAGCTGCTTAGGTTATGGTTGAGTAGAGGAAGTCCTTCCTAAGATAGTTCATCTTCCTGGTTTGAGACCATGACTGGAGGAATCGGAGCATGCTGTCCCTGGGTTTTCACATGGAATGATTGGTAACTGACAAGAAAACATGAGTTTCCTCTTTCGTGGAGCCTACGAGCTTAGCATCCACTTTAATCTGTATTGTTAATAGCAACTGTATGAATTGTTTGCATTTTATTAAGCATTTTATTTCAACATCTAGCCAACATATAGAATACTCAAATTTATTTCTTGGGTTTTCCCTAAGATCACCCTTGATGTAGGGAAACAACTATTTCATTTAATGAGCACATAGTTAACTTTCACTACTTTTTAAAGCAGTTGGTTGGTTGGCTGGTGGGTGGGTGGGTGGGTGGGTGGGTGGGTTGTCTTATGCCTGCTGCAATTTAATCGGGACCTTGGCTGCTTACAAATAAGATGAAAATACACATGAGAACAAAACAACAAAGTACAACCCCAAAGCATGAAACATATGAACCCAAACAATCTTACATCTCAACTCAAATGAGTGTTCAGCTTCTTCCAGAAGGTAACCAAGAAAAGAACTAATTAGATCTCAAGCTGGAGGCCATTCCTGAGCCAGGGCTGGCCTCCCCCCTCAAACAACACCCTTGAAGGTCATCCAGCCTGACCTCCAGAAACAGGGGGGTTGTCTGCTGCTCACCCCAATATGCTGGCAGAGTTTGGGCGGGTTCTGATGGGAAGATGCAGTCTTGTAGGCAATCTGGACCTAACCCATAGATACTCAACACCATCCCTTAAAATTTCTCCTGGAACCTCAGGAAAACCAACTCAGGGCTCACAATGCAGGCGCCACTGTTCCCCTATTCCTGCTATGGTGGTTGTGTGCTTCAAGAGCAACGGGAATCTTTCCTCTGAGATAATAGTCTTTTATTCTGTACATAAAAGGCACCTTTCGTTCAGTGGCAAATGTAAAAGACGGAATGATGAAGCCCGCGAATCAATTAAACCCATCGCAGCCCTCTTAAATGTATGCAGGCATGCAGAAAGAATGGAGCAGGCTGGTGGCTGACTTCAGAACAACACCTGGGGTTGATACTCACATACTTTGAGCTAATCCAGCACTCCATTATTTATGTATAGGCTAATTAAAGTGATGATCTGTGTTTACTTTAGACTATTGCCGAAAAGTGCCAAGGCTAAATGAAATTATCTCCAGGCGGGAGCAGGGCCTGCCAGGGAGAGCCACTTTGGAAAGGCAGAGCAACTGGGGGGGGAGGGGGGCAGGGGGGGCTGGTGCTCCTTTGGATGGCACTCACGGTTGCAGCCTTCCATCTCAGCCCTCCCCACCCCCCCACCAGCACCACACGGCCAATTCAAGCCTATCTAATCAAGATCCAGATCGAGCAGGCCAAATGAAAAAGGCACTGGAGTCTGAAAGCAACTAATCGAATTGGATTAGCTCTTTTCAACAGCTAATTTTATCTTTCACTTGTAAAAAGCCGTAGACTCCATTCTTGTCTGGATTCTGAATTTGTTTGTCTAATGAAACACAGGGGAGGGGGAGGGGGTGAATTCCCCCCCCCCATCTCCTGAGAAATCGCCATTGAAGTTACTTGAAAAATAGGCATTTTCTGCAGCAATGGGCCCACCCCTCTTTGGGGCACAGGGACCTGGTCAAGGAAGAATCACTGCTCTGACCTCTGGGAGATAATAGCCAGACCCTCCGTTCCAGGAAACTGTCAGGAGGAGGAGGAGGAGGAAGAAGAAGCAGAGGAGGAAAAGGAAGAGGAAGAAGAAGAGGAAGAAAAGGAGGAGGAAGAGGAAGGATGAAGCAGAGGAGGAAAAGGAAGAGGAAGAAGGAGGAGGAGGAAGAGGAGGAGGAAAAGAAGGAGGAAGAGGAAGGAGGAAGAAGCAGAGGAGGAAGAAGAAGGAGGAAGAAGAAGAGGAAGAAAAGGAGGAGGAGGAGGAAAAGAGCCTTGAATAGTACAGGGGTTTAGTGCACCCTATTAACACAGCTGCCTGCAATTTCTGCTGGTTCGAATCTCTCCAAGGCTCAAGGTTGACTCAGCCTTCCATCCTTTCTAAGGTAGGTGAAATGAGGACCCAGTTTGTGGGGGCAATAAGCTGACTTTGTATCAATATACAAAAGGATGAAGGCTATTGCTTAACGCATTGTAAGCCGCTCTGAGTCTCCGGAGAAGGGCGGCATATAAATCAAATTAAAAAAAAAAAAAAAAAAGAAGGAGGAGGAGGAGGAGGAAAAGGAGGAGAAGGAGGAGGAAGAAGAAGCAGAGGAGGAAAAGGAAGAGGAAGAAGAAGGAGGAAGAAGAAGAGGAAGAAAAGGAGGAGGAGGAGGAAAAGAAGGAGGAGGAGAAGGAGGAGGAAAAGAAGGAGGAGGAAAAGAAGGAGGAGGAGGAAAAGAAGGAGGAAGAGGAAGGAGGAAAAGGAGGAGGAGGCAGGGAGGTGGGTTGAGAATCCTTAGAGGAAGCCTAGTCAAACAGAGCCAAATGCTGCATTGAACATCAAGGGTGTTTCTCTTTTAAAAAGCCCTCCTAGATTTGATAAAGGGAGCATCCTCTTTAATCATATTTCCTTTAGGGCACCACCCTTGTTGAGGGGGGAGGGAGTTGTTGAAGAGCAGATCTCGAATTTGCAGGGGGAGGACAGCCTAGACATTACAGGGGTGATCCAGCAGACAGAGGGCACTTGTTGAAGTGGCAGGGCATGGTATCATTTGAATAAATGAAGAAAAGCACAGCCAGAGTTAAAAACAAAACAAAAGGCACACGCACACATAACAAAACACAGATTTATCAACCCTTCTTCCAAGGCTGACCCGTTCCTCCTCCATCCATTCCTTCTAACTTTATTCCTAGTTTAATTTTGATTTCCCAAACATCAGCTCAAGGGAGACTTGGATTGTTCCTTCCGAAGTTTAAACTGGATTTGCTCTGAAATTACCTTGTGCCGTCCTAATTCTGTGCCCTCTTAGCCCTCCTCTCCCCTCCCCTATCCCAATCCAGGGATAACACTGCCTTGACAGAGAGACTCTGTGTTGTGGTGGTGGTGGGGTGTTCCTATCACAGTCTCTCCCTGATACACATGGTCATTAGGAGGCTGAGGTCCTAGGAGTTATTTATTTATTTATTAAATAGATTTATAATATTTAGCACACCAAACTCACACATGGTAACTCTTGGCGGCGTGCAATATTTTTAAAAAATGGGTGACTTACAGGTATCCAATTGCAACTTATGAAGTATCAGTGTCCAATTGCAAACAAGCCGTGAGAAATTCTGCCTCCTGAGTTTCCAACCTGGGGGAGGATGGTTGAAGACAGGAAATAAGTCCTCGTGTGATGCTTCCTGGCCACGGGGAGCCTCACTTGTGCAGCCCGGTCCTAAGGAGAAGCAGCATCCGAAGATGGCTCTGATGCCCATCAGAAGGACAGTTCTGCCAGTTCTTCTCTAGCAACACTTTAAAAAAAAAATAAAAATCCCCGGATGTAAATCTTTTTCCCCTTTAAGGTGACAACTTGGGACTGCATCTTTCGTCTTCAAAGAAACCTCTCTCGTCCTCTGGGTTCCAAAAAAACTTTGTGATTGGTTTGTGCCTCTTTTAAATATAAATATTGCTACTGTGTAGTTTGGTGGTGATGGTTGTTTTTAAGGCAAGTATCTACGGTGGCACGTTTCATGAAAGCCGTAATGAATTCAGGGGAGAGGAATCTGTGTTTTTCACGTGGGATGCTTGAAAGAAAAGCATTTATGAATAATAGATTCTTCTAATTTTGCCTTTTCTTTCTTTTTTTCCCAATCCCTCCTTGCTTTTTTTTTTTTTTTTTTTTTGGCAAATTATTCAGGGCGAAGACAAATATTTTATCAAAGAGTTATGGAAATAAACATGATTGTAGCTCACGGGCATCAGTGGATTTCTGGAATATTTTACAGTGTCCAATTAATACAGGATATTGGGAGGAATTGCAAGGCTGAGAAATCTGGCTGCATTTTGCAAAACTGTCCTGAGAATCCAAGAGTTACATAAAGCAGCTTCAGTCAGGGAGCAGGCTGAGCAGGTAAAGGAAGGAAGAGCTTGGTCAAGGAAGAATCAGTACTCTGCCATATGTTGTGGTCCGCCAGCAGCCTGCAGAGCTAGCAGTGGAGTTGGACAGTGAGGAGGCTGAGGAAGAACATGGGCCAGTCCTGAAGGCTGGGGAAGGCTCGGACGAGGGCTCTGCGTCGGAGGCAAAGATGGGGCCAGGGCCATCGGGGAGTGATGTGCAGACTCTGGAGCCTCCAGAGTCAGACAGCAGAGAGGCAGAGGAACAGGAGGAGCCTGTTCCTAGTGCACGCATGTACAGATCTGCCAGAAGGCAAGAGCAGCTAAAACAAAAGGGACGACTCGGGATTAAGGCCAGGAAATGATTGGCCCCCTCCCATAAGGCTTAAAAGAGCAGCAAAGGCTCTTAGGCTCTTTGTAGGAAAGCAACGTTGCTAAATCTGTTTTCCAGTCGGCGTCTCTAGTTTCTGAACTTCATGGGGCTTTTCCAAGAAAGGCCTTTGGCAGGGTGCCAAAGAAGATAAAGGTTTGTGATAAGCCCAAAGGACTTTTTCTGAGGGACTTGTTTTGAATTAATTTGGACTAATCTGGGAATGAAGTAATTATCAGCTGTTATAATAAAATAGTTTTGTTAGAGACTAATTGTGTCTTATAATGACTAAGTGAGCCTAGGTCACAACACATAGTAGCCAAATTATGCATTCAAAGTAACTCGGAGAAGAAGGCAAGGAGATCACCAAACCAGCACCGAACTGGAGGTTATAAAGAGAACTCAGGATGTATGGTAGAAATCATGCAAAAGGTGGTTCCACACCTAGGCTCCAAATTTATTACACCGCCTGGAAAATACTTTGCGAGATGGAAGAAGGGCCAACTGAAGTCTGCCATCAGCTCCAGGAGGTCTCCCTGCAAAACTGAAAGGCCTTCACCAACTTTGCTGCTCAACTGGCATTTTCTGCCATGTTGGGTGTGTTTAGCAGAAAAAGTCTAAATGCAAAACAACTTAATTGGTACCAGACCCTTAAATCATTGGGCAGCTGGTAATTTAGCAACTTTCAAAACTTTCTGAACAGAAGGAAACATCTGGAGGAGTCCACCATTTGTTCTGGATGTTGCTTCTATGAATGATGCACTAAGACAATTTTCTTCCTTATCATAAATTCTGCAAGCTCATGAACTTTGCAATCTCCAAGCTCGGCAATATCTGGGAACTACTTATCTTGTGCTGAAAGCAATATAAAAACAGATGGCAAAGATGGCACGGGGAGATAAATCAATGGCAGTCCTGCCCCACGTTCTGCGGACACGTTGAAGACTCTGAGGCTGAGACAAATACCTCCAGTTGGTAAGAAGGTGGGATGGATGGGGAAGGAAAAGAAGCAGCAGAACCTCTAAAAAACCAAACTATTAAGGTTTTATGGGTGCAATTCATATAAAAAGTAGGGCCACAGAAGATGGTGCCCCAAAGGCAGCCTTGGGAGCAGATGATAGATGCTTCTTGCAAAAGAGACAAATGCTACAGAAGGAGTCCTCAAACACTTCGCTTTTATAGTCATGCATTGAAATAAGTTTCTGATGAGTTTCCTTATCATCACTAGAATATAGAACATAGATCATAGAATAACAGAGTTAGGAGGTACCTTGGAGATCATCTAGTCCAACCCCCTGCTCAAGTGGAGTGGAACAAATTTCTCCCTGAAAGCCTCATGCAGCTAAAGGCTCAAATGTTACCCATGTAAGAATGGAAGCCAGTCAGGGAATCCATCAAAAAGGGGACATGGTCTGTGTCTGAAGAGCTTGGAGGAGGAAAAACATTGGGATTTCCAATCACGGAAATGTTATTTTTTTTTCTTTATTAAATTTATATGCCGCCTGTCATAAAAGCAGAGGTACAAACCCTTAAATATTAAATAAACAAAAATTAAGTAATTTAAAAACCAGAATGCATCTATTTGCCTCTTGGTCAGATCGTAGAGCATGTCCTCCACTGAATACCAATGACTAAAATTTATATAGCTTTATTATGTGCCTTAAGAAAACCTCAAGACTTTGCCTTGAAACCACAAAACAGCAGAGAGGAGAAGGCTGTAGAAGGAATCCTCCTTCTGGCCAAGGGACCAGGGAGAGCTCCGGGAACCAGATCCTCAAGGATCCTAAACATGAGAATCAGACCAGGGTTAAAATGGGTACCAGTGGAGTCGCGGATAGACTGGAGATTTCATGCAGGGACCATAAAAGGATAACGGTTCCCTTTTGAGTCCCAGCCTATCCGCTGAGCACAGGAATGTGAAAAATAAAATCTATTCTGCTCCTGCTGGTTGGCATCTCTCATTAATAACCTGCAAACATTCTGCCATATGTTGTGTTTTTATCTCTTGACTCGAATCATTATGACTTCATTTCAGAGGGGGCCAAGTAAATGAAAAACCGTTCTGAAGGTTATTTAACTATTAAAACAGCTATTAATTAAAGTTTGCCAAGTTTTAGGAGCTTGGAGGATAAAGAGACAGTAAGTAAATATCAGTTATTATTTAATAAAGAGGCTGTGATTGAAATGTTCCACATCTGAGCCCATTCCGAGAGCAGAGCGGGGAGGCGGAGGGGTCTGTCCCCAGTCTAAGTAGTTTGTGGGATGGAGGATGCGGAGCTCTGAGCTTCCACAGAGCAATCTTGACATCATGGTGGAGAACTTTGCATCTCTTGTCTTTCTCATTAACGGAATGAGTTTGGTTGGGGAATTAAGACCAGCCTTGCTAATTTGGCTCTTGTAAATGTTCCTTCCACCACGGAGTGAGGCAACTCGCTTCCGACTTCCTAGTTCAGAAGCACAAAGCCTTTGCCAGAACTTGCCTCTAAGCCAAAGATCAAGAGTTGCTTCTGAGGTGGTGGAGGAGAAGGTCCATCTCATGGTTTTCTTGGTCTCTAGTGGTGGGAACTGGCAGGACAAAGGAAGGTGTCTCACTCGCTGCCTGACCCCCAACTGAATCCACAGGCCAGGTAGCACAGGTGACTCAGCCCGAGGTCACACAAGAAGATGTTCATGGAAGGTTCAGAAAATTAACATCAGGACTTTTATCGCCTTCTGGAGGAGTATAAAGGAATCCAAGGTGGCATGGAACTACGTTAGCTATTCTCCAGCTTTAGCACTGCAAAAATGTAGGATTTGGCTTGTTCCTGAATCCCCCTTATGCTCTGAACACGGTCAGAGAGGGAGGTGGCTGCACTTTGCCTGTCTCTCTTTTCGACCAATAAATGGTGGATAATAGCCAGATTTCGACCAATAAATGGTGGATAATAGCCAGATCTAGGGTTTAGGAGAGAGAGAGAGAGAGAGAGAGAGAGAGAGAGAGAGAGAGAGAGAGAGAGAGAGAGAGAGAGAGAGAGAGAGAGAGAGAGAAGGAAAGAAAGAAAGAAAGAAAGAAAGAAAGAAAGAAAGAAAGAAAGAAAGAAAGAAAGAAAGAAAGAAAAAAAGAAAGAGAAAGAGAAAGAGAAAGAGAGGGGGGGAGGGAGGGAGGAGGGAGGGAGGGAGAAAGTGAGAGGGGGGGATCTCTTTCCAGTCCCAAAGACCGAACTCAGAAGGGGATGGGAAGCTCCCCCACTGGAGATAAACAATCCAGCTGTTGTTTACAAAATCTTTTATCCTGGGACAAGAAGGAAACTCTGATCATGGCAGGAGACGAGTGATTACAGTTCTCCAAGTGATTTCACTTCTTCTAATCATGGCTAGCTCCCCCATTCCACTCAACATAACCCTAACATGGAAATAAAACAGCGCTTTGAGTGGGCTATGCCGTTATCTTCAGCTAATTAGAAATAATGAATATCACCTTTCTTGAAATACACATGTAACATTGTTATATTTTCTGCATCAGCTCCCTCAAGGGTAAGACGGAAGGTATGCCATATTAAAAACAACAACGACAACAACTCAAGCAGCAAGACAAGGCAACACATACAAAAAGCAAAACACAGGAGCCAAAAACAGGAACCTAAAGACTTAATTTCTATCTGGTGAGATTAACCGTAAAACTTTTCTGCAAAGTACGTGTAAAGTTTTGTCGATGCCCGGGAGAGAGAGAAGAAAGGCTGCAATGATGCCAGCTTTGCTTCTGGAAAAAAGAAAAAAAAGCAAAGAAAAGGAAGAAAAACAACACAAATGAATATGGAACAGAGAATCCGAGCTGTAAATCAGCGGACGAGACGCCTGGCAGTGTTTCTTAAGAAACAAATGCTGAAAATGAGGGCCTCCATGCAACCATCATGCAGAGACAATAATCACTAATCAAGTCAAAGTTTCATTCTAATCAGTTCAGTTGTTAAGGATGGGGGTGGGAGGAGAGAACAGCAAATGTCTAACTTGGGAGATTTGTGATTCATTGCTGGTTTGGACTTGGGATGGCACAGCGGTGGCTGGACTGCCAGCCTCCTTGTGTGCCTGGGCGGCCTTGAGTTTCAAGAGATGGGGCTGCTTTGAGGAACCACCCTGGCCCCCATGCCCACCTATGACTTCTTCTCCGGGTGGCTGCACCCACACCTTCCCCACTACATTTGGGCAGTGTGGCCTTCAAGTGTGGATTAATCAATGATTGATCAATGATTAATCAATGGAACAGCTTTCTTCCTGGGTGCTCCATTGCTGGAGAGTTTCAAGAAAAGATTGGGCAACCATTTGTCTGTGATGGTGTAAGGACTCCTGTCTTGGTTGGACCAGAAGATCTCCAAGGTATCTTCCAGCCCTTTGATTCCATGATTCTAAGTCAGGCTTGACTCCTGGATGAATCCCCTGAAGCTTTCCTGCCAAGGTTTTCTGAAGCTGGTTGCCCTTGCTGCCTCTTCCTCTTCCTCCTCCTCTTCGTCCTCCTCCTCCTTCCAAGGGCTGATAGAGAGGAACTGGTCCAAAGTCCCCCGGTGGGTTTCCAGCAGTTGGTTCACTGGGTGTCAGATCTGGGCCAAAGACCATCCCTTGGGCCTAGAGAAACCATATAGACTCTTGAGGAACATAGAAACGCAAGGCTTGGAATCCACTCAGGAGGCCATTTTATGATGCATCCTCCCTGTCTGCAGAGATTCTCAATCATCCAGGTCAAAGATTTTTTTTCCCTTCTTTTTTCCCCAAAAAGGCAACAGGACTATGTTTTTTTCCTTGAAAAAGAAGACATTTCACTTCTCACCCAAGAAGCTCCATCAGTTCTGAGCGGATGGTGGAGGAAGATGGAAGGATTAGTTCCGACCGGATGGTGACCTTCTCCCTGTGATGATGGAGAATCCTGATTGCTGCCAAGATCCATAATTTCAGGGCCTGCAAAAGAGAGGGAGGGAGGGAGAGGGGGGGTGTCGGGGTTCATGACTTCCTTTCTCAAGAAGTGTTGCTCCTAGAACAGCTATGGAGCCAAACTACCGGACAGAGAAGGGCTTTGGCTGCTGAGCCCTGAGGAAGGAGAGGGCCAGGGGTCTCCAGGGGCCTCTCTTTGCAGGTGCCGACCTGCCCTGGATTTTTAATCAAATTGATGCTTTTGCATTTAGGCAAAGTACAGTCTCTCCTCCTGCTTCTCCAGCCTTGCCAAGAAAGTACAAAATGCAGATTCCGGCATGTAAAGAAAGCATTCATTTCTCAAACCTGGCATGATTTACAAGAAAGAAAAGAAGTCATTATCCCCTTTGTGATTTACCTTCTCGATGTTTTACTAGTGGAATAAATTGCAATTCGGGAAGTTGCTTGGGAATTATTACTTTGTTTTGGGGGGGAGCCTAGCACTCTGAATCTTACTCCCTGATAACTAATCCCATTGGCACATTTTGCAAGCTTCACACACTGGAAACTTAATGGAGGGAGGGGGGAGAGACTCCCATTTGGGGGAAGAGGGATTCAGGCCTGCAGGTAGCCTGGGTGCTGGAATTGGCCCGGGAATAGCTCAGACCAGGATAAGCTGTTTCTAAAATTCTGCTGCCTTCCAAAAAGATCATTCTCCCCCCACTTCTTCCCCGCCCCCAAATTTATTTTGCTGTTCATTTGAGATTAACTGAAAGATCATTCGGGAAAATTTGTGGTCTGGCAGAGAGCAGAGAGAGCTTCTGTAGGTGACGATGGCAAAGGCCACCTGGGAAGCAGACAACGTATCTCCTTCCTTCTTTAGTTTCACATGACTATGAAGAATGTTGTGGGAATCAGATACAGCTAGTCTAGAGAAAAGAAGGACTAAGGGTGACCTAATGCTTGTGTTCTGATATCTGAGGGGCTTCCACACAGAAGGGGAGGTCAATCTATTTTCCAAAGCACTTGGAGGAAGGATAAGAAGCAACAGATGGAAACTAATCAAGGAGAGCAACCGAGAACTAAGGAGGAATTTCCTGACAGTCAGAACTTCTTGCCCCTAGAAGTTTTGGGTGCTCCAAAACTGGAGTTTTTTAAGAAGAGGTTAGAGAAGAGCCGTTTGTCCGGAATGCTATAGGGCAGTGATGGCTAACCTTTTTGCTATTGCCTGCCAAAAGCAGGGTGAGTGCGGGAGGGGGGGAGCACACGCATGCCCACACCCAAAATTCTATGCACCCCACGCATGCATGTGTGACCCCCCCCCTGCGCTCACCCCGCTTTTGGCACGTGATCTCCCCAGGCTCCAGAGCCTCTCTAGGAGCCTCGGGAGGGCAAAAACGGCCTTCCCCATCCCCCGGAGGCCCTCCGGAGGCCGGGAACAGTCCATTTGCCAACTTCCGGTGGGACTGGAAGGCCCGTTTTTTGCTCTACCCAGGAGCCTCTGTAGGAGCCTGGGGAGGGCAAAAATGGCCTTCCCCATCCCCCCGGAGGCCCTCCGGAGGCCAGAAACGGTCTGTTTGCTGACTTCCGGAAGTTGGCAAACAGGCCATTTCCAGCCTCTGGAGGGCCTCCGTGGGGGGGAGGCCATTTTTGTCCTCCCAGGCTCCTAGACAGGTTCTGGAATCTGGGGAGAGCAAAAATCAGATCTTCCCTACCCACCCTCAGGACCTCCGGAGGCAGGAAACAGCCTGTTTCCCTACTTCCGGGTGACCCAGAAGTCCCAAAAATCAGCTGGCCAGTGCGCACATGCGCGCCGGAGCTGAGCTTGTATGCCCACCGATATGGCTCCACGTGCTGCCTGTGGCACGCGTGCCATAGGTTTGCCATCATGGGTATAGGGTTTCCTCCTTGTGCAGAATAGAAGACCCCCCAAAATCTCTTCCAACTTGTTATTCTGTTACTTCTCATCAGCAATCAGGATATGTACTGTAATCATGGTTTGGTCCCATAAAAGCATGGTTTTTCCCTACACCTAGTCCTTAGACTGTCACTCATAAAATTAATTCAAGTTTATGTTATGGGGAGCAACCACTGCAAGCAACCCCATGGAGGGAAAGGCTTCAAGGGGGCAGAGATGGTGCCCTGACATTTCACCCATGAATTTCAGAGGCATTTCCTCACCCTTGCTTTGTTGCTCCAGGGAACTTTTCCAAAGTGGCAAAATACAGGATGTTGTGGTTCCTTGGCCTTCTCCAGCACAAGGAGGCCAAGACAAAGTATTCACTATGAAGATCTGATGCCGGAACTCTTGTTTGGTTTGAAGCCGTGCTGGGTTGCCCCCGGTTCAGACCGGTTCACAAGAACCGGTAGTAAAACTGGCGGGAGGATCCACCCACCGACCAGACGTCGTCATAGTTAATCTGCTCATGAGCGCAATGTGAACCGGTAGTAAAGATAAGTAGAACCCACCCCTGGTTTGAAGGAGCCTCACTGGTTGCTATTTCTTGGGAATTTGGAATCTCAAAAGTCTCCTGAGAGGAAACAAAGTGCTTTGGTTAGTTCCAGTATTCAAAATCTGACTTCCCAGTGCTTGCAAGAGTTATATCTGAGCAGCTTTGGGGTTCCTCTGTAACAGTTCTTGGAGATAAAGAAGACATTGATGGTGGCAGCCAGTAAAAGCCATTAGTCCTCCAAACAGATTGGCAGTGTGTGTGTGTGTGTGTGTGTGTGTGTGTGTGTGTGTGTCACTACCACAGCAACTGCAACATCTTCACATATTCATCTGTGAGTCACCAAGGCCTGAATAATAGAACACACAGACACACACACACACAGTGTCTTCCCAGGAGTGTGACTGGGACTAGTATTAAAGTGGAAACCCCAGTTGCTGAACAAACCTGGATTTGAACAGCTCTTTCTTAGGCGGCTTTATCTCTTTGGCAACCTGCTGGTTTAAAAGCTGCTCCAAACCTCCTGTGGAGATTGCAGTTGAATCTTGAATGACAAACACGCCTGAGAATTGTGCTCCAACGTATCAGGTGGGCCCCAGGATGGGGAGGGCTGGCGAGACCTCAGGACTTGACCCAGAAGCCCCCTGGCTTCTGGGCATAGGATGGTCCAGTCCAAAGATACTGCCCAGTCCAGATGGAAGGGCAACCATCTTTGCTTGGTACATTATGGGGAAATAACATTCTGCCTCCCCCTCTTTGGGCTGCATCCTTCCTACTCTTCCGTTTCTGATCAGCTGAATGATGGCATACATGACACGGAGAAGTGTTTGTCTCTTCCCCGACCAAGTCAAGGGTGTCCCCTCTTCCGATATTGATCACAGCCAGAAAAGGAATTATTAGAACTTCAGGAGCAGGGAATGCTGCCAGCACGAGGCAAGAGCCCTGTCACCTTTTGCCAATCCAACATTCTCATCATGGTTGGAAACAATGGCCATGTCTGCGGTCAATTGCTCATCACAACTGCATTTGCAGACAGCTGGCCAAAAAAATAAAATAAAATGCTGGTGACATCAAGGGAGCGTTTGGCAGGTAGCAGTGCTGCTTCTTAATCAGCAGTGTTTTTACTGTATTATTGAACAAAAACCCTAGGGCAGGTTGAGAAAGTAGCACAGATAAATGAGGGATGGGAAAGTGAGAGATAGGAAGTTTCCTTCCCCAACTTGGAAGCTCTACTAGTTGGTTTCAGTCTGCAATTCACAGAATTCCCAGTTCTGGTAGTCTCAGTCCTAGAAGTTCTGGAGTTCACTGAGTTTTGAGGAACTCTGTGTTGTGCCTTCCTATATTTGTTAATGCAGGAAGACCGTGTATTTTTCAAAGGAAAAAGGGGTGAAGCATGATTCTAATGCTGAGTAGGAAGACTGAAACCTCGAACTCCCCCTCTCCCCTTAAGGGAATGGAGAAAAACAACTTGGATCTAGAATTTCCTCTTTAGTCACAACCTTCAAGAAACTTCACCAGGAATTCGAGGAAAGGACAACCAAGATGTTCTCAAGGTGGATAAGAGATGGGAGGGAAAGGTGATTTGGATAAAATCTTGACTATTATACATAATTACTGTACTTCTTATTTTCCCTATCTCATGGCTGCTCTCTGCAACCACAGGAAAATCTTGGGGAAAAGATTTATTCCATGTAAGGATACCTTGACAGATGTGATGGAGCCCACGCCTCCTCTGAATCACCTTTTCTCTTAGAATCTGCACCCCTGAACCATCCTAGTGGTTGGTCTTCCATAGAAGAGGAATTGCACATCTGCTGAGAAAAGATTCTGAAGGTGGTGCTGGAAACCTACTAAAAAATTCAGGGGTGGCTTCTTATCTGTTCTTAGCTGCTTTGAAGAGCTTGCCTGTTGCCTGGAATATTGTCTCCATCTGTACAAAGCCTTGACTCTTCTCTAGCGCTGCAAGTGATACGGTTGGCATCTCCTCCAATAGTGGGGAAAACAGCTGCCCTTTAGCTGCTGAGCTTTCTGTTCCAGAAGGAAGTCATGAGCTTGGCTGTTTTCTTGCACATGTTTCATTCTTCAAACTAGGTAACTAGTCAGGACTAGCACTGATGATGTTACCTAGTTTCAGTCATGACACATATGCTAGAAAACAACTAAGCTCAGAGAGTACCAAGGATCCCTCATTTGCTGAGTTCAGGGAACCACCTGCATTACCACGATCAAGTCTGGGACTTTGAGCTCCATCACTATAAGAGGATGTCCCTGGTAGATCATCATTTTAGACACTCCTACAAAAAATGACCTCCTTTATCTAAACCAACGCTTGAATTGCATGTTCCAATTTGCCAAGGGCCATCTGGACGGTCCTTCCTTGTCTCTTTCTTCTGAAGTGTTTTAATTAATAGAATCTAATTCATCCTGGGATTGGTCAAGTCCTCCCCAAAGATAGACAATGGAGTTACAGGTGTTTCCACAGGAATTAAACTTATCATATAATAGTTGGAAATAAGCAAGCTTCGTACATGCTATTACAGGCAAACCTCTCTTTGCATACAATTGAATAAATTACCTTTTGTAATGAAACATTAATCCTCTTTGCTAAATGGAATAATTCCCATCTCATATCCATTCCTGAGCACAGGTGCCCTTGGAGTGCATTCACAGGCATCCATCTACCCACGGCAATTATCCAAGGAACATGAGAAGATGCCACTCTGCTTGGGGCTCAAGCAAAGGTCAAGGGGTTCCCCACAACACCCAAAGATCTTCAAAGGTCACCGAGACAGAGGCACCAGAGGTGGAAACTCAGTCAAGATGAAAAGCTGCCAAGCATATACAAAGCGTTCATTAAAATAAAGATAATTATATATAACATTAAGATAATGTAATAATCAAATAATGGCAGGCTTATTCCTAGGGACATCAGTCCAAAATCTACCGCTTGCATTCAAATAATCCAGCTAAATTGAATTTATAATTGCAAATGATGGAAGCCAGTGTGGAGCTAACGTATCTCCGTAGTTTAATTTCTTGCAGATTTAATAGTCTGTCATTTAGGGTTTTGTGCTAATGATCTGTGGGTTTCGTTTGAAGTAGGATGTAAACATATAGGAAGACTTTTGGTGTGGCACCAATGTAATAAATAAATTTAAAGGATATTTTAAACCCTGCCATAGTAAAAAAGAAAAAAGAAAAAAAAATAACGCAATTCACAGAAGTAGAAAAAGAGAAAATGTGGGCTTTGCAGAAGCAATCGATGTTGTGAAGGCAGAACACCTGAATGCCCTGCTAGGCCAACCGAAAGAGAGGGGGTGGAAGAGCTCCCCATTTTCACTGAGCACACTCAACAAATTAATCCATTTACTCAAAGAGGATTAACATCTCCTAATAACAAAAAGGCAATTTAGTCAGGCATGTGCTCTTGTGAACTTCTGACTTCCAAGTGAGTTAATCCTATAGACTTCTGGAATTCCAATCCCCTAAGCAGGCCTCAGGGCCTCGTGCGATGCCTGTCTCCGATAAGATGCACTTGATGTGAGACAAAGCCACAGGCCATCTTGATTGGGGGCCGACATGCTTTGCAAAGCCGTGATGTTCTTCTTACGTTCGGTTTTTCGAGCATCCACTCCCAAAATGCTCTGTTTCCACCTCCCCTGACACCACTTTAATCCCAGGTGAGCTCTAAAAGGTGGGTTAAATGCACGCTTAACCTCAGCCGAAGAGAAAGAGTCAAGGGAAGGGTAGCAGGAGAATTGTGAGTTTCAGAATGGGCAACTTCTCCAGTTGGGCTTTGAAGGTTACACCTGATCTGCTCTCCTGGGCTCCAATTGCAGAAATGCTTTTCTCCATTTGGAAAAGTACCTCTCATTCTTTCCTCTCCAGGTTTCTTGAAAATAATATTCATTTCTTCAATTCATTTGTGTTCTGTCCCAGCAAAATGACCTCTTGAGAATTTCTCTTTCATGAGAGAAGTGGGCCATTTGGCTGTATGGTAGGGGTGGTTGGGTTTTTGGGGTTTTTTTTGCTTCCTGAGGTTACTTTTAGTCTTAATGTTGACTGCTAAGAATCTAAAAAGCTTGTAGATAAACCACATGTTGCCAGCACCAATGGCCATGGGTAAAAGTTCTGGGAGGGGTAATGCCAGCACATAGGACCCTTCCAATGAGTAAAGTTGGTTTACCCTTGTTGGCCATGCTTTTTGGACAATTCCCTTCTCTTTACCCTTCAGCTTCTGAAAGGCTTCCCCCCAGGCCATGTGGCAGATAGCTCTTGCCAGGCTTCAGTGAGGTCTTCCCACCACCCAGGCTGTCTCTTGGCTGCCCAAACCTTTCCAAAGGCCTTCGCAAGTTCCACTTCCCCCTCTAACCCTGAGCCAGATTCCTACAGAAAGGTCCCCCTCCCTTCTGGCCTCCCTGCACAGCTCTCCTGTGCCTTTGACAAATGCACAACAGGGCCGCGCACCAAACCAGAACTGAATCTATTAGAACAAATCCTCCAAAAAACCCTGTAGGAAATGACAGTTCCTGACAAAATGAAAGGAAGTATCTTGTTCAGATCTGCACTTAAAACAATCCAGAGGGCCATTAGCATTCATCCCACATGATCTGGATGGAGTAATAGCAGTTCTATGAATAAAATTAAAATCAGGGAGCTTATATTTAAAGAGAGAGGGGGGGAGGAGAGGGAGGAGAGGGAGGGAAGGAGCTACACCAGAGTCCAAGCAGCCTTACAGTGGTTAATGATGACTGGAGAAGTATTTGAGTGGTGGGACCATCAGAGAAAGCTGCCAGAGGGCCTGCACCCCCAGAATCTGGGAGGCTGGTCCAGTCCTGGCTGGGTTTTTATTGGGGGACGGAGGGGGAGGATAGTAGAGGCCCACCCCCTGGATTAAAGACTAAAGTAGGGAAGAAATGTGGCTTGAAAAACACAGCCTGGTTTGCCATGCTCTCAGCTAGGAATGCCCCATGGGAGCATGCAGTGAGGAGAGGCACGTCTTCTTCCCTTTCCAATAAAACAAAGAAAAGGAAAGAGCTTGGATAGAGTGGGAGGAGGAGGAGGAGGAGGAGGAGGAAGAGGAGGAGGAGGAGGAGGAGGACCTGTGTAGAGTTGAGGCCAGGCAAGTTTTCTATTTCAAGAGATTTCTGGTGCCCCACAGCATTTTCAAATGTATTCAGACCTCCCTCTTGCTTTGTGAATGGGGTGCATTGGAGCTAATGACCTGGCAAGATGGTGGATCTCCCTTCATTGGAAGTCTTCAGGAGGAGACTAGATTGCCATCCTCTGGGGATCCCTGCACATTTCAGAACCAGGCCTTGTTCCCACATGACCTTATGGAGGTGAAAGATCACATCTGAGTCCAGATGGGTTCATAAGAGTTTTTGCCAGGAACAGACCAAGACTGGGATGCCGTCTGGATTAGTCTAGGATCTGAAGGGACACCACAGCTTTGTCCTCGTCTAACAGTCCAAGGTTGAGCAAAGCACATTGTGTAGAACAGTGTTTGTCATTCTCGACAAGTTTAAGGTGGATGGACTTCAACTCCCAGAATTCCCCAACTGGCATGAGTTGAAGTTCACCTATCTAACATCGATGTAGGAAGAGCCTTTCACTCAGCATCCTGGCTCTGCCTTTAACCCTTCTGGTGCCTCTCTGTCCAGGTCACATGTTTGCTATTGCTTATTTCCAATTATTATTTATTTTCCTTCTGTCTCTTGCTGTATGTTGCTTATGAGGACCATCGCTGCAAGAGTCACAAAGCTTGTTAACATTTTGAAGAAGACACTCTCCTTGTGTATGACAACCCCCTACGTCCTGGACTAGAGAGGAGCGTTTGCTCGTCCATCAACACGTGGAAGGCATTTTGTACTCCAGCCAAATCTGTTTCAACAAGAGATACAAACTCCTGCCTTACTTAGCACTCCATAATAAATAGTCCTCTTTTTTTTTCCCCTGGCGGATGTGAGAAATGAGGCAGAAATGGGGAGGATATTATGTCGTTGGTTTTGTTTTGCTAACAATAGCAGTTTTTGCTCCTGATGACTGTAGTTTGCTAAATGCCTCCCATTCACCAGAGTGGTTAAATCTGACAATATAATAGTCCCACCATTTCTGTCAAAAGGTCCAGCTTCCAACTAGAAAAACAGGTTTCTGTTGGGAAAGAATTGTGTATATAAAGAAAATCACATACACACACATACCATGAGCTTCCCCTAATAGCAATGGAGAGCAAGTAGAAGGAGGTTTTTGAATCCTTCCTGCATTATATATCTATTTGCACAGGGCTGGGTTTGTGGGGAGAGATGAACTGAAGCTGCCTTTTCCACTTCCTGCAGCACAGAGAAGATGGAGGACCTTCCGAGCTGCATTCAGGAGAAGATACAAGCTAAGGTAGATCTCAAACCCAACACCAGGATCCTGTTTTGCTCTTGTCCAGGGAATGAACCTTGAGAGTCTCCATTTCTGCAAAGCAGACATGAAGTATATGGAAGTATGGAGAGTCCCACTAGGAGACGGTTCTTCTCCGGTTCCTTCAGTCTGGTGGGGCTCTGGTCAGCCAGTTTGTATTTATCATTCTGAGAAGGAACAGGAGATGCTGGACAGTTGCTTAAGCATGCGAAGAAAAGGTCAATTCATAGGGGAGAAGAAGACTTTGCTGCCTTCAGAACAAAGCAGTAGCAGGCACCAGGTGTATTGTTAGATTTGATGAAAGGGCAGATTGGGGAAAAAAGGGAGGGGGAGAAAAATCTCTCATGGAGCCCTAAGCGGGAAGGGAGGGGTCATCATCCTGTTGATCTGGCCTCCCTCCTTCATCCCTTCTTGTTGCAAAGGAAGGAAGGAAAGACTAAGCTTGAGACAGCCATGTTAATATTGCAATATTGCTAATATTGGATAGGCTGTAGGATTCCCAGGCAGCGCCTTTCTTAAGCAGAAGGGGGCTGGGGTGGGAGTGTAGGGAATCATTTAAAGGCAGTCATTGACATCTGTCACCAGAAGATGGTGAAATTGCATCTAGGATGTTGCCCGGTGACACTTCAACCCACAGGCACCAGGATGGGGTAGGGAGGTGCCGTATGTTCTTTCCCACATGCTCCTCTTTCTTTAAAGCCCAACCTCGCCTGCCTCCTCCCAATTCTCCAGCTCCAGAAAGGCTGAGAAAGAAGAATTTTTATGGGGAAGACGTGTGTGTTCAAATCCCCTCAAAACCAGCAGCCCTGAAGCCATTCCCGGAGCTTTGGGGATGTCACTCGCGATTGACGCGCTTCGTGTTCTGCAAGAATATTGACAAACAAGGCACAATCATCTGCAGAAAACAGCGTCAAGGGGAACGGCTTCAAAAAAAAGGTGAATCCTCTCATCGTCAAGTTTCCTTTGTGTGGAAGGCAGCCTGCCTGCTCCTCTGAACCCATTAACGTTGACCCATAAATCAAAACCGATGATTGTTCATCGTGGTCCTAGAGAAGAGCAGGGTCTGAAAAAGGTTGTTTGCATTGTATGGTTTGGGCTTTCTTTGCCATCAATCGAAACCACATTAATGGAATGGCGTTCTTTGAAGCGCCTCCTCTTGGCTGGGATTTCGGAGAGGCTCACTCACCAGTCAAAGAGTTTGGGGTTACTTGTATTACCATTCTGGGGCCCTCAGCTTCGTCCGCCTTCGCCAGGCCTCTTTTTATGCCGCTCTTGTGGGTGGAAGAGTGAGAATAACAAGAAAACACATTAACTGCAGCTAATGCTTCTGATGCTCATGCAAGCCACAGGCCCCAATGCACAACTGTCGCTGGGTAAAAGGAAATGAAGCCAGCAGGCAAGATAGCGATTAGACCTAAGGCTGCAAAAACTGTGCACATTAAGGCACCTGCTAGAGATGTTTGCCAGGCATTTGTTGCCAAATAGGGACAAAGGACTTGGGAAGGGAGAAGCCTTGTCAACATGGAGGCCTCGTTTCGGACTGTAGTAAGATGTCATCATATTTGTGTATTAAAGCTGGCAGTTTCCTTAAGCAGAAGCTAAAGCAACCTCTAAAAAAAACCTTGGCATCAACAGAATGGGATCCTTCCAGTTATTTCCTTACAACTTAGCAAAAGGCGCCCAAGAGATAAAAAGATCAGCAGCTCAAGGATTTAAAGGATTCAGGGGATTAATAGGGTGAAAGCATCTTTGGGTCAGTTGGTGCTCTACCCCTCAGAAGGAACTTCAGCTTCTGTCTTCCACAAGGTTCGGGTCAAGGTGATGCCATGATGTCCACCAACATCTCCCTGGGTACCCCTGGACTCAGTTCTCTGAACTGAAGAAGCTTCTTGGATGAGAAGTGAAACATCTTCAAGCAAAAAATAACGGCCAGTTGCCTTTTGAAAAAAAACCTTTGGTCCAATTCAATTTTTTTTCCCCATCAAGCATGTATTTTATGACAGATACGATTGTAAAGTATAAAGAGTGTGGGTTCCTAAAATGCTGCCTTTGGGGATACTGCTGTTAACAGGTGCAGGGTTAGATAAGGCATTCCCTATTTTGACTACTTGCTGCCTGTTTGATAGGAACGCAGCTATCCACTTATGCAGGAATCCGGAAATGCCATAAAATTTTAGTGGTAGAAGTAGCTTGTCGTGTACCACTGAATCAAAGGCTTTACAGAAGTCTATATAAATTGTATAATTATAAATTGCATCTATTGATTTACCCTGGTCGGGTTTTGAAGTCCATATGTTTTTGCAGGGTAATAATTGCAGATTGCAGGACATAAATAAATAAATAAACAATTGGTCCAATAAAGTCCCATAGCTTTAGTAGTCCATTCAGTAGGATGGAGGCTGCAGATGAAGCCAGTTGTACTTGGTCAAAGTACAACTTCTGAGAACCTTGTCGTTAGGTGGAAACTGGCTAGGCGCAATGGCATGAATCAGTGACCCCTCAGCCATCCAAACATTTCCGCTTCTACACTGCCTGCAGCCACACTGAAGAGTTGACACCTGAAGGAATGGGTGGAATAGCTGACCTCAGACTAATGGAGAAGGACCCCAACTCAGGTGAGTAACTCTTTCATTCCACAATCCCAAGTAAAGTGCCTTTAATCAGCCCATTCACAACCTGGTTAAACACTGCAAACTGAGAGGCCACAGAAAAAGACTTGATTAATTCAGCCCTAACAAGGACTCTAATTCCAGGAAAACCGTGGCATTAATATTTAACAGATCACTGTTAGTGAGTCTTGCTTGTTCATTCAGCAGTGACTAAAACTGTCTTTCTATTGTATTTCCGACGTTAATTGGAAGAACTGGATCTCTTTCAAGACATACGTGGACTCACCTGCTAACTTACCCACGGTCTGTCCCAGAGAAAACCGTATCTGACTTACATTGCCCTCCATTAACCCTTTGAGGACTGAGGGAGGGCACAAAGGAAACTGGCATGGACTCTTCTACTGCATTCGGGTGTTTCCTATGCTTTCTTTTTCTTGATACATTGGTGAAAATGGGGCATTTCTGTGCTGGCATGGCTTCCCTCTTACCCATGATTCAAGCTCATTAACATATTCCAAGCTGAATTGAATTTTAATCAGGGGTGCTATTCAGCAGGTTCTGACAGGTTCTGGAGAACCGGTAGAGGAAATTTTGAGTAGTTTGGAGAACTGGCAAATACCATCTCTGGCTGGCCCCAGAGTGGGGTGGGAATGGGGATTTTGCAGTATCCTTCCCCTGCCACGCCCACCAAGCCACACCACGCCCGCCAAGCCATGCCCACAGAACCGGTGGTAAAAAATTTTGGATTTCACCCCTGATTTTAATGGTGAAAAAGCAGAAGACACATCCGTAAAGAAAGCTATTATGGTTTTAAACTCAGAAGGCCTTCTTTTATCTAGCCATGTTTTGCTATAGCTAAACAAAGCAAACCGAAAAATTTAAGCATCCTGTCCTACAAATCACCGAACGTCAGCCCACTACAATGAAGTAGTTAATTTAGAACAATGAACCCAGACTATAGCTCATCCCTTAATGCCATGGTAGAATTTGAGGTATTGGAGCTGGACCGAGAGCGAGTGAGTTTCTGGGTCAGTGGCTGGAACTGGAACCAGATATGGATCATAGCCTCCTGCTCTCCAAACATTGCTACTTTCCAATCCCACCAGTTTTTATTTAGTTAAAAGCTTTGAATGGCTGCCCACCTTAGAGAACCACTCTGGGCAGCTGGCAGCAGCCCAGCCAGTGGGGAGGAACCACTTCTGCCAAGGAAGGTTAAGCTCATATGGCAAAGGCCTGCAGAGGCTCTGCCAAATTATGTGTCCCCCTCCCAACCAAAGGACTGATGCCTTTTCCTGGGCAGCCAGCATCCCAAGAGCTTCAGAGTGACTTGGGCATGACTAAAGCATGTGCCCTCCTTCCCTGAAGGGAGGTGTTTTATGATGTGCTTTGGTTTCTTCTGTTCACTGTAAGATCCAGAGTTGAAAGCAGTGGTGAAATCCAAATTTATTTACTACTGGTTCTGTGGGCGTCGCTTAATGGGTGTGGCAGGGGAAGGATACTGCAAAATCCCCATTCCCTCCCCACTCCTGGGGGAAGGATAGTGCAAAACCTTAATTCCCACCCCACTCCTGGGGGAAGGATATTGCAAAATCCCCATTCCCACCCCACTCTGGGGCCAGACAGAGGTGGTATTTGCCAGTTCTCCGAACTACTCAAAATTTCCGCTACCCGTTCTCCAGAACCTGTCAGAACCTGATGGATTTCAGCCCTGGTTGAAAGGCTGTTTGTTTGCCCAAATGCTCAGGAGAAGGCCCATTGACTGAAAGAGTCTGGCGATTCCCTGCAAAATGAATGATGGCTCTCCGTCTCTGGTTTAGAGCGGGGGCCTCTCTCCGGCCCTTCTGTACATGGCGGGGATGCAGAATTCAGGAGATTTCCCTTTGTGCGGAAGGGCCATGGATAAGCATCGCCCTCTGCAAAACAAGGACTGGAATAGGCTCTCTCGGCTTACCAGCGAAGATCTCCAGGCTGAAAAGAGATGGCAGCAGCCTCTGTGACCTGTTGGACGCTGTCATTTTGGTCCATTGTGCATGTGCTATATACAGCAAAGGCAGCACTTATCCTCTCCCTCCGCTGTGAGCTAAATAGGCATAATGAGAAGGTGACGGCGCTGCTTTGTTTATCAAGATGCTCCATCTAGCAAGAGAGCGGTTGGTTTGAAGGCCGCCTGATCAGGTGATAGCACGCCATTAAGCAAAGTAGAAACAGTTTCATCTTGGAGTTTGACCATCAAGATTCTCTGGAGGACGGCCTGGGCTTTGCTGGCCTTTCTTTTATGAGGCTTAATTAACTCTTCTTCTGGAAGAACACAAAAAGACACTTAGAGAAGTGTAAAACGCAGAGCAATTTGCTCCAGCTAAGGGCCTTTAAAGGAGAAGGCCAGACATGCAGATCCTTAGAAGAAGCTCTAGCAAGATCTGGACCTCCAGAGTCAGGCAACCAAGATCCACTCAGCTAAGGGGCTTCTTTGAGGGCATCCTGACAACAGAGTGGCCAGGAATAAAAATGCAGGGGTTCAGGAAGGGAGGGGGTGGGCAAACCCCAACAGGCCTATGGGAAGAAACAGTCATCGTCATCGTCATCATCCAGGCAGCTGTGAGCATGCGTGGTGTTTGTTGGCTGGGAGCCAGGAGATGGGGTCCCACCACCCTTCTCGTGAGAAGCCCACCAGCAGGTGCAACTCCTTCAGCTTTCCTCAGGGAAGAGAAACTGACCTGGCCCTGGCAGGCAAAGAGCCTTGCACTTCAAAGCGGAAGGGCTGCATCTCCTTAAGTGTGTTTTTAATTAACACAAAAATGTGTCATCGTAAAAACTTAGCTCTGAACTGTGGCTCTCAGTTACCCGAAACCCAGATTTATGGTCTTGATGTGAAGTGGTTAGGAAAGACATTTAAAAACAATTAGGCTCTTGGAGAGACTGACTCAAGCAGCTCCGACGGCACTCATTATGCTGAAGAATGGAAAAATAAGGCCATTAGGCTCACCAGATAACTAGGCCATTTGTACTTTTTGGGGGGAAATGATTAGTTTCTTTTAATAAAGCTTTCTGCCAGCAGTGAGAGGGTGGGGACACGCTCCTCGCCACACCATCCTGTGCACAGGGTGTACACAAAGCCACTGATGCAGGGTCCCATGTGACCCATCAAATCCAATTTTTAATGTTTCATGATGCTATCAAAATGAATAAAAGGCAATTACTGCTTTCCTTCAGCACAGCGTCAGATGCCGCTGCCTGTTAAGGAATCAGCGGGAGGAGAAGGCTAGAAGGACTGGAGGGGGGAGGGAAGACAGGGGATTAAACACATGAACGTCTTCAGCCTCACCATCTGCTTTCTCGTGTTTGCGGGCAGGCAGTCAGAAGACTCATCATTCATGGGAAAGTGGCTCAGCAATGGCTTCTGCATGGGATCCATTTGGTCGTCCCTTGATGGAGATCCCTGGCTGGTTCTTGAAGAATTCCATTCACCCAATGAAATCTTGAGGCTACCGAAGTCTTCTCACAGAGCCCTCCAAGTCAACATCAAAGGGGAAGGCATAAGATTCTGGTGGAATCAACTGTTATCTTCTGCAAGGAGGACTTGGAGAAGAGAAATGTCCCACCAAGTATAATTTTACTCAACCCTAGAAAGGGATTCTGCCAGGCAGAGGTGGAAGGAAGCTGACAGAGAAAAGTTGGGAAAGGTAAACTCTTCTTTCACACGTGTGTATAGAGACAGCAGAGTTTCTCAAGGTTGACACTGCTGGGTGGGGAATTCTGGGGGTTGAAGTCCACATGTCTTTTAAAGTGGCCAAGCTTGAGAAACACTGATAGAGAGAGAAGCACAAGTGTGAAAAATATGAAAAGGACCTAGTGTCAGGGGTGAAATCCAGCAGGTTCTGACAGGTTCTGGAGAACCGGTAGCGGAAATTTTGAGTAGTTTGGAGAACCAACAAATACCACCTCTGGCTGGCCCCAGAGTGGGGTGGGAATGGGGATTTTGCAGTATTATTCCCCTGCCACACCCACCAAGCCACGCCCACGGAACTGGGAGTAAAAAAAAATTGAATTTCACCAGTGCCTTTTGTGTTGGGGTCTCCAACCTTGGCAACTTTAAGATTTGTGGACGTCAACTCCCAGAATTCCCCAGCCAGCTGAGTCCACAAATCTTAAAGTTGTCAAGGTTGTAGACTCTTACTATAGAGAAGCCAAACATCTAGAAGATACCTGTTCTTGCTTGTGTGGTTGGTTCTAGAAGAAGTAGGCATCCTACATGTGCTCTGTCTTCTTCCAGGCTGTTGACTGATCAACACAATTTCCACCAGAAGCAGAGAGATGGAGTGGAAGATCTCTCGTGGCTGCATTGCTGACTTGATGGAGTCTGGTGGGGGTTGGAGATGGTGCAGTTGAACCCAAAGCATCTCAGCATGCCTAAGACTCCAAAGACATGTGTCCGGGAAGAGAACGATGCAAAGCACCCAGAAGGAGAGAGGACCCCTGCTGAGTCAGCTGCATGCAACAACAGAGGAAACAGACTGCGATGAAAGGTGAATCTCACTTGTGAGTCACTCCCCCATCTGGAGTCTTCAAGAAACAGACTTTCCAAGTGTGAGTCAATAGCAAAGGAAGGAGACTCTGAAAGCAGAAGCAGTTTGAACAGAGAGGAAAAACAAAACTCGACAGCTTTTCAAGGAGCAGAGCAGATATGAAAGCAGAGATTGTGGGTGAGATAAGCCCAAACCTACTGAAAGGGGATGGTGGCTGGAGGGGATGGGAGGAGGGGCAGCCGAGAGAGGTGTTGAAGGATGGTAGAAGAGGGAAAAACCCTCCATTAAATGCTTTAGTTGTAGATTAATTGTAACTACACAGTTACGTACTAGTCATTAGACAATTACACGAACACAAAATAACAATAAACCATTATAGTTGGAAGCAGGTCAATGCTTAAACCATTATAGTTGGAAAAGACCAACCGCACAATGCTGGTCCTGCACAAAATGTCCCTGCAAAACACGTCCCATCTTGGTAAGTCACAGCTGCTGTGACCACCCTGTCAAAGTCTATGGAAACTGCCCCCAAGCGGTTCTATCAGTCCTTGTGAAGCTTATCCTGATTTAGGGTGCTATTCTTGGCTTGGGGCTCATTTCACAAGGTGGACCTAGCTCTAGAAGACCTCCAAGGTCTCTTCCAATTCTGTTGTTCGGTTGTCCTTCTATGACTAGGAAGTTGACAGTTATGCAAAGCAGCTTCTGGACATCCCATCTTGACGGGGCCATCAGAGGAGAGTTAGCAATCCTATTCCACTCTTGCCTCCTGTTCTGCTCCAGCCGTGGAAGGGTTGCCTGGAACTTCATGCCTTTGATGATTAGAAGTGACCTATTGCTCTCCAGGGATGGCAGCCAAAACAGTTGGAACCACTTCAGCAGCAATCACCTCCCCTCACGCTATCTGCTCTCCGTTGTGTGGAAGTAAATATTTCTGTAGGGAAAAATTACTTTGTAAATTGCAAAAGTAAATCCATGTGGAATGAACCAATAAATAGGAACTGTAGCACCCTGGGACACGATTAGGATCCAAATCCGTCCGGAGAAAAAAGTTTGTGTAATGAAGAAAATTAAGAACTCTCTGTTAATTTTGGATTAAATGTCAGCTGGTGAAGCTTCGGGGATGAAGGCCACCGTAGAGATCGGAAGAGGAGAAGGAAAAGAAATTGCATTGCTGCAAAACATGCAGACGGAAAGTTGGGGGTGGCATGACTGGGAATGTGCACGTGTGTGGGTGTACGTGTGTTTGTGTGAAAGTAGGGAGATCCATGGGGGGTTTAAGTGAAAACAGCCGCAGCCACCCCTGCTCCACCTTCTTCCTCCTTTTTCACCAGGGCTGCCTCCGGTCATGCGTGGAGATTAGTTAGTTTCAATCTGCAATTTTTCCTCTTCCAAAGCTGCCATTCCCAATTAATCAGGCGTTTTAAAAGGGTGATTACTTCTAAATACAAACAGGGAACAAAATATCTGTGGACAGGGGGAGACTTCTTAGAGGAGGCATTCTCTTTCCTGTATAAAAGCGGACTTCTTCTGCCATGGAACACACAGTCTCTCTCTCTCTCTCAAACATACACACACACACACACACACACACAACTCTTTCCTGCAAAATTAAGCTTTAACAAATGTGCAAATTGCAAGGACATTTAGCGAATTAATTAAAACTCTCTCATTTGATAGACAAAGAATTGCAAGAACGTTCGACTTGCCAGGAGCTGGGTACTGGGTGCTCCAGCCTGCAGGGCCCCCTTTCAAGCACCCTTGAGTAACACCAATCCCCCCCCATTGCCCACCGCCCACCCCTGGTGCCTTGCCCACAATGGGGCCCCGGCATTGGCCTGCCCCTCCCACGGGGCTGCGCATTGCCCCATTGGTGCCACAGGAAGCAGCCAACGAGTTCAACGTCTCATTTATTTCCCCGATGAGAAAGTAATTCCCCTTCTGAATGATGGTCCTGAACCGACAGTTCAGAAAGCAAGAATTTACTGGAGCTGCCAGAGAACAGCAAGTGCTCCGCTCAAGTCTTTCTCCTCCCCCTCCAGTTAGCCTGAAGTGAAAAGCCATTAAATATGATTAAGGTTAAGAGATTGCTAAAATTACGAACAGCCGCCATTCAATTATTTTGCTCTATAAAATGCAACACAAATTGGTGTTATTCCTCCGGAATGTGTTTTTAGGAAAATAACGTAACCCAAACTAATGTGGTTCATGGAGCGGGCCCTGCTTCAGAGAAAGGCAGGGAAAACCTTCCCAATTTAATCCGCAAGTTCAGGAGCTGAGTGTCATCGGGGGTCCTCCCTGAATGGGGAGGGGAAGGAGGGGAAGCAGCCCACCCTCACCTCGCTGAAGGTTCTGTAAAGTTATCCGGAGCTTTGTGAATCTATCAGTTTTATTATCCATTTAAGAAAAAATGCATCAGAGAGCTGCTGGGTTTTTAGTGGAGGATAAATCACTGGGAGTTTTGCTATTGTTCTCCATCCTGACCCACAACTACGGTGGGAAAGGATTTATGGGCCCTGGCAGGTCGGGAGAAGACCAAATACGGGGAGCTAATGAAGAAAATGTGGGCAAAGGGTTGGGGGAAGCCGGTGCCAAATACTCCCCCCCCCTTTTCAGGGCAGTCGGAAGAGGCCTGGCGCATTGGTTGCGTGTCTCCGCTTATGTTTAATGTGCTGCAGGAGGCTTCGTTGTGCACGCAGCAAGCCTCGCTGAGCTGAATTGCATTTTCTGACAGTTTTGCTCCGAAAGCTACAAGGCCTAGGAAATTCAGGGGGAAAAATAATCTCGGTATGGATTTACTAGTGTCATGAGACGTGCGGTTATTATGGTTAATAAAATATGAAGGATTGCATTATTCTACAGAAAACAGTAAAAGCTCTCTCTCCCGTGATGGGCTTCAGAGTTGCTTCTGTGAGCAAACAATTGGAGAGTTAAAACCCCGAGTAACTCGAGGGAAGGGATCAATCAGCGGGAACAGGCAGGCGCCGCAGAAGCCATTGCTGGAGGTGGAGATGGGGGGGGGGCTTTGGCAGAGAGGCAAGCAGATCGTTTGGCACCGGGGTGTGGGGGAGTGGAAATGCTCATATGCCCAGGTCATATTTGGGCAGGCAGGTGCCCAGGAGGGCATTTCCTGAACCCACTTTTGGAAAGAGCCTGCAGTACTAATAATCATAGCCAATTCTGCCCTCAAACTCTATTTATTTATTTAGCGTTTGACAACTCAAACCCTAAGAGCACCAAGGAGACCTTCCTCAAAAGCTTGTAGCATCCTTTTGCCACATTCCTGCTCAGGGTCTCCCCTTTCCCTTCTCCCCCTCTTTTTTGGGCTGCTGACATTCAATATCGTGCAGATATTGAGTGACCTCCAATTGAGTGACCTTGGTGGATGGGAGGGAAGCCAACTTGCTTTGATTTGACACATATCCCTAACTTCGCTAATTGAGAATGGAACCTGGAGCTGAACTGGGCTACCTAATGCTCCATTCTAGTCCACTTATCAGCCCTACCAGATGGACCAGGCTGGAAACACGACCACATGAGCTAATTCTACTTTATTGTACAGCTATTATAACAGAATCTTGCAAGCCCAAAAGTAGAATTCTCCTACTGCCTCCATTACACTGTAAGGAATTAGGGGAGGGGTCTCTTCTGAGCCTCTTGCCCTGCCCAGTCTCCAGCTGTGGGCTATGCTGTCTCTTATCTGACCATTTTCTGGGCAGCCTCCTTTGCCCAGTCTTTCCAAGGTCATTCTGACATGCATGTCCTTACATCAACACTCCTGTCCGAGTCTCTGGGGGAACTCACAGCTAAGACCGGAGTGACTATAATCATATTTGCCCCTTTAGTATCATTGGGTAACTCTCAGTCAAGAACCTGGCTCTAAAGATCAGCAGTCTATGCTTTTCATGCTCTCCCAAAGGATGCAGTTCCTGTACTGTGGTTCTGAATGAGATGAATGTTTTCTCATTTATAAATAAGCAATAATATTCAGTGAGATAAATGCAGACAATGCAAGTTATACACCCAGGATACTTCTAACGTGATCTAGAAGTGCTCAATAACTGTGAGAGAGAAGATACCAAATTAAAAGCAAAGTTTGCATTAAGAAAGGTGTACAAGCTGCCCGCACGTGATACATGAGGTTACATGAAGAGTAAAAGTAAGAGTTAAAATTAGGACCATTCTAAATAGACTTCGGCAGTGAACTGGCAGCTCCAATTTTGCAATGCTGACATTGCAACTTATCTATCTTGGAAAGAGTGGGTAGAAAAATCAACAGAAAGTAGAAAAGTTGAAACTCTTATCCATATACTGTAGCTATAGTATATGCAATCCCCTTCCCATTAATTCTAGCTGTAGAACAAAGAGAAGGAGGAGGAAGAAGGGAGAAGGGAAGAGCAAGGGAGGAGGAGGAGGAGGAGGAGGAGGAGGAGGAGGAGGAGGAGGAGGAGGAGGGGGAGGAGGGGGAGGAGGAGGAGGAGGAAGAGGTCCAGCCACCGTGTTCTTTGGCAGCCTGGTTTCCTTTTACCACTAACTCTTCCAAACACAATTGCTTTCTCCAGTCAATTCCCCCTCGTTAATTGGATCTGGGTAAGATCCATATCAAAGAGAAGGAAAGACAAATCAGTGAGTTGTGTTGATTCTGGCCTATGATGGAGTTTGAAATCCAGCCAAGGGATCTTGTCGATTCCAAGAACCTTTCCACATCTAACAATCCACTCCCTCCAGTTATTCCGGCCTCTGGTGCCAGGAGGATCCCTTTGGTTGATGGCAGCCAACCAACACAGCCAACAGACATTCCTGGGGAAACTCAGCTTCCCTTTTCTGACATGTATGAAGATTTTTCAAAACCGGAAAAGAAGTTCAAGATCTGGATTAAGCTGCCACCACTGGAGGCAGAAGAGCAAACAAGATGTGCCAATGTTGTGCTTTCAAAGACCCTCCTCAGGAAATAATAATCATTTTTAAAACTCGCTTCAGAAAGAAACTGTCACGTCCGCATCTCTATGCCCTGGGCCAGCTCCCCTCCCCCATTTATCCTGGGGCCCCGGCAGGCTTACGGCAAAAGCCATTACCACAGGATTAGAGTTCAGTTTGATTCTCATCAAAAACTCTGGTCACTGTGTATTTGCTTAACACCAGACCTTTCAGGCCCCATCAAATATAACAAGCCTTGACAGATTTGGGATTAAACACAAATGCCAGACAAATCCACACTTTCTTGAAGGAAGGCTCCGGTGAATAGGCTGGGATTTTGAAAAAGGGGAAAGTGAGAACAAAAGAGCTAAAATTAGCTCCCTTGGACACATCGGGGGTTTTTTGTCACCTCCAAGCCAAGCCCAGGCCAAATCTTATTGCAAAAAGCTGCAAATTGTGGACTTAATGTCCTCACCCTGCTGTTAAGCCATGTAGGGCACGGCTCCCTTCTTCCCCCATCTCACTTGCTAATGATCTGCCCTCCGGTCAGCAAGGGGCCAAAGGCGCTTCTGAAGCAGCAGGAGAAGAAGGTGAGAACCTGATCTTGACCCCAGGAAGGAAAGATGGAGCCTCAGCTTGGTGGAGACCCTTCTGGTGGCCAATGGCTAAAATAAAAGAAGTTTGGAAGTTTGAGTTAAAGCCAGAGTAGCTGGGGTTGAAAAAACGGTCTTCCCTTGTGTGTCCCATATCTTCCTTTCACAGCCTTTAAAGGACCCATATAATTGGGGGAAATGTGGTTTTGATCCCATAATCCTACCTTGGAAGCTGCAACTTAAAGGAACAGAAGTCCAAGGTAGAGGCAGCGTAGTTAAAGAAAGTCATGGTTTTAAACGGAATTGTTTTTGGGGAGGGCAGGATACGTGTTAATCTGGGTATCTTGGCTACAAATGGATCAGTTGCATTGACAATACAAACCAAGTCAGGAGGCAATTAAATGGCTTGACATTCTTGCCCCTGACATTCGGAGCCCAGTTTTCCTAGGCCAAGCTGGAATTCTTGAAACGCAACCTGAAACTTTCTGCACACCTCTGAGGCCTCCTTGGGAGGCAGCAGGAAGAAGATCCACAATCGGGACAAAGGGAGGATAAGGGTCATCTCAGCCCACAGGAGAGGCAGGGAGGGGGAACCGTTTCAGAAGACACATACATTCCCCCCCCCACTTTTGTTTTCTGGAGACTGGAATGAGAGGGTGGGAGGAATACTTTCAGTCTTGCAAAAATTGGGCATAAGGTAACCTTATAATAGAGTCTTGATGCTCCTGGTTGATTGTCTTGTCTGGACCACCTCAAGGGGCCAACAACAACACCTGGGGGGGGGGGTTGCTTGAGCGTTATGGTGACTCTTTATGATGGGCATGTGGATTCATTGAGAAAGGTTCCCCCCCCACAGTTTATTTATTTGTTATATTTCTATACCACTCTCCGAGGACTCTGGACAAAGTATACTAAAGACAGTATACTAAATAGCATATTGCCCCCAACAATCTGGGTCCTCATTTTACCCACCTCGGAAGGATGGAAGGCTGAGTCAACCTTGAGCTGGTGAGATTTGATCTGCTGATCTGCTGAACTAGCAGTCAGCTGAAGTAGCTGCAGTACTGCACTCTAACCACTGCGCCACCTCGGCTCAGTCGTTGTTCCTGTTTCAGATCAAATTTGTTACCCAGGGTGGTGACTCCCATTTCCCCCTCTCCCCCCACCCCATAGAAAAGCAGGAGCAATCGTATCTCATCTCCTGCTGTGCTCAAACCGTGTTGAACTATTGAAGCTGAATAGCTTTCTTATTTTATTTATTTTATACTTCACTTTTCTGTTTATAGCAACAGCCAAGGCAGCTTGCTACAATGAAATACACAGAGCATCCATATATATTTCAGAGACAACTTAGCACGATTAGCAAAGGAATGAGGGAAACAAGTCCAAATTAAAGCCCCGATCGTAGGATTTGCACCGGGGCTTGATTTTCAGAGCGAATTGCCAATATATCTACTTCCCAAGGCCTGCAGGCACGTAGGACTCAGTGGCTCAATGGAAAACGTCAATGCCATCTTTGAACCTGGAGAGATGCACCAGGCTTCCAACTTCCAAAGATGTTGCATCACCGTAATACCGAAGCCCATCTTTTGATGGAATGGCTGTATTAAAGGTTGCTCTGCTTCCAAGTATGAAGGCCGTTTATTATATTTTAAAGTTTTTGAGGCTAATGGGAACGAAGGCTGCTCCTTCAAGGAAATTTCAAAGTTGTGCAGCCGTATTTAAGAGTAAATCAATTAATGGGCCGAAAAACTCGGGTGTTAAATCTCTTCTGAACATAAGGAGGGATTGCTTCCTGCTATGAGTAAAGGCCAAAGGGTCACAGGTCAGGAAACCACAAGGCAGACAGGTCTCATTGCTAGCAAGATTTGATGCCGGCCAGAGTTTCCAGACCTCCCCCGCTTCTATATCACACACACACAGAGAGAGCTACATCTCCAGCTTGGTTCACTGATATTGGCTCAGCTTCCTTCCACTGCAGGTTGGACATCTTGGGAGCACGGACAATGATTTACCTGAGTGGTTTATCCTGAATTACTGAGGCTAGAGTCAAATGAATCATGTAGTTGAGCTCTCTGGTTTTCTCCTGCCTTCCTGGGGACTCGGCTCCCCCTCCAACTCACGGGTGATAGGGGAAAGAGACCCATAAATCTGTCTTCTGCTCGGACGGCTGATATTTGCACTTGGAAGAGGAGAGCAATTTGGAATGAAGGCAAAGGGTCACAGTTCCATCTTCCCCAGAGAGACGTGCACCGTTGGCCAAGAACATGCAGTCATTGGCCTCCCCCCATCTCTCAAGGGGCCATCACCAGGATGTGCTTCCCAGAAAGAGACTGGCGGGGCGGGGTGGGGGGGGACAATCTTCTGTGAAACAAGGCCTCTTGATGCAGGCCAGGGGGTTCCTTTTCCCAATGCCATCTGAAACTCCATCCCTCTGCCTGACATATAGTATCTGACACCAACTTCATTGCTTTTGGAAAGGTAGTGAAAGCTCGACTTTTGCCTGGAATATCAGGGATTCATACAGGTGTTCCTGTATGAAGAGAGGTGGTATGAATGTGAACTCCTGGTCATTGGGTATTTGGATTTTGATAGAAATTGTTCACCCTGTTCTGTTTCGGGGGGTGGGGGGAGGATTATTGCATACCTCTCCAGAGTTGCAATGTTTGAAAAGTGGGCAACCATCTACATTCTTTGCAGAAACGAATAAATCCCGAGAAGTTACCCTGGTTTTCAGCTGAAGGGCGTTTCCCAGGGGCTGTAAATCAGGCAGAGAACAGAGTCCACAGTGGGAGGACTTGGATGGCCTCTCCGTGGCAGGGCAAATAAGGTGAACCAAAGACCTCCTGCTCTGAAAAGAGCCACTTTGGCAGAGATGGGCAACACTTAACAATTTAGGAAAGATGGTGCTGAATGGTTCACCCAAACATTTCTGGACATTTCCCATCTGAGGAAGTTGATGGCCCCGTCTTTGGCCTTTGGGAGCGAAGAGAAGCTAGCTGATTGGGTGGCTTTGGCCTCCTCTGGCTCCTTTTTCAACAACAGAGAGGAGGGGGCGATGGTAGAGTCACATTCCGCACAGCTGCTCTACCTCCTGCAGGAGACACATTTTCCTGCAGGAAGCATTTGGCAAGCAAGGAGCCCCCTCCCACTTTCTGGACCCCCCCTCCCATTAGCCCCAGCTTGTCTCAAGCCTCCTCCATCGTTTCAGCACATTCAAAACCTGGGAGGTTTTGGCCCTTTGGAAAGAAAGGGAGGGTTCCCCCCCCCTTTTTTTTTTCAAAGAGGGGGGGCACGCAATGTTTTATGCATGCATCTGTTATGCTAAAATAACTATCATTCCTCCCAGCAAGGCCCACCTGCTGCCTTTTTCAATTTTAAGTATTTCCAAGTAGCAATCAAAATCAGTTTAATTTGTTCTTTATCTCAGAAAAAAACCATTGGAGAAGAAAAATGTGACCATTACGATACATCAGGGAAAAATACAAGCCCTGTATTTTCAGCCCTCCATATTTTATCTGATCACGGAGTCGTCATTACGCCGGTTGTATTTAATGTCGCTCATATGAGGAGAACTGGATTTAATCATTATAGATCTCTCCCCCCCCCCTTTCCCTTCCTGTCTCTCCTACTCCAGGTTACCAGATATTCTTCTTTTCTCACAGATAAATACATAAACAGCAATCTTATGAACCCATTAAGGGGACCCAGGAGATGGCTTTGAGACCCGGAGCAAAGAGAAACTGGTTTCTTCCTCCTCATCAGCGACCATTACTTGGGGAGGAAGTGTCATGGCTGTTTGGTGAGGAAGGGAAGAGAGATGGTGGTGAGATAGAGACGATAGGATAGACAGAGAGGGAGAGAGGGAGGGAGGGAGGGAGAGAGAGAGAGAGAGAGAGAGAGAGAGAGAGAGAGAGAGAGAGAGAGAGAGAGAGAGAGAGAGAGAGAGAGGAATAGATAATAATGACTTGTAAAGAATCCAGCCATTTCAGAGAAAATCCACTTAAACTTTAAGAAGATCCTGTTTGCTACTTTCTACCAGGAAGAGTTGACGACAAAATTGTCCAGGAGTTTGAAGAGTCCTGCAGCTAAGGGCAAAATGCTTTTTCTTTCCAACCCAGAAGATGCTCCGTAGAGGTCTGGGAGCCCCAGTGCCTGTTTCCAAGAGATAATTAGTGGACTAGCAGGAAGAATCTTCTCTGCAACAGGCTGGCTAATTGATAGACTTTGTGGATGAACTTAGAAAAGGCCATTAATCAGTTTGGCAGGCTAGCATGTAGTTCCTTCCTGTATGGGTCATCCAGCTTGATTATGGGGAAAATTCACAGAGATTGACTATTGGACAAGCTGGGCCCCAGAATATTCTACATTGCAGCAACCTCATGCAGTGGTAAAAAAACCCACCCAAATCCTTCTGAAGTGTTCAAGAGCCCATGGATTGGATGCCCAATTGCCCAGGAGCACAAGTGAGATGATGATGATTCTCCTGTCCTGGATGAAGCTCTGGAGGCATCTGGTTGATCTTGATGGGAGCCTCAGTGCTGAACAGGAGGAGTCTGTCAAAGCAGAGAAAGCAGCCTCCTTTGTCAGAGGGAGGAAGAACTTGAGTAGAAGAGTTCCCTGCCCCTTCCCATCTTTTTGAGGCCCAGTGAGTTAAATATGCACATGTTTGCCTCCATATGGGGGGCTACAAGAAAGATGCTTGAGGATCTTTCTTTGAGGAACAAAGGGAGAGATGTGAGTTCCCATGAGCTTCTGGTTGGGTGGAAGTCCCATGAGGTCTGGGACCTCTCTAAGCCAGCTTCAATTCTTCAGCTTCTGCTTGATCGTAACTCGGTTGCTAAGTGACAGAAGCCCCTCAAAAGACAGAATTCTAAAATGTATTTGAAGGAAATCTCACCCATACTGACTTTGGTGTTTCAGTGGGGACCGGAGATGTTTGACTCCCCCACCATTTCAGTCATGCTTTAAACAGGTACAGAGGAAAGCAACCATCCAGAGAATTTCACTCATGGGATGGATCTAAAATACAACAAACAGCAATAATACTAATAATAATCCCTCCTTTAATCAGCTTGAATGTCACCTGCTGCCAAAGATCAAGCTGGCTTCTTCCTGCGTCAGCCAGGTTGCATCTCTTGCACAGCCCTTCTCACAAGATCTCTATGGTTGGAGTCCTTGGTGCTTTCTCTTTTGCTTGCAGATGTTTCATTACTCAACTAGGTAACCTGACCACTGTTAGCGTCTGTGAAGTTTGCTCCCTGTTTATATTCAGTGGTTTGCCCTTCCAGTGTTGGTGGGCTGTGTTTTTCATCTTGATAATTTCTTGATTAGGGTACTTTTTTTCTTTGCTTGATTGTTTGTCTGGCATTAATCCCTGCTTATCTGGAGGCTGGCTGATGTAAAGGATGTATTCTGGTCTTCTCGTAGCTTTTTTGTTGTCCCTTTTGAATGGTATGTAAATGTGATTGATTTCTGTGTGTCTGTTGATGGCTGATTTGTCTGAATGCTAAGCTTCTAGGAATTCCCTAGCATTTTGGGGGGGATTTAGCTTGATCTAGGATTTTCCCAGTTTCCCAGTTGAAATTATGATTGAGTCTGTTAAGCGTGTTATATGATTAAGGAGTTTTCATGGTGTCTTCAGACTAGATGCTTTCTGTCCGTCTGTCCTACATAGTGGCTGTTATGGTCCTCACACTATACATTGTAGATCACTGGCTCCCAACCTTTTGGGCACCAGGGACTGATTCCGTGGAGGGTGGTTTTTCCACAGACCGGAGGGACGTGGGACATGGTTTCGCATGCTGCTGGAATCTCACGCATACGTAGATGGGGCTTCACTTGCTTGTGCAGCCCAGTTCCTGGTAGGCCACAGAACACGGGTGAAATCCAGCACGTTCTGGAGAACCAGTAGCGGAAATTTTGAGCAGTTCGGAGAATTGGCAAATACCACCTCTGGCTGGCCCCAGAGTGGGGTGGGAATGGAGATTTTGCAATATCCTTCCCCTGCCACACCCACCAAGCCACACCCACAGAACCGGTAGTAAAAAAAATTGGATTTCACCACTGCCACTGACTGTTGCCAGGCCACAAATCAGGAGTAAGGGATCTCTGTGGTAGATGACTTCTTTTTGTTTTCTTGAGCTACTGAGTCTTTTGGTTTACTTAAGATATTTTGGAGGACTTTAATTGGTTTGTGACTACGGTAATGCCCTGTGGTTTTGGGTTGTTTCTGAGATGTTTTTGATGTATGGCAGTGTTATCCTTTTCATATCTTTTCATACCTTTTTTTTTTTGCTAGAAGCTCTCCAGAAGAAGAGTACCTGGAAAGATGATAAAGCGTGTTGTTTGAAACTAAGAAACCCAGCAGCCGTTGGTGCAGAAGTTATTGGTGACTGTCGCTGGCAGGCATCCAAAATTATTACTTGAGAGACAGGAGTTTGCAGGGCTGGGGATGGTACACACCTGGGGGGGGGAGTCAGAGAGTGCCTTCCCATTGTCTTCAGTTGCATTATCAGAGGGGGAGGCATGACCCACAAATGTCATGGTGCTGATGGAAAATCTGATGACATTGTGGCTTGGCACACATCTGGAAGCCTCCAGGATGGACAGGGCGAATGAGTGCCGGAGTGGCTCCTGCAAAGACCACCCTGGAGAGTTTTTGAGCAGCCTTGAAGACCCAGAGGAACTGGGTGTTTCAGTTCTACCTGCTCCATCTCAGTTTGAATGAACTCTAACATGGGTGTTGGCTTAAAGTTCTGTGTTGAAACCACCAGAGGACTGATCCAGCATTGGGGAAAACAGCAGTGACTCAGGTACCCTATATTCACACCAGAAAGGAAGCTGCCCAGAAAGTTAATTATTTAGGTATTTGTTTATTAACAGAGGAGCAGCTTTTCAAAACAAACAACTCTGCAGTTCTTTGAAAATCCACCCTTGAAGGAAGTTCTTTTGATCCCTCCAAGTTGCTATAAGAGGAGTGTGGCACGAGAGAAAAAGGATCAAGAACCGCCAGTAAGGAGGCTGTTCAATTTTTGTTCCTTTGCCAAAATTATCTACCACCACCCTTCGTATTTTCGGAAGCTGGAAGCACCGGAGATGTTGCAAAATGCCCCTTTTATCATTAGAGTGTGAAAACCCTAATGGGGAATGTCATATAACAAGTTATTTTTCCGTCTCTCCTAAGAGGGGGTGGGGCACAGAAGCCTGCTATTCAATATCAATTCAATCAACTCTTTAAAAAAATCTTCAGTTCTGTCACTCTTTTTCACTTCCCATGTGTTTCACTCACTGCCGAGTGAGTTGTGTAGTCCTACTTTGTTCCACTTCTGCACTGCAAGAGGAATATGTCAAAATGAAGTTCTTTTTCTAGGTATATGAAGCATTTATACTTATTTAATAACATGGATGGGGTTTTTTTTTCTATTTCTGTTGTTGCCGTTCCAGTTAGTTTATTTTATTACTATAAACCAGTGGTTCTTAATCTTTTCTTCCCCATGCACCCCCTTTGAATAACTTTTGTGGCCACAGATGATGGCTGTGCTCCCCCCCAAGACTTAACTCAAGATTTAAATCATAATATTCCCTCAAGTCTTTGTGGATCCCCTGCAATGACATTGAAGCCCCCTGGGGGTCCACAGGCCACCATTTAAGAACCACTGCTATAAACTATTTCTTTTCTTTTTCACTCACCACTCTGTTTAATAAAGACACTTCCCCCATTTCTTTTTCTTTAAAACAAGAAAGTTTAAAATGTTGCACGTAAGCCGGTTTATTCCCCAGGCTATTCTCTCGAGACAAACAGAAGAAGCTCAACCACAAAAGGGTTCAATTATGACAGGTACATAAAATAAATATACCTCATTGGGAGACTCATTGGGAAGACAATGAGTGTATTCTGAATGGATGGGTGGGTGGATGCACGTGTTCCCAGAATCAATAGAAAATGACCTATTTTTGTTAAGTGGTTCCTGATTCGTATTCAGGGGGGGATATTGGTAGGGGGAGGGAGATGGCAAATTAATACAGGCTTTGAGTTAAATTCCTCTTTTTGGAAAACTACATGGGGAATCCTCATTTTTGCTCGCCCTTTCGATAAGGGGGTTGGAGCATTTGAAAACGTCCTGCCTGACCACAGGGCCAAAAAAATGAGGCTGCAGGGAAGAAGCTTTGAACTCTATCCCAAAGCTTCTATGTTGTCTTCTTTGTGTTGTGTTGTGTTGTGTTGTGTTGTGTTGTGTTGTGTTGTGTTTGGTTTGGTTTGGTTTGGTTTCTCAAGCTCAGCTCAAGAGATGCTAAACTAAACTATTGTTTACCAACTGGCAAGCTGGAGAACGAGGGGGTGAGGTGGACCTCAGTCAGGCAGAATCCCACAGAAAGGGGACCTGAGGCTTCCCAACCACCAGACAATGTCTATTGTCATATAGACATCCTTCCCTGCCTACAATGATTGTCTCCATTTCCCTGATAAAAACCACTACACAGAGATTGGAGAAAGGCGAGATCCATCTCCTTTTACTAAGTAGATGAATGCATCCCCACCCTGGTGCCCACCCACACAGTCACCTCTCTGAGAAACTGAGTGTCTCCGACTCGGTGGACCCTCTGGGCTCTGCTTAATATTTAAGACAGAAGGGGAAGAAGATACCAAGTCTGCTCAAACTGCATCACTAATCGGGTAGCTTTTATTTTTCTGTTCTCCTCTTTCCTTCAGCTGGGAGGGAAGGGAGGCACCACGCTAGACAGAGAGATAAAAGAGAGGGGCAGATAATGAGCGAAGGCAGCCATAGGTAGCGCTGGCAGCTGCCAGGGAAGCTGGAAGGGGAGGTGGCTGGTGGAGCTGACCTTTGGAAAATGTGGGAAGGGAGTCTTGGGGGGAAAGGGGTGATGTTTAATTCAATGCTCTGCTTTTAAATACCAGCACCCCCGCTGGGGAATGGCTGGTATTTTTATAACATTTTCCCATTCCCAATCCCACCTTTCATCCTGAAGGCTCTCCAAAGGTTTGTCAAAGGGGCTGCTTCAGTTTCTTCTCTTCCAAGCCCCCTTGTCCTTGCACCCGTGTCAGGTCGGAGGGCTCAAGTGAAAGGGGCACAGTATGGGGCTAGCCATCAAACTCAGGCTGTGAGGCTGACCTACACCCGCTGAGAAGGGTCATACAGAAGAGCAGCTGGCCAACCCTTGAGAGGACCTTCTGGATGGGGCAAAGAAGGTCCAGCTTTCCTGAGTTGACAGAGCAATTCCTCAAATCTGGTTGCCCTTCCTTAAGTTCCCATGAGCTCTGCTCCCTTAAGCCCCAGCTCCAAAGCTCAGTGCTGTTCTTATCACTTCGGCAGCTTAGCCGACCTTTTACAGTAGGCATATTAGTAGCAAACTCATCCCTGTTGGGATTTGAACATCAAGTGGACTCAGCTGCCTACAATCGAACGATGAGCAAGCTTGTGGATTAAGCCGCTGATCTGTTGGGAATCTGTTATCTTCCTCTCGCTTTCTTTTCCGGTACTTCCTCCTCGGCTCCATTTATCAGGTTCTCATTTCCAAAAATAAAAATTAAACTCCCCCTAATGAACTCCATGCATATTAATCATCTCCAGCTGAAGGTTAGCTGAAGAAGTGATTGTGGCCAATTCACCCTTTGATTAGACTGACTTTAAAAATAATAATACCAAATACCAAAGTAGGAAGGGAGGGAGAGACCCACTCAGGCTCGGAGGGAGCTACTGGGCACATTGGAATTCTTTGACTTCAACAGGTCTTTCCTTGTAGCTTCAGCCCTGCTGATTTCTGCACATGCATTTTGTCCTACAAACGATGCAAAAAAGCAAGACCAACAGTGAGATATTGGTCCTCATTTGTGTGTGTGTGAGAAAGACAGAGAGAAGGGAACGGCTGTTTTTTCTTGCATTGCTCCAGTGTAACAAAGCCTGCCTTTTACCCAACCACCTAATAAGGCCGTCTTGGGAAAATGAGAGGCATAATGAGCCTCTCCTCCATTATAAGTCCCTCCTCCAGAAAATGTGAAGCTGTTAAAGAAGGGAAAGGCTCAGAGCTGTCTTCTTGAACATATCAGAAGATGCTTTATTTTTAACTCCCTGCCAGACCACAGCTGGTGAGTGAGAGGTGGTCTGTGGAAAGTCAAGAGGCCAATAAGGGTTCTCCAAGGTTCCCATTTCTGTCCTGGATCATGTCAACCGGCAGAAAAAAAGAGGGGTCTGGTCAGTGGTGAAATCCAAATTTTTTTACTACCGGTTCTGTGGGTGTGGCTTGGTGGGCGTGGCTTGGTGGGCGTGGCAGGGGAAGGATACTGCAAAATCCCCATTCCCTCTCCACTCCTGGGGGAAGGATACTGCAAAATCTCCATTACCACCCACTCTGGGGCCAGCCAGAGGTGGTATTTGCTGGTTCTCCGAACTGCTCAAAATTTCCACTACCGGTTCTCCAGAACCTGTCAGAACCTGCTGGATTTCACCCCTGGGTCTGGTGAATATTAGGTCTTGTTCAGCAATGAAGCCATCAAATTACATAGAAACAATTACCTAAGTGTCTGTGGAAATTTTCAATCATCCAGATCAGGGCTGTTACAGAGGTGCCTTTTCTCTCCAAGTAGCAATTGAACTTCTTTGATTTTTCTTGAAGACATTTCTCTTCTCATCCCAGAAGCTTCTTCAGTTCTAACTAACTGAACCTTTAACCTTTCCATTCCCCAGTTAGTTAGAACTGAAGAAGCTTCTGGGATGAGAAGTCTTCAAGAAAAATCAAGCAAGCCCAATTGCTGTTTGGAGAAAAAGCACCTGTGGGGTTTTTCAAATTGATATGTCCTCCAGAGGCATTCTCTGGAGATTATGGATGTACCCAATGTAAGAAAGTCACATTTGTTTTCTGGAGGGGTCAAATAAATTGCAGCTTTTCTCCTTCGAAATCCCAATTGACTAGAATCATGCTTAGCATTTAGAAGAAGACTTAACTGTGCAATCTTCTCTTACTGTCCCCTTCCCATCCTCCTCCTCCTCCTCCTCCACTGAATTGCAGCTTCTGAAGTTATCAGGATGTTTGTCAGCTCCCCTATGAGCAGCTAAGAGCTCAGTATTTAGATTAAAAAGGTGTGGAATCAACAGAAGCCATCCATCCCCTTTGCTCACCCAGCTGCAAAGACTTCTCTCGACATCCACAGTGCACCTGCAGGAAATTCTAACATCTGTTAACCATCTACACCCAAGCTCCACATTTGGAGAGCCTGGGAAATTCCCGTGTCCTGGGACAAAGGATAAGATGGGGCATCTGCCCCCTTTTCTCTTAAAGATGGTAGAGTAGCACTGAATCTTTGCTCAATCCTTGAAACGAGGGAGCATCTCCCACGGGAGCAGGTCAGCTTAGGGCAGAAGTGTCCAACCTTGGCAACGTTAAGACCTGTGGACTTAAGGCTGGGGAATTCTGGGAGGTGAAATATTAAAGTTGCCAAGGTTGGAAACCCCTGGCTTAGGCAGACTGAGACGGTCCACTCAGCACCACCTAACTTGTTCCTTTCTGCTCCCCCTGGAAGCCACAGCTGCTCCTTAAGGACAAGGTGGTGCAGCTTTTGAAGATCTGAGCATCCAAACAGAAATGCCACTTTCTTCCAGAGTCAAAAAACAAGTTGTGGGGGCCCAATAGCCCAGCCATGGGTGAAAGGTCAATAAATGGTGAATAAGTCGCTAACAAAAGGCTTGTGGGGGGCAAGAAGAGAGCCCCACAGAGCAAACCCCAGCAGGCCTCCTGTTTGGCTTTTGTGCAAAAGAGCTGGTTGCTATGGAAACTCAGGTAGCATTTTTTAAAGTTGGCAGGTGGTTATTCTTTGCCTTCGTCCCATTTGGCAGTCATTAGCTGTTGAAACAATGGCGGCACTCTTGGTCGTCTTGGCTTCGCTGAGCTCTTTGCTTGAGCTATACGCCACGGGCCCCTCCATGGCCTCCCCCGCTAAAGATGGCCTGTGGAAGGGGCCGAAGGGTCAGCAGTGCCATCCAGGGCTGGCAAGGAAGCTGCCGGAAAGGTGAGGAAGAATCTCCCTCTAGCACCACCACCCCAGCAACCTTTAACCTGCCCCAGATGCTGAAGGTCAGGCAGAGCAAGAAGGGAGGAGCCGAAGAGACTAGTTGGGGGAGGGAGAATCCCATTGAGTAGCCAGCCGGGACCAAGACAGATTCAGGGCCTGTTTTAAGGGTGACTGAGGGGAAAAGGAGAGGAGAGGAGAGAAGGAAGGAGAAGGAAGAAAAGAAAGAAAGGCACGGAGAAGGGAGTGAGGAAGATCGGGAGCCACCTGGGCCCAGCAGAATGGTTCCTCTTCTCTATTGGCAGAAAGTCATGAAGCACGAAGGGACAAGAATTAGAGGAGCAAAAACGTGGGGCAAAGGATTCGAGGCATCTCTCGGCACTCAGGAAATGTGAAGTCTGTGAAGCTGGACTTTCCTCCCACGAGTGAGTTGTCCAGTGGATCAGAAGCGAATGGAGAGCCAAGCAGATGAGACTCCAGGAGAGATGAAGATACCAGCAGCATGAGAGGGACACCTGGAAGGGGGCAGGGGGAAATGCTAGTGAGCTCCAAGATGTTCTGGACTTTAGAACCTTAAAGGTGGAGCACACATCTTGCGTGTGAGTTAGCTCAGTTGGCTTACTGGGAAATCAGGCGTTATCATTTTGTGTCGTTGGCACATCCAGCTCCCTGGGGGCCTCTTCAAGATACCTTATTTAAAGAAACCAGAGTTTATTGGATGAACTTAGTCACAGGCTGGACCTATTGGAGTCCCATTCAGAATTGACCAGTTTGTTCATGGTTGCAATATTTAACCATTCCTGGTTGATAAAACAATCACAGCCCCGTGTAGTCCGAAGGGATGCTTCGGCCTTTCCCCCATAAAATGCCCCAGTCATGAGAAGCACCAAATGGAAAGGTCAGAAGAGAGCTGGTCATCCAGTCAGATCCCTGCCCACTGCAGGAGTTCCCTACCCAGCATTCCTGAATAATCTGACGGAGGAGCCTCGGGTGAAGCAGAAAGAAAAGTGATGGGCAGCTTTGATGAAATTGACATGATACAATTGACGCTGCAACTGACCAGACCAGTTTTCTGAACCTCATGCACACAGTCAAAGTAAAGCTTCTTAAATGTGCTTTATAAAAGATAAAAGTCAAGCCGCTTGGTCAATGTTCTCTTGTCATTCCCAACAAGGACCGAGAGACAAATTCCACAGCTGTCTATACAGCCTCCTGTGGTTGAACAACCAGTATTGTAACCATCATCACACCAGCTTCTCTGCTCTGTAAAAGTTTCAGGGAGAACAACCCTCTGCCCAAAATGTGGAGTGGCAGGTTGTACAGCTGGGAACCAGCTTCATTAAAACTAAGTACATCCTGTGGCCCTGGGAATACAGGAAATTAACTGCCACGGAAGTGTGTGTGTGGGAGAATGAAATCGGAGCTGAATCCAATTCAGACTGGGTGAGCTGGGATTTTGTTTCAAAAGCAGAACATTCGGCCAAACCCGGCCTTTACTTCAGAGTTATTTTTTCTTGTGACATTTCAGTCCCACAGTAGTCCCAACACCCGCAGGCTATTTTTAATGTTTTTATATCAATCAACCATCACCGATACTTTCATCCGGGACCCTGCCAGAATCCCATCACCCCAAGTGGTCTCGTTTTAAAGGGCAAAGCTCTAAGTGCCCATCCGTTTATTTTTCTTTCATTCCGGATCCTGAAGATTAGAAACCAAACATTTATGCAAGAAAACTATGTACACAGAGACCTACACAAACACACAAATGCAGTATAGCTGAAAGGCTGGAGATGTCTCCATTGGGACTCTTTGGAGAAGTTCTCAGCCAATAGCAGGCTTCACTGGAACACGGCAGAGGTAAGACTGAAGCTGTTTCCCAAAGGCATTGTTTTTTTCCAAAAGCAAATGAACTTTCTTGGTTTTTTTCCTTTGAAAATGTTTTCTTTCTCATCCAAGAAGCTTCTACTCTGCTTCTGAAGAAGCTTCTTGGATGAGAAGCAAAGAAAAACCCAAAAAAGTCCAGTTTCCTTTTGGAAAAGCACTTTTGGGACAGCCATGACCTGGATGATTGAGAATCTCCATGGACGATTGAAGCTGTTTTGCTAAGTTTGGAAAATGAAAACCATGACAATTTATTTATTTCCTTGGCTCAGCTTCAGATGTTCTAGCATTTTTCTGAACTAAGAAAATGTATAAAACTCAAGTAATGTTCAGCAAAAAGGAGCTTTCAGTCTGTGTTAGAATCCTGTCAAAAGCAGATCAGCTGCTGCAGGAAGGCATCCATCTCTCTTTCTGTCTCTTCTCTCTCTTTCTAGTTCCTCTATGATGCCATTGATGTCCCAACAGCTTTCCCCTTCATCCTAAAACTTGTTTATTTGTGAAGTTGCACATCAGTAACTCCCGAGGGAAACCTGCATGGACACAGGGACAATGCCCCACACAAGGTGATGCCAGCTTCCCAGATGCAGCTACCTTGGAAATGTCTCGTGTTTTTGAGCTGAACTGATGATAGCAGCTAAGTTGTTGTGAAGCCAGTTGAAAATGTCGATGGATTAAGGACATTCGCCTGCAATCCGCAGCTACCAAACGTTGATGATACATACTTGAGATAATAGTGCACCCTGGAGTATTATGTTCATCAGGTTCAATGAGAAGTCAAATTAAAGGGGTGGGAGTGTGTGTGTGAGAGAGAGAGAGAGAGAGAGAAAAGATGAGAGATAAACCCAGAGTTCCAGGGAATGCTTCCTCCCCTACCACAGACCCTGGGCACTTGTAGCGTTAGAATCTGATTGCTCCCCTCAATGGCAGTCCATGCCCCAGGACTCCCCTCTGTCTGACTGACCCACAATCTGTTCCAGAGGGAGAGAAGGACATAGAAGGAGGTGGTCGTATGTATATTAAGTGGGCCCATGCTCGCAGTCCCAGTACTCAGGTAACCAGCGTTATTGACCCTACGCATATTAGAGGCACTGGTCTACTCAGTTGCTTAGCAACCATTCATCTGGTTTTGTCAACTCAAGTATCATATTATTTGAAATCAAGTCAGCTGTGATTGTGTGTGAGATGATTGGGAGCCTCTAATAATATCTCCTCTCCCGGAGAAAGGGCTGTGGCCAGTTGGTAGGGTGCATCTCTCATGTAATGCAGAAGGGTCTAAAGTGGCCTCCTCATTTATCAAAATCTCATTCTGAAAATCCCCAAATCTGCTATCAGCGTGGACAATTCTGAGCTAAGAGACAAAGGTTTCATTTCTTGTCTTTGTGAATCTTCTTCAAATTCGATACCAACTTTGGAGCTTGCAAGACAACAGATGATGGTATAAAAATAGTTCTTCATATGTCGAGAATTTCTGAGAAAGCCATTAGATGTCTAAAAGAATTTATCAAGCAGGGGGCGATGATAAAGCCATCTGTGTGTGGTCACCCATGTTTCTGGACAAACTGGCTTTGCTTTCATCCTCTCTGTTGAATTAAGAAACAGTTGCTTTGCTTTAACCAAAGCTGTTGAATTACAACAGTTGGGTACAAAAGTCTTGGCCTTCAAAATTAAAGCCCCAGGTTTTTTGTAAGAAAATGGGACAACTATTCATGCCCAGATGCATAGGAATACCTTTTTAGTAGCCGAGATGGCTGCCTTGCTTCTAAGTGTCCTAATTCCACTGCTAAACACTTTGTAAAAGTAACATACTCAAGGCAGAACTGATGTGTTCTGTAAAAACAGAGAACCAGGTTAGATTCCATCTGTCTAGAAATCCATGTATTCCATCAGGATGATTCAATGAATGACTCATTTTTCCATGATTCCTATTTTCTAAGAGCAGGAGCATCTGCCCACGAGGTGGTTAATTTACAACAATACATGTGAAGATGGACCTCTGACAACCTTGGTGCAGCTCACATGCCGCAGAGATGGACCATCTCCCAAGGTCAGTCCTGTGAGATTACATAGCCATAGATTTCCTGTGGGAAGGACGGGCCAGAATTAGGCAGGAAGCTATGCCTTTCTCAGGGGGAGTAGGAGCAGCCTGGAAATTCATATTTGCAGGTTTTTGCATGAGGTGCAATTTCCTGAAGCTCATCTGCAGCCTCTTCTCCCACCCACCGTCACCCCAATCAGGTGTCCTGCTGGCAATGCTTGCCCAAACTGGTTTGCAAGCCTGTTTAATATCAGGAAAGGACAGCCAGCTGTGGAGAGTGGAGGAAAATCAGACTTTGATCTGCCCGGTGCATTTTCACAGCTGAAATTAAAGGAACTGCTTCTCTGAGAAGGAAGAGAAAACAGCAACATGGCAGAATCAATGTGGAAAGTGTGAGCTCCCCAGGGAAGGCATGGAGCCTTTTAGGGGGGTGTGGAGGCTTCCGTCTTCTTCCTGGTACTGCCAGAGGTGCTTCGTGCTTGCTCAGCTACAGCTGGACCTGTGGAATATATTGGCAACTCCCTTCAGCCCCAACCAGCTACTCGTGGGTACTATGAGCCCCTTCCTCCAACAATGACTAGGTCTTGCAACAAACCAAGATGCCCACTCTGACCTCATTCCTTCGTTGATTTATGAACCTCACCCAGAGGGTCCTGTCCCACCAGAACAAAAAGAAGCCCCTCTGGCTTCTCCCAAGAGGGGGCGAGGTAAAGGCCCCAAAGGTGGACGGCTTCTTTGGGATTTTGTTGAAAGTGAAATGAAACTTTCCCCTCAAAACAAGACCAATTATTCTGGTTTGGATGACAGGCTAAGAAGCCAGGCCTGGGACTGACTGGTCTGCAGGCCACTTGCATTCATGGGAAGAGGGTGATTGTCAGAAACCATCTGGTGGTTTGTTGGATCAGAGCAACCTGTTCATGAGGCCTCAGAAATGTCACCCAGTCCGTCTCCTTTTCCGAGGCAAACTAAATCATCTTTTTCCTGCCAGCAACACCTTCCACAGAGGACCAACACACCATCTTTTTCCAGGCTTGCCAATGACACAACTTCTTTTGCATTGCAATTAAACTTCCATCATGTTTTCTCCACCCCAGCGGTGAAATCCAGCAGGTTCTGACAGGTTCTGGAGAACTGCTAGCGGAAATTTTGAGCAGTTCAGAGAACCAGCAAATGCCACCTCTGGCTGGCCCCAGAGTGGGGTGGGAATGGGGAGTTTGCAATATCCTTCCCCCAGGAGTGGGGAGGGAATGGGGATTTTGCAATATCCTTGAGTGGGGTGAATGGAGATTTTGCAGTAATCTTCCCCTGGAGTGGGGAGGGAATGGAGATTCTGCAGTAACCTTCCCCTGCCACGCCCACCAAGCCACGCCCACAGAACCAGTAGGGAAAATTTTTGAATTTCACTCCTGCTCCACCCCTCCCCAACCTACACATTCACACCTACCCAAACCTGCACCCTGATAAAAGCCAAAAAAACCCCCACCAATTTCTGCCACTGATTAGTCTCCCCTCTGGCTTCAATAGATTTCTTTTCTTCCCCAATAAGTTCAGCAACTCCTTCTTTCATTCGCCGAAGTTGCACAAAAGCCCAGGTTTGGGTTTTTTAAAATATGGTTTTAAAAAGGAAGCACACTCCTATTTAATTAAAAGTATCTGCATCTGCGTAAAATTAATTAATTCTCCCCCCACCCCAGAGTCCTCTCTTTGTATTAGCTTAAATGAGGTTTCTAAATGTGGTCTTCACTTTGGGTCTCTCCAGACAACACTTGAGCTGGTTGGCAGGAAAGAAGATTTATTTCACTACAAAATGAGCCCCTCCACTGGCCTTCTCGCTGGGGGCGTGGGGGAGGGGGGAAGAGGGGAGGTGCTGAGAAGGGGAAGGGATTGCAGTAGCCCTTTTAGGCGAAGAAATTCTGCAGGAAATTTTGGAGCCATCTCAGGGTTGTGGAGCCATCACTATAGAGGAGATAAGGCCAAGTTAGTAAATAAAATGGATGCAAAATAACTAGTGGATTGCAGTCCCAGAAATTGTGGGACAAAGGAGGTGAGACAAAAAAAGGGAAGAGGGCTTTACAATCCTAACCCTAACGCAAGAGGGGATGAAGAAGAGAACTTGAGTCTACTTAATGTCCTGAAGTGCAGCTGGCAGACAGTGGAGTGAAGTTGGTGAGTTTTCAGAAATAGGTCCTTGGGTGTCCTTCTTCCCACCCACCTCCAGCAACCAAGGGACAAAATCTAACAGAAGACTTTCTTGTGCTAAAGGAGTAAATGTGTGGGAAGGGGCGTATCCTTCTGATTTGGCCTCAGCCAGAAAAGAGATTGGATGGCCGTATTTCCATTTAAGGGCCATGAGCTCTGGGGTGGGGTGGAGGTGGGCCACTTCTTTGCCGAAATCCCAGAAAGAGGTGGACTCAGTGGGAGGAGGACAAGGAGGAGGTAGAAGTTCAGAAGAGACAGAAGCATCATGGTTTTACATCAGGGGTTCTCCTGTCCTGCAGTTGGAACAAACACAATCCCTGTAAACTCGGGTGCAACTCCACACCCACCACCCATCACCTGAGGTTGCCTGGGAGGCATGAAGAGAAGGTGGAAATGTGGTTGCATTTCAGAGGAACCATAAAAACACATCAGCTTACAGCAAACTCTACTGCAGAAGATCCAAGCTGGAGAGCTCAGGCTTCATTTACTGAAAAGCCAGAGTGACTTCCCAGAAGTAGGCAGTTTTGCCTCTGCTGTGAAGGGAAATTTGCTGGAACCCCTCAAGAGCCAACTTTTCTGTCTGACCTAGAGCGACATGGACTATCTGAGGACTGGATTCATGCCAGCAGAAGCATCAGAAGCAACCGGTGGCTCATCTGTGCGGAGCCTGAGAGGGAGGTAGAGCACCCAATAAAGATGAAAAAGGTCAAAAAGAGTCAGCGGAGGAGAAGAATAATTTGGGAGCCTCCGAGATCAGCCAAGGAGAATATGTGCATTTAAGTATACCTGGAATCTGGCTTCAAGTAGCAGTTCTCCAAGAAACTCCACATTAAGAATAATACATAGCCATTCTCTTTGGCCCCGTCTAAATACGTCCTGATGAACGTAGCCTCTTGGTTTGGCTTAGTGAAGTTCTCCACTCAAACCTCAACTTCTGACTCTTCTTGCTGGTCTTTGTGGTCCCTCCTTGAGCCGCCCATGGGACTCTCCATGCTGATGTTTTCTCTTGGAACATCTCCATGGAGGCACCCAGGACAAGCCTGCGTTGAATTGGCTCACTCTGATTAGCCATGCAGACATTGATGATGAAGAAGAAGAAGAAGAAGAAGAAGAAGAAGAAGAAGAAGAAGAAGAAGAAGAAGAAGAAGAAGAAGAAGAAGAAGAAGAAGAAGAAGAAGAAGAAGAAGAAGAAGAAGAAGAAGAAGAAGAAGATATTATCCATTCAGTCAAGACTGGCTTTTGGCAGTTCTATGGGCCAGGTCTCTCCGCATCTTCCAATCTTGCAGCGATTGGCTCTCAGTAATGCTTAGCCCAGCAATACAGATTTCTGATAAATGTTTTGACTGATTTTCCCAGTCAAGAGAGAAACTCCCCGACTCTTCCCAGCATTCTAGTACGTTGAAAAGCATAAAATATTCATCCCACACCCAGCACTGCCTTCCAGAAATCCACCTTAGCTACCCTCCCAGAGAGGCAAAAGCTTTTTTTATGACTAAAAACCCCCCAGCCCTGCCTTTTCCAAGCGTCTGAGCCTTTTGCTAATAGCGTCAGCCGTTGCATAGCCCTTACACACTTATTTGTGTCTTGTTTTTGAAAATTATTCTGAAAAGGCCGTTGTCACCAAGAGCTCTGCCCAGCAATACAGAATCACTAATTAAGAAAAGAAGGTAGGAAGAGACTCACCCAGCTCAGCTCTCTGGGTGTCGCCAGCCGGCACGTTGGAGTAGCTGAGAGAGAAACTGACAGACACTTCAGAGCTTTGAATGTGTAGGCAAGACAGACAAAGCTCTGCTTGGAGGAAATGTACACAAGCAGAAAGTGAAAGTCGGAAATTGATAGGACGGTGGTGCAGTGTTTCCAGGAGGTGTCTATATAGAGATATATTAACCTCACATGCATTCAATGAATATGTGCATAGGGACAGATTCCTTCTCTTCTGGGCTTCTTCCATCCAGAGGGACTTGGCTGTTTTATGAGCCACACAATTTTGGCCAGTGAGGGTGCTGCCTGCTTGGTAGCAAAAAGTCAGGTGGTGCTGTCCAGTGAGCCAAAGTCCGGCCCTGCCCAAGAGCCACACCCTGATGATTTGAGTCCTTTGCCCAGGGTCTCTGGACTCGAGCTTGGATGTTGGGATCCTTCTCATCCACGTCCCAAGACCTCCCTTCTGGGTTCTCCTGTCTAAGCAGCAGGAAGACTTCTTTGCTGTGGTTGGCAGCCACGGGAGCTGCCTCTGCATCCCCACTTCTTGCAACTCCCACGTTTCCCCCCAATGAAGCTTTGCTGAGCCCCTCCATTGTCTTTGGCCAAGCCCCTTCTTTCCATCCTGCTGTTCCAAAATGTCTGGATGGAGGCCTTCCTCTCCTCTCCTTGTCACCCCAACCTCTTTCTGCCCGAGACAGGCAAAATTACACAGGCTGACCCTGGCCCTCTGTGACAAGGGATGACAATCTTCAAAAAGGATTTGCGATGCCCCTTCGTAAGGTTGCCAGTTGAATCCCTGATGGATTTATCTTCCCGTTATTAGCCTTCAGAGTGCGGATTTGCTTGGCTGTCATTTGGACAAAGTTGATGGGCAGAAACAAGCATTTGGGTGGGGGGGCTCCTCTTGGAACCCCCCACCTCAAGAGGACAATGGATGTGTGTTTGTGTGTGTGTGTGACCCAGAAACTGAAGACATGACTTTGCCATTTCTGATCCGAGCTAAACATTGTAAGAATCCTTTCCAACAAGGCAAGAGCTGGGAGGGAAATGCTCCAGACCCCCAGCTAGAAGGAACAGAAGGGCAGCATGGCAAAGCAGATGGCTGCAAAGTTGGCCTTTGACGTTCAGAATATGCTCCGTTTGAAAGACGTTGGCCTCGGATGCTCAGTCCCAGGCGAGGTGAGAAAAAGCAAGAGAGATGCAAAAGGGCCTCTTCCAGCATCCTGAACTCGAGGAGGCGCCTCGAGTTTTCACCAAAATGACCCCTGCAATCACCTCTCTCCCCCCCCACCCCCACCCCCTGTGATGTTTGGGGCATGAGAGATAGCACTTCCCTGCCCTCCCAGAAGGTGCTGTGATGTGGAACTGAATCATAGTGTTAGGACAGGGTGATTCGGCTGAGAAGAGGGCAGATGGAGCTCTTGGTTTCCTGGGCCAAAGGAATATTCCATTTGCCCACTACTGTAAGGGAGTTCCCTGTTTCTTTAGCTCCACTGTTTCTAGGGCTTGGTCATGATATTAGGGAACAGACATCCTCAGCCCAGCTTCAGTGCTTTGGGACGCTCTCCTTCATTTTTACCAGGAAGCCATGGGCCTGGCCAGAGCCCCTTGGTCTTCTCTTCAGGACAAGCCAAGCGAGCCCAAGGTCTTTCCCTGAGAAAGGTGGCATTGTCTGGGCGAGCCTCGTGGTGCCAGCCCTGGATCATTTCTGAAGCAGTCTCTCTCCTCCCCACTCTGGGAAACCTCTTATTTGCAAAAGAATAAGCATGTGCATTAGGGCCGTGCCATTCTTAAAAGGGTGCTTTGATCAAAGGCTCATCCAGGAACCTTTTGAAGCCACTCTGTGAAGTGTATTGGCACTCTGCCGTGAAAAGAAGGAGTGCAGCTGGATCTGCAGCAGCCCCCACCCACCCCCTGCTTTGCAGAGACAGGATCCTCATCTTCCAAGGAATCAAATCAAGGGCAATCAGCACAGCCCTGAGATGTGGTACTGTGGTGATAGGGAAGAAGGGGAAGAAAGAGGGTGGGTCCCTTGGATCTGATACACCAAATCTGTCTCTGGTTCTAGTCCTTTCCACCCCCACCCCCACCTTCTCCACCTCACAATGGGGAGAAGAGCCTCCAAAGAGTGAACTATGGGTGCTGCTGGTTCAGATGCTTTTCTAAGGTTGGACACGTGCCATTAGCAACGGACTGGATTGGCTCAGCACACGGGGATGGTTTTAAGGCTTGAAATAGATTCCAGATTCATTAAAAATATATGCAAACCAGAGAATCATGACGTCCTTGAGATGGTCCCTCAAGATCTTCTCCCAGGGCCTGGGGTGGGGTGGGGTGGGGTGGGTGGCCGGCCTCAAATGACTGGTCTGATTTGGAAGATGGGGGTTGCTCTGGTCTGGATCTTCTTTGGGTGCCATGTGAATGGCTCAAAGTTGTGTATATTGCTTGCCACCTGGAGTCACGATGGAGTTGGATTTACAAAATAATATAGGTCAACTAATGGACATCTGATATTCATCAGAACGTCAATGGTCATCAGAAAGCAAGAGTCCAGAGCCCTCAGTCTGCTACCAGATCACAAGAGGCCTTGTGACACATTGCAGGCCGATGGGGAGAAGCTTTTAGGCCTCTGGAAGAGTGGAGGGCCTGTGTCAGGAGAGTGATGGGCTTCCTGGGGAAGGGGGGGGCTGGAAGAGGCAGGCCCAGGTGGAAGAGGGCAGGGGACAAGGAGGGGCAGCCTGATGGGGGAAGGAAGAGCCCTGTGTGGATGAGAGGCACGTGGCAGCCTTGTATCTGAGGAGGGGGCTTCCCAGGGGATTCGGGGGAGCCGAGCACAGAATGGACCGAGGGCTTGTGATCAAAAATTCCTTTTACAGCCAGCTGCTTCTCTGTTTCCCTGTTTGTTTCATGTCTCCTTGAATGTGGTTTGCTCCAGCAGCAGCTCTGAAGACTTGGGGATCCCAGTGCCATCTGACAGCAAAGGGAGGGCAGGCAACGGGGGCAAAGGAGTCGCAGATGCTCGCTTTGCAACATGTAGGGGGTGCTGGGATCAAGGCTTCCCGGGAGGCGTTGCTGAGCCTCTCGTTAACTCTTGCTGAAAGGGAAGCATCCTGCTGTCTCTGGGGGCAGGATCAGATCTCCTCCTTCTGCCCTCCAGGTGCCCTCCAGATGGGCTAAAAACTTCCAGAAGTCTCATCTAGCGCGGCCAAAGAGAAACTGGGGTGACTTGGAAGGGTTCCGTGTTGGGAAGGTTGCCTTTTAGCTGGCTGTCTGGGCTCATCTTGTCTGAGTTGAAAACTTCACCAAGCAGATGCTGGCTATTATGCAGAAGTCACAAGTCAGCCTAACCAATGGAGAGGCTCAGTCCTCCCCACTCCCCCGCTCCTGACTCCCAGGCCCAATAACTTAGAGGCTGTCAAATGAGTCTGGATGGTTTATGTACTAAAAATCACAAACAGTGTAACAAAAGAAACCAAAATGGAAAGACACAATGCCTCCCCCCAAAATGACTGAGCTCAGCTGCCATTGCATCCCAGGCCTGGGAGTAAAGACAGGTTTGGAGAGACTTATGGGTCTCTCTTAGGGCGTGGTGGGTAGGTGGGAACCGTACTGACCTCAGGGAGGGGGCTTCTATTCCTACGTAAGTGTACATAGGTGCTTCTTTGGGTGAGGGTGCCTTTCCTGCTGCCTTGAAAGAGGCGGTAGTGAGGCCCCTCCTCAAGAAGCCTTCCCTGGACCCGGCTGAATTAGCCAACTATCGTCCAGTCTCCAACCTTCGTTTTGTGGCGAAGGTTGTTGAGAGCGTGGTGGCACGACAACTTCCCCGGCACCTGGATGAAGCTATCTATCTAGACCCGTACCAGTCGGGCTTCAGGCAGGGGTACAGCACAGAAACGGCATTGGTCGCGTTGGTGGATGATCTCTGGAGGGCTCGGGACAGGGGTTGTTCCTCTGTCCTAGTCCTATTAGATCTCTCAGCGGCTTTTGATACCATCGACCATGGTATCATGCTGCAGCGGTTGAGGGGGTTAGGAATAGGGGGCACCGTTTTGCGGTGGTTCTCCTCCTTCCTCTCCGACCACTCGCAGTTCGTGTTGGCAGGGGGGCAGAGGTCGACCTCGAGGCGTCTCGCATGGGGAGTGCCGCAAGGGTCGGTCCTCTCGCCCCTCCTGTTCAACATTTATGTGAAGCCGCTGGGTGAGATCATCCGTGGTTTTGGAGTGAAGTGTCATCTGTACGCTGACGATACCCAGCTGTACATCTCCACCCCAGACCACCCCAACGATGCCCTTGATGTGATGTCCCGCTGCCTGGAGGCCGTGCGGGCCTGGATGGGGAGGAACAGGCTCAGACTCAACCCCTCCAAGACCGAGTGGCTGTGGCTCCCGGCGCCCCGATATAGTCAGCAGGTGCCATCGCTGACTATTGGGGGTGAATCTTTGCCCCCCACGGAGAGGGCTCGCAATCTGGGTGTCCTCCTGGATGCACGGCTGTCTTTAGAAGAGCATATGACGGCCGTGGCCAGGGGGGCCTTTTATCAGGTTCGCCTGATTCGCCAGTTGCAGCCCTTTCTGGATCGGGACGCCCTGCGCACGGTCACTCATGCCCTTGTTACTTCCCGGTTGGACTATTGTAATGCTCTCTACATGGGGCTCCCCTTGAAGAGCACTCGGAAGCTCCAGCTGGTCCAGAATGCGGCCGCGCGGGTGGTTATGGGCGCAACCCGTTATGCCCATGTGACACCCCTCCTGCGCGAGCTGCACTGGCTCCCGGTGGTCTTCCGGGTGCGATTCAAGGTGTTGGTTACCACCTTTAAAGCGCTCCATGGCATAGGACCCGGGTACCTCCGAGACCGTCTTCTGCCACCAATAGCCTCCCACCGACCAGTTCGTTCCCACAGAGAGGGTCTCCTCAGGGTGCCGTCAGCCAAGTTATGTCGGCTGGCGGCGCCCAGGGGGAGGGCCTTCTCTGTGGGAGCCCCAGCCCTGTGGAATGAACTGCCCCCGGAAATTCGTAAGATATCTGACCTCCGGGTGTTTCGCTGCGCATTGAAGACCCTGTTGTTCCGCCAGGCCGGACTATCAATACAATAGTTTTAAATTGGGGTATTTAAATTTATTGGGGTTTTAAATTTGAGCCATTTATTTAATTATTTTAAATTTTATATCATTGTTTTGTTTGTGTTTTTAAATAGGCTGTACACCGCCCTGAGTCCTTCGGGAGAAGGGCGGTATAGAAATAAAATTATTATTATTATTAATTATTATTACATGGTGCTGTCATGGCTTTAGCCAAGTCTTTTGATTGATGATACTCTTCATCTGTCATTTATTAACTACGGGCAGTTATATTAACTAGAGCATTTACAGAGAGCTGATTCACTAGGATGTCGGTCACTGCTGTAAACTGGTCTCCCAAATTAAAGTTTCACAGAACAGAGTAGGCGATGCCAACATATGTAGGAGAAGGCATTTGGTGGCCAATGGGGAGAAAATTGGAAGGAACACCATCTGTCCTGGAACCCCCAAACGCAACTCCGATGAGGGGTAGATCCATACTGTGGGCACAATCCGTTCCCTACCAGATGCTCCCAGGGTAGTTGCCAATGCAATGTTCTTGGGAGATCTGGAGTTGGGGAGATGAGGGTGGGGGAGAGGGAGGGAATAATAGTCACACTTCCATGTTTAAGCCATGGTAGATAGAGAAAAGGAAAAGATAAGTCCTTTCACAAGGAGTGTTAACATGATGTGAAACCCTCTTCTGCATCTGGAAGGGATCCAGCCACTTTGTAACCCAGAGGATTTCAGCACTCTGTTTGGTGCCTATAACTCCCTTCCTTGTTCAGACCAGTTTGGGGGCTGGGAGGGGCACAAAAACCCCTCTCATGCTGGAGGGTTTGGAGATGTGAACCTGCATGTTGTTGCCTGTTCAAACTTGCCCATAAAGAGCAAGGTTGTGGGGGTTTTTTTGAGTGGTCGTCTTTGAGAAAGAAGGATGGTGGACAACCAGAGTGGCCAGTGGCTGATTTTTCCTTCTCAAGGGTCAAATGTCAGGGATGCCCCTTTGTGTGTCTAGCAACCAGGCAATTTGTGATGGTCTGGAGAAGAAATTGGAGGCCTTGCACATTTCACGATGGAGGAGTCAACAAAGTTCCAGGCAGTTTCTCTACAGGAACAGAAGGAAGTATGGAGTGTCGTAGACCTGTCTTTATTTGGAATTTGTTGGTTCTGCAAGGTTTTAAGGAGGTGCTTTTGGGTCAATAGAAAGTGGTGGGAGAGGGATGGGTGTGAAACCCAGATGCCTTGAATGAATCTGTTTGTTTTCATCAGTGCAGGAGGCATATGTAACAGTAGGATCAAACGTAACGTTTGGAAAAGAATTTGAGGGTTACTACCTGGACTAGCTCCCTTCTCCACGCAGACCACCATAAAAGCATCTCTGGCACATCACCCTCCAGCCTCTGTTTAAATACTTCTCGTGAAGGACATTCATTGTGTCCCAAGACAGAGCAGCCCATTGTTGAACAGGGCTTTCCATGTTTTTCTGATGTTCAGCTGTTTTCTGCCTCCTTTGTAATTTCAATGCTTTGTTTCTTGCCTTGTTTCTGGAACACTCTGAACAATTCTGCCCCATCATCTACATGACAGCCCTACAGATCTTGGAGGACAGTTATTATGTCTTCTACAAGCCTGTCTTCTCCATACACAACACCTCCAATCCATCCCTCGTGGGGCTTTCCTCCCAGGCGCCCTGTCACCTTGGTTGCTCTTTTGGTGATCTTCTTCTCAATCTGTCAATCTCTTCCTTAAAACACAGTGCCAGAGCAGGAAGTCATTTCTAGGAACAGTGATTCCTCTCCGGCATGTGTGTGTGCTATAAAATCACATATAGTTATCCTGAGAACCACAGCGGATGCCGAATACATAGAAGCTCCCTAGCTATGTTCTCTAACTTATCTCATGAGTTTTCCATAAATAATATTTCAGCGTTACATTTCTGTCCTGCCTTTTCATCCAGAATTCATGGTGGCTTCTGTAGGGAACCGCTTTTCTCATCGAAGCTTTTCACCAGCTCATCTTGTCAAGCAAATTTGTGTCCCTTCCTTCAAGATGAGTGACAGGAGTTCCACACTCACATGAGAGGAGAACTTTCTGGGATCAGAAACTTTGGTGAGCTGGTGGGCTACGTAAATCTGGTAGATAGACAGACAGACAGACAGACAGACAGACAGACGGATAGGTGGAGAGAGAGAGAGGGAGGGAGGGTGGGAGAGATGTCTATGGTGACACTCATCCCAATTCTCCGAACCTTTTAAGGGCTGCCTGTTTTTGACTCTTCTATTTTCCATTCATTACTGTTGGCTCAATGCATATTATGGGATTTGCTTGCTTTTTTTAAAAAAATAAACATTTCATCTGTTGCTTTGATGTCTTTTATGGATTTTCCTGTTTTGTATTTCCTTAACTCATTATGCAAGTTGGTTCTGAGGCTTTGGTATTAACACCCTATGGAAAGACTATAAATAGAATCATTCTTTTCTTTTTCACCTCCATATAAATGCTTGCTTTTGAATAACTCGCATCGTACTGCCATAGAAGAAAAATGTAGGGTCAAGAAATGATTCTGAATAGGTTCATTTTGGCCTGGGCTGATTGCTATTTAGAAGGGTTGGACAAATGAAAACCTGCATTTAGCCCATGACGAGGTGGATGACTTGAACTCTGTTTGTAATTGTCCCCTGCAAAAGAAGATTTGATTTAGGCAAAAACCTAAATTGCAAGGTTCAATCTGGGTGGGTCACCGGGACGAGAGGTTTACTCTTCTGAGCTTTCAGACTCTTGCTGGAGCCCATCTTCAGGGAACTTCTTTGTGACCAACCAAGATTGGATCTTGCAACATTATCCTGGGACACGTAAATTTGCCTTCATTCGTGAAAAAGCTAAGTATTCAATTTCCTGGAAAGGTGAGTTTTAAGAATTAAAAGGTAGATCTGCAACTAATTTGTGAAACTCTGAGTTAGAGTCAGGGGCACTGGTGAAATCCAATTTTTTTTTACTACTGGTTCTGTGGGCATGGCTTGGTGGGCGTGGCAGGGGAAGGATACTGCAAAATCTCCATTCCCTCCCCACTCTGTAGCCAGACAGAGGTGGTATTTGCCAGTTCTCCGAACTACTCAAAATTCCCGCTACCGGTTCTCCAGAACCTGCCAGAACCTGCTGGATTTCACCCCTGGTTAGAGGGGGAAACTTGATGAGATGAAAAGAGTACACCTTACTTTTAAGAAAGACAGATTTTACAGACCTCCAACTTTCTTCTTTGGGCAGAATGATAGGGAAAGGAAGGACTGGGGTGGGGGTGGGGAAAGCCATGATGGCCAAAAGGGGATATAATGTGGAAGGTATGAAGGCTACTTGATCAGAGTTTCGAAGGAAAGTTGAAGAAGATGCCAACTTCCCAGTGAGTTTGGGGTGCTGGAACCCAAGACTCTCCCCCACCCAGGAGCTACTGGGATAAACAGAGAGAGCAGCCTCTCTTTTTTGAAAATGAGAGACTCAACAGTTGTGTCCATCCTTAAAGGCAACACGTGGTGGAAAACAGGGTGGAAGGCAGCATGGCCCACCCCAAACCTACTCCTGTTTTCTGCCGTCTCTGAGACACCAACTGATAAAGCAGAAGGCCGCATCCTGCAAAGGTTTGCTCAACCCTAAAAAATGGAATTCCCCTTAAGGCAATGGAGAGGAGGAGCTGTAGAGGGAAGGACTACGGATCCTGCAATGGTAGAAATATCCGAAGGAGAAGAAATCCTCCTTTTGACTTCTCCTAGCCCAACTGTATTTTGCCCGAGTAAAGGCTACCCAGATGACAAATAGGAAGTTGGAGGCGCTGAACTCAGGGACTTTCAAATCAATACAGTAATGTTGGAAGATAGGAGGGAATGAGGAGAACCGATGCGTTGTGCGGCATCACAAACCGATATCTAGGAGTTGTGACTGAAGCATCAGAAAACCTATTAGCCTGCTGTCAAGCCCTTTTCTCAATCAATGACGAGTTATCTCAGATCCGTGCTTCGAGGTGGCATCGTCTCCCGATTCCTCTCCGTGACATCTCTAACGTGCACATTCAACATGACGGCCCTCCCTGCTTTTGTTCCTTAACATGCCACAAGTCAAAGCAACATTTATCACTAATTGCACAATTACTTTATGCAGCACTAGAGATGAAAGCCTTGACTTTTAGTAGCATTAAGTTTTCAGAAAAGTCAAGGCAGTAATTATCAGAAGCAAAACTATTTATTAATTAAAGTAATACCTCACTCGATGTAGCTGAAGTTCCACGGATCCGAAGACTACAAAATAAAATAATTGTGCAATTAGGGGGAAATTATTCATTCTTTTAGAAGTGCTCAACTTACTACTGCAAACAATGTACTTTAAATCAAAGTTCATTGGTTTCCAGGAGACCTGAGATCCATTAGAATCCCTCCATGTTGTGGGCAGGATGAAAAACAATCACCAAGCACCAGGAAAGAGTTTGGAAATCAACTTTGAAGGTGGGGGAGGGACAGATGACAAACCAGGTTTCCTCACCTTAATATTCTTCCCTGCCCATCCCTAGTTTCCAGGAGCAGAATATTGCTCTTTTTGAAGGCTGTTATGGCTGCGCCATTCTTGGATTTAAAGACAAAATGACACTTCAGAAGAAAGGGCGACACATAAGGAAATCCTTGCCTACTGCTCTTTAAAGCAGCTGCATCCTTTCCTGACTCTGCCAGTTGAGATCTGGCATGGAGTAAGATGCATTTGGCTGAAGGAAGGGCAGAGAAGGGCTGTGTGTGTGTGTGTATGTGTGTGTGTGTTTCCAGGGGCTGCAAAGCATCTTTTGCCCCTCGCAGGTGAGGGGCAGCACTGCAGGCTCTCTCCAATGCTTCATTCTGGGCCATCCGGATGACAAACCCACTCTTGTGCACTTCAAAAGCCAATCGCTCAAGTACCAAGTTGGTTTGGCCTTTAACAAAGCTGCCTCAATGCTACAGATTTTCCGGAGTCCTCTTGCTTAAGTAATCTGCAAAGTATTTTTCTAATTCTCAGTTTTGTTTTCTTCATCTCCAGCCATTTCTGCATTTCACCCTCTGGTTAAAGAGTAGAAAGCAGTTCCAGACTGACGACGGGGTGCCATTTACAAACTGTTGCACTAGCACATGGGCAACACACTCATGCTCGTGTCCCAGCTAGCAAGCGCCTTGCATAAGCACTCATCCTGCCCAAGAAAGTTTTCCTGTCTTGTGAGCTTCTCTCAAAACCAGCCCATTACACAGCGCTCCTCTTCCAAATTTGGGTTTCCATGGAGGCTCCCCAGAGCTCCACAAATTCGGGTGACCAGCGTGCATTGTCACTGCTTTTGCAAGTGCATTGAGTTCCTCCTCCTCCAAATGGTGCAAAACAGATGGTGTGCTCAGGACAAAATTGCTCGGCACAAGAGAGTTCACTTGGGGAGACTTATCAAAATGTTGGCCGAGACCCAGAGTTTTACAATTCTGGCTCAATATGCAGACTGTAATTCATCCTTAGCAAGAACAATTGGCAAAGGGAAAAGAGCACCGTGGCCCATAAATAGATTGAAAATCTCTATTATGCCCTTCTGTTTTCCCCACACGAGATACAAATAGCAGCATTTTTTTCTGGCTGATATTGGATACTTGCAAGAATGGTTAACCCACCAAAATTCAACTGTGGCCATTATTGCTGTGGTTTAAGATAGCTGACTGCCCACATCCCTCATTTGACTAAACAAGCAAGCAAGCAAACAAAATGGTCTCCTGCACTTCTGCCACTCCAAACAAGGAGCATTTTTACAGTTTGAAAAGCAGCAGGACAATTGTGCGGGAGGAGAAATGGTTGTGCTAACTGAGGCTCAAAGGCTGTCTAGATGTCCCAGGCTGTGAGGAGCTTAAATGGCATTTTGTACCCAGCATTTGATTGTATCTCTGAGTCCCACGTATGGGTACACTGAAGTAGGAAGGGTCCTTGGGACCTGGAACAGGTTGCAGAGGCTTCCCTGGCAACAAGGGGCCACAGTTGCTGAACCAGCTTAGCTTCAGACTCATGACTTCAGTTCTGCCCTTGCCACAGACCAGGTAGGATGTATCTACTGGATAATGGCAAATCACACCTTTGGCCAAATTGCTTTGCCTATAGAGCCTTCAGATAATGGGCATCTTGCATTTAAGCCTCCCCTTCCTCTTTCTCCCCCTCCTCTCATTCACAGACATGGCACCTTAGCTGGTCCATGAGAACAGAAGAGCGCGGCAGGATGAATCTGAGGGTTTCAAGCTGTAGCTCTGCGGTGAAACACAAAGGAATGATTTAACCTTGTTGTCTCTGGCAACAGTTCTCTCAAAGCACACGGTTGTAATATCCCAAAAATGGAGCTGTGCTTTCTTTCCCTCTCTCTCTCTGTTGTTCCACCCCATGCAGTATGTGGGAAGCTATAATGGAATTGTAGCCTCTCTTGGAAGTTGTCCAAAGATGCATTGCAGGCAGATTAGGTTACAAAAGATTTCACTGGTTCTAGCCGGGCAGCCGCATAAACTTCAGGTATTTCTAAGAGGATGTGCACAGAGTAAGAATAATGGTTCAGCTCAGCCAAAGAACAATACACCGCATCCAGAGCAGGCACGCAGCTCTTGCAGTTTCTGGAAACCAAAGGTAGGCCACGAGATAGCTCTGGAACACACCTGAAGATAGGAAGTTCTTATCCAGCTCAGTTTCTCAAAAGGGTTTGTGGTTACATGTTTAATACTTATGCAGATTTGGACCAGAAATTGTAAAAGTTCCAACCTTACTGCTTTTCTTATAAGAAAACAGTCTTTTTGTGTAATGTAACGGACATTCTTGTAAACCAAAAGTATCTCAGTAAACCGTCAGATAGAAATATGTTCAGGATTAGGTTTAGCTGGGGAAGGGGGTAAAAAAGCAGAGGAAAACTGGAGGTGGGAGCAGTGGGGAACCTCAAACTACTTTGAGACGTTTTTACCAAGAGGGCTGCAAGGGTTCAACTAGGAATCTTACGAGCTAAAATACAATGAGCAAGAGAATGCTCTGATTACCCAAGAGGACTCACACGGAAAACCCAATGATTTCTGATTGGGCTACATCTAGGCAGGGGGAGTTGAACTCACATGGAGCAAGTTTAGACCGGGTGGGTCGCTTAAGAAGCCAGCAAGCAGCCCTGTCAGGCACAGCAGCAATTCTGTGTGGAGCAGGCAGCCAAATCAGGACCAAGGAGAGCTCCAAGGAACCCCACAGGCTAAAACCCGGAAGAGACGCTCCAGTCTTCTCTGTGGTGAGTTAAAGCTCCTCAGGTGGGCAGAGGGAACTGGAGCATCGGCTTGGAATGTGCTCAGGATCTTGGCGGAAATCCTCAGATCATCCCAGACAGTTCAACCTTTGCTAGAAACCACCCCAGCGGCCATGCTGCCCAACAGCTTCATAGTTCTCATGCAGAGAAAGTTCCTCCGTATTTTAAATCTGGAATTCTATGAAGTGCCACCTGCTGGGTTTTGCCCAACCACAGGGACCACGCAGAATAAATGCCCTGCCCCCTCTTCAATGACGGTCTTTCAAGCAGGGGAAAACTGCTGCAACCACTCACTCAGCCTTCTCTTCTTCAGGCTACAGGCACCCAGTCCTTTAGCAGTTCTTCCTTGGATTGGGCTCCAAGACTTTCATCAACATTGCTGTTTTCTTCTGTACTCTCCCATTTTTCAGGAGCCTTCTTGTGTGCATCATGGCAACCAAAAATGGACATCATATTCCAGATGCAGCTTGACCAGGGAAGCTATGAGTAGAATCACCACTTCCAGAGCAACTTTGTTCTTTTCCTGAGCAAAACTGCCATTTCCCCAACCTGTGACTTTTTGAGGGACAGAACATTCTTCACAAGGCAGCTGTTCCTGAAGAGGGCACTGCTGGGGGACCAAATAGCCAGTTCTGACATTTTATCAAGCAATATAGCAGAGGACCCAGAGGGAGGGAGGGAGGGAGGGAGGGTGGGGAGCAGAAAACCTTGCATGGTTGCATCAAGGGGAGCCTTCAGTCAAAAAAGCACTTTGCGCTCCTTGGGTTGCCGGTGGAAAGTCAGCATCCAGCAAGCAGGGCCTGGTGGGGCAGCCTTTGCCTCCCGCAAGGATTCCGTCTCCAATCACGGATACTTGGGGCTGTTGCCATCTTCGCAATAATCCCTGACAGACTCCCCACCTCCTCCAAATTAAAGTTCTTTTAAAGAACAGCCAATTGTAATCCAACTTGTATTTTTGGCATTAATATGGGACAGGCAGAGCAGAAGAGAGATGGACATGCAAATTTTTCTGCGTTGCTAAAGTCTGCTTTTTTAGTCTCTCCCCACATCAGCTCTGGAAGATTGAAATATCAATTACAGATCAATTTTCTCCTTAAGTAAACACTAATGCAGGATAAACAGCATTAGGAGATGCAATCGTAGCATTGCTGACTTCAGGACCGACTGCCTGCTGCTCACAGCAAGTTTAAGCTTGGAGATTAATTAACCTGAGGAGATATCACTTAAGGAAGATTTAAGGCGATCAGGTTTGGGAAAATGAAGCAACCAGGCATATTAAGAAGGCAGTGAGTTTCTAGAAAGGAGCAGCAAACTTTGATTTCTTCTGTGGTTGGGGCTCTTGTTTTCCCGGCTTTAAAAATCAGCGTCAGAACAGGGGCATTCTCCTTTCGTAGATAAACCATGGTAAAGCCACAGGCTCTTAAAATAATTCTGGTGCACAATCCAAAGAACTAAGAAAGTGTTCGAAAAGCTCCACGTCATGACAATCTCTTCTAAAGGAGGCCTCCAAAGCAGTGGTGAAATCGAAATTTTTTTACTATTGGTTCTGTGGGCGTGGCTTGGTGGGCATGGCAGGGGAAGGATACTGCAAAATCCCCATTCCCACCCCACTCTGGGGCCAGCCAGAGGTGGTACTCAAAATGTCCGCTACCGGTTCTCTGAACTGCTCAAACCTTCTGCTACCGGTTATCCAGAACCTGCTGGATTTCACCCCTGATCCAAAGGCTTTGGGGTTTGTTCCCTATTGAGGACTGAGTCAATAGGTTTGGGGCAAATAGTTAGGTTTCCTTATTGATATGAACAGATATCAATCAGGGAAGAGAAACTAGCAGTTATCTTTTGGGGAATCCTAGCTGTTGCTATGTTCTGGTAGATTACCATCAGCCTGGTGTTTGCTACTTTATTGTCCTATTTGCAAACTCATGAACCCTTTCTTAACCCTTGGAGCTGCAGGAAAGCAGAGACTTGGATTTTGTGGAACAGACTGCAAATGGTCAACTGCTTGGACATCAACCACAGAGGAGGGCTGCCTCAGTTTGCCCAAACGAATGTTGACTTTCATTGTGGTCAAGTTGACAACATCACGTATGGGCCTGGAGTCCACAAGAGTTGCATCACGGTTGATGTATGCTCCTTAAAATGCACTCAGATATTCTGGGGACACAGAAGAGCAACTGAAACCCAAAGCTAAAGATGACCCATCCAAGAAGACTGGGAATGTTGGGATGACCGTTAACCAAAAGGTAACTCAGTTCTATAGGAATTGCCTGGGGAAATAGGCTGAGGAGTTAATTCTAGATTTTGATCCAATTCAAGCCAGCATTCATTCAAGAAAAAAATTCCTCTTCTGGAACAAATGAGCAAAGGAAGAGGAAGAGACATCTTGGAGCAGGCCCACAAGTTCAACTCGCTCAAGGAATTTAGCTTAAGAAGGAAAGAGAATTAGCAACTATCCAGTTTTAGATTAGATAGTCCAGCCGTTTCTGGCCAAATAAATATAGTTGGTTGTCCCTTCTTGCCACCTTTTCTATCACGGCTCAGCCAACGAGAAGAAAGGGAGTATGACAGTATTAAGTGTGCTCAAACCAGATAGTAGATCAAGCCAGGTAGCAGATCAAGGGAAAGAACCAAATCCTGAGAGGGAAGTCCAGATCCCCTTCCCCTTCAGCCTGACACTCAAAAAACATAATCAGATGAAGCTTCCTTTTGACAAAGGACAAGATGTTGAGAAAGGCAGGCTGTTTTTCCAGCAGAAAAGAGCAAGAATTCTCCAGAGGAAGAACTCTCTTCTATTGAGTAGAGTTTTCCTTTTATGGTTTTCATAGGACAATGAATGATGGGGCCATTAGAGAACCCATTTCGCCTTCCTGCCAACACCAATGTCCAGGGAAACGTCATCTGCCAACTCCAATGCCTGCCCTGAAGGAATCAGGTTTCCCTTGATCTTCTTTTGAAATTAGACAAGAAACCACAGAGACTTGTCAGTGAAAAAATCTCCCCTACAGCTCCATTGGAGAGCATTTCTTCACAAATAATTTAATGGCAAGCTTGAAAATACTACAGCACACCCTTGAGGGAGGAACAAAAAAGCCCAGAATTCAGAGGCATTTCATTACCTATTGGCATCACTGGGCTTTCGTGAATGCCACTGTGGGAGCCCTCAACAGGCAGGCCCATTGGAGAAAAGGTCTTTTGGATCATTGCTGGTCAAGATCCTAGAGAGATCAAGGAAGCAGAAGCCAAACTTTGGGTATTCATGAGGTTTTTCAGTGCTGCTGGATCAGGGGAGGCCCTCAGCCTGACCTTCTGGCTAACAGAAGGCCTCAAACAAGGTCCTGGTGTCAGCAGGACCACCAACGACCATTCAGAAGCAGTTCTGAATTGTGCGAGTTGAGGCCCGCTTGTCTTAAAGTTGCCTTTGGAAGGGGCTCCATGGGTAACACCCTCTCAGCTTCAGAAAGTGAGCCATGGAGGAGAGCCAGGAGGCTCAAGGAGACAGAAGTGAGAAATAAGCACCAACCGGGGTCGTCACTAGTTTTGTAACATTAATTTGTTTTTATTAAGAAGACAGATACTTTATAGTACTTCTTTCTCTTTTGTAAAAATGGTATACATGAACCAATACAAAATGTGAATGGGAAGAGATGGTTATGCGTTTTCTTACACTGTAACATCATCCATGGACACCTTAAACAGAATCGGCCTAAGGGGGCAAAATTAAAACAGGTCAAAGGGCGAGTCAAGAACAAGCTTATTTGGCATTAGCTACGCACTCTTCATTTTCCTCCTCAACTTTCCTTTTTGTTCTGTCTTAAGGAAAAGGAAAAGGGGGAAAAAATAAAACCACATCCGAATGACCAAAGCCCAAAAAACAAGTTTGTTCTTTCTCAACTCCTAACTCTTGGAATCTAAGCCTGCACAAATCAATAGCTAACAATACATTTCAAACAGTGCACGGAACACTTGCAGGAACACCCACTGCCGCCCCCTCCTCAAAAGAGCCTCCTTCCCGGGCGATGGCGGAAGACCACCGCCCGTCCTTTCCTGGGGGGGAGGGGTTGCTCCTTGCGGTCTCTTCCAAGGTGTGGGATCCAAAAAGTTTGCAATCTACCTGAGACGGAAACACCAATCAAAACACGTGAACCTGAGACATCTCAACAGTATTAAGTCAAAGTTACATCGGGAACACGGCACTACTGTACACTTTCGAAAACAAAGATGAGCCGCTCAGCGCAGAGGATGTGCCAGTTCTGGGATCGGTGGTGGTTAAAAAAAGCCCCCCTCCCTCTTGAAAATCGTTCAGAAGCTGTCCATGGCCTGCCTGCCAGTGTGCCCCCCGACTGGGGTCTCCGGTGGTTCCGAAGGCTGAGAAACAAGATGGCGTGGTACAAAACGGGTTGGGGGGGCAGCCAAAGGCCGGGTTTGGGTTCATGGCTTAAGGATGGCAAGGTGGGGGTGGGGAGCTTGTCAGGGGAGGGAAGATGGGAAGGTTCTTTTAAAAAGGACGGGATTCGCGTGCCAAATTCTTCAGCGAAAGGTTGTCTCTAAATGTTTCTGCCAATAATTTAAAAATAAATATTTTCAAAAGCCTTTCTTTTCTTAAAAAAAAGATGTTGACGTAAAGAGATGATAGTCTCTCTCTCCCTCCCACCCTCCCCACGATAAATCTTTGCAAGTATATAACAGGACAGCCATACAAATCTGTCAGTCAGTATCCTTTAAGTGCTTCCCTGTCAGCCAAACCTGCTTCCAAGGTGGATTCTTCCCGGAGAGACCCCGTTTTCCAAGGGCAGAGTTTCCCAACCTTAGCAACTTTAAGACAAGTGGACTTCAACTCCCAGAATTCCAGTGTTGTGTTGCTGCTGGGGGATTCTGGGAATTGAAGTCCACTTGTGCTAAGGTTGAGAAACCCTGCCTTCCTCCTTCCTTCCCCCAGGCTTTCCAAGAGGGAGGTGCCCCCATTTCCAGCCTTGGGGAAGAGAAGAAAGCTTCTCTCAGAGCTTCAGGCTTCCAACACCCACCAGAAAAAATGTAGCGGTGGTTACCTCTTCACTACTACTGCCACCATGGAAAGGTTGATCAATTATTGGTAGGTGGCAATTAAGCCTGGGGAAGGGAGTCCATTTGGAAGCTGTAGTCAGGGAAAAGGAAAAAGAAAATAATATTTCTCTCTCTCTCTCTCTCTCTCTCTGTCTTGCACACCCACTCAGCCTGAAAAAATTTGGATCAAGTAAACGAAAAGCTTCTGCACCAGCCACTGCGCTGATTTCCTGGGGACAGAGGTGCAGGGGCTGTCCAGCTGGAGAGCAAGGCTCGCTTCTCTTCCATCCCCCCCTGCCTTTTGTCCGACAATCACATCCGAAGGCGTGGCAGGCTTCACCCAGCCTCTGCCTTGGTGACTTCGGGGTGCCCAATATGGGTCACGCACAGGGTTTGCAGGCTGAGATCACACCGTGACCTCTGTCGCCAAGCACAAAAGGGAAGAAGGGATAAAACGAGGCCGAAAGAATACGCAGAATGAAAACAGGGAGGAAAAATTTTTTAAAAAGCAAAAGGGGACAAGTTGGCCGATTCACAGAGTTTTCTGTCTCCAGCAAATTACAGCGATGCTGGGCCAAATTGGGAGCCACCGACGGGACCTTTGGAAACCAAAATAATCAGAGCCAAACTCAACCTTTCCTCCCCCTCCTACGACTCGGCTTTGTCTGTTGTCCCCAAAGGATCTGCCCCCCGGTTCATGGCAATCGTTTCGGGGAAGATCTTGGACAAGGTATCTGCAGGCTGATTGTGCCTGTCCAGACACTCGGGAGCATGGAAAAGCACGGAAGGAAAGGCGGTTTGGCTCCCTAGGCACACACTTTGCTTGCAGGTGCTCAAGTCAGCACACTTTGGGCTCTCGGTGAGAAGCAGAACCAGCCCAGGTGCTCGTCTTTGCTGCACTGGAAACTGAGGCAGCGGCTGCCCCTTCTCCTACAAAGCCTATTGGTCCAAGCTCTCACAACAAGGGATTATGATGGATGATGGATACACTCAGTTTCAAACAATGAAATCTAAGGTGTGCTGGTTCTCCTTTGATGACACGGTTTCAAACAACAACAACAAAATAGAACCCAGAATCTCAAACAAAACAAAAAAGAAAGAAAAAGAAAGAAAAAGGAGGAGAAGAAGAAGAAATAGTAGAAGAAGAGAAAAACTAACAAAACCAAACGAGAGATTTTTTTTAAAAAAACAACAACAATAACCAACCAGCCCAAATCTCTTCTCAAGGGATTCCAGCAGACAATTCCAAGAAAGGCTAGGAAGAAAAACAAAAAAGTAAGAACTGTATGAAACTGTAGGTTCTCTCCCCCTCCCTCCTCCCCTCCCTCCAATGAAATAAAAAATAAAACAAGGCACAGAATTTTCTGTAAATGATGGAACTAAACTAAATCCAAGCTGAACTTGGCCAGAGAATTAACAACCCAATGATACAGAAGTGTCACACAGCAGAGTGTACTTTACAAAGAACACTTTTTTTTACGTTGGGACTCCTCAACTCCCATACATTTGCCAGCCGATAATTTTAGAAAATAAAAAGAAAGAAAAGGAAAGAAAAGAAAGAAAGAAAGAAAGAAAGAAAGAAAGAAAGAAAGAAAGAAAGAAAGAAAGAAAGAAAGAAAGAAAGACACACAAAGAGACAAATTAAAAAAGCTGTAAGCTGGTAGCAACTTCCAACATCATTGTCTTTATCTTCTTGGAAGGGCCGGGGCCTCCCTCAGCCCGGCCCGTTGGACGCCTCCTGGAACAAGGAGGCTCTAAATGAAGTACTCCTTCTTCTCTTCAGAATTGTTCTGTCCCCCCTCGGCGTTGATGATGGCAGTGTCGGCATCCGCTGCATCGTCAGCTCCTTTGGCTTCGTGAGTGAAATATGTACCTGCACCAAGGAGAGAGGCCTCAGGGACAGACTCCAGCTCAGCCCCCGGGCCTCTTCCCACCAGGCCTCCCCCTCCCTGTTTCCCGTCTCATGATGCAAGCTTTTGGCTAGGACCTCTTCTGCTCCGCCCTGCCAGGCCCTTCTTCACCCTCCCCCACTGCCCTTGGGGAGGGACGAATGGAGAACGGCCTTCCCTAATTCTGGGTCTTCCTGATGTGATGGAGAAAAGCTCCCAAAATCCCCAGCCAGGAAGCTGATCAAAATCAGCTCAAAGTCAAATCAGTCCTCCATGAGGTTCTCAAGAGTCATGTGAGGATTCATCTGGATTTAGACAAATTTGGACAGAATTGCACCAAGAGGCGCATCGGCAGCTGGTGTCCATTAGGGGCCGTTAGGCACCAGCCTTTGAACCCTGGCAACCAAGCGGCCTCTCCTCACCCTACTTCGAGGGGTATTCTAAGGAAAAGTTGGCCTTGGAGGTCTTTATGCATCCTTTCTGGTAGGCTGCCCTCCCAGAGGTCCAGGTGTACCTGGCAGTTGCCCCCCACAGCCAACAACAGCTCCCCAATCCCAGTCTATCGATGAGGGATGTTGGCAACCTTTTGCACGGGACAAAAGGGGGCATCCATAGCAAGAGTCCAAGCAACGCGGATGAATGCAGCCCACCTGCAATGCCACCCTGCATCTTTCAAAGGGGTCTGCCCAATTTATGATGCAAGAGAGCTGACCTTCTGACGGTCTTGAAAAATGTCCTCTTCCTCTAGAGATGTGGCTCCAGGATGAGACTGTGTAGGGTCTACCTGATGTATGAACTATGTGGAAGTCCCTCCGTTCCTTTGTGGGGTGGGGGGAGGGAAAGCATTTTGAAAAGCTCTTAGCCCTATGAAGCTTTCGCACACACTTTAAGGAATATCTAATATGCAGGGTGACATATGTCCAATGTCCAATATCTAATATGCAGGGTGACATATGATGGACATATGTCCATCAGAGTGAGACCTTCACACCAACTGGTTTTGTAGCCTCCGCGATTCTTGATTAGTTAAAAGATCCCCAGAAAAACTGGGACTGGCCCAGTGGTGGGATTCACCGGTTGTTACAACCAGTTTGTTGTGCATCTAACTCATGCTTCCGCGCATGCACATTACAATCGGAAGTTACCTTCTACTGAATCCAGAGAGAGTAAAACAGCTGAGGGGCGGCAATCCGCTCTGCCGCGCCTATCAGCTGGGCTTAAAACAAAAGAAATATAGGTAGGTTATAGCACAGGAGAAGGTGGGTGGGCCCATCTGATCATCAGAGCGAACTGGTTCGCTCTCAGCTGATCATCGGAGCTACCGGTATGCCTGAATTGGTCAGAACTAGCTGAATCCCACCTCTGGACTGGCCCTAGCATGGGACCAATGGCACAGCTGCTTCAGCCGTCTTTAACTTTCTACAAGTCCTGTGAGGGAGGACCTCTTACAACATTTTGCTTCTGGCTGCATGGACTGCCAGAGAAGGGCTCTGTTTGATTGGGCGGAAAAGCAGGGAAGAAGCTGAACATATGAGACACCCCTCCCCCCAAGCCCATAGAACAGGCAGGGAGAGGACAGGGGATGTCCAAGATCCCTTCTGCCCCAATCCCACCTTTGTCGACAAGCGTTCCACTTGCACTGACCTTTGTGTCTTGCGAAGTACCGCCCCAAGATGATCAGGAGACAGAGCATCGCGAAGACCACCACGGCCACCACTCCTCCGATCACCGCATGGTCCACCGCCGTGATGGCGCTCTCTTCTCCTGCTCGAGAATCTGCCACAATTAGGAGATGGTCAGGATGGTCCCTGGCAACATCAATCACCCTTCCTCGCAGGGGTGTGACTTATTTTGGGCCAGGGGTGTCCAACCCTGGCAACCCCAGGACTTGTGGACTTCAGCTCCCAGAGTTGGGAATCAAAGTCCACAAGACTTAAAAGTTGCCAAGGTTGGATGCCTCCATTTTAAACCGAGAGGGTCCCAAATGGGACCCCGGGAAGTGGTTCAGGCTGCTGGGCACTACTGGAATGCATCTGGGTGGTGAGAATTACTAGATGCTATCAGAAGGGGAAGTAACTGGAAGCACGGAGACGTTGTTTGGGGGACCCTTCCAATATAGGGAATCCATACCTTGTAGCTGCAGCCCCATGAACAAATGTCCCCCCACCTTCAAACAAAGATCAAATTTCTCTGAAGGAGCAACAGGGAGGCAGGAGCTGCTACCTTCTCCCCTGTCAAAGGAGGGGGGCGGATTGTGGTGGGTCAACCCTGAACCTCTCTCTGCGCCCGTCCCCATTCTGGGAGATTTAAAAACGGGCCATCAACCTCTTCTGAACTGAAGACAAAAAGCAATCATTGCCTATTGCTTTTATTTTATTTATTTAACATCTTGCCTTGCAATTAATTTGCTTTTACGAGCTGCTCGCCCTCTTCTACTCCCCCCCCCAATGCTTTCTGTCAGAAGAGGAATGACTCGCTCAGCTGGGGAGAAGCCGCAGTGAACCCCGAGTGAGGGATGGCCACGTAAAATTAATGTATAGCAATGTAAACAATTTTAATTTAGGGACGCGGCTCCAGCAGCCCTCCCTGCAACTCTAATGGCAACCGAGATTTATAAGGGAGCAAAAGACAATTATTCTCCTGTTGATTAATACATTAACATTTTGGAATGGAAGCTCAGCCATGGTCGCCTTTCCCCACCTCTCTTTTTTTTTATTTTTTTGATCGAGTTTAACCGTGACACCTCCATTAAAATGATTTACTGGCCGTCCCTTACAATTTAAGCACAGCAGCAACTGAAATGGTAAAATTCTTTTAACTTTACATGATTTGTGAAGTCCGATGTGAAGGATTTGCCATTTAAATCTTCCACTACAAGCAGCGCCTGGCCAATAAAGCCCCCCCCCCTGCCTGCCCGGGTGCCAGAGAGAAATGCGTTTCGCCAGGAAGAGCCGGTTGTGCAAATTTCAGCCCATTTTTAAGAAAGATTGATCTCTCCCCCGAGTGGGTCCTCTCTCGGAGGCCCCCGCCCGCCTCTAATAATATTTGAAGTTTATCGATCAAGTGTGCAGCTCCATGACAGCTGCAGGTAACGGGGCTTCTTGGAGGAGGAGGAGAGGCCAGGTAGGAGGCTTTCAGTCGGGGAAAAGGATTTACGATCCCCATGAATAGCATCAAATCTGCGCCATCATTAAACGCTCAGAGTTAAGTAAATAACTCCTGGCTGAAAATTGCTGCAAAATGAAGTTTAATTAAAAAAATATATAGTTCCAATTAAGTGTCTTCCAGAGGCCCCGTTAGATGCTGTCCAGGCAAACGGTCTCCCTGGCATATGAAGAGCAAAAGAAGAGGAGGAGACAGGTAAGGGCAACAGCCACCCTCACCTGGAGGGTGCTAGAGGGAACAAGGCTGCCACTGCCGTGGGCCAACCACCAACCTTCCATCCGTGGTAAGGGAAGAGGATCAGGCAGGGTGGGGAGCGTGGTCTTAATCAGGGCACCTAAGAAGGCCAGTAAATCTCCTTTTCACGTGCCTCAATGAGCCCTTGGCATGACTTGAGTCAAATCTAGGTACTTTGACACAATTTACAATGGTCCTTCTTCCTCCAGAGTGAGTAGGGGTGTGTCTAGACCAGCGATTCTCAACCTTCACAACTCTTGAATTGGGGGGACTTCAACTCTCAGAGTTCCCCAACCAAAAGCATCCCCAATTCTACCTGTTAGCTTTGGCTCAGGTGGGAGATTTATTTTATTTATTTATTTATTTTATTTTGAATTTGTATACCGCCCTTCTCCCTGAGGACTCAGGGCGGTGAACAGCCAAGTAAAAACATCAAGTACAAATATTAAAATACAGTTAAAATATACATATATAAATTTGGCCCCATTAATTAAAAACAATAAACAAAACACTTAAAAACACTTAAAAAAATTAGGCCAGCCCGGCTTGCTGGAAAAGGAAGGTTTTAAGGGCACGGCGGAAGGCACCGAGGTCTTGGATTCTCCTTATCTCTGGAGGCAATTGATTCCAGAGGGTAGGTGCCCCCACAGAGAAGGCCCTCCCCCTGGGGGTCACCAGCCTGCACTGTTGGGCTGATGGCACCCCGAGGAGGCCCTCTCTGTGGGAGCGCACGGGTCGATGGGAGATTGTCGGTGGCAGCAGGCGGTCTCGAAGATAGCTAGGCCCTATGCCATGGAGCGCTTTAAAGGTGATAACCAACACCTTGAAGCGCACCCGGAAGACCACTGGGAGCCAGTGCAGCTCGCGCAGGAGCGGTGTTACATGGGAGCGCCAGGCTGCTCCCGTCACTACCCGCGCTGCTGCATTCTGGACCAGTTGGAGCCTCCGGGTGCTCCTCAAGGGGAGCCCCATGTAGAGAGCGTTGCAGTAGTCAAGGCGAGAGGTGACGAGGGCATGAGTGACTGTGCACAGGGAATCCCGATCAAGAAAGGGCCGCAACTGGCGGATCAGGCGAACCTGACAAATGGGAGAACCTGACAGATGGGAGAACCTACTGGGACAGACCAATTGGGTCCCTCTTGGCTGCTTTTGGGGGGGGCTCTGTGCTTTGCTGGGGGTTGCTGCCTTTGCCGAGTGCCTAGGGCAGTGTTTCTCAACCTTGGTAGCTTGAAGATGGGTGGACTTCAACTCCCAGAATCCCCCAGCCAGCAGCTTTCTTGTTTTTTTTTCCTTTCAGAACATTTCAGTTGATGTTAATGGGGATCTTAAAGGCTCCCAGCAGCTTCTCCCAATTCAATGTCTTAATCCTCATTTGTGACTGAGGGTCTATGGTTGAGGACAGGCTTCAAGGAACTGTTCCTCATTGAGACCCTGGCCACTTTAAGGCCCCCGGGGCACATCCGAGGCTGGGCAACGTCTATCTAGGTGGACATCACCTCCAGAATTCACAGGCAGGCACAGCTAGGTGGGCGGGGAATTCTGGGAGCTGAAGTCCAGCTTTTAAATGGAAAAAGGCCAAGGGGAGACTCAGATGATTTATGGACAGTTTAGGCTATTTCATTTTATATATCACTTTCTGTTGGGGGGTATTCTGAGTGTCAAAGAAGATTTATCTGCTGATCAACCTGGCAATTTAGCAGTTGGGGGTCTACCCCCGGCTGTCCAGCTGCCTGTTGACATGTCTTAACAAAGCACAGAATGGGAGCCATTCCATCTTTGATTTCATCGCCGACTGATGAAATCAAAGCGCCTCCACTGAACAACTGGGGGAAATCCCAGAGTTACTGTACCTGTGTGGAAAACTATTGTTTGACCTTAAAAATAAGGGGTAGCTGAAAAACGCCGTCCCAGTTCCCCTGCTCTCTTAAGAGGGAGACAGAAGCTCAAAGACACCAATTCAGAGCTGAGCAGGCAGACTTTCACTGGCAAATTCTGCGAAAATGCCACATTTTTTGCTAATCCTAATGTGTTATTCTTTCTTCCTTAAGGTTTGCTTTTCTCAGCACCAATTCAATTACAGATGCTACAAATCCTTCTGACATTTAATTCCTTCTTGTCAGACCGAGCAGTAAACGTAGATCCATGCACGGCGTTTTCATTAAGATGTTAATATACATCTTAGCCTCCTAGCATTTCTATCCAGGTGCCTCCCGGAAAGAGGTACGGGGAACTGGGGGCAGGCCTTTGCCCAACGCTCTGTGCCCAGGGGCAAAAGGGCAACCAGCAGAGGGAAGGGAGCCCCACACTCTGGGGGAAGGGGGCGCCTACTCTGTGGGGCAGCGGTCTATGCCACTCACCAAACCCCCAAATCATGCTACTTAAGCACCTGCCGTGCAATGGGCAGGAAACAAATCTAACCTTGGCATGAAAATTGAAAATTGAAAAAGTGAAAATTGTTGCCATATTTAACCGAGGATCATTTAAAATCTTGTCTTTGCTTAGTACACGGATTTTATTTTCTGTATTATTGGCATGTCTAGTGTAGAGAAAAAGCACATACAGGGAACTGTCTTCTGCCAATACAATTGTGATTTTAATAGAAGACAATCTCTGTCACTCAAGAGTGAACTGTGGGGTCTTGGGTGCTCTCTGAGCTCGGTCGTTTGCTTGCTGGCGTTTCTTTAACTAACTAGGGAACACCATCAGTGCAAAGGAGGGCGGTGGGTGTGAGGGACGTGAAGTGAAAAACCTCACACTCACTGGCATGGAAGAGATACCCTAGTTGGGTAATGAAATGTCTGCAAGGAAATAAGTAAGCTCAGAGAGCACGCACCAAGGATTCCACAACTGTGATCTGGCCTAGTTAAAAGGTTAATTGGACAACATTTTAGGGGCAGGCTTTCCATTAGAAAATGAAATACAGTTTTTTTAAAGAGAATATTTGTTGTTTTTACACGGACACTCACAACCCCCCCCCCCCCCCCCCGCATTTCAAAAACTGACTTAATTGTAATGACCCAGCCACAAATTTGTACGATCTGAACTACACACTGCCAAACTTCGGACATTTATCAATCCTAGGAACCATGAGTTATCTCACTCACACCCAGAATTTAAGACGAGATCTCAGAAACATGTTAGCTCTTCTAAGATTTCAGCAGCCAGTGAGCATTTTCCTCACATCCTACTCCCAAAATTTAGCCCACAAAATTCTGCAAGTAAGGATGGGCGAGAGGCAGCGCTTAGAACAACTTTCAAGGAGGCCCATTCCCAGCGGTGAAATCACCTCAAAATATATCAGCTCTTAAGAAATCAACGTTGTTTGCACAGCTGAATGACGGGTTGCAAAAAGTGGGAATGGGACGGAGGAACTATCAGGCAGACCGCTTGAGGAAAAAAGCAACTTCAGTGGAATCACTGCTGTTTCCCTCCATTGTGACCGATTCCTCCTGCCTGCCCAACTGCCTACATCTCCCTTGACATCCCCCAAAGCTTGAGACTCTCGTCCTCCTCGGAATGAAGCTGGAGCAAGGCACGTTCTCAGCCCGAAGGAAATGGAGGAGGGCAGGACCGCCTGGCTTTAGGATCGCAGGAGTCGGAGTAGGTTCTCCTAACAGAGAATATGCAGAGCAGGCTGGGACCCTGGAAATCCAGGCTTCCCCTGAACCACACTGGCATCTCTAGCACCGGCCGTGTCACTTACTGGGAGTGCTGGGAGAGGAAGAACAAGGCTGCCCACAAACTGGGTGCAACTTGCACGGAGGGCTTCCTCTTGCTCCCAAATAAGCGCCGGCTGCAAACAGCTTGGCCATGGCGGTTGATATGCCGAATTCCCAGGGCACCATAGAAGCCGGAGCACTTAAGGAACCCAGGATGTTTTATTGCTGTGATTTACCTCTTGTGCTCCGCGGGGTCTCATTTTCTCCTGCTAAGTTATGTAGACCCAGGTATTAAAGGGTTCTCTTTAGGGGACGGGAGGGGCAGCGCCAGACCAACCGGCCCGAAGTTCCTCCCAACCGCATTTGTGCTGTAAAAGCAAAGGGCTGATGGATGGTTACCGAGCGGGCTCAGCATGGCTGTTAATTGTGGCAAATTTAGATTTAGGGCTCCCTCTTACAGAAGTTTTAACAGCTCCTGTTGTAAAGGAATGCTCCAAACTGCCGTTCTGTTGCACCTGCGCCCCCTCCCTCCTTCCTTCCCCTCCGGCCTCTCCTTCCAGGCTGCAGGGCCATCCATCAGCATCGGAGCAAGGGCACGGCCAGGAGTGATGCTCGGTGCAGAGCGGCCTCCTTCACCCCTGCAGAAACACTTCCCTTTCCCCATCACCTTCACCTCTGAACTACACTGCAGTCGCCACCACCGGAAACGCCCAAAGGCAGACGGGGCCTCTCTGGCTCACTTTTGCCCCCTAGCAAAATCTGCCTTGCACAATGGAAGCTGGTGGCAAATCCAATTTTCCTGGAAAGGCTGCAGTTGAGACCGGGAGGTCTTCTTGCCACCTCAGAATCCGGAGAATGGAGGGGCCAAGGCCCACCCCAACTACGCCGCCCAGAGTCCCTTGGGAATTGGGCGGCATAGAAATGCGACAAAATAAATAAATAAATAAATAAACTGCAGCCTTGGCGCTTTTCCTCCCAGCGTGACCCAAACCCAACCCAACCTGCTTCATCTTCACAGCACTAACTCCACCCCAACTAAGGAAGGGGCAGCCTTGCTTCAGGCAGTGCCAAATCTATAGCCTTCCCTTCCTCTACTGGGTGCAGGTCCCCAATTCTGCCCTGATGGCTCTTGGGAACCCCTGGGAAAACTGTGCCCACTGCCACCTTCCTGCACAGATTAAAGCTGGTATCTGATCAAGATTCTCTGGATTTCTTCTGCAGCCTGACAAAGAGAGAGACCTAATTCAATCTCTCCGTCTCCCTGGAATTCACCGACGGGCTTCCAGAGATCAACTAGACGGGCTTGGAGAAGAAACGTATGCAGCTCAGGGCCGCTGTGGGGCTCTGGCCTGCGGAGAGAAGCCTTGCTTTCTGGATTGGCTCAAAGCTTGACGGATGGCCCTCATTTACGGGGACAACTCAGGAATGTTTATTCCCATGAGAGCAATCCGGAAAGGGGGATGGGGACCCTCCTGGCTGCCTGGTATTATTCATTAGCCCAGTTTATCCCCTCACCTTCTCTAATTTAGTGATGGGCTATTTAAACCCAGGGTTTGTCTTGTGATATAATTGAATTTGGTCTCTAATTTAAGCGAGTGAAATTCAAGGAGTTCATCCTTCCCCAATCAATACGTTCCCCTTCAGTGACCCATTTCAAGATAGCTTCATAAAAAATAATGTATTTTGTTTTAATAAATTTAATCACTATGACAGGTGCTCAATTTTTATTGGCTGCTTCTCCAGACATCTCTTTTCCAAAGCCATGCTTGCAATCAATAGTAATTGATTAATCAGCATCCCCTATGAACAAAGGTGCTAATCAGTTTTTGATTAGTTAATCAAACTACACAGGTCCCTTTTGATTGTGCCATGCTCTACAACCTGCAGAAAGGGAAGGAAGCTCTGGGGGCTGCATAAACAGGAGCCCGCTTAGCCTACGGAAACTGGAAAAGAATGGGAGGATAACCATCTACAAGGCAGGAGAGAAGGGAGGCCTTCTTAACCTGGATTTGCAGCTGCTGATTAGAAGATAAAGCACAAAGCAGAACAGGCTGCACTGAGAGGGCTCCCACCCTCTGCACTACAGGCTCAGGGCAGCCTCCTGTGCAAAGCAAAGGGCAGGCATTAGGGTGGGAGGGGCACTCTTCTCGCCCACCCCCTGTCCTGGCAGGCGGGCCATTTGCTGTAAAGGAATAAAGTTGGGGTGCAATTAATGTGAGGGCTGGGTGGGCAGGCGAGGAATCCACCTCCTCTGCTCCACTGACGGGACAGGCGTCCATGCCCAGCTCCCACCCCCCTCAGCTGCAGCAATCTGGAGGCTGCGCCCTTCCCTCCCTCCCTCCCTCCCTCCCTCCCTCCCTCCCTCCCTCTTATGCCTTTGACAAAATAATCCACATTTCAAGGGAAAAAAGGCTTTCCAATGGAGTCAGAATCCCTCCTCCTTCCCCAACAACAAAGCTGCAAATCCCAATTGGTTAGGTAATTTGTCCCCACCCCTTAAACCTTCTGGCCACTGTGGCTGATGCCCCCATCTTGGGCAACCGAGGCTGGGGCAGCTTCTGGCAGCCGGGAAGAGGGAAGGGTGGGCTCGGGGTGGGGGAGACGGTTCCTCCGAGTCCAAAGGGCCGGGATGCTGCGGAGGGTCACAACTGCAGGGGGTGTTGGGAGAAGCGGCCAAATGCAAACAAGGCGTGGAGCAGATGCAGACAAGCACACGGAGGCCAGCCCTTACCTGAGAGATCCCCATAGTCCAGCTCTTCGGCAGTATTGGGCAACTGAGTAAAGCCTTACAAATAAAAACAAACTCGTGTTTCTCTGGGTTCCACAGGGCAAGAAAAACAAAACACTTAAGAACAAGAGGAGGACGTTCTCCATGAAGTAATTTGCCATCTGACTGGAGTTGGCCTGCAAAGGAGGCTCCTTGGCCAATTTCTATCAGAGATACGCATGTGTGTGTACATACACATATATAAACACACATGCAGGCAGATCTCTCGTGTCTTTTAAATCTACAAGAAGACCAATACAGTGTCAGGGGTGGGAAAAAAATCTTGGTCTGCTCTATTTGAAAAGCACAAAACACAAAGGGGAACATTCAAAGCCACTCACCCATTAAGTACATGCAAAAAGTTTTTCCCCAACCTGTGCTACTGCAAAATTTCCCAGGATGAAGGGGGTTGGTTCTTCTAATGAACCGCTCCGCTTAGATGCTTAACCTGTGGCATGTTTTTTTCCAGGTTTCTGTATACATGTCAGTCTTGTGGCCAGGCCAGTTAGAATATTCTCTTACCAATATAGAGCTCTGCTGGGCTGCATTTTCAAAACAACAGGTTTACAGTTGGGGTAAGTTGGGTGTTTTTATGGGAAATGTTTTGGGGAAATCAACGAGGGTCTGTTGCTTAGAAAGTCATCTCAAAGCTGATAATAAGTATGTGGGTTTTTTTTGGGGGGAGGGGCAGAAACCTCCTCCAGCTTTCCTGAAACTACCTTGTTATCCAAACCTGAAGTGTGTATGCTCAGACAGGTGCCCCTTCGCTAGTTTTGAAATGGCTGTTTGATGGGGATGCTGTTTCAGCTCAAGGTTATGGAAGAGAGAAGAGCACCAAGGTCTCTCGATCTCCCACAAAGACAATGTGTTTGCTTGGAGACAGAGACAAGGCCGGGAGAAGAAAACCCCTGGGAGAAGAGAAGGCGGATGGTGGAGCTGGTCACCTCCACCTCAGCCTCTCTCGCCTCGGAGAAAGAGGAACACTTTAAGGGCATGTTTTGAGTTGACAAATGACAGGTGACTCTTTTCTGTTTCCTTCCACTTCCCAACTCTGCAATGTTCAAGTTGGTCCTAGGAGAACTTCCCCTCTGAACTGAGGCTGGCGTTGACAAAGGCAGAGCCATCTCTGCTGCACAATGTGGGCTGTCAGCTGGTTAATTCATTTTTTTTATTTTGGTGCTTCGCTGGCTGTTCAAGTTATAGTTGCTGAATTGCAGAGTTAACTTCAAGGAGGAGGCTACCTCCTGGCCACTGACCGTGGGAAGAGTAACGGAGGTTGGCTATCAATTATGCCACCGGTTTAGCTGCCTCTATAGCCTTGTTTACAGCCAAATGATCCTTCTTCTGGGCAAACAAGGAGCTCTTACACTTCTTATGGCTTTGTGCACCGTGGCCAGGGAAAACACTTTCATCCAGGAACTCCTGTTGACTTTGACATTGCGCTGTCATCTTGGAGAGCAGCTTCATAGACGGATACTCTAGTCTAAGCTGTGACTCTGAAGCGCTCTAGAATGGTAACCCATTCCTATACACCCCAAACTCTAAGGAGACACATCAGCCCCAACCGACAAGTGGCCCTCCACATCCATTGCTTTTACTAGTGAAATCAGGCCACCTTACAATTCTGGTGTTTGGAGAAAGATCTTTGTAATTTCAGCCTTTGGCACTCCTGTGGCTGAGAAGGCCTCCCTCCCTGCTGAAGATTATTGTTAGCCCTTACAACGCTGAAGCTCTTGGAATGGTTGAGGAGCTACTTGGTTAGTGCAACTTGGGTAACATCTCCAAGTTCCAACTTCAGAAACAGGCAGACTTGTAATAAAGATGTCAGTAAAAAGAGACCAGAAGCACTCAAGACTTATGTGCTTCTACCTCCACATGGGTCACTCCATTGGCAAGAACAGAGTTGCGCTAAACACAGGGTACATTTCTGTTCATCTGTAGGGCTTGGGCAGACTTGGATCTTAGATGGTCCATTATAATCAGTAACCCCAGTGCTGTCCATCCTACTGGTTCTCGCTTCTAACTAGCTTCTGGCAGGGAACCCAGTTTGGGTGAGCTAAGCATCTAGACTTGATCAATTCCCTGCTGAAGAGGAGAAAGCTTTAAGATTAATGAGCTATTTAAATCTATGGATTTGGAGCAAACTAACTTAAGATCACATTATTTTCAGGTTGTTTTCACTGTCAGAATTTTTTTTTCCTGAGCCATAAAAAAAGAGCAAAGCTGCATCTTTTACAAAGCAAAGGAAATGGAATAGTTCAACTTTTTTTCACATAAATGTCAACAAATATTTGGAGAAATAATCAAGAGGGATCTTAAAAGCATGTCACACAAATGCCTTGGCTTCCTTTTTAAATGCACTTGGCTATTTAAAGTCTTTGTGCTTCATTTTTATAAGAAAACATTTGGATATTTTTGCAATCTTTCTGGATAAATGAAAAATACGTTTCTCCTGCTTACAGTCCTTCTACCATATGGATTTAAAGAAGTGAAAATCAGCCGAACAGGGAGTTTTGGACTGAAATGAGAAAACAGTTTTCCTTCTGCACATATGTATTTGCCCAGCACGATTCCTCTTGCTTCCAGAATTGATCTGAGAGCAGCGATCAATTTTCCTTCCTTTAAAAATTTAAATCAAAAATTAAGAAAATATTACCCTGAAATGTGTTTATGGCATAAGTCTGCAGAGCTATTAAATAATGCAAATACACTTATTCAAGTTTCCAGACAGGATATAAAACAGCTGGTTAACATCTAAATAAGAAAGTGGCTTTGATGGGATGCCACCAGCAGACAAAACATCCGTCTGAACATAAAGGTGCCCCTGCTTAGCTTGAATGGAAATGGGCGGAGGGGACCCCCCTTTCGAATAGCTCCGATAGGAAAAATGAAAATTTTATGGGGCTGGAGGGTTTGATTGGCAGAAATCAGGTGATCGCTGAAAAATCATAAATAGAAAATCACTTCTGAGATTTAAAACCAGGATTTTGGGGCAGCTTATAACGGTATAAAATGCAATGCAAATCAGGGTAATGATCAATTAAAGGAGTAATCTATGTGAGTTAAATTTACTGAGTATGTACCTCTGTTGCTACTTAATTCCTGAACGCCAACTGGAAGACCCAAATCTCCACCGGGTTCCAGATGGCCATGAGGATGGGAGTCTGAAGTAGAGCAGCTGCTATGGAGAAGACCTGTTGGGGGGGCTCCATCCTGCCCTACCACCTGGAAGGTGGGGGCTCCTAGCAGACATTCCTTCCCCAAGCTGTACAGAACTTTCTAGGTAGTGACTGGCACCTGAAATTGCACTCAAAACCTTTCAACAGTGGAGGCGTAACCTGATCATAGTGTGACTGACCACTAAGAAGCATCTTGGACTAGCTGAAGGTTTTTTTTTTTTTTTTTAGTGCGGGAGGCCTTCAATGGCAGCCTCATTAGAGTAAATTCCATCACCCTAATCTAGAGATAACAAGGCCATCTCCCTTTTCAAGTAAGGCCACGGTTGGTGAGCCAGCTAAAGCTCTACCAAAGCTCCCCTGCTACGTTTTCCACATGCTCTTCAAACCAAGCCATGAAATCAGGAGGAAGACAGATCTGCCCAACACATCAAGAGTCAGAGATGGTTCAATCAGGCAGCCTCCACATTGCAACAATGGCTCCCTCTTCTTTGGATTGAGTTATGTCCAATCAAAGTGGGTGCTTGGCATTATAGTTTAAGCCACCGCAGAGCTGAAGCGCCACTTAATCTCCACCCGCAGGTGGCCCTAGACGGAGCAAGGCAAAATGTCGCCTTCCTTTCTGCGTGAAGCTGCTCAAGTGAAGTGCAGGAAGCCAGGCCTAAGCCATCGCCTTCTAAGCTGCTCTGGAAGTTCTTGCCTATAAACAAGGGCAGCATGCAACCACCTCAACCCAGAATTAATGATGCTGGCAGAAGGTCCCTGTGAATTGTTTCAGCTTATTCTCATTTCAGTTTGACTAAGTTTGGATTCAGCCTTCAGTCTAGAGCAGTGTTTCTCGACCTTGGTAAGCATAAACTTCTAGCACAGCTGGCTGGGAGTTGCAGGCCACACAACTTAAAGTCACCAACGTTGAGAAACACTGTTCTAAAGGATCTTCCCGTGTGATCAGTTGCTTGATCCTGCTGCAAAGTTACTATTTAATCATATTTGATTGGATAGATAGAGCATTTCCCCCCCCCACCTTTCCTCCCCCTCCCCGTTTTTGCATGGACTTTTTTTAAAGGACAGTTTATGACATTATTATGGCCTGTTGTAGTTGTTGAAATTTAATGGGCTGGGTTCAAGACTGTTTTCTGCAAAAAAGCCAATTTGTGGTATTTTCGATTTTGTTTTTTTTTTACACACACAAACATAATTCACAGCATGAACTTCATTTCTCTGTCTTCTGCTCTGAGTTGGCTTCATCAGCTTTGAGAATGACATGGAGTTTCTTCCCTCCCTTCATGGAGATTGGAGTTCTGAACATGCTGGAGCACTAAATTGTAAATGGCGTGGATTTATAGGCTATGGAGTTTCTACGCTAGGACCATTAGGAGAGGAGGAAGAAGTTGCGAGGGATGCCAGGTTCTCCTAAAGGCCACAATGAATGGGAGTAATTGAGGGAGAGGAACACATGGCCCTCCAGCACCCCTAAGAGGGTTTCTCCACTTTTGTTGCGGGGAGGGGGCTGCAGAGAGGCTGCCTGCCTGGGGGGTTACACCTGGCCTCGCCACAGGGAGCTCTGGAGAGCTCCGGGTCTATTTCCTCTCTTTGTCAACATTGGTATCATTGAAATGCAGATTGGGCTTTGAAAGGGCTCTCCAGTTCTCAGGCAGGCACCGAGGGGTGGCTGAGGATAAAGGGCACATGAGCACCGTGTGCAGAGAGAAGAAAAGCATTCCAGAGGGAGAAAGTGCCACTGGGCCTGTCCAGGAATACAAAGTATGTTCTGGGAAGTGGCTGGAAAAACAAGCCTTGGTCTCCTTGTTCCAAGTGATCTGGGGGAGTGAATTTGTCCAAAAAGGCATCTGAAAAGATGAGGGAGAGTTGAGTGGAGAGGAGAGGAGAGGAGAGTTCGGAAGGGCAGCTGAGTCCAGAGCATGTTTGGACCAGGAAGGAAGGCAGCCGGGAAAGGGCAGAGACACATACAGAAATCTGGAAGCTTGGAATTCCTGGTATTAGGTAGAGGAAAGAGTTAAGTTTCCGTGCTTTAAACTTGCCATGCATTGCTGTGGGTCAGCCCCGTGTGGTGAGAGAAGGTCTGGGGGTGGGAGTGGGGGGCTGCAGTCCTGCATGCACTCTACAAACTCATCTCTTCTCTGGGACAGGTTCCCCAAAGAGGGAGGGAGGGAAGGAGGAAGGGACAGGGCCAAGCAGCTTGCTCCCTTCCAGACACTCTGGAAACAGGTGCCTTCTGGGACTGTCCTCTAACCTGGGCTGCTTTGGCCGGAGCTCCCTGGGTTCCACGGGAGGTCCATGCCCATCATGCATTTCTCCCCATCCACAGACATGCTGATGCTTATTTGGACACTGGTCAGAACAGAATGGCCAACACACACAAGAAACACCCGATCAACTTCAGACGCACTCTGGCAATGCAAGCTTGGAAGGAGACGGCGAGGAGCTGCATGGGGGGGGAAGAGCCACCTTGCTAAAGAGGGTCTCAAGGAATCCCCCTCCCATTTTTTAAGGCAGAAAGTGCAGGGTAAGTAAGTTGGCAAACTGGAGAGTGATGGAACGATGGCCAATGATACTGGGAAACAACTGACTCTACCTCAAAACAAAGGCAATCTTTTCTGCTCCTTTTCCTTGGATCTGATCCTGATTTGCTTCTCAGGATTGAAGTCTCCCAAAGAGGCTTTCGAAAAAGGTAAATAACAGCGCTGAAGACATTTCTGCAGTCATGTGGCCAGCATGACATCACAGAGCACTGTGACCTTCCCACCGAAGTGGTACCTATTTATCTACTCGCATTTGCGTGCTTTCGAACTGCTAGGTTGGCAGGATGGGGCGAGGATGGGAGCTCATCCCGTTGTATGGTGCTCAGGTCTCTAATCTGGACTGCTGGCTTTCCAGCTGACAAACCCAGAATCTTAACCGCTGAGCTACCACACCACCCTTGATTGTTATGGATCCATCTATTTATATGCCGCCTACCCTACTATCCAGAATGATTCATGACACAGACTGAAAATCCCAATACTGAGATTTCTCAGGCCAGTGCTTCTCTAACTTGCTTTGTTTTATTCTCTTTTAACTTTACCTGAAATATTCTTCTGCCGTTGCTGAAAAACCAAAGTTGGAAGTCTCCTCTTTTGACGATGGAAGCAAACTATTCAACTATTCTGGACCTCACTGTGGCTCACATTGTGAGGCACCGTCAAATGAGAGGCAATCACATTGCACAATTTGTGCTGCTGAACATAATGGCAACTCTTCAAGAAATAATGGCTTTCTCTGGAAGAAGCAGCATTGGGCAAGCTAAAATAACTCCAAAAAGGAATGGGCAATGAAACATCCCACTTTCTCCATAATACCGAGATGGTCACAAGAGACAGTTGCAGACTCTTATGGAGTTTTGTTTTCTGCTGATAAACCTTGAAAAACTTTGGTCCAACAGTAGATAATTGGCTACTTTACTGGATTTCCACTCAAACTGTCCGATGCAAACAACCACTCGTGAATAAGGAAAATCATTAGCTTCATTGTCTAGCCTAACCTACATTACAAGGATCTCACTAGACTGCTTGTCTTCCCCTGGGAAGGGCGAGATAAGGCTTTATGAATCTTGGGGGGAAGTCAAGCTGATGCTGCTTGTGCCTGTGCAAGGACTCCAAGCTAGGTCCTCGCTTGACCTCTCCTTCCAGCCTATCTGGCAGTTTCCCAACACAGAGCAAGGTCAGCTAATTGGAAAAGACTGCTTAAGACTCCTGGCAATCTTCATGAGTTTTCAATCTTTCAACTGAATGATCAAGATGCACGGAACACGTATCTTTCCTGGTAAAATAAAATTGGGGACGAGCCATCATTTAGAAGCAGAGCAGAGCTTTGCTACAGAACGAGGCTAATTTTCAAGATCTCTAATCTTGTACTACTACTGTACTGCAAATGTACTACTTAGAGGAGTACAGCAGGCCTCCTCTGACGAGCCACCTGCATAAAGGCAGCTTCTGATGAAGTCAGCAATGAAATTCTGCTGGACCAGCTGAGGCACAAACTCTACCGCGTCTGATCAGGATTCTTAACCTGTACATAAACAACCAATGCTCTCTTTTATTCTTCCCGACAGTTATTCTAATGAGCTGCCAAGCTCAGTGTCTCTTAAGACAGAAGGGGAGCATTTTAAGCCATAAATATCGGGAGGCCTGTTTCAACTGAAGCACCGTCAACTTAATGAATTAAAGTCATTTCTCCAATATTTTTTCCACTCTGGCCAAGACCCCAACAGTCATCCCACTTGGAACCTTGACACTCGGGGGAGGAAGCTGTCCAAGGATCAGTGTGGCAACTTCGGAAAGAGGCGAGAGAGAGCCTGCCTTACTCATCGGTCCTGAACCAGGGATGGCAACACGTGTGAGGCAGCCTCCTCTGCTGAAAGATTCAGGCTGTGCCTCTGTCTTGGGGATATGAAAGTTTCACGCTTCTCTGGCCCACTTCAGGAAATCCCCGAGACATGCAGAGAGGGTATTAAACATAGAAGTGGGGACCTGGTCCCTTTTCTGCTCTGATCTATCCTGATGCTTCTGCAGATGTGGGGAAGTGGTTGTGTGGAATGCAATTAAATGCACGCAGAAGGGGCCAAACTGGGGACCCCTTTCAGGTCTTAAAAGCCAGGAGAGGTTCTGAGACCAGCCCTTCTGGAAAGGTGGTTTTCCCCTGCCCCAATGTCCTCTCGGCCCCTCCCCGCTCCTCGCCCTCCTTTTTCTCCCAGGCTTGCCTTGCCCCCTTAGCTCAGCCCAGCGAAAAGAGAAAACAGGAATGCAATACCAACCGTGAGCTGCCGGTTCTGTCGCCGCCGTTGTGTCTACACACGGGAACAGAGTTTGGAGGAAGGGAAGAAACAGGAGGTACAGCATGCAAAAAAGGGAAATGGAAAAAAAATGGAACAGATCATATATGAGAGCAAGCTTTCCAAGAACATTGCGTGACAAGCAATCATAAAATGAAAGGCCAAAGCATTTGAAGTGAGTTGCACTGTTTTAAGAGTCATGCCTTGCGCTTTTAAGCCGGGAGCCTAGAGGGGGAGGGGAAAGACCCCTGGGCTGCCTGGCATCCAGAGGTTGGCATCAGCACTGCTTTCTGGCGGGGCGCATGCAAAGCTGAAGAGACCCCTGCTCCCCCGAGGGAAGCCGAAAGCAGCTCCAGATTGAGACAGGAGAGGTGGGGGTGGGAGTTCTCTGAAGGCTTCGTACATTCAAACATTGCCTCTGCGGGTGGGGCCTCCCTCTGTGTGTGACTGCTGGAGGGTCCACGGCCTCCGTCCCCTTCCCCAGGCGCAGGAAGGGCGGGAAGGCACCCACCGCTGCCTTCTTGCCATTGGAAATCCAGGGCTGTGGCGGGAGAGAAGCTTTGCCTCCAGCAAACCATGCAGAGATGATGGAGGGAGACAGCAGAACGAGCGGGCGCCATCTTGGCAGAGGGAGAAGAGAGGAGCTCTGCGAAAACCACCCTCTCCGCTCTCCAGCATTTTGCCGTTTCTCCATTGCTGTGGTTGGCCAAATGGAGCAGGGCCAGAATGCTGTGTCTGCTTGTTAAAAATGACAAGTCCGTTTGGACACCAACATACACACACGGACACTGTTCCCCCAGGGCGGGTGTGGGTGAGCGGAAGACATTTCTGAGAGCCAGGCGGAAGGGGATCAGATAATTGTGAGTGTCTCTTGGGGTGTCAAGATCACAATACAGCCCTTCGCAGGGGGCTTTGTTCTCCAGGGACCAGCCCTCCCCCCTGATACCCACCCTCCGGATAGGCCTGTATCTCTTTTGGGGCTCAGAGGAGCAACCCCAAAGATTGACTGGACTTTGCTCAACCTCAAAGTTTTATGCCAGAGGTAGTGCTGCCTTGGCCTGCCATGTTGTCCGGTCAGCCCATCCTTCTGCTCTCTGACACCCAGGTCCTAAAACAACACAGCAGAAGCCGGACACGGCATGGCCTGTTTCGGCAGCGGAGACCACCACGGGGGTCTTCAGCAGCATCTCCGCTCTCTCGATGCAGCTCTGTTGGGTGACATTGTCACCCGACACAATCCTAATTCCCTGGTGCAGACCCAAGGACCCGCTGAGGGACCCCCAGAGGCTTTCTCGAGCCAGCAGAGGCAATGTTGAAATGGCAAAAGCACGCCTTTGTGCAAAGCACTGCAACACACAACTGAGCCTACTACAAACGACCTCCCACTTTGGAAAGCAAGGGCACAGTTGACCTTCCCACTTGGCTGAAAGTCTGGGCTCCTTTCCTCTTGCAGCCAGGGCTGGGCTCCCCAGAGCAGGGCCAGGATAAAATAAAGGAATACCTGTACTACCCCAGTGCTGGTGGGGCAGGGCCAGGCGGCATCATACTTACAGATGGAACCTTCTAATATGTTTTACATTGACAGAAAACCACCTCTCCTGCACGGCTGCAAGAGGCATCTGGCCCAAAGTGGGGTGACTGCAATTCACCTACAAGTGGTCTGAGACTCCCTTCCTTCACAGACACCTTTTGAAGGACATCAGGAGATGTTCTGACACGGGGAGCTCCAGCCAAGGCAGAGCATCAAAACTACCCCAGGGCAGTGCAAGCAACACAGAAAGCTTGAGGAGGTTGGCCCTCTGTTACCACCACGGCCTGCCCAAGAAGGCCTTCTTAGGAAGGGCACCCAGAAGCTCGTGTGCAGGTGTGGGGTGGGGACAAGACGGAGGGCTTGGCCCAGCTGAGTCAGCCTGAGCTGGGCCTTTCTCTTCTGCCATTTGGTGGCGTCTCCGTAAGGAACCCCGTGTGCCCTCCTGGGTGGCTGCAGGAGGCGCCAAACCCTGCAGGAATCAGGACCCCCGTCCGTGCGCTGGAAAAAGAGGATCGGTTAAGGAGCATGGTTCCGCGCCCACAGTGCAGCTCGCTTTTCCCGTCCAGGGACAGAGCAGGAGACAAACAAACAAAAATGGAACACAAAAGTTTCAAGCGGTTAAGGCGAACAAATATTCCAAGTCAAACAACATCATGTTGGCTGCAGCTGGAATGGCAAAGTTGCGATTAGATGGGGGGGGTGGATGAGCCACAGCGAGCAGCGGAGTTGATAAAAGGGCCCCCGGCCTCTCCGGGCAAGGCAGCCTCTGCTACAGCCTTCCTACTTCAATGCTGCCTTTCCCTGGCGAAAGAGGTAGAGGCGCTGAGGGAGAAACCGTATAAGGCACTTTCCAGCAACACACCCACCCACCCACCCACCCGCTCCTTCTGAAGTGCAAAACCCAGCACCCATTTCAGTCTTTGGAAAGAGCACAAGGAACAGTTCAAAACCCAATTCCAGAGTAATTGCTGGGACTCCACCTAAGGGGGCAGGTGGGTTTCTACCTTCTCTATCCAACTACGCAACACCGAAGTGGGAAAAGGGTCCAGGCCTTTCTGATCACTTTTTTAACTAGGTTGTGAAGAGGAAATCACTAACAAGCCCCCCACACGCCATCCCCCCTCCCCACACGCCCCGAGACAGCTTAGCAATATTCATGGGAAACCGTGGAGCTGAACCTGCTTTGCGGCAGAGTTTGATCTATTCAGATGGCTTCTCTCCAACTTAAAATTGTTCACTGAATGTGACAGACTGAGGGTTTAAAAACTAATCCATAAAATTAGTCCACAGTCTCTCGCAGAATGGATTTTTAAAATGAAAATGAAAACCCAAGGACACATTTTTTAATAAATGCCCTAAAAGTTTGCACAGGCAAAGCCTGGCGTCTAGAAATCGGATAAAAGGAGTCAGCCTTGAAAAACTGCCTGGCCTTCAGTTGCCCACCCCTGTTTTCACCCACCAGCCCCAGGACGAGGCATCGGCCGGATCCCAGAAAAGGCCCAGGCTGAGGGGGATGGGGGCAGACTCCAGACACGGAGCCAAGTTTCCTTCTCAAGATCTGGGGCTCAGTGCCACAGGAAGATCACCGTGACAGAACAAAATGACTTTCGGCAGAGATAACTCGGCTTACATATGAACATTATTGAATAATTCACAATGTATTAAGTTCTATTTATCTTACTGGATTTCAGATCCAAGACTGCAATATACCGTATTTTTGTTTCAAATTGGGCAGCACCCAAGATGGAAAATCTGGAGCCCGCCCAAGTTTCTTAGAAGCAGAACAGGATGGAACTACGTTCCTGTGATTGTAAAGAGTGGTTGGAAACCTGCATTCCTATTTCGCCTTCGTTCTGGATTACATTTCAGGGAAACTCAAGAATGGCTCAGTTCACACCAGAACGTGAAAAGGCAGAGCCACACAAGAACTGGAGAGAGGAAGAAGAAGAGGGATGGAGACCAGCAGAGCTGCAAGGCAAGTCACAGGAGCCCGTCGAGAGAGTGGTCGGTTTGCACAACCCCCTTGAGACTGGATGTTTTGTAAAAATAATCAGGATCCATTTAGAAATTTTGTGGAGCAAATTATTGTTGTTATTATTTGAAGCACGGCAGCGCACAGGGGGCTGCGATTTAATGCTTCACCCTTCTCTGCTCTCCTCCCAGGCTTCCTTCCCTGGCAAAATGGAAAGAGTCTTGCATCAGCAAGAAACACACCTCCGAAGAGCGGTTTAATCAAAGGTCTCCTGCATAAGCACCCGTGCAATGAAGCCTTGCTCAGCTCTTTGTTTTCCCCCCTCAAGTCCTAAAGTGGATATCAGGGCAATTTGCATTTGCTGCGCTAAGCAGGGCTTCCCAAGGGGATCCAGGTGGGTTCCCTTTTGCTGACAGAGCATTGGAGGCCCCTGAAGGTGGAGAGCCTTCTTAGCTACATGGGAGCATCTAGGAGAACAGCACAGGCAAGTCAGGCCTACTGGGATGCAAAGCAAGGAGTTGTGGTCAGCATGGAATCACTGGGTTTGGGGTGGTCTGTGTAGGCACTGAAATGTGTGGTTTGGATGTGGGGTCCATATATAGAGAAGATGAAGGTGGACCAAGCTGAGTCCTTCTGGGCAGGAGGAGGCTGGGAGCAGCTCCCAGGGCTTCCTTGGAGAAGAAGACGGGAGGCAGAGAGGGAAGGCAGAGAAGGGCTGGGAAGATCCAGAGGCCAGGGCATGGACTGTGCAAGGGAGAGAAGGAAGGGCCTGTTCCAGTTTTACCAAAGTTCTCCCACCAAATCCCTCCAGATTTCATTCCAGCCAAAACCGGAACGACTAAAACATTCTGGGTTTTGCTTCTGATGAGCTATGGCTGACCCAAACTTTTGGCAGCCCTTCTCAGATGCAACACTTGATTTCAGGCTGGACACAAAACCTGCACACGTCTCAACGCAAGAAGACAAGATGTCCTTCCTGGGCGCCCGCCAAGCTCAGTGGCAGAAACTTCGCCGCTTTGGGAGGGAGGGGGGGGGCAGCTCCTCCCTTTTAACGTGGTTGCAGAGAGGCTGGAAAGGTCAGGCAATCGCAGGGACCACGCTAAATTAACTTGACATTTTACCAGAGGCACAAGCAGCCAAAGAAGAGAATAAATAACTGGTGAGAACTAAATCTTTTTCCCGCAATCTGTGAAATGGTGCTGGCGACTTCGCTCCATTGTGCACCACGCAATAACAGCACTCTCAGAGAAGAGGACGTGATGCGCCTTATCCAAGGGGGGGGGGAGAGAGGGGGGACTGATTGACATTTGGTTATTTCCGAAGTCCTAAAAAAGGGGTCACTTCCTGAGGAAATCCAGGACATTAAAAGGTAGTCCTTGGTTTACAACCGCAACAGGGACCGGAACTTTCACTGTGGTTGTTAAGTGACCTCTATCCAATGCTCTGATCGCATTTTGCCCGTTGTTAAGTCAATTCACAGGGTTGTTTGCCCCTTTGGGATGATCACCTGGACAATTGGGAGCCTGTGGATTGAAAGGGAAATCCCTAAGATCCCTCCTGCAGCAGACCGGATCCATATGAAGCGCCTGAGAAAATCCAAGGTTCAGCCTTACTGGGATGAATGCATGCCAGTTCCTACTTGGGTCTTTAGACAATACGCCTTGTGCTTAAAGGGGAGGGGGCTGCACGGGAAGGTAAGAGCGGCAACGGACCTCCAAGGCTTTTAGGCAAGCGTTCTTCCTAGCGAGTCCTGCATAAAATGTGGGTAATTATGCTAATTTCATTTGGAGAATGGTTTCCGTTATGCAAACCTTTAGCACAGGAGAAGAAAATAGACTCCCGGAGTTTTATGCTGGCACTTAATCACCGGTGTTTGCCTGTGGAGGCTTTTAAGGCTAATGGGTGGCTCTGAGTTCCACAGAAATTCATTTCTGTAGCCATTTGACAGGAGATAATACACCCAAGCAAATTTAAGCAGGCCACCCACTCCCTGGCAGACAAAAAGGAGGAGGTCAGCATTGGGTCCCCTCACCTTTCCTCTGTTTGAAGGGAGAGAGAGAGAGCCTAAGTTAAATTCCAGGCGGGCGATATCAAGGCTTCCGGATAAGATAAATACATACACAGCTTGTCTACTAAGACACAGCAACGTGGCAAGATCCTATCCGTCAAAAGAGGGGATTTGACAAAATTGCTCGAGTGGCAATCTCAGCTTAACTGCGCCTCGGCGCCAGATGGTGAGTTGCAACAAGAGCGTTTTGGGGCTGAAAGGAGGAAGGAAGAAGATGGATAAATCCTTGAGATGGGAGCCGTATGGGCTGAAGACTAAGGGGCCTTTTGGGAACACTCACGGGGACAGATTTTGGGGGGGAAGGGGAATGGGTGGGTGAGTGTTTAAAAGGGAATTCCATGACCAACTACCAACAGAAGACAGTCTTTGTAGCTCAGGGTTGAACTGTAATGTCCTTGGTGCCCTCTGAGCTGGGTTGTTTTGCAGACGTTTTATGACCCTATTAGGTAACATCATCAGTTGTAAAAGTGGGATTTGCTTGCTTTTAATATATAAATAGCTTGCCCTGTCGGTTGGTGGGAGTGTTCTTGGTGGTTCCTTAACAACCTAATCAAGGAACCCGCAAGAACAGCCCCACCAACACCGACAGGGCAAGCTATGATATATCAACAGAGAGCAAACCCCACTCCTTCTAGCACTGAGATTGTTACCTAGTTGGGTAATGAAACAATGGCAAGGAAACAAAAGTCAGAGAGCACTAAGGACTCCAGACAACGAGATTCCTGCAACCATAACTGGGAGGTGCAACGGTCTTTTGTCCGTGAAGAGCAGTATTCAATTATCAGTTCCAAATCAAGAAGGTTGGTTTGCATTTCCCTGCCTTTCACACTGCAGACTCTTCCAATAGGTCTACTCAGAGGAACACAAAGGGTGGCCCACCATCCTCTGGCTTCTTCTGCCAGACCCTCCCACTGGCTGCTTGGCTCTTCTGGAGTCTTCCAAGTGGGGAAAGGAAACCTGAGCTGGCGAGCAGAACTGGAGCCAGGAGCAGATCTTGGGAAAGGCATGAATGCACCTTCTGCAGAGCAGGAGTCTCCCACCTGGGCAACTTTGCTGGCTGAGGAATCCTGGGAGTTGAAGTCCACAAGTCTTAAGGTTGCCAAGCTGGCTGAGGAATCCTGGGAATTGAAGTCCACACGCTGTAAAGTTGCCAAGGTTGGAGATCTCTGCTGCAGAGGTCCAGCCCAGTCTTCTAGAAAAGCATCTCATCCTACTTCCTACGGGAGGAAGGCCTCTTCCATGCTATCTAGAGGAGGCATCTCCTAAAGAGGAAAACAGGCTTCTGGATTTAGGAATAGTGCTTTCCACCAAGGACAAATTTATGCCGAATCAATTAGCTTAAACTCACTGAATTAATCCTTTCTTCCCCCTTGATAGCCAAACCCTTGGGCGCCCACACAAACACGCAAAGCCCAGGGAAACCTGTTAAGAGGAGACTGGATTCCACAGATAGGAAAGATGCCCCATTCAGGCAACACAAAAGGGCCTATTTGTCTCGTCTCTGTGGCTGCAGGTGACGCACAGCAGGAAGAGAAACAGGGAAACGAGGAGAAGGAAGATGCACAAACCCTCTACAAAGAAGATTAGCGTCTGTCAGCAGCAATCTGGCAACAAAATTAAGCGACATACCAGCTCAGGAGGAATCGAGCTTAAGAGATGGGAGGGAAAGCGTATCTTCATCACACACAGAAAGTCAGAGGGGAAAACGTAGTGAAAGGAACGTCTTGGCAGAGAGGAGGGCTCTCAGGTGAGGAGAAGCAAATTGAGCAGGTAAAAAAGAGGATATCTCTCATCTTAGAAACAGAGGAAGGTGCCCTACAGCCCATTTGGAAAAGAGTATTTTTGTTGGCGTCTGTAGATCCTTCTACCATAGATCTTGAATCCCCCCAAATGAGCCCTTCGGAGCACAGGCTCTGGTTGAGGACACCACAGCTGGAAGGACTCCTCAGATCCTGGGACAACCAGGTCAGGGCTCTGCTCTGGGACTGTAGAGCTGTGACTGGGGGACACCACAGGCTTCAGGGGAGTAGAGAGTCCGGCCGAAGGTAGTTCAACAAAATACTGAGTAAGAGAAAAAGAGGCAGAGGCTGTCCAGCCCATGTCCTCCCCAACCCCACCTGCCCCAAGAGGCCAGAGCTGGTCTTGAGTCAAACCCCTTGCTCTGCTGAGGCTGGACTTCTTCTCTTGGTGAGCAGCTGAATCCTTCTCCACCAAGTTCAACTATTCCTAATCCCATCTTCCCTTTCTAAAGCCTCTGACTTTGGGATTAGCACCCCTGATTTACTAGCCAACTCTGACCCACATACATTGTTTTCTGAAACCTCCAAGATTTTGCTTTTAGGAGTCAGTCCAAACGCCTGACGGTCTCACGGATGATCAACGGGAATGAAAAAGGGCCCATCTCCTTCTGCAGCTCAGGGAGCACAATTAAGAGCAATGAGCTGGGAAGGAGAGCGACCGGCACACGGCGGGACACTGTGACCCAACCGAAGGCAGTTTCCTTGGGTTGCTTTCAGGAAGAGCACACTGAGGCTGCAGGAATTCTCACACTTGAAGTTCTCCCAGTCATCAAATTAGCACCCCAAGACACCAAAAGGCACACAGCATTAATTCAAATTAATGAAGCTCTTTCATATGGTCAGATGTGAGCATGATGAGAGGAATGCTGACTTTATGCCCCCTCCGCCCCGCTTGCCTTTGATCTGTTCCTTGGAGGGGGTGAAAGGTCACCTGGAATCGACACCACTGAGCAACCCACGGAGTAGGCGAGACCCTACGACTATACAACTGTGGAAATAAATAAGCCACACAAACAAGGACTCAAGGTACCGGCTTTCTTAAGAGTCTGGAAGGAGAAAATTGTAATGAGGCAAAATACGTGACGGTCAACACAAGAAAAAATGAGGGTTAAGGCACATGGAGAGGAGAGGAAAGGTTTTGTTATTTCAGTAGACCCAACATTTCTGAGCGTCCTCAGAGAAAGCAGAGCGTGTGTGTTCTAGGAGAGGGATGAGAGCATCGTGACAGACGGACAGAAGGCCAAAGACTGCCAGGTGAAGCAAGGTGGAAGTCACGCGGGCTGCTTCTGAAGTGAGAAGAGCACAATCTCGCCTCCCGTGCTGGACTCGATCCACAAGTCCACTTCTGCCCAGGAGCCCAAGAGGGAAGAAGAAGAAGAAGAAGAGAAACCCCTGCAACAGAAGAGCCGGAGGGGGGAGGGAACGGGATGGGACGAGGGAGGTGGGATATGGCTACTCTCAGGTGATCAGCTGGAGCGGAGACAATTGCCCTGGGAAAGGCAGGTGCATGGAGGCCAAAGGGTGGCTCAGGATGATGCCTGGGAAGGGTCAGGGTGGGGCTTCACGGTGCTGAGTGAAAGGGTGGCACAGCAGCCATCTTGGGTGCAACAGGGCTGGCAGCTGCAGGGGCTGAGGTAGTTGCATGGAAACCAAAAGTCAAATTAATTGTCTTTATGAAGAGTGATGCCTGCGGACCAGAGCTGAAAAGGAGAACCAGGTCTCTGTATTTTAAAGAAAGAAAAGCAGAACTCAGGTTGAGCCAAAGTTGGTCACATCCACTTACGGACTACAGTACCCTAAAGATTCCAGCCATGTTAGCCTCTGTCGCGGAGGATGATGCAGACGCTAAAGAGCCCCTTGCCAGCTTGCCAACTTCCCAAACCCTTTCGGGTCACATTACCCAGGCGAGGGGGAAAAAAACCAAACAACACCAAAATAACTCAGGAATAAACGGAATTGGAAAGAAGCCTTCTCCTCTCTCTTTTGCAGCCCCTCCCCTCCACACGCCCCTCCCCCGGTCCCCTCCTTAGGGAAAGCACAGCAACACCTGGAGGCTTCGACCCGTAGGGCCGGGGAAGGTACTATACCTGCGGCGATGTTGGTGGTGATGGTGATGATGGTGGAAAGTGTGGTGGTGGGAGGAGGGAGAGTTGTGGGAAGATCTAGATAAAAAAAACACATAAACAAAGAAAAAGAAAACAGAAAAAAAAAAGCAAATTAAAAAGAAATGAGCAGAACACAAAAATGATCAACAAATCAACAAAGAAGCCGAACGAAAGGATGGCGGTTAGCAGCTTGGCTTGGTCCTGCCGTCACTGATGGTGGCCAGAGCGTGACGGACGATGCAGCTCTTGCTTGGTTGGGGTGGGTGAGATCCAACAGCCCTCCCCACTCCCCGCCCCTCCCACCCGGGATAGGGAGATTGGGGGTGGTGGGGGGGAGGAGAGATGGAGAGGAGATGGAACACAAAAATTAGTTACAGATGCAAGACCGCATGGAATGGCCCTTCTCCAGAACCCACCAGAGAAAGACCCCACTGAGCTTGCATGCTCCCCACAGGAAGGAGGGCTGTTTGCACCATTTAGTTTTTTGGTTTCTTCGGCTGGTGCTTTGACATCTGCAAAAGAGGGGCCAGGCGAGCGGGTGCGGGCAGAGCCCCCCCCCATTCGCCCGCTGTATTTAGCCGAGCAAATATCAACACCAAATAAGCCTGCCCCTCTTCCTCTCTGCTTTCTCCAGAGCAGTTAACTTCATTATTCCCCCCTCCATCAAGCCATCCCAGCAGGATATAAAACTACTTCTAAGCCAGTAATAAATACAAAAGGGAACGAGAATGTCACGACTAAATATCAAGTTGGATGCATGGAAGATTTTAGTGAGATTTCTTTTAACATAAAGTCAATGTCTTTGGGACTTATAAATATTCATACCCATCCCAGGATTCGGGCATTTTTCTTCTGGTTAGTACATTTCACCCTCCAGTGGGTGGAAATAAAGGGGGATTCTCCCCTTTTGCTTTCGGACCACAAAAGGGAAGGGAAGAAAAGGCCCTTTGGTCTAGAAGGTGGTTGGCCTGTAAATGCCAGCCACGATCTCTCCTAAGGGCACCCAACGTTTGCAAAGAACTGGCGGCCTCTTGACTGCCTACCGAGTTCCTCTGGATGGAGGACAGAAGGGAGGAGAAGGAGAGAAGACACTGGGGTGGGAGGTGGGGGGTGGGGAGAGGAAGTGCCACATTTCGCTGCCCAAATGATCAAACTGAATGTGTTAAGCACAACACCCGACTTTGAACTTGGGAACGAATCGTCAGTAATGGAGCTTGAAACGGTTCGGAGGCTTTTGATTTCAAGTTTTATCTTAAGCATGTCAAACTTCTCATCACCGACACATCTACTGCTCTTTTATCTTCAAGAGAGCTCTCGGATTTTCTAATTAATAAATCCAAACTTGAATTATGCGTTTCACCTTTATTGTGCGCTTGGCACAACTTCTTCAGGAGGGCGTAGATGTAGCCGGGATGCAGGGCTGTTGAGGAAGCGGCGTTCGGCTGCCCAACCCTCTCGAGATCCCTTTGGAGGCCTTTTGGGCACCAAATTAAAGGACTGGACCATCTGGGAAGGCCGTGGCTTTGTTCCTGGAGTCCAGTTTCAGAGAGGCTGCCCTGCTTGATCTGACTCCAGCAATCAGCCTCCAAAGCCTCTGGGACACCCAGCAGCAGACACAACACAGGTGGCCCTCTTGAGTTTGATCTTGGATCAAAACAGAGGCCCCATTTTCATCTATTTCTTCTACGTCCCTAAATCAGCTCCCACACAAATGTGCCAAGACTCATTTTACAAGGTGGCCACATTCATCTGCAGCAAGATGGTGGTCTCCAAAGCCAGGCTGCTGCTCCAGGTCACAGCTGCTTTCCACATAAACAGCATCTGGATGGTTTATGGTTGAGGATGAGTTTGGAAACGGCAGTTCTGCTATTGATTTCACTGGGACATGTGCACCAGGACCAGACTCTTTGTCTCTTCCGTGATGAAGAAGGCCACAATTTTCCAGAATGTAAAGGAGGCCAGGAAAATTTACCCCCTGGGTATGAGTCCAAGAGGCAAACACAACAGTAGCTTGTGATCTCTCTTAGGCAACTGGCAGGGATCATCCTTGTTTGGTAAACAAGGTTCTCTGCTGCCTTTCTGTTGCTTGGGACCATTGTGATCCATGGTTTGATACAGGAGATCATCAAGGAAATCATATCCTCTTGCGAGATTATTTGCAAAGGAGGATCCTTTTATGATCTCCTCCAGGAAAAGGTGTTTTGAGAAACACCATTTTCCTACTCAAAAGGTAGTGAAATGTATTTATTCTAGACAGCTGATCAAGCATAGAAGGAGATCAAAGGGAAAAGGTACGGAGATGTCTTGAGGTCCAGGATCTCTGACTTCTCCATGCAAGAACAAAGTTGGCCAACAGCAGCCAAGTTGGCTGAAAACTCTAGAGAACTCAACTTCCAGCCCATGTGAAAAGCACCAGTTTGGGGTGGCTGACCTGACCCGTCGTTGTTTGGAGAGAGTAGGGATGCCGATCATCATTCAGATATGCCAGGCATGTCACCTTCTGCCCAGCTGACCCTCAACCAGGAAGGGTTCTCCTAAAAACTAAGCCAAGCAAGAGATTTGGGTTTGGAATCCACACTTGACTTCTAGCCAAGGGAGACCAGTGCTGGTCTATCGTGTTTTAGATGCAGGAGAGCAGGCCAGGAGACTGATCTGGAAATTTAAGCATGGCTTCATTCGGTTACCAATTCCCCTGGGATTCAACAACTGCTCTACCATTGGGATTGCTTGGTTTTTCCAGAGGAACCACAGGAAGGACAGCACCTGGTCAGCTCCCGTGAGAGGTATCAATTTGGGCAGGAATGATGATGATTCCATTTGGGTCTTAAAAGAAGAGGGGGCCCAACCCTGTAAGGAGAGTGTCTCATCTAACCTGTCCTTCTTCTTGATCTTCCTGGCCCAACCAGGGTCTACTCCTGAACACTGATCCTGGATCATCCAAGGTCCTTTGTTTCATTGGGAAAGTTAGAGAACACCTGGAAGCTCAGTCATACAGGAAGAAGAGGTGTGTGTTTTTTTTTTAGAATGTAAAAGTTCCTCAGAGAAACCAGAGGGCTGACTACACCAAAATGCTCTCAGCTTTCCAAAACTTGGCACCACTAGCGAAGATGTCTACCTGTCCACACCTGCAATCAGATAACATCTCTCTCTATAATGGTGAGTCTACATTTCTCACCCATTTTCTATACACACACACGCTTATTCTGATTAAAGGCAGTAATTCATGGCGGACCCTATTTAGTCTGGGAGGGGAAGGCCTTGCTATGGGTTGACTGATGGAAGCTTTCTACTGGCCCGCAAGAGGAACAACTTGGTTCCTTGGCTTGGAGCACAGAGGAAGCTTCCGTATGAATCACTACAAAGATGAATTCTTGCAGGGAGTACCACTGGGGGCCAGAGCAGGCGTGGGGAGGGAAGAGTTCAAAGGGGGGAAGAGGAAGGATGCTTGTAATGCCTCCACTCAATTACCTAAGCTTTCACATTTCCTGCTGAGCTGGCTCGGTCAACTAATTCCCTGAGTTTCCATTGTGATATTTCACTGAACGGGACTTCCGACAACAGCCGCTGCCGTTCGGGGCTGCAGGGCCTGCTTTCATTTGCGGGCTTCGGAGTCAATGTGCCCTCTCTGTCACCGAGAGGCTGGCTGTCGTGGCCTTCCTTCAACCCACCAGACTCTCAATAGGGTTGAACCCATTTGCAAGCAGATCCAGGGTTCTGCTCAGGGGCCCGAGTTTATGTGAAGGCCTGGTCAAAGGAAAGGAAATAGCCTAGTGGCACAGAGCAGTTTTCAGAGAGGTTTTGGTTGCGAAAGATTGACAGAATGGGGCTGTGTTGCCCTAGATTGTGCATTCTCAGCTGATGACCTGAGGAGTTGTGGTTCAAACATTAAAACAAAAATCCTCCCCTCCCCCCCTTCCCGGTTTTCTTCACAGTTTACACAACTTCAATAAAATAAGTTTGGAGACATGGCTGAACTTGTCCTGCCAGACGGGAGTGTTTCCCACCTCCAGCCCAAGCCTTTTTTCTCCTTCGTTTGGGACGGCTCCTCCCACAAACAAAACCGTAAGGGCAGGACTGGTCTACTCGGTGGAAGGAGAAGGTGACCCCGGAGTCAGGCGGAGGAAGGAAGGAAGCAAGGAAGGAAGGAACAAGGAAGAAGGTAACCGGCTTCGTTCCAGTTACGCTTTCAACACAATGTGCTCATGCTGGGCCTGGGTCCGAGGAAGGCAGCTGACCCCAGCCAAAGGCGGCTTATTTGCCGACACCCTGCCCCCTCCCCAAAGACCTCGAGAGCAATTCGGCATCAAGGCATCTGGAAGAAAGACGTGCTGGTCTCACGTACCGTATACATAAAGCGTGTAATCAGAATAGGCCGTCCCCACTTGGTTGGAAGCCTCACAACGGTATGTGCCGTTATCGCTTTTGTTTAGGCTGTCAATGTGGAGGTTTGACCCTGACACCAAAACGTGCTGGGGCATCTCATCGTCGACTCTTAACCACGTCACATCAACAGGCCTGAGAAGAAGACCCAAAGAAGAACATCGTGAAAGAGCTTCCCGGGCCACGCGGCTCCCCCATCCCTGTGAACATAAACTCCAGCCCCAATGAGTCTGTCTGAGAAAGAAAGAAAGAAAGAAAGAAAGAAAGAAAGAAAGAAAGAAAGAAAGAAAGAAAGAGGGAGGGAGGGAGGGAGGGAGGGAGGGAAGGAAGGAAGGAAGGAAGGAAGGAAGGAAAGAAAGAAAGAAAGAAAGAAAGAAAGAAAGAAAGAAAGAAAGAGGGGAAGAAAGGGAGGGAGGGAAGAGAGACAAAAAGAAAGAAAGAAAGAAAGAAAGAAAGAAAGAAAGAAAGAAAGAAAGAAAGAAAGAAAGAAAGAAAGAGGGGGAGGGAGGGAAGAGAAAGAAAGAAAGAGAGAGGGGAGGGGAAGAGAGGGAGGGAGGGAAGAGAGAGAGAGAAAGAAAGAGAGAGAGAGAGAAAAGAGAGGGAGGGAGGGAAGAGAGAGAGAGAAAGAAAGAAAGAGAGAAAGAAAGAAAGAAAGAAAGAAAGAAAGAAAGAAAGAAAGAAAGAAAGAAAGAGAGGAAAGGGAGAGAGAGAGGGGAGAGAGGGAGAGAGAGAGAGAGAGAGCTGGGTGGTGAAAACTGTCTCCACACGGAGGAATCAGCTAATCATAAACAGAAAAGCATCCTTGGGCGAAGGTGGGGGTGGGGGTGGGGTGGGGGGGTTGAAATGATTTCCCCATCCCTGATCTGTCCAAGCCAGAAGCTGAGCATTTTCTTTCAAGTCAGACATAACCCAACCACTACATAAATCAGTGGTAAATCTTATGGCTTTCTGAATTACTCTGGGCACCTGGAATGTAATTGCCAAGATAGCAATCTGTTTCTCTCTCATTCCTTCATAGGAAGAGTAAACATTAATGTTAAGCCACAATGTGTGATGGGTTCCACACAATGAATAAATTAGAATATATCACAGAGAACAGGAAAGACAACACCGCAAAAATACAACACTCAAAAGCAAAACCCAGAAACATGCAACCAAGCCAAGCCAACAGGCGGGGGAAATTAAAAAAAAAAAAAGAAGAAGAAAGAAGAAAGAAAGAAAGAAAGAAAAAAGAAAGAGAGACGAAGCCGAAAGACTTTACCTAGCGAAATGTGTCTCTTCTGTCCAATGCACCTTTCCTTGCAAGAGAGCCCCACTGAACAGAATAGCTGTGTGTCAGCTTTAGATTGGAAGGCAGGGTGGGAAACAGTGGATCGACTGGTGTGTGTGTGCGTGTGCGCGCACGCTAACTGAGTTGGCCCAACCAGGAACGTATCGATTAGAGCAATGAGTTTCTTAACCTTGGCACCTTTGAGATGTGGGGCCTTCGAGTCCAGACATCTTAACGGTGCAAAGGGCGAGAAACGCTGGATTAGAGTTATCTCTGGTTCTGGTTAATTCCTTTGGGAGACTGAAAAAGGAAGGCTCAGATGCAAAAGCTGTGAGTTGTAAAGAATTCATAGTAAGTAAAACCCAGCCTGCAAAGAACCCTTTCCTTGCTTGAAATATTTGTCGTTTCTTCTGCACTAATGCTCTGCAAAAAGATTTCACCAGACTCCTGCTCAGAAATGGCTCTTAAGAGCCTGGATATAAAAAGCTGCCGAAAAAACTGGTATAATGCTTCAATTTTTGCAACAGCTTATTAGCACCTTCCATTTAGGGATTTGGGGGCTTAGGGAAATGAAAACCTGACAAATATGAAGTACTTAGCCTGGGTGAGAAGGGATCTTTCTCTCCTATAATTCCATCCCTACCATGCTCAACTAGGAGGCCTCTCCCAGTCCTTCTACTTAGTTCACATCCGCGGCCCAGCAGACGTCCAGGGTTTTCTGGTGACATCTTCTCTTTCTGGAAACATATATTCACCTCTGCTCTAGAATGAATGGAGGCTGCCATGCAGTTACCTTCTCTGCTCTAGAATGACTGAAGGCCGCCATGGAGACACAGTTTCTGCTCTAGAATGACTGAAGGCTGCCATGGAGACACCTTCTCTGCTCTAGAATGACTGAAGGCTGCCATGGAGACACCTTCTCTGCTCTAGAATGACTGAAGGCCGCCATGGAGACACCTTCTCTGCTCTAGAATGACTGAAGGCTGCCATGGAGACACCTCTGCTCTAAAATGACTGAAGGCCGCCATGGAGACACCTTCTCTGCTCTAGAATGACTGAAGGCCGCCATGGAGACACATTCTCTGCTCTAAAATGACTGAAGGCCGCCATGGAGACACCTTCTCTGCTCTAGAATGACTGAAGGCTGCCATGGAGACACCTCTGCTCTAAAATGACTGAAGGCCGCCATGGAGACACATCTGCTCTAAAATGACTGAAGGCCGCCATGGAGACACCTTCTCTGCTCTAGAATGACTGAAGGCTGCCATGGAGACACCTCTGCTCTAAAATGACTGAAGGCCGCCATGGAGACACCTTCTCTGCTCTAGAATGACTGAAGGCCGCCATGGAGACACATTCTCTGCTCTAGAATGACTGAAGGCTGCCATGGAGACACCTCTGCTCTAAAATGACTGAAGGCCGCCATGGAGACACCTTCTCTGCTCTAGAATGACTGAAGGCCGCCATGGAGACACAGTTTCTGCTCTAGAATGACTGAAGGCCGCCATGGAGACACCTTCTCTGCTCTAGAATGACTGAAGGCCGCCATGGAGACACCTTGTCTGCTCTAGAATGACTGAAGGCCACCATGCAGTCACCTTCTCTGCTCTAGAATGACTGAAGGCCGCCATGGAGACACCTTCTCTGCTCTAGAATGACTGAAGGCCGCCATGGAGACACCTTCTCTGCTCTAGAATGACTGAAGGCCGCCATGGAGACACCTTCTCTGCTCTAGAATGACTGAAGGCCGCCATGGAGACACCTTGTCTGCTCTAGAATGACTGAAGGCCGCCATGGAGACACCTTCTCTGCTCTAGAATGACTGAAGGCCGCCATGGAGACACCTTGTCTGCTCTAGAATGACTGAAGGCCGCCATGGAGACACCTTGTCTGCTCTAGAATGACTGAAGGCCGCCATGCAGTCACCTTCTCTGCTCTAGAATGACTGAAGGCCGCCATGGAGACACCTTCTCTGCTCTAGAATGACTGAAGGCCGCCATGGAGACACCTTCTCTGCTCTAGAATGACTGAAGGCCGCCATGGAGACACCTTCTCTGCTCTAGAATGACTGAAGGCCGCCATGGAGACACCTTCTCTGCTCTAGAATGACTGAAGGCCGCCATGCAGTCACCTTCTCTGCTCTAGAATGACTGAAGGCCGCCATGGAGACACCTTCTCTGCTCTAGAATGACTGAAGGCCGCCATGGAGACACCTTCTCTGCTCTAGAATGACTGAAGGCCGCCATGGAGACACCTTCTCTGCTCTAGAATGACTGAAGGTCACCATGGAGACACGGTTTCTGCTCTAGAATGACTGAAGGCCGCCATGGAGACACCTTCTCTGCTCTAGAATGACTGAAGGTCACCATGGAGACACGGTTTCTGCTCTAGAATGACTGAAGGTCACCATGGAGACACCTTCTCTGCTCTAGAATGACTGAAGGCCGCCATGGAGACACCTTCTTTGCTCTAGAATGACTGAAGGTCACCATGGAGACACGGTTTCTGCTCTAGAATGACTGAAGGCCGCCATGGAGACACCTTCTCCGCTCTAGAATGACTGAAGGCTGCCATGGAGACACCTTCTCTGCTCTAGAATGACTGAAGGTCACCATGGAGACACCTTCTCTGCTCTAGAATGACTGAAGGCTGCCATGGAGACACCTTCTCTGCTCTAGAATGACTGAAGGCCGCCATGGAGACACCTTCTCTGCTCTAGAATGACTGAAGGCCGCCATGCAGTCACCTTCTCTGCTCTAGAATGACTGAAGGCCGCCATGGAGACACCTTCTCTGCTCTAGAATGACTGAAGGCCGCCATGGAGACACCTTCTCTGCTCTAGAATGACTGAAGGTCACCATGGAGACACGGTTTCTGCTCTAGAATGACTGAAGGCTGCCATGGAGACACCTTCTCTGCTCTAGAATGACTGAAGGCTGCCATGGAGACACCTTCTCTGCTCTAGAATGACTGAAGGTCACCATGGAGACACCTTCTCTGCTCTAGAATGACTGAAGGCTGCCATGGAGACACCTTCTCTGCTCTAGAATGACTGAAGGCTGCCATGGAGACACCTTCTCTGCTCTAGAATGACTGAAGGCCGCCATGGAGACACCTTCTCCGCTCTAGAATGACTGAAGGCCGCCATGGAGACACCTTCTCTGCTCTAGAATGACTGAAGGCCGCCAATTGCTTCAAGCAGGATGGTTGATGGCAGCTGCTTCCGCAGAGGCCACCTTGGTGCCTCCACTGCCTGATGGCCACAAAGACCAGGACGAAGAGCAGGATAGAGAAGGTGCCGAGAGACGCAGGGGTTCAAGAAGGGGAGAGCCGCCACAGGGTGGCAAGCCAGAAAGGAGGTTTTGCCACACAGCAACTCAAGAGAGGCCCTGCTCTCTCGCAGCAAGCCAACCCCACGTGAGAGCCTCACTTACTCTGGTTTCCCTTTGACTTGGCAGAGGAGTTCGAGCAGGTCTCCTTCCCTTGTGAGCGGCTGCGGAGGAGAATTCTGCAAAACTTGTACTTCGGGCTTATCTGCACATCAAAGACACAACACAGACAATGAAAAAGAGAGGAAAAAAAATAAGAATGAATGAACGAATGAATGAATGAGTCACCCCATTACAAAAAGACACCGAGCAAATGGCTCATTTGGTTAATTCTTTAAAAAAGACCGGTCCTGCAGACGAAAACGGTCAAGGGCTTCCCCGGCAGTTGGACCTTTAGATCTGTAAATTATCCTGGCGTTTCCCCAAATTAAGTTGACTAATAAGCTCCAAACCTAACATGTTGATAAGAAACCTGCACGCCAAGGCAGCGGCTCCCCCTGGTTCTTGCAAAAAGAAATTTTGTTAAATTGAAGTTTATCTCTGAACTCATTCGAGCTAAAGGAAACTCATTTGCCTTCACGCTGTGGTGAAACGGCAGATTTGCGGTGTTCAGAATTGATACCTTTTATCATGCATCATATTTTATGGGCTGGCGATCCTTTGTGCGGTGGCAAATTAATAGGCTGGGCTCTTGTGGGAGCATTTGACGAGAAGGTGTAGGCTGAGCCACGCACTGGTTTCTGCAAGAGCCAAGAAATTCTCAAATGCCCCCAAAAGCCGCAAGGGGATGAAAGCATTTCACACCCAGGGAGAGAATCTGGGAACCCTTTGGAAAGACCCTGCAGGAGAAGAGAAGTTATGGAGAAGGTTGCCCTAAACCGCAACCACCGCACAGACACAATACCCAACGTCACCAGGACACCTTCAGAGCAAGACCATCTCTTCCTTGCCATGGATATTTTGGGGGAGACAGACTGGCCAAACCAGTAGGAGGAGTCAAGCAGGGAATAAGTCTGGAATCCTTGTGTAGGCACAAAAGGGTAACTGACTCCCCTTGAACGCCATTGAACCTTATCTAGAGTGGCCCAGGTGCAAACCAACAGTCAGGGAAGATTCCTGTGTTATGGTCATGAGCAATAAAGTAGCTAATTGAACTCTTCACGTGTGGATTTGGTTGTTCGCACCAGACACACTGAATCAGCAGCGCCTGTGGGTAATTTTAGGAATGGCCAATAATAAAGAAACATGTTAGATTCTGGTTATTTTTTTTCCCCCTACGAATCCTGGGATAGAAGCCAGGTTAGGAATAGACATGTACGGATTAAAAGACAAACACAAGACATTCATAATTAAATGCAAAACACTTTTAGCAACCACATTTTCTGTCCCGGCGAGAGTGTCAGTGAAGTTGGATCCCTTTGCAAAACCTAGAGGCAGAGAATTGGAGTAGACCCTGGCCCTTAATTGATCAGATAGGGAGTCTTCAACTCAGTCCTCATAATGAGAGGACGATACAAGGAACACTGTAAATAACAGTCAACACCACGACTGAGTTATAACCAAGTGTAAGCTTTCCAATTATCCTATAAGAAAATAGCTTAATAAGGTGTCTTAGGCATCACAGTTTGCAAATTCTATAGTATGACACACACAAGATTGAAAAAAGCTAGAGGAGAGGAGAGAACGTGCTACACCTTAAAAGAGTCACAAGTTTATTAACGCATCAACATCTCATGCCACAAAACTCATTTTCTCTGTAACAGACTCACACAGCCCTCCCCTCCCCCCCGGTCAGTGGTTATAATTTGAAAACGCAATTATGGAATTGACGGTATCGTTTAAGATAGATAAGTAAAAAAAGTATCCCAACTGTAATGCAAAGCAGACTCTCAAGGCACATGCACCAATGCAACACAACCCACAGCTTTTCCAGAAGCAAGGAGGGGCTGCTCTTTGGACAGTATTGGAGGGCAAGAGTTGGACTCCACTGATGCAACTACACAAAGCTGTACAACAATCTCCAGGTCAGAATGAGAGATGAGGAAAGTATCTGGACCTCTCATCATAACATAACCCAAGTCTGAAATTCTGAAGTCCCCGTCAGCCCCCCGCCCCTCCCCCAATTTTCCCCCACTGGCCACCATTGCAAGTCCCACACAAAAGAAGGTCTTGGAAAGAAGGGGAAGCCAGGATGAGTGCTGAAATACCCCAGGATCTCCTCGTTGTGTTCGGTTCAAGAAAAGTAGGCTTTGATACACTTGGATTGAGAAAGAAAGTCAATTTTTAAGAAAACTCCAAAACTGAAAGAGGAAGGAAGCAAATTGGAGTGAGTGACTCTTTTGACATTTGTGGGGAAAAACGAAGGGAATCAATTAAATAAAAATCAGCTAGGACAGAGTTTCACGGATAGGAAAAGAAAAGAGTGGGAGATCCACGCTGGTTTAATGAGCAATCAGTTCTCTTCGCCCCCCCCCCCTTCCCAAAACAAGAAAGACTGACGAGGAAACCAGGGAGAAGCAGAAACAAAAGGCACCAGAAGGAGAGGAACAGGATCTTAAACCGTACATGAAAAGCAGAAAGGTAACTAGCAAAGGAGAAAAGAAAAAAATAAAATAAAACAGAGAGGCATGATTATTGTTGCACGCTGAGTATCTAGAAACAAGGCTTTGAAAGTGGGAAAAGGAAACACTGGATAAAGCCATTTTAACAGACTCACAAGGATGAAATAAGGAGAGAAGAGCCACTGCAGACAGAACTAATGGGAATAGTAATAGTTTGACATAGCTTATTAACAGGAAAATGGGTCAAGATGCAATTAATAATGAAAAATGAAGAGCAAAAATACAATTTAAATAGTAGTATTATTGTACTGTTGACTGACATTGGGCTATCATTAACCACTCGGCGTCTGTGGATAACAGCAAGTATGAATTTAGTAAACCTAATAAATCAATAGTTTTGATTTTGAGATTAAAACCACACGCATTCTACATAATAGGAAGAGCAGGAAGGGAAGCATCCGGGGTGGGGTGGGGGTGGGGAGGAAACAAGACATCCTGTCCCTGAAAGGGTTTTTTTTTTTACGAAAATGTGGGATCAATAGCAACAGAATGAAAGGTTTTTGTTTTCTTTAAGGACATGGACCAGAGGTAGTAAAGATTAAGCCATCCTCCTCATCCTCCTGGAATAAGAGAATTCTTAGCATGAAAAGAAATCAGAAACTGAAGAATCTCCCAGCATGAAAGAAAGGCTGACCACTGAGGAACTCAGAGCTGTAAAAAAAAAAAAAAAAAAGGTTTCGTGAAAAGCACCGAAAGTGGAGGCGACAGCAAGCAAAACTGAGCATCAGTACCATCTTTTCACAAGAGAAAATCAGTTTTAATAATGCATGTCATAGAATAAAAGAATTGCGGTGTTAGGAAAGATTTCAAGGATCCTCTGGTCCAAATCTTCTGCAACATGTAAGAAAATCAAGTCAACCATCTGTGACGTCCAACCTCTCCTGAAAAGCCTCCAGAGATGGAGAACCCAAAAGCTCCGCGGATAGACAGTTCAATTATTGCACAGATCTTACTGACAAGAATATTTTCATGATAGTTAAATGAAACCCAGGTAGCTGTAATTTGCACTCGTTATTTCTGGCCTTATTTTTGTAACAACGAAAAATAATTCCTCCCTCTCTTCCCTTCTGCGGATCTGCACCCTGAGGACACCCCTGAGACCTCTCTTCTCCAGACTGAACATCTCTCAAGTGCCTTCAGCCTTCCTGGCAGGACACGTCCTCCGGTCCTTGGCTCCCTGATCGCATTTAGCCAGGCAGGGAGGGATCCATATTACCGCTGTGCCATCCAAATCAGACTTTAGCAGCTTGTCAATGAGAATGTCATGTGGAAACTTTGCTGATATCGAGGTAGATTATCCCACTGCCTTCCCCTTTTTCCAATAAAGTAGCTCCCTTGTCAAAGAAGGAGACAAGATTTGTCTCACATGACCTGTTTTTCACAAAGCTTTGCTGACTCTCAGCAATAATGGCATTATCTTCAAGATGCTTACAAATGGCCTGCTTTATTATTTGCGCTAGCATCTTTCTGGGTATTGATGTTAAGTTCACTGGTTGATAATTACAGGGTTTTCTTTCTTTCTTGAAGAGGGGGTTGCACTGGCTTTTTTCCAGCTGCCTGGCGCATCCCAATTCTCCAGGTTTGCTCAAAGTTTAACGGACAGAGGTCCCAAGAGCCCCTCAGTATTCTTAGGTATATTTCAACAGGGCTTGGAAGAATAAACATTGACCTACTCAGAAGGAGTATGATCCCATGTCTTTGGACCTCTAGTAGTTTCTGATCAAATGCACAATGCTGCCTCTTCCACTGGGACTGGGGTGCTCCTAAGGGAGCTTTGCTCATGTGGGCTCCCTTATAGTTGGGACATGGAACAAGCCCAGTAACTACAAAATCTCTCCCCATCTAGAAAATCAGCTTCCCACGATGTAGAGAATGATTACATTTTGGAACACTCAGACGATCACTTGACCTCACTTGGGCTTTCCAGCTCGTCTTCAATGAATTAACCTATTTCTCTTGTCATGGTCTGAGAACAAGACGGCTGTTTTTCAGAGGGATGGAAATGACACACCTTCATCAGGAAACAGAATAACCCCAAATGAGATGCCCCCACAACTGGAAACATTTGGGAGACCATCCAAGGCCAAGTACACTTTTATGAGCGGATGGCATGTTTTGAAAGTGACACTGCACACAGAAGGTCAAACACGTCCTCTGAGATCAGGGAGAAGACTGCATTTATGTCGCAGTGACCTCTTGGAAATTCAGCAAACCTACCTTTCTGGGCTCCAAAGGCAGCTGGTTTGCATCTAGACACTGTGTCCAATATTTTCTTCTCTGCAACACTCAGAAGTTATGATACACAGTCACTTAGCAATGATAAATCAGGCTGAAGAAGACATTTGGCTGTTCCCGCTACTTGTGAAACCAAAGCTTGACTAACCCCTTCCCTCCTATCTTGACGGCAGAAGCCACTGAAGTCCTGGGCCACAACCCTTGCATCAGCCATGGCACTTCTGGCCGTCATGGGTGGCAGCCCCAGAGGTGCAAATCATGGAAGAGATGAGGCAGGAAATGGTGGACCAGAGAAGCAATCCAAGCAGGGCAGGAGAACAAGCAGAGCAGCCGGATCTCAACCAGACCAAATGGGTCAATGATGGGGAAGGGACATTAGAGCCACTTCAGGCACAGAAATGCTTTGGGGCAGACTTGAGCCCGTCATCCCCTGAAGGATGCTGGGGAGCAGTGAAAGTCAAGGAAGACAGAAAAACAAAGCAAATAGTTCGGCATTATTCAGAGTATTCAGATAAAAATTGAATCATCTTCACTCCCAGGCACAAATCTGTACCGATTCCCTTATTCCCTTTACAAAGTAATAGATATTTCAGTCTGGAGATTAGGCCTGGATTTGCTAAATAACCTTCAAAATGCATTCGCTTCCTTGTTCTTGGGAAAAAACCCTGCCGACTTCTTGTTAAATTAGCTGGTTAAAGACTGCAAGTCCTTCGGCATTTGCCACCAATCGCAACTTGCACTCACAATTTGCCTCCGTGCAAGGAAGAGAAAGCCTTCAGATCAGAGGATGAGACACCCTCAAGGAACAAGGCGTGGTCCCTTTTGGTATCAAGGATGGTAGGGGAATGACACCCCCACCCATTTTATTCCAATTAACATGGCTTTTTAGTCCCTCTAAGACAGAGGTCTTCAAACTTGGCAGCTTTAAGACTTGTGGACTTCAACTCCCAGAATTCTCCAGCGGGAGTTGAAGTCCACAAGTCTTAAAGCTGCCAAGTTTGAAGACCTCTGCTCTAAGATCTCAGGCCTTTTGGCTCAGGATCGGGTGTCTCTCTCCCCACACCCTTGCCCCCTTGCCGGGCGTGGGAGCCCTGCGCTGCTCCTATCTTCGCTCTTCGCTTTCCACCAAATCCCTCTGAGAAAGGCTTATTAATGAGCTCGCAAACGAGCACCCAACTGGGAAATGTCACAAACAAGAGAGGCTAATGCTCCAGAAAATCAAATAAGGGTACAGTCAGCTGATTGGGGGCCTTTCATATTTACAATAACACTACTATTAATATAGGACCCCCTTTAAATCAGATATTCTGAAAGGGTCAACACCTCGCCGAACAAAACAGCTCATTTATTTATGTTCAGAAATCTCCAGATGATAAATTATATTGAAGTTAATCACTTCACTGCATACTGGTGCAATTAATATCTGCACTCACCAGAAGCAGGCAGATTAATAGAAACACGAGGTGCCTACATCGGTTGGCATCTTCCTTTCTTTGTTAGACATAATTGGGCACCGGGTATTCTCTTGGTATAAACAACAAACAGAGGTTACAGCAGTTTCCCTGGGTGTATGTTTTCATAAGCATACAAGCAGGCATTACAAATATCTGGATTCTATTAATTATGACTCTCTTCTGCGTTTCTCCTCCTCTGGCTTTAAGGCTCCGCTGCCTCCCCCTCAACATGGCTTCACCGAAGGAGGGGAAACACAGGGGAGACCCCGGCACATCAAGTACAGGCAGGAAGGCAGCCCCTCCCTCCTCTTCGCTTCTTTAGCACAAGACCTTAATGATGTCTTCATCTGCTTCAAGGCTCCATTTCTGTTTTTAGAAGTGAATTTGCACACCATCACCTCCTCAACTGTGGATGTCAACCGATGCAGACAGACGCACCTCGAAATGGCCTACGGTCAATGCCTTCCTATTCCGGCAGCTAAAAACCCCAAGCAAGATTCTCAAATCTTCTTTATCCAGATTTATTGAAAGGGGGAAGGCATTGGTTTACAAACATTTTGGCAACTGGAGAGCTGTACTTCAAAAAAACCCAATTTATCTCTACATTTTTATTGCGGACATTTCTTGATTCGCCTACCAACTTCTCTTTGGGGATATAGCTTTCAGGAAGCTACCAGGTACAGCTATCTGGTCAAGAACCTGAAGCTTCCCTGAACTTACAATACTTTGCAACTCGCCATCCTCTTTCCCAACTTCTGAAAAGCCCTTTATCTCTACCCTGGATGAACTTCTCAGAATGATGACTTGGCTGGTGAGACCTGTAAAGTCAGCCCTGCCACAGTAATTTTGCCCCTGGACGTGTTAATGAAATACTCTGATGGGTGTTAAAGCAAGAATAGAGATTGTGGCCCTCAACGTCTAAGTCAAGCAAGCCAACGCTTTAACCTAGTTGGTCCTCTGGATACTCCTGAAGGACAAGGAGAAAGCCAAAACGGTTCCCTCCCTTCTGCTTGTAGAAGGGGAAACCATGCTGAAGAGCTTCTGGGCTTAGGACAGCGGATCTCAAAATGCCACAGAACCCAAACACTGAAACCCTTTGATTTAGGAACATCTGAAGCAGGTCAGTTTCAGACCCTTGTGGATGTCAACAACATGGAGAGGAGAGTTTGGGACACATATTTAGTTTCACTTCTCCCACTCTAATCCTTTTAGTTCTTCCGCTTTAATCCTTTTCTTTTGACAGGCCAAATTTCTCATCCAGAGGTCCTGCATGAGGAATTTTTGAATTTGTAAAGCAGTAAGGTTACTTCCAATGAAGCCACTCATGGCTTAGACCAAACTCTTTGAAATGTCGTCATATAAAAAAGGCTCTGCCAGATGCAAAATGTAGCTTCCTGCCTGAAAGATCTCTGCACTAACTGAAAGCTTCCTTTCTCTCCCCTCTTGTGTGTATGAGTTACAAATATCTTTAACAACTTGCTCCAAACTTCAAAATATTAACTACAGAATAGAATAACGGAGTTGGAAGGGACCTTGGAGGTCTTCTAGTCCAACCTTCCTGCCTTCTTCAACTATGAGAAAGAGGAAGCATAAGCCTTGCTTGTTGTCCAAAATACCTCTCACTTTGCCATCTGATTTGATTATTGTCCTCATCACCCCAATATTCCAGCAACTCTTAGCTAGAAGTGGTGGGAGAAGGCATCAGCCCACCACTCCCTATTTATTCAAGCATCTTTATAGCTGTAGGACTGAAGAGAGACAAGGCATGTTCCAAGGACGAATATCCTTTGGCTCAACAAGAGGCTTCCAACATGCATAGATATGAGCCCAAGACTAGCCTGATCACACTTCTTCTAAACACGAGCAGAGATTCCAGTTGTTATAGGCCACAAGCCAACTTACTTGGATATGCGGCAATGGTGTTTGGGCAAACCACAGTTCACCACATTGAAGCTAATTGCTTAGGAAGCTTCCGGTGTTCTTCATTCATGCATGAAAAGTTGCCTTTTGCTCCTTCTCATATCAAACCTTCTTCTACGGCTCTACATGGATCTCAAGTAAATGTTCTCCTTCTAAGAACTTGTCCAGAGTCTTTTGCTCAAGGTGAAGGGCTCCCAAATGCCAGCCTCACCTACCCTGCGACCATCTTTCTCATTTTCACTCCTTCTTCCATTTCTGTGCTAATGCTAACATGCAGCTGCCTATTCAAGCCTTTGAGCAAACACGAATTAGCTCACAGCCTTGAAAAAAGCTCCATAGATAATTTGAATTTCACCTACTAATACCTTCCTTTTTATCACAAGCTGCTACCTTCTGACTTCTATCTTCTACTAAATATGCCCAAGTGAAAAAATAACGGGCTGTGACTGTGCATTCATTGGTTCAGGGAAAGAGGATGGCAGGATCAGCTCACACCTGGGCCAGGCAGGGAGAACCGAGATCCAGGACCTTCCGTGTCCTCTTCCACCAGGTCTCTCTCTCCAGCTGCCAATTGGGGAGCAGAAGTTTGGATGCAGCCCTGCGGTCCAATGTTAAGACCCTCCTGGCTTGGCGTTTTGGGCTTCCCGTGCATGGCAACAACAACATATCTAACAGATATGAAGTGGTAAAAGTGAGCCCAGCTCTAGGCTCCGATTGCAAATCCCAGACCCCAACAAGCCTTTGAGAATGGGTTGTCACTGGGCCTGGTGTTTACAAAGTGTTATTTTTCTGAGCAGCTGCCAGGGGGTGTAGTAATCTGAACTTCAAGCAACAGACAAGTAGACTCTGCTTCTCTCTAAACTGCTGTGGCATCAGGATGCCAAAATAGAAGCAGGTAAGGTTTGGTTTAGGTAAGAGAGACACAATTAGAGAGAAGATACTACATTCTTCAAATACCACCGTTTCTCCACTGACAGAATTAATCCAAGTCATCTTCGACCTCAGAAATGTTTTGATTAGATCCCTGTAAATAAATAACTGCATGGCCATGACACTTTTGCTCATTACTCTGAGATGAAGCCACTGGAGTTCTCCTGCACGGTTCTCCCTGGTGCTGGAAGGACGGAGGTCCTGACCATCTTCCAAGGAAGCTCCACTCTGCGTACTGACAGGCGTCTGTAAGTATCTGGGAAAGCTCCTCCGATCAGACCCAGCAAAGGTGCTAATATGTTATTAAAGCTAATGGGGCTCTACCAGAAATGCTAATGGATAAAATGTTTGCATAAATGAATTACACATTAGCACAGTGACTAGGCTACCACAACCGGCCAATTTAGGTAATATCTGATGGTTTGGGTGTTTCCTTCTCCCCCCCCCCCCATTATAGGGATGTTCCTTCCCCAATACTTTGGGGTGACATGAAAATTGTAAGCAAAATGCTCATAATGGAACAACATAATGAAGCAGAAGAAATAAATTAACACGGGGGAGGGTTCTTTGTGTAACGTTATGGTTGAGTTGCAAACACAAAAGGCAGGCATTGCCCTGCTGTAGTTCTGGCTCCGTGATGAAAGTGGCGGGCTGCTTAAGCCACGGATCCTTCCATGCTTCGTATGGCACTGCATCTGAATGGCATTCGGACGGGATGGGGTGCATGCCAACCCCCGGGGTGCTGGTCACAGCTGCCACAGTCCTGGGCAATATTTCAAGGCAAGCAGCAAAAGGAACCACAGGCAGGGCCCAGATCTTTTCTGCCACCCTCTGGTCCTCTAACTGCCTGAAACAGGAAGCCACAGCTTAGTGCCAAGCCAGTAATTTAACTTTGTGGATTTACAGAAAGTTATCCTCTAATGACAATATTTATAGGATACGTGCTTATGCAGCATTTCAGCATCAAGCAATATTGGCAACAAAAGATTCGGGGGGAAAACAGCATAAATGGGAAAAGCAGTTGGTTGGAGAAGCGTGAACCACCAAGGAGTCATGCCAATGTTGACGGGGTCTCTGGAAGGGCTGCTGCTGATATTTCAACATAATTTGATGGTGAACCTGAACTCGCTGCTGCTTGATGTCTGAAGTGGCCCAGAACGGCCAGCTCAAAGGCTGCTGGCGACTGTTAAGATGAGAATTGAACTTCAGGAGGAGTTCATTCAACACAGCTTTAACAGAGCCCAAGGCCAAAATTGTTGTCTTGAGATATAATGAGGAACTGAGAAGGCACAATGGCCAGAAGACCAGAAGATACAGGAATCCTATTCCAACCCAACTGGAGGACCTCTACTGCAAGAAAAGTCCTCTTCAACACGTATTCTAAAGGTTTGTTCAGGATTTCAGGGCTTTGTGGAAATCCATAACTATACTGACCCTCTGGTCTTACTTAAGCCGATATCCTCCAGATGTTGCTGGACTGAACCTCTCACAGATTCTAGCCAATGTGGACCTATGGCTGGGATTTATGGAAAGTGTAGTCCCAAATTATCTGGAAGGTACCAGCTCATGAAAGTCAGATGTCTGCATTAAAATGACAGGCAGATTTGTGTGGTTCGCCCAAGAGTGAACAGCAGAACTTTTTCAAAAGAGACATGAAAAAAACTGCAGGAAAAGCTTTAAGCTAACATTCAATACTCCAAATATCCAACTTCAGAAAGGCAGACATAAACAGCATAGGCATAGAGTGAAGAGCTTGTGATCTTGGTACTCACACATTACATCAAGGTAGTACTTGGTCTGCAAGTCTTTAACGGCAGGATGGTCTACCTGACAGACAATTGGGACCCCATCATCCTCCCGCTTGACCTTTAGTAAGAGCTGGCTGGTCACTGTGTACATGTCTGACCACTGCTCCACTTCTGTTTTGCCTGCAGGACAAGAGAGACCAGGGAGACAAGAGAGAAGGTCAGCCACGAAGGACCACACGTGGCCACCTCACTGCCTGCTGTGCTCCTCTACAACCTAGTTGGATCTCATAACTACCCTGGAATTTCCCACAGGTTTGTAATTTGGAGAAAAAAAAATCCCACTGGGGCATGTGTTCCTTCTGTCTTTGGAGACCTCAAGACACAGAACATCTCCTGATCTTCCACATCTTGTGCTGACATCCATTCTGGCACATCCCAAAGATGCAGACAGCCAAATCAGTTGCCTTGCGGTAGGCCCTACTCCCACGGAAGCATTTTGCCCACCTGTCTGAGTGGAGACTTGAATGAAGGGGAGAGAAAAGACTGAATTCCGAGGTCATGAATCTCCCCTACCAGCAAAATGAAGCCGGCCAGCTCGAGCTCTTCCTGGCTCCTGGATTCAAAGGGAAGGGAGACCCCACCTTCGCCTCGTGTTATTAAACATAAGATCTACAACCCTCAACCGCCAGGATTAGGATTCCAGGATGTCTTCCAAATACGCAAGTCAACAGAGCCAAAAATCCTCTACCCTCTTCCTCTGATGCCACTGCCAAAAGCCATCATCAATAATTAAGAGGGAAAGTGACTCCATGGATTTACATAATTAAAAGTAGTAATTAAAATATTTAAGCACGGGTACTATTGAAGACCAGAAAAATGCGGTGGCAGCGGGTGGAAACGGAGACATCCCACAGGGCTCCCTGCCAAAAGGAAGGGGAAGGAGAAGGGCAGAACATGAGGAGGGCTGCGATGAAGGGAGGGATGGCTGGGGGGCCCCCACAGATGTGGGAAGTGCCACTGGCTGCCTTAGAGCTTCCTGGTCTGGAAGGGGCTGTCGCACCGTCTCGGCAGGCAAAATCAACAGAAAAGTCTAATTAGAAAATCTGTACCCCTTGCATTACAACTCTGGGCTGCTACACTCGCTTGGTAAAGATTTAGGGGAGAGACCAGTGAAGGCCACGTTCAGTAGATGTTATCCTGGAAGTCAGAGCGTGTTTTTCTCGATGGGCATGGGAGCATCTGCTTGGTCCTTGATGCCACTCTTGTGGTGAAGATCTGTCTGTTTTCAGGGATGAAATGGCTCTTCTCAACTACAATGCTGGCAGGGAGGGTGAGATGCCGCACTGAGATAGGCAGGCCTTTGAAGCATGGCATGGTAATCTTGGCTCAGTTACACAGTTGAAACATTTGGGAAGTCTTCTCTTGAGTAAGAAGAGCGGAGTGGAAGACAAGGCAAATAAGTAGAATGTGAGGGGTCAAACTCGGAAGGAGCAGGTGATGGCAAGGATTGGACTTCTCTTCCCAGTGCTGGTTTACCAACAAAAAGAAACTACAAATGTGACCTTGGAAGGAGATGGATTAGATAGTAAAGAATGGCGTGCCCTCTGCCAGGGGTCAAGGGGTCTATAGTAAAGCTAACAGACAAAGCACCCCATCTTTTTTCCTAGGAGGAACTTGTGGGGAGAGGCTTTCTGCTGGTTCTGGATAGATTGTATTGGTGTTTCAAGAACATGTTGGGTGAGCTACCTAATTTCAGGTTCTGAGGTTGTCCTCAAATATTTTGATGGTTGGGTCTCAGGTAGGAAACTCATAATATGAGTCAATCCCTGGAGAATAAAACCAAGGTGATCAGCAGAAGCCACACCAGGCCCGGTCTCCACATCTGAGATCAGATCACCTTTCATCCTCATCCTCCCAAGGCACCTCTAAATCTACACCATTAAGTTGGTGGGTTGGAGGAGGGGGTGGATCTACCAAAGAGCTCCTTGCTGCCTTTGAACCATTTGATCATCGTGGCTGGCCGGCTGGCCATGGACGTGCAATTCAGCTCTATCTCCTCTCCTTCCACCGCACTGTCCTTCTGGGATTCAATCCTCAGGTTACGTGGCGGGACTGGAACGAAACAGGTCAAAAACACAAAAGGGGACAATCTCAGTGACTTGTAATCCAACAAGGCACCATTAAGAAACTTACCAGGATTTTAACACCAAAGCAGCTCTTACCTGCATTTTCAGAGCTCCTTCCTGTTCTTTGACTTCTCTGGAGCACTAATTCTCCATTTTTACTACCCCCAAATACTGAACAACATTACGTATTCTAGTGGGATGACCAAGGGTGACTAAGAGAAGAAGCATGATTTCTCTCTTAAAAAACCCCAAACCAGAATGAACCCAGAAGTTAATTCTGATTTTGTGTCTGCCTCTATGGACGCAATGATGTAATGTCTTCATAATTAAAAGAGATAGACAAAAAACAAACTACAAGACTGACCTGGATAACTTTCCTATATTGGATTTACAAAAGCGACTTGTTAAAGCTTTGAAGAATTTTGTGAGAAGGGACAAAGTAGAAATGAAAAGAGATCAAATTCTAGGACGTTATTTGAAGGGACTAAAGATCAAGATTGTTAAAAGTAAAACGAGGGACTTTAAAGTTGGTTTTTTTGATCAAAGTTAAAATAGGTATGTTGTTATCTCTGGTAACCTTAATGGGCTTTCCTGATCAGGGCTGCAGCTGAGGCTTTAAGGATTTGTTTACAGATAAGAGGTGAGATTTGGGAGGAAGAGATCATGTGTTTTTTAGAGAAGGTGGTAAGTTTTTATACTTGTGATGAAGGGGAAAGTCATTTTGCTATATATTTCTTTTATTTTTCTTTACTATATTCTCATTTCTTCTTTTCTGTTTTTTTCTTTTTCTTTCTGGCACTTCCTAGTTTTTGTTCCTTTAATTTTTTTATATTAGTTTTATCTCTTTAATAGTAAATCTTAATAAAATGGCTATTTAAAAAAAATCCAGAACTTCAGAAATGACCCCCACCTTGTAATTCGCAAAGAGGCAGCATCCATATGCCCAGAGGAGTCGTTATGGCAGCAGAAAACCATTTTTTTTAAAGAGGGGGGAGATTTCTCCTTCCTCTTCAAGCTCGCATTCTGTGCAGGCTTCTCATATTAGTGGCTCTCAAAGCCGAAGGGATGAAAGAAATCCAGCCGCGTCTTGAACTGAGGATAATCTGAGGCATAACTAGAGAACCGTGAACCAACAAAAACATCTGCAAGAGGACCCCCAATCCCTTAGAGGAGAGAGAGAGAAAGGGGGGAGGAGGGGAGGCATGGAAGAGCTGGGCGGCATCTACTTTTTAATCAGCGATCCCGGCATTAAGAGATGATTGCTGGCATTTAACAAAGCTCTGAAACAAAGATTTAAATTCATGTTGTTGCGAATAAGTGGCTTTTTTGGTTCTGATTTGTTCTGATGATGCAGTTGAGTGATTCAGCTAGGAAAAACAGGGCGGGGTTGTTTTTTCTCAGCTGAGGAGCAAGGATATTCCAAAAATCATCTAGGGGTTCAAAAAAGCGGAAGAAGAAAAAAGTTGGCCCCCGACACCTTCCAGGCTGGGCAAGGACGCATCTCACAGCAGTCGTTTCTCCCCAACTCTCCCAAGAAATGCCAGGGCTATTCACGGTGTGTGTGTGTGTGTGTGTGTGTGTGTGTGTGTGTGTGTGTGTGTGTGTTCAGCATGGAGGGTATCCCAGGAGATGCCTTTCAGCAAGGCAGAAGGCAATCTTGTTGGGTCCAGGAAGGGAAGGGAGCCCAGTGTGGTGGTCCATCAGCAGCCTGCAGAGCTGGCAGTGGAGTTGGACAGTGAAGAGGCTGAGGTAGAACAGGGGCCAGTCCTGGAGTCTGGGGAAGGCCCGGATGAGGGCTCTGCGTCGGAGGCAGAGATGGGGCCAGGGCCATCTGGGAGTGATGTGTGGACTCCGGAGCCTCCAGAGGCTGACAGTAGAGAGACAGAGGAACAGGGGGAGCCTGTTCCTAGTGGATGCATGAGAAGAGCTGCCAGAAGACAAGAGCAGCTAAAGCAGAGAGGACGACTCAGGAGTAAGGCCAAGAGATGATTGGCCCCTCCCATAAGGCTTAAAAGACCAGCAACGGCTCTTGGGCTCTTTGCCGGAAAACAACGTTGATAGATTTGTTTCTTGTCTTGCTGCATTTATTTCTTGTCGGCGTCTTCTGCTCCTGAACTTTTGCCAAGAAAAGCCTTTGGCAGGTTGCCTAATTAGACCAAGGTTGGTGATAAGGCTGAAGAATTGTGTTATGAAGAATTTGTTTTGAATTAGTTTGGAGTTAATTCTCAGCTGTTCTAATAAAGTCTGTTTGTTTAGAACTGATTGCGTCTGATAATACCTACTTGGGCCTGGGTCACCACACTCCGGAGGAAAAGCACAGCCCTTCTCAGGGCTCCAGTCTCAGCCAGGCAGGAAAGGAAGGCTGGCCATGAAGCCACACCAGGAAGTAATTCCCAAAGCTGAAGTAGTCCAATTTGAAATTCACACTGCAGGCTAATTTTAAACTCTCATAATATACTATCAAACTAAGAACTGAACCTCATGAAATGCAGAAGGAGAGGAGAACCCCGGTAACTAATCAACGAGAGCAATCTCACTTGGAGATTTCTTGCTGCAATTCAAGCTCCCTCATTACCAAGAGCGTCAGAGGCTGCCATAATCAGAAGCCGGAGCTCTTGCGGAATTCGTTAACCACTATTGATGGATCCGCTCAGCCCACGGTTACTTTTGGGAATGACGAGGAACCGGAGGACAGTCTGGGAGGACCAGTTCCCCAGCTGGCTTGGTGGCAAAAGTAGGGCTAGACTTCCTTAGCCCAACAGAAAAGGAGGCGGGGAGGCGTTCGGAGATGGCATAGGATGGGCTAAAACCTGAAGAGCAAAGAGCATGGAAGGTCTGCTCCTTCAGAGAAGACCTGGTGAAATGGCAAAATTGGCTCAAAGAAAAGAACCTAAGTACTTTTGTTTCCACATGGAAACCGCTTCTGAACTTTGTGCTTGATGTGGAAAAGAATGAAACTTTGATTTTGGGTTTCCCAGATTGACTGATAAGATTTCTGTAGAAATGACTTGTTCATACAATTGTGGTAAAACAAAAAGTTGTGATTTGTTGTTAATGCTTTATTCTACTGCAACAGATAAGAGTCGGAAGTCAAGGTTTCTTTTTCTTTTCCTACCCTTCCTTACTTTTCTTCTCCCCTTTTCCCTTCCCCTACACTGTCCTCTTATTTGCTTTTGTATTTTGTATTTTATAAAACCTTATAACTTAATAAAAATGTTAGAGACAAGAGAAGACTGGGTGTACACCATTAAATGGCGCAGGCTTTCAGGTTGAAGGAGAACACGTTTTATCTTCATTTTCTCTACATCCTGGCCCTAAATTATACTTTAGTTGCTTCTTCCAGCTTCCACTTTTGTCACATCCATCCTAACCCCCACAGATAATGGGGACACGGACTTCAGAGTACGATGTAAGCCGTGAGGATTTCTTTCAAGGCTGCGGAATGGATGGCAAGAAAACCCTGGACCTATCCTGCTTTCTCCAACCTCCTCCTGATGCCTCCAAAGGAGCTGAAGATGGAGATGGGATTCTTACCGAGCACCGTAATGGTCATGTAGTACTCTTGTGGGGGGTCCGTGTAGAGCTGGCAGAAGTATCTTCCCTCATCCGAAATGGAGACGTTGGTCAGTGACACTCGGAGCTCGCTGCTAGAGAAATTCACTAACTGAAACCTGCTGTCCTTCAAGGCTGCGGAAGGAAGAGACAATGGGAATCAGGCCGAGGGAGCACAAAGGAACTCCAGAGCTCAAAGGGTTTTGACTGGCAAAAGCAACTGTTCCCTCTTCCCCACATCCTCTCATTTCCTATTGTTCCGCTGCAATTTGGATTTAACCAGCAGGCTTCCTTGCCAATCAAGATAAATAAACAAATACCCCTTAACAAGTACTTGTAATTACTTCCTCCAGCTTATCCCCCCCCCTCTCACTCTGCTTGTTTAGCACACAAATAGGTTAGTAAATTGGCTGCCCAAGATGGGGGGGGTGTCCTTTGCTGGCTGGGCCACCTAGAGGCTGCAAGCAAGGCACAATAGCACTTAGACTTACATATTTGCTCCGTAGTGCTTTGTGGCACTCCCTGAGCAGTTTACAGAGTCAGCATATTCCCCCCCCCAAAAAAAAATCTGGTCCTAATTTTACCAACCTCAGAAATATGGGAGGCTGATTCAACCATCAGAATCAGAATCAGAATAGAGCTGGAAGAACCTTGGAGATCTTCTAGTCCAACCCCCAGCTGAAGCAGGAAACCCTATTCCAGGTTAATTGTTCTCATGTTAGGAAGTTTCTCCTCAATTCCAGGTTGCTTCTCTCTTTGGTTAGTTTCCAACCACTGTTTCTTGTCCTGCCTTCTGTTGCCCTTAATCCTTCTTTTCTGTAGACTAGCCATACCTTGAGCTGGTCAGGATTGAACTCCAGGCTGTGGGCAGAGTTAGACTGCCATACTGCATTCTAACCACTGTGCCAACCAAGCCACAAGAAGATGACAAAACCTGTGGCATGTACACAATCAACCCCAGCAAAAGAACAAGAGTGCCAATTGCCCTAGAAGGCTGATCCTGGCAGCCAAAGGGGGAGAGAAACATCCTGGGCCTCCCAAACCCTTCCCCCAAATACTGAGATCAAAAAGGTTGGCCGTTGGCCTTGAACTCACGTCTGAAGTCTCTGAAATAAATAGTTTGCCTGTTGGGATTCAAGAGCTGAATCACAGAGTCGTCGCTGTTTTTGACTCTGCAGCTGATGGTGGCCACCTCTCCCTCTACCACGGTTACGTCCTCTGTCACCAAGTTCTGTCCATCCCCTGAAGAGGTGGGAGAGAAAGAAAAGCAGATGTCAACCTTGGTAGGTTTGGCTTTCTTGCCTACCCACTCACAGAGAGCAGGGCTGGCTGAGGGTCTTGGCTGAGCCAGCTGTTCCGGCCGTGGGGGTCCCAAGACTGAGGTTCAGCACACTCAGCCAATGGTGCAAAGTCAGAAGATCGTCACAGAATTCCCAGGAAAGTGGCACGTTAACTGTGAATTGAAGGTTGGTGCATGAAGTCCCTTGGCTGACTTAATTGACGTCCTTGCTCAGAATATTTTATCTTATGGAAGATTTTCCCCTGATTTGCTGGTTCAGATGGACAGCACCTGTTTTACCTCTCTGCTGCTAATCCCTCCTGCCCATCCACCAAGATTTCTCCTCAAAACAGAACCCGGAGAATTAGTGCAGCAAATGAGGCTCTTCGGTTAAGATTTGTCCAAGCTCACGCTGAAAATGGCTGGCAGTACAGGCATAATTATGTAATTATATTCTTAAAAATTTATATTTCACATCACTCCCTGTGCAAACCCATTTCAAACAAACACCAGCGTGCAATCAATAAAAAACACACAGATTAAGTCCATATTCATTAAAAAGAGTGATGGGGGGGGGGGCAAGGGAGGAAAACAAGAAGAAAACCATTTAATGCAGATTTGGAGGGTGGGTGGGGGAAGGTTGGGTTAGACGAGAAATCGAAAACACATCACTAATGCACAGTGTGTGTGTGTTGTTGTTGTTGGGTGCCACAGCAGAGCATCTTACTGTCCTGGATTTTCACAATGAAGCAGTGAGATGGGCTGTTGCTTAAAAACAACAATTCCAGATGCACAAACCGAACCCCTTTCAACCCCCAGGCAGGAAGGCAGAGAGGGAGGAGAAGTGCAGCCCTCGACTCCCCGCCCAGTTTGGCCCTCAAGGGGGTTTGCAGGATGAGAAACAGGCCAGGATTTGGGGTTGGCTTTCTTCTTAGCAAGGGCCGCCTGTGTTTTCTGTGCCGCCTCATTTCCTTTTCTGCAGAGAGAACCCAGAGACCCTTCCGGAAGCGCCTTTTCCCATCCAATCCCTTCCTTTTTATTCCCCATGTTTAGGGAAGGGCCCGTGATGTCCCTCTGACCATTCACCCCCCTCGCTGGCCCTTCCCTCCCTCCTGCAAAGCCCTCCCCGCTTTGCCAAGAAATACAGCAAGTCCAGGCTTGCTCCCGAGTGGAAGGGCCTGGGGGAAATCCCCCCCCCTTACGGACAACATCACTGGCAGGAGGGAGTGGCAAGGGGGCTGCAGGGAGCCACAACAACTGGGCAAGGCAACTTTCTTTCTTCACAGCAGAGAGTAGGAGAACAGCTGCACAATTTCATCTGGGTTCTCAAAAGCTGGCAAGGGGTTGCCCCCAGGTCCTCTCTGTGTCAAAGCCTCTCCTCCCCCACCCCAACCTCATCCCCCCCCCCAATAAACCCACCTTCAAACCATGTTCCATTCCTGGCCTCTTACCCATCTATATAGTTTTCTTGGCATCCTATGGATGCCACTTACGGTCTTTTTCTGAGACAATGATTGATGGACAGGAGACCACCCAGTCCATCTGCAGTTCAGAAAGACACAGGTGGTCCCCCTTCAGCTTAGCTGATCTCAGATCAGAAACGGTCCAGGGAGTCCCCCCCCCCAGTTGAGTCTGTGCCAAACCCACCCAATGCACAAATCCGAATTGATGTTGTCCTTTGATAGCGACCGGCAGCTGCAGAGCAGCCGAGGGAAAAATTTGCACAAGAGATTTGCCTAAAAAGCCACAAAGAAGAGGGCGCTTCGTTGGGCGGCATTTGTTTCCAGGCCTGGCTTTCCCTTATTACATTTAAAAGAGGAGGGGGCGCTGCTAAAGCCCAAGGGCCCAGAACAAAGGAAAGCAGCATTCACGGCCTCTCCATGCACCGACTGGCTGGGCAACATTTCGCCTTTTCTTTTCCTTGTTAGAAATAAAACACCCGTAGAATTTCAGGCAGGTTTTACTGAGTCAGTCAAGGGGACCAGGAACATCTGCATGCTGGTACTTGACCCCAGGAATTCAAAGTTCCCTTTGCTACAACAAACACAGGAGCGAGCTCAAAATGTAAGAAACTCCACAGCAAACTCCAAAATGATGATCAGGTTCGCTCCAGAATTATTGATTGAGACCCATGGCTTGTTTTAACGGCTAGGGATGCTTCTGACCTTTGTTTGCAAAGCGCCTCGAGTCTGTGCTGATTTAGCGGTATATAAATAGAATTAACCACAACAATATCCATTTAATCCCCAGGTTTATGTCACAGATCGACTGTGGACAGATCCGGAGTGCAGTGCAGCTTAAAGGCCGAGAATGGACAACCGCTTGTCGAGAGGAGAAATCCAGGCTGGGGTTGCTAAATGCATGAAGAGATGCCCCTCTGTTCTTTCTCGTAGGACTTTGGCATTGCTCAATAATAATCACACAATACAATAACACAAATGTTAAAACAAACATTCCCCCACCCCAAACATTACAAAGATGTAAGGCGTAAGACTTTGGATGCCTATTAACCAGGATGGCTCAGAATCCAGAAACCCCCATCAAATTAGATGCTTGCAAAAACTCCACCTCTCCAAAAATATTATGCAAAAAATATCTGGACCTCAAGAACCTGTTATACATGGGCATCAACTTATGACCGTAATTAAGCCTGGCAATTACGGTTGTTAAGTGGTGATGGTCCTAAAGCAAGTCATTCGTGTGACTGATCCAATTTTACGACCTCTGTTCGGAGCCGTCGATAAGCAAAGCCCCTTGTAGCAAATACTGGTTTTTATCAGTCAGGTGATTGTGGGACCCTGCAAAGGGTCTTAAATATGGGCTGGTTGCCGAGTGCCCAAAATCTGGTTAGGTGACCATGGACTCGGTGGCTGTCAGAACTTCAGAACTGGGTCTTTAGTACCTTTTGAGGAGTCTGTCCTAACTTTGAATGGTCAGTAAGTGAACAGCCATAAATCAAGGATTACCTGTAGGGAAATGAGGAGATATCTGGTGAACCTCTGAGCAGAACTTGCTGGCCCATGTTAGCCTGCTGGACTGCAGTTTCAGTCCCAATCTATTGCAAGTTTTGTGTTGCTAATTTGTGTTGCTAACTGCTCACAAACAAAGAGAAAATAATTTCTCCAGCGCAAGCCTGCAGAGCCAATAGCCGAATCTTTCATAATGCTATCAAACCAAAACTAATGAGTACTGCAGGGAGGGGAAAAAATTCTGCAGGAAACTTCCTATTTTTTTCATCAACCCAGAGCTCTCAGCAAATTAAAGTCATTAAGATTTGATTTCCATCTCAGCCATTATCACCATATTCTTTTAAACATTTACTTGAAGACAATCCTATCTTTCAATTAATTAATCTCATCCCCCCCCCATTTACCCAGTTTTATATCAAATCAAAATCCTATACGAATTAATAAGAATTTATGGGGGAAGCTAATTCGGGAATAGATAATCTGAGGTTCAGGACAGTGAAGTTGTTGATTTAAGAAATACCGTCCTCTGTGTTGGAAATGGCTGAAGGATTTCTAGGGCAGTAGAAGAGGAGAAGAAAGCATTTCCAGGTGGCCATTCTTGTATGTTCAAAAGTTGTTCTCAGATATAAATCCAACCACCAAATACTCACTGAGGATTAGAATTTGGACTGTTCCCATGATATCTGTTGCCCTCAAACTTCACAGGAAGCTTCCTATTGGGATCTTGGGAGGCTGTTTCCTGCCAGGATCCCATGAGATGGAAATGCCTTCCTTTAGACTATTGGGAGAGGCATCTATACAGAATACAGAATAACAGAATTGGAAGGGACCTTGGAGGTTTCTATCCAGCCCCCTGCTCAAACAGGAGACCCGAGACCATTTCAGACAGGTGGCTGTCCAGTCTCTACTTAAAAGCCTCCAGTGATGGAGCCCCCACAACTATTGAAGGCAAGCAGTTCCACTGGTTAATTGTTCTCACTGTTGGGACAGTTTTCCTTTGTTCTAGGTTGCTTCTCTCCTGGATTAGTTTCCATCCATTGCTTCTTGTCCTGCCTTCAGGTGCTTTGGAGAATAGCTTGACTCCTTCTTCTTTGTGGCAGCCCCTGAGATATCGGAAAACTGTTATCATGTCACCCCTAGTCCTTCTTTTCATCAGACTAGACATATCCAGTTCCAGCAACCGTTCTTCATATGTTTTATCCTCCAGCTCCCTCATCATCTTGGTTGCTCTTCTCTGCGCTCAACATCTTTTTTATGTTGTGGTAACCAAAACATCTGCAGAGCTCCCCATATCGGCTTCTTTGCTGAAGACTTCCTCCTCTCCAGTCACTTAGAACAGGCAGATGATGCAGGCAGGTGGTACTCCAAGCATCCTCTGCAGACCCCCTTGGAAACTGACTTCCTTGAGCCCCTCTAGTTCAAAAGAGAGGGGGGGGTTGAACTAAGGTATGGGCTGCAGGCCCCGATGGTTTAAAGTCCCCCTACATTCCTGCCTGCCTCTTTCTCTCTTTAAAAAGTTTTTTTTTTTTAAATGAAATCAGCAATGCAAAAGAAAATTCTTTGGTAAACCATATCTGACGAAAAAACATCACACAAGCAGTACATTTTGGACTAAGGATGGGGGTAGAGAAGTGGAATATTTCTGGCAGATATTCACAATGCACATTTTCCCCCCAATTAAAGTTAATTATGCCCAAATGGAACACATGGTAATCTGTATGCTTTCTTTTTCACTCTTTCTTTCGTTTAATTAATCTGCTATTGTAATTTTTAATGTTAAGTTAGAATCCTATCTTCCCAGCTTGGATATTCACCATAGAAGCTTCTTGATGAGTTTTAAATTCCAAAAGGTTTTTAACTACGCCGTTTAAAGATGTAAGTCACATAACAGTCCATAATAGCTCCTTTGGAATCATTAGAACTCAGAGTAAATAGGAGACACCCTGGCAATAGTGGGAAATGCGTGCTGGAGGACGGCTCTGTCACACAAGTGGGGCTCCCTTCTGCGTTCGATCAGCTCCATAGGCATCTCCTATACTTCCTCACAGCATCTGACAACGATTAAAGGCAATTGTCTCCACTGATTGCCTCAGAGATCCTCCTGCTTGATTTGGTGTGGCAACAAAGTAAACCCATCAATGCGAAAGCAAAAAGGTTCAAACAAATCCAGGAAAACAGCCAAATTTGGGGAAAGTCACTGGTCAAGAGCGGGAAAATCAGGAAGTCCAGGCCATTGAAATGAATAAAGAGGTTTATTACAAGTTTGTGCTCCTTGCAAGAATCTAAACTACGGATGGTCAAAACAAATAGGCGGCAGATAAGAGTCAATGGGATTTAAGGTGGGCTGACTTAGATCTCTTGTGGGCATGAAGTGATGCAATGATGCACTTAACCCCTCCCTCTCATTCAGACTGGTCTTCTTCAAGATCAGCCCTGATGTGTGGAAGGCTCCGTCTACTCTGCTTCCATACTTGGTTGGGCTTAAAAAGCGAAAGTTTGCAGAAAGAAGTTCATCTCTTTATAAGAAGAGATATGATTACCTCAATCGGTGGCTGAAGGAATTGAATGTGTGGCCCAACAGACCAGCTTCGAAAATGGCTTCCCACCACCTGGTGGTAGCATCTATCCTGGTTGGTTCTTACTTACTTTCTGGTGGGGAGGGAGAGAATAACCTGAAGGCCAGTTTTTCTCCTCCATGACCCCGCCCAAATATCATGGGGATTCCAGAAGAGCCTCTTGGGTAGCACAGACCCACCCTGAGGAGGGCCTCTTTCTCTCCCTGCTCCAAAGAATGGCCGTGAGGCATCTCGGGAGCCTAGATGACGCTCATTGGATTGCTCGCTCTGTCCTTTAAGATCTTCTGCTTCTTAATGCATGTGTTTCAATTCTGATATGGTGCTCATTAGCTTTTAATGTCACTTTACGCTGTTTTGATGCTTTGGGGAGTATACTTTTATTGTTGCTTAATGAAAGTTAGCTGATGGGATTGCACTCTGACCAAAAGAAAAAGCAATGCGTATCATCCAGCATTATCCTCAAAAACAGAACGTCTCAGGCAGATGGTTCGTTTATGATTTATTTTTTTTAATGATTTAGATTTTGGCATAAATAAAATACTGAAAGCATTTTAGAACTCACCCACTCCCCGAAAGGGATATACTTGGGGTTTTAATTGTTCTACCAAATGCTGAATTGGGTGCAACTGTAACGGGCTTTCCTTCGGCCACAAGAGTGCCAGGGGTGGGTTCCCCCAGTTCCGCCGAGCCGGTAGCAGTGACGATATGACGTCACCGAACCGGTTCTGCCCCCCCGCCCCCCCCACCCCACCCCTGCATTATTCTTACCTTTTATTTGGCCCCACCCCTAATCTATTGCTGCCTCCTGAGTCCCAGCTGATGGCTAGAGGGAAACAAACTGTTTAAACTCTTGCCATGGGGCTTCAAAGGGCCGCCCTACAGCTGATCAGTGTTAAAAAAAAACAAATGAGTAAGACCAGTGCCTGCAAAAATAAATGAGTAGATCGGTACAGCTTGGTAGACCAGTACCTCTGCTAAATCCTAAATAATTGTCACATGACCATCAAGCCACGCCCACAAAATAAGCCACGCCCACAGAACCGGTAGTAAAAAAAAATAGAACCCATCTCTAAAGAGTGCCCTTTTAATCTAATCTTAATCTAATCTAATCTGGGCTTCCAAAGGAAGGGATCCCTTTCCCAGAGTCCGCTCTCTTTGGCTTACATTCCAGAAAGCTCTAATCACTAAATGAAATCCACAAATGTAAATGGCTGTCAAACATAATATAGTTGCTACGCTTTAAAAGACCCCGCACTTATCGTGCCTGAAATATTATGACTGAGATGCGCTGGTGAGTTTAACAAATTGGAGAAATGCAAGGCTTGGTTGATGTAGCAACAGGGGAGAGGGAGAGAGACGGGTTCCGTTGCACCTTCCCTTCATTGGCTCTGCGAGGGAAGGAAAACGGGAGGAGGCTTCTCAGCTGTGATGGAGATTAAAAAAAAAAATCTGAGCAGCAGCTCGAAGACTGGATGGACATCTCACAATGGCCGGTTGCAAGTTGCCCGCCTTTGCAATGCGTGGAACGGAGACATTGTTGGTCTCTTTCCTAATTGTATTTCTTCCGGTATAATGACAAACCAATGCTTCCTCTTTCAGGCTGCTTGATTGATGCTCCAGCAAAATACAGATAGGCTACGCAGGGAGAGTGAAGGTAAATCAACAAAGAGGAAATTACTTCTGGAATTTCTTGAATCCCAGCTCATAAATGAGGATGGGTCTTTTTCTTCCAAAATGAGATCAATGGAGGCTTTGCGACGGCTAGGCCTGCAAAATAACACAATTTGTTTGGCTCTATCTACGGAGCTAAATTGTGCAGCAATTCAACTGGCAGTGAGGCAATACTTCTAGCGTGTTCAAAACACTCCCGTCCCTTTGTCTCAATGGGCTCAATCCAGGGGTGAAATCCAGCAGGCTCTGACAGGTTCTGGAGAACCGGTAGTGGAAATTTTGAGTAGTTCGGAGAACTGGCAAATACCACCTCTGGCTGGCCCCAGAGTTGGGTGGGAATGGAGATTTTGCAGTATCCTTCCCCTGCCATGCCCACCAAGCCACACCCACAGAACCGGTAGTAAAAAAATTTGGATTTCATCACTGGCTCAAACTGCCTGCATGAAGGGGGCTGGCATTTGCTGTTCAGCTCCCCACAACTCTTTGTGATTTGACAGATGTCTATTTTAACAGATTAACAAGAGTTGGAAGGGAATTTGCAGGTCATCTAGTCCAACCCCCTGCCCAAGCAGGAGACCCTACATCTGCCTCTACCTAGGATTGAACTCACAACCTCCTGATTGTAAGGCAAGAGCTCCACCTCTAGGCCACCGCAGAGTCATCACTTGACTGGGATTTTCATAGGCTTATAGATGAACCTATAACCTTAGCAAAGTGGTTTCCATTCCTTTCTCAAGGTCAAATAAGGAAGCCCCTGTTAGTTTCACGTAACTGACAGCAACCTTGGTCTCCCTTCTGCCATAAATCACACCCAGCTTTAACTTGGATCATACTCAGGTTCTCCTGGGAAGCCTAGTTCTGTTACACGTACTTTGTCACACCTCTGTACCACGTAGGGACAGATGTTTCTTTCAGGGGCGTTGCCAAGAAGTGAAGCACTCCAGCTGCCTTCCAGTTTGACAACTGGTCCAAAGAGCATCCAGGGGAACCAAGATGGCAACCGGCAGAGAATTCTCGCTTGTGAATTGTGAATCCTCAGAAAGGATTCAGTTGGACAATAAAGTGAATCAATTAAAAAGTACATCCCAGATCCTGGTAAGAAAACCAAGCCTCTATCTGAGCAGGTCCCATCTGGGATCTCGCCTGAGGCATGCACAACATCTGTGTCTCCATCTCTTCCTGGGTTCTTTGGTGAGAGGCATATTCAGGAATCAAAGCCGGCTTCTCCAACCTCCTCTGATCTACGGTGGGACCTTCACCCTCTGAGACGCAGAAGACTGAAATAGGAAGCTGGCTGTGAAAAGTTGGGGGAGGAAACGCTGCCTCTGAGCCACCCCTTGTGGGCTTTGTTAGATTATCACCACAAGTTGCTCCATCTGGGTGGGAAATCGTCAGGCTGTTTTAAAAAACGATGCTCAATTACAAAAACTGAAAGTTTTGAGAAGAATGGACAATGTATGTTAATTATGCTGACAATATAAAACATTCTCTTTCAATGGAGTTAATTTAGTGACATCTGTTCAAGTCCAAGAAAATACAAGGGGCGATTTAAGACGAAGCTGTCGGGAAGAAAACATCAACATGATGTGCCTTCCTTTCGCTTTTTCCGGCCAGAATTATTGCAAGAAAATAGGAATGACAAATCCGCCTGATGCATTTTAGCCTTTTCAAATATGCAGCAGCAGCAGGACTGACAAGGCCACGTGGGTTTCGTGAAGGAAAAATGCAGCCGCTGCTCTCTAGATATGGCCCATGTCATCTACATGGATCCGTCTTCAAGCAAGATAGGGCTTTTTGGCAGGAGCCACAATGAGGGCAGAGAAGGAAGAAGGGGGCTTTTGGGGCTTGGGGAGGAAGAGGGTGGTGAATGAAACCAGGAGGAGACTGACTGTGCCAGAGCTCCTCCTGGCCATTCATTACTATGCTTTTCAGAAGCTTCTGGTTGGTTTCCCAAGAACAAAATCCAGAACAAGAAGTAGAGAGATGGTATGTTCTTGAGAACTTCCCTCAATGTGATATCTTCTGGATCTGCTGGGACTCTCCTGCCCAGAATTTCTAATCATGGTCCTTGTAGTTGAGTCATTTTGGAATTTTATCGACTGTGATTCCAAAACATTTGGAAAGCACCATGTCAGGAAAAACGTTTTTGAGTATAACTTCTCACTCTGTGCACCCCAAACACTGACCTATGCTTCCCCAGATGATTGTTCAGCACAGGATGAATTGCACAGCAGGTACCAGAAACGAGTCCTTCACAAAATGTCCACTTCATGACGTCCGATTGTTCTCCATAAAGAAGCACTCATCTCTTTCACAAAACACGTTTTGCTTCTTAAACACCCTGATGAGGACACTTAAAGCAGAAGATGTGTTTGATGGCCCAGCGCATTTTATGAAATCTCTTTTACCTTCATTATCTGAACAAGGCCTTCTCTTTCCTGAACTCAAAGCTTCAAGTTCAAAACACTTAAGAGGGTCACAGAAGATAAGCTGCAATTCTCTTCTCCAGTGGACCTGCAATGTTTATTTTGCTTACAGAACACATGGAAATGAAGAGCTCCTTTTCGTGCCATCCTTAAAGCTGGTGCATCTTTCAATTAAAAATGCTCGTCTGCAATGCTTCTGAAGCGATATTATGTGGAATGTCATTTAGCTGAACCACCTGAAGATCTGAGATAACATTTTCTGTTGATTTGACATCTACTCAATTTCATTCACTGAAGAACTGCCTTATTGACAAATAAAGAGGAGATGCTGCTCAACTCTCCTCAAATGTCAGACTGAAACTGGGGAGAGTGGGGAGAAGGAGAATCACTTCTGGTGAAAGGTTACAAAGAATACAAGCGTTTAAGTGAAAAGGCACTGAAGATTTTATTGGCTTTTCCATATCTGTATCTATATCTATTTGTAAAGGTTGATTTTCAACATTCACAACTACCTCGGCCAAACACCAAATTAGGCAAACCATCAGACAAATTTTATGATTTTAGTACATCGCATTGATGAAATATGCAACCCTAGCCATGTTCACACAGCCTTTTGACCATCATCTATATGTTAAAGATAAAAAAATGAGCATTGTTAAAAGTGTATTTTATTGTTCTTTTTATCCCTTTTTAAAAATGTTCCTTGTTAAGAAAAAAATTGGCATTGCAAAGTCATCCCAATGATTCCTCACCCCAAAATTATCTCTTCCAGCCACTTCATGCAGACGTTGAGTGAAATGGGGGGAGACAGAAGCCATGTAATATCCCAGATGGGAGCAACTGTGGGCTCAACATTCTTCCTCACAAATAACTAACTGAAGTTAGAGAAAACGGGAACATAAAAATCAAGGAACTCTAAGCAAGGAATCCACCTCATATCTATCAGCCAATGTATTATGACCATCTAGTCTTTTTTGAGATGACACGGGGGTTGATCCCCAGCTGGAGAACCCCCTAGGTCAAAACCTCATTGGAGACGGCAGTTGCTTCTCCCAGATGCCCCTTTGGGCTACCAGATGACCCAATGAAGACAGAGCTAAGAAGCCCCTTATGGAAGTAACCGCTAAGTGCCAAGACCTCCTCAAAACTCATGAAGCTTTCACATGACGTGAAAGCGGAGCAGAGACCTTGCAATGGCCCCACTGAACAGTCTCTGAAGAAGTTTGGAAGACGGCAGATGGCATGACGGTATCTAATGTTTCCCTAAGCAGGAATCAACTGACGGAGACACGGGCATTTATGGAAGATACGGCCACTATTTTTTACTTCAAACTCTACAGTACTGAAATCTAAGATGAGGGTCCTCAGACCTCAACAAAGTATCTAGGAACTCCAATGGAAGGGGCCAACGGTTTTTGCAGACAGAGCTTGTGGCAGCTGCAGTCACCTGGGTGGTTTTGCTCTTCTTAAAAAGCAGTAAAACTCTGGACTCGGCTGTTTACCATACCTGCTTCAAGGGCATTTTTAAGGCCAAGAATCAGCATGTCCGAAATCTGACTGAGAGGAAAATTTGTCTGCGTCTCCCAAGTCACTTCTCCTGCCAACCGGAGGCCCTGAAAGCTCACATCGAACACGGAGAGCAGGAAGGGTTCGTGTGGAACGCTACCATAGTAGGGGGTCACCATCCACAGACATCACCCCAAAACTGCATGAAATGTGGGTGGGGTGGGGTGGGGAGCAAAGGGGAAGGGAGAGAAAGTGGGGCTGCCGCGAGCAGATGGAAAACAGGACATTTTGTTCATGAGACAGGTGTAAACAGATGATAATGATCAGGCTGAACAATACCGCAAGGTGAAAATTGCGTTTCTCACAAAAGGAGCCAAATGGGTCTGGATTATTATGTGAAAGGGGCAATTTCTTAGTGGAAAATTAGGTTTCGGTGACTCATGCCTGCAAGCTTATTGTGATGGGTTTTCATCCGCATCGGGGGCCATTCAAACACGCAGAAGCTGCCAGAGTGAAGACTCTGTTCCCACAAACTTCTTCTTTTCAGCTCTGACCTGAAACCAGAGGCAATTAAACCAGTAACTGTGAGGTTCAAAGAAGCACTTGAATCTCCGAATCAGAGAACACGACGGCTCAGCTGGCGCCACAACTTGCACACAACCTGCTTTGGCATCACCGCTGACGAGTGGGGAGAGTTTAACCAAGTTCACTGGCAACGTTTGGCCCAACGGTTCAAGGGACACCGAACACAGCACAGACACACAATTCTTTTGTCTTCTGTAAAAACCCCTTATAATCACCACACTCGTAACTACCCCAGGAAATGTTTTCCAAATACTGAATGGCCACTCAGGACAACCAATAAGAGAAAAGTCCCCTTGGTCGTTTTTGAAAGTCTTGAACCAAAATCTGGTTTATGAGCAAGTGCTTGGTTGTAGAGCGAGGCAGTAGCTGATGGTGGTTACAATTCACACATTATCCTGGCAGTGAGTCATAGATATCACTGTCATAGATATTAGGAGCCTGAGTGGCGTAGGAAGCTAATGCTTCCTACTGAGGCAGCATTTAACATCCAGCTGCCTGCAATTACTGCGAGTTCAATTCTCACCAGGCTCAAGGTCAACTCAGCCTTCCATCCTTTCTAAGGTAGGTAAACTGAGGACCCAGTTTGTGGGGGCAATAAGCTGACTTTGTATAAATATACAAAAGTATGAAGGCTATTGCTTAACGCACTGTAAGCCGCCCTGAGTCTCCAGAGAAGGGGGCATATAAATAAAAATAAAAATAAATAGATATGCCAGGACATGTCACATACACGGCCATCTCCCACACATGACACAAAGTGTATCGTGCTAGAGTGAAAATAATTAATCAAAGGGGTTAACTTTTTTTGAGAGAGGGAGGGAGGGAGGGAGAGAGAGAGAGAGACCTTTCATTTCCTAAAGCAGAATTTCCCTTTAAGACACATGGAGTTCAACTCCCAGAATTCCCCTAGCTGCCTGGGAACTCTGGGAGATGAAGTCCCCAGATCTTCAAGGTTGGGAAACGCTGTCCTTAAAGCATAAAAATACATCCAAGCTTTTTTTGGGGGGGGGGGTGTGAAAAAAATCCACCTGCATGTTCCAAGACTTTCTTTTAGTGGACCCACTTCCCAGCAGATGATTCTCCAGATTAACTGCTGGAAGGAACCAACGTGGCTGTCTGATTTGGGGGCCACCCTCTCGGCTCCCCTCCAGCATTTCCCACCTCCTGACCACAGCTCTCCATTACCTGAATCCAGCCACATCAAGTTTAGATTTATGACTTGCCAACTGTGTTGTGATTAGGTGTCATCCCTGTCTCTATGCTCCCCCTGATATTGATAGATAATATTCTATGGCAGTGCGTTGCCTGACCTTTCAAAGGTTACTGCCAGTAGATACTCCAAAATCAATATGGATCTTATCTGTCACAACCCTCAAGAAAAAACATTACCAATGAGATGGGCCACTATGGATTCAGACAGAATGAAGAAAACACTTGGTGTGGAACCGTTTCTCTCCCCCGCAACCCCCATCCCCACCCTAATTCTGCTCTGAAGTCCCAGTTTTTCATTTTTATTCCTTGCTGGAAGAAGAGAAATACATTTCATAGTGAAGAGAAAATTTGTCTTTTATACTAGCTGACAAGCTCATGTTCCTGGATAACATTAAAAAATATGAACTGTGAGCTTCAACAGAGTACACATAACTATCGCGGTAATGTCAGGGAGGTTAAGAAAGGAAGACACGCTGGGTACATAAGTACATATATTCCTACTGGGTCAAGGGGAAAAAATCCCTGACCTACAGACTTTTCCAAAATAGATATTTCAGCCTTTTCAGGTGACTAAAGAGGAAGGAAGAAGACGAAAAAAAAGAAAAAAGAAAACTGTCCCTTCTTCAGCTGAAGGACCACCAATCCAGTTGTACTCTCTCTCCTGCAAGGGCCTTGCTTACACATTTGCACACCCGTGCTTGTGCCTAATATTTAACCCAGGCAGGAACAACCTACCGTTTGCCATGAATAGAACGAGACGGGCTGTAGCTTCCTCGGTCCCCGAAATAGGCCATGATTCTACCGGGAGAAGAGATGAACCAGAAACCAAAGTACCTTGAGCCACGAGAGACCAAGTGGAGAAAAAGCAATGGCAGCCGTTGGGGAGGCTTTGCTTCTATGCATCAGAAAGAGCAACCGATTAAAAATCATGCCACTCCCGGGCCCAGGGGAAGCAGAATTTTCTCCAATACGTCTCTGTTTTTTTGGGGGGAAAGGAGCCAGTGGCAGAAAAGACAAGATTAAATATCCACTTATATTTTTACAGAGGCAAGTATGCTTGCCTGCAAGACTTCCCACCGGCAGACATAATTGCAAGTCACAGGAGGACTCCCACGTGGTCGCCTTATGCCTGCAAATAAGTTTTTGAAAACTCAGTTGAGAAACAGATTGCCAGCCAGGCCTGAGGAGCACAGAGGAACATCTGAGCACCCAACGTGCCACTGGAATCTTCCAATAAGCCATTCAACAAGGCACGCCGAGGTCACCAAAGTCAGGTGCAGTCAGAAAAGATTTAACAGTCGTTTTCATTTAAGGTTCTCATTTTGCTCTTTCGCTCACCAAAAAAGCACCAAGATGAAGGGGTGAAGCGGAGATTACAGTTCCTAGTCCCAAGAACTCCATCCTCAGAAGCCTACCGCTACCTACCACAGAGAGGAGATTACGACTTTTTTGTCTCGTCTAGGACCAAAGGTGCTTTTTCTGGAGGCAACGGGACTTCCTTGTTTTTTTCTTCGAAGACGTTTCACTTCTCATCCGAGAAGCTTCTTCAGCTCTGACAGGATAGTGGGGAATGTCAGAAGGATCCTGTCAGCTGAAGAAGCTTCTTGGGTGAGAAGTGAAACGTCTTCAAAGAAAAGAACAAGAAAGTCCAGTTGCCTCCAGAAAAAGCACTTTTGGGACAACCATGACCTGGAGGACTGTGAATCTCTACAGTCTCATCTATGGCTTTACAATATTGGTACATGGAGACATTTTATTACTCTGCAATATAGAATTGGGTTGGAAATACCAACTGGATTATATTTCAAAGTCAACTGAGAAACCTGAACAAAGAATCAATCGGCATCAATTCTGGCCAGAAATGGCTCTTTGTTGCCTCCAAAGGATAAACAAGCTCCCCAACCCCAAAGGGCTGATCTTCAGTGGACCCAGGTAGTAGGACAGCTCAGGAGAGGGGAAATGGGTGAGAAGAGAGTGCCCTAAACTTGGCTTGTTGGCATCCTGAACACCCCAGCATTTTACCATAGACCCCACTAGTGCACATCTCTATAGGAAAGAAGAAGGACTGTGTGGGCACTTCCAGAACAACATTGAAGTGGCTCTTTCTGTGGTTCATGCGCCAGACATTATCTGAAGTGGCCTGTGGAGTGTTGTCTTTAAAGCACCACCAGAAATAGGCAACTCAAAACAGAGGAGCTACCAAAAGGGCGAGAGAGGAAGGGAGATCGCCCCAAGAAAGCAGCAAATGTGGAGAAGAACAGCCACCCTCTTTAGCCTATCACCACCAAGACATCTTCTTAATCTTCATTAGACTCTGTCTTTCACCCATCTGAATTAATTCAGACTTTTATCTTGGAGTAAAAGGTAAAATACAGAGACAACCACAGAACCCGTCCGTCTTGCCCCACACGGTATCTTCCTCGTGTTTTGAATTAGCACTCGGAGAATCCCTTGGTTAGGGGTTACAGCACAGGAATGGTGATCTAACACCCCAGAGGGCAAATAAAGGAGAAAAAGAATTCAACACAAACACACACGAGCTGGACGGCCCCTGCAGATAAGGGTTTACATCGGTAGCACAAAGCAGTTTGACACCACATCTCAAGGACTCTGCCCAGCCCCTTATTTATCCCAGCATGTATGTTTCTGTGTTTTCTTCCAATGCTTGGTTAACACAGGACAGTAAGCATTGGGGGTGGGGGGGGGGGAGACGGGCAGGAGGCCTGGATGTGCAGGCTGGCATCTCTGCAATGTCTGTTTTGTGGTGTTTTTTTTTTCCCCCTCCAGAATTTAAAGCTGTCAGCCTCCCCCTTGCAGGGATACAACTTAATGAGAAATCCTGTCAGGCCGGCTCCTTTGTCAGCCAGGATGAATCCCTAAGTTGGCTTTGTCAAGGAAGTCGCCAGAACTACAAAACACTGTCGAATCGCTGGCTGTCTCTTCCAAAGGTCAGAATGAATATTGATGCAGCACAGTCAGAAGAAAGGGAAGGCTATTTGACTGTTCTTCCTTTCCCTTTGGAGAAATGGGCGAGGGGGGGGGGTGGCAGGGCCCTTCAAAGGACACCCCCCTCCTCCTCCTGGAAGCTCAATTGGGCTTTTAAGATAAAAGACCCTCTATCAGACACAGGTACCAATCAATCAATCAACTTTATTACAGTCATTGATCAATTCTAAAGAGAAGACCAATTCCGAGACAGCAGATAAAAATCGAAATAAAACCAAATAATAGAAAATTGATGTGGTCCAAGGGTTGCGTATTTTACAGAAATAGTAGAGCAAAATTTGGATGCCTTCTATGAAATGAAATCCCCATGTCAAGGCTGCAATCAGGAAGGCCAGCCTTTTAACATGGTTACGGCTGATGAATGTTGCTGGCATAACATCTACTGCTCCTTCCCATCTTTCAAAGCCAAAACATCTTTATTTTAGGGGGCAGCACAAGCCGGAACGTTGGTAAAAATGCAGTTTTTCTTTAGGAAACCTTCCGTTCTGTCAATACTTTATCATATCTGCTTTAAAAATGATGAAAGCATGCCATCCAAAGCACTGGGGGAAAATACAATTAAGGTGCAGTATGGCCTGTCAGAGTAATGCAGGAGTCTCATCATAGGAAATTAATGGGAGAAGATTCCCACGTGAAAGGCTGCCTCGTTCTCTTTCTCGTGTGTTTTTAATTGATTCGCTTATTGTGATTTTTGTATCTTTTTCTGCTGTTGCGTGAGCCACCTCGGGCATCCCTGAAGTGGAATGGCAGGATGTAAATTCGATAAAACCAACATAGCATTCAGCCTGTTTCACCACCAAGCAGGGTGCACACAACCGATTTTGGCACCTCTTTTCCATCGTGTCTTTTCTCCTCTATTCAAAATTGTTCAAGCTTCAGAAAATGATCAGCTCTTCCTAAGAACGATTCAGAAGCAGAATGGGGACACAGTTCTGTCCGAAGGGTTAAAACCAAATAGGATTGATGGATTGATGGAGAGATGGAGAAGAGATTGATTATTATTTGGGGAGGTGATTAAAAACCCTGGCTGGTTGGGCCAAATGAATTAAATTTAATACAGGCGGTTCTCCAGTTGATGGGAGGGGTGAAGGGAAAGTTTCCTCTTTGCCCAGATGCAAAAGCAGCTTCTCGGTAGCCCTCGGCCACCGGAAGATGGACAAGCCACAAACACCTTCTCCTGGGGGGCTCCTCACACTCCAAGTAAGACACTAACACCCACATATTTGGTGGCGGCTCCTCTCCCAAAATCACGTGAGCAAATGAACTTGTTAAGATTCTGCAGTTCTGCACGAGGGGCTCTGCTGAAGAGCGGAGGGGGAGGGGGGGAGAGACACTGTGCCAATCAAACAGCCATGATTAAAACCTACTAATTTAAATTTTTAATGAACCAAACAGCAAAAGCGCAGGAGAACATCTTATACTAGATTAACTGAAATTCATTAGCATTCCACTGGCTTGTGAGACCCTCCGAGTTTTCTTAGAATACAGATGGGTACGACGGCTTCCAAGGCTCTGGATATAGGCTGGTTTTGCTCACATTTCTTCTGCAAGTAAATACTCTGTGAGACACACCCACACGAATGAGATCTGAGCCAGGCACAACTGACAAAGGTGTCACCTTTTCTGGTTTTCAAAGAGAAAGCGATCCATGGCCTCCGAATGAAGAGAGTTGGCTAGAAGAAACGGTGACAGAACGCTCCTTGTTCTTCACTAGCAGAACAAAGGAAAGCAATGTTGGACATTTTTCACCACCAATGAAAAGAGACAGACGGGAAGAGGAAGGACGCAACTTTGCTGCCTCTTCTAAAAGCAGCCACTGAGAAGTCAACTGGGTTGGGAAGGAGGATCTGGAAGATTCCGGGTGAAGACCTCTACGGCTTTCAATGGTCGAAGGGAAGGCAAGCAGGAACCCTCTCACTACTGTGTAGATCAGACCCTCTACTTCCATATTACAGATCCACGGATTTACCTCAAACCAGGGGTGAAATCCAGCAGGCTCTGACAGGTTCTGGAGAACCGGTAGCGGAAATTTTGAGTAGTTCGGAGAACTGGCAAATACCACCTCTGGCTGGCCCCAGAGTGGGGTGGGAATGAGGATTTTGCAGTATCCTTCCCCTGCCACCAAGCCACGCCCACCAAGCCACACCACACCCACCAAGCCACACCCACAGAACCAGTAGTAAAATAATTTGGATTTCACTACTGCCTCAAACCACTAATTTTTAGTGCAGAACAGAATCAACCAGCCAAGCTTTATTCTCTGCGTCCTTAAGCTAAGAATAATTTGCAACCTGTATACAGTTTCTTCTCATGCCTGGTGTAGATGCCTCCCAATGTCCCAAACCAGGTGCATGCCCTGTGATGGGGATAAGGCCCCTGAAAAGAGCCACAAAAGGGGTCGTACAACTTGCGTGACTTTGCAGGCTTAGGGATGCTGAGTTCTGCTTGGCCAGGAAGAAAGCAAGTGCAAAGAAACAAGAGCACTTTAAATATCAAATCAGGCTTGGCGGGTGATGAACGGAAGCCCCAAAGTCCATCCATTCATAAGTTTTAAGCTCCGGTTGTGATTTGATTTATTTTTCTGATAAAGGCTACATAAAGCTACTTTGCTGTATTTATTATTTGAGAGAGGATGGGAGAATGTTGATTTAGTCCTCTACCTGCCAGTGCTGAAGTTATAAATGTAGTGGGGAGATGGATGCAGGGGTCTTACATATTAATCTACTCACAATACAATTTGGTTTTTCCACTACACAGAGGACACAAAAAGAGCTGTTCTCTGCTGGGAGGGAGGGAGGGAGGGAGGGAGGGAAGGGGGAAGGAAGGAAGGAAGGAAGGAAGGAAGGAAGGAAGATGGGATGGAGGGAGGGGAAGGGAGGGAGGGAGATGGAGCTTAGGGTTTTTCAGATGCAACAGATGTCAACTCTTACAATCCCAAAATATCATAGTGCAGTTAACTGGGGATAGCAGTTCATGGATAAGAAGAACAGAATTCTAGTCCACCAAACAAAAAAAGCCGCAATCATTATTAAACCTTTCAGAGAAATCTGTCATTTCATTGGGCACAATCTGGATGTGTCCAGAGCAGTGGCACCCAACAAGAGACCGGTTCTGGGGAGAGAGGTTTTTCCATGGACCGAAGGGGGCATCTTTTCACATGCTGCCTGCATCCCATGGATGGGGCTTCGCTTGTTTGTGTGGCCTGGTTGCTGGCATGCTGCGGCCTGGAGCCCATCCGTGGTCCAGGGGTTGGGGACCTCTGGTCTACAGGTACACTCGGCCAAGGGCAGAGAAGTACCTCAAAGAGGGGTTTTAGACGCTGTCATGTGGCTCAGTCCCCAGGCTCATGAAGAGCCGTGTGATCCTGGGCAAGCCAGCTTTGTCCTGTAGTGTTAAACTTCACAACTAGAAAGGGGACACAGACAAAATAGCCAGCTTGAGTCCTCTCAGCACAGGAGCCATGAGGAGAAGCTGGAAGGTGAAAGCAGAGCATGAAGCTTCATCAGGAAGCTTTCCATCTTACCAGGAATGGCCATCTAGAGTGTCCAGCCATAGGCTGGCTGGGGAATCCTGAAACTTGAAGTCCACAGGTCTTAAAGTTGCCAAGGTTTGGAGACCCCTGATCTAGACGGTCATTCCTGGGGAAATAGACAAGCACCCGTTCATAGTCCAGCGCCATGGAGCAGAACCTGGTGGCCTTCACACAAATCTTCAAACGCCGAAAGCTCGCTTGGAAGAGATGCAAACACCACTGGAAGATGTGCACTTCATGGTAAAACAGCTGCCAGAAGCCATGTCTGCAGCCTATGGGCCCTACGGACCTCCCATTTCGAAGCATCTGGGGGCTCTTGAGCCACCAATTGTGGAAAGAAACTTACAGGCAGTCTTCCACTTACGACCACAGTTGAGCTCAAAAGTTTGGTTGCTAAGGGAGAAAGTTGTTAAGTGAGATTTGCCTCTTGCCACAGATGTTAAGTGAATCACTGCAGTTGTTACCTTAATCACATGGTTGTTAAGTGAATCTGGCTTTCCTGGGGGCTTTGCTCAACAGAAGGTCACAAAAGGGGAAATCACGTGCCCCCCGCCCCTCCCATCATAGATATGAGACAGTTGCCAAGCGACCACATTTTGATCGCCTGGCCATGGGGACGGTGCAACAGCCCTGAGAGCGAAAAATGATCGCCAGTCACTTTTTTCAGTGCCGTTCTAACTTCAAACGGCCACTGTTGTAAGTCGAGGACTATCTGTATTCCAAAGAAGAAGATCAAAGGGAAGGGCCACGTTATTTTGGAGCTCCTCCTGCACAAAAATAAGAGCTCCCACTTCAAGTTGGAACTCCGGTGGTGCTGATGCATTTTCTGGGTCGAAGTAGACCCTGGCATTTGTCATTTTATTTTATTTTATTTTATTTTAGCTGCAAAACCAAGCAGCACTTCCCTTTGGTAAACCTGATATGCTAAACTGTGTTTAGTTTTTAATTAAGCCTTTTTGCTCGTATTCAAAGAAATATGGAGGCCTTGGGGTTTAAATGGTGGTTTTAAGCCAAGTATATGGTAAATGCCTTTTTGCATGCACCACCATTAAATATAATTACGCAGTGGGTAAAACACGTGCCACTCTAGAAATGTCATTTGGTTTTACAGTTATAAACTCATCAACATTTATCAAAACAGCGCCCGGAGACAAGAAGAAAAAAAAAAGAACTGACTACAGCAAGAGACTTACATTCTCCTCCGTCTTTGAAAAAGCAGGCTTTAAGGCAAAACAAGACAGCAAACGGGGGGGGGGGGGGAAGGCTTCGCGTTTCATATTCTCATCTCCTTGACTGAAATGTTAATTTCCTCTTACAGGTCTGAATGCAGCAAAGGAAAGGAATATTAAACGGATGGCATCTAGGGAAGAAAGTGGCACCTTCCTTGAAGAAGGAATCTGCACAGCCCACCTGACACACCGAAAGATTTAGAGCCGGTTCCAAAAGGAACCTGGGCGCCACCCGTTTCCACGGCCAGAAATCTCACCGAGTGGATCTTTGCCCCTGGACCTGGGAGCGGAATCACTTTGGGCCTCTCGGGTGACTAAAAGGGAAGCTCCACAAAGGAACGAGGTTTGCTCTTAGTCTGAGACACATGTAATGGGCCAGCCACAGCACACGCCATCCTTGTGCATTCAGAACGACAGGATAACAGAGGGGGAAGGGACCTTGGAGGTCTTCTAGTCCAACCTTCTACTCCAAGCAGGAAAACCTATGCCCATTTTAGACAGATGGTAGTCCAATCTCTTTTTAGAAACTCTAGTGATGGAGCACCCACTGCTTCTGAAGGCAAACTGTTCCTCTGATTAATTGTTCTCATTGTCAGGAAATTTCTCCTTCGTTGCTCCTCTCCTTGATTAGTTTCCATCCATTGCTTCTTGACCTGCCCTCAGGTGCTTTGGAGGAGAGGTTGACACATAACATACCCTCCTCTCTGTGGCAGCCCCTCAAACATTGCAAGACTGCTATCATCTCATCCCTTTAAACTAGACATATCCAATTCCTACAACTGCTCTTTATTATTACTATTATTATTAGTTCAATTTATATGCTGCCTTTCTCCGGAGACTCGGGGCGGCTCTTTGTATGTTTTAGCCTCCAGTCCATATTCTAACAGCAAAGTCAGGAGCAAGGACATACATGTCAGTATGGAACTTCAGGGCATCCCTGTCCCCCAAACACAACCAGGACTGGCAACTCAGTCACTAAGCTAAATGGTTGCTAAGTGAACCCACAACTGTGCTTACAATCTTCAGCTTTCCCTTGCTTTACAGACCTACAAAGGTTGTAGACGCCAGGAAGTTGCTTCTTCAGCATTGACATAACTGCGAATGGCCACTAAATGAGGCAGTTGCTAAAAGAGGGCCACCTGTCCAATTAGGGCCTTGTGAGCTTCTAGAAGTCGTGGAGTATGTTTAGAGCTCCGTCTAGAGGAATGTGGAAAAGCAGGGGCCCAAGGTGGCAACCCCTGAAGCGTGTTTCATTCTTTTCACACACAAATGTTAGTCTAATGAAGAGAAGGACCAGGGGAGACATGATAGCTGTCTTCCAGTATTTGAGGGGCTGCCACAGAGAGGAGGGGTCAAGCTATTCTCCAAAGCACCCAAAGGCAGGACAAGAAGCAATGGGTGGAAACTGATCAAGGAGAGATTCCACCTGGAAATAAGGAGGAATTTTCTGACAATGAGAACGATCAACCAATGGAACAGAAGTTGTGGGAGCTTTATCACTGGAAGCTTTCAAAAAGAGATTGGACTGCCATTTGTCAGAAATGTTGTAGGATCTCCTGCTTGGGCGGGGGGTTGGACTAGATGACCTACAAGGTCCCTTCCAGCTCTGTTAATCTGTTAAGACCCCATCCTCACAAGCGAGAGCTATTCAGCTATTTTTAAATACCCAGAGAAGGACACCATGTGGTCAGGGCCATAGGTCTGCTCCGTGGACATCTGTGCAAAGCATCTGAAGGAATATTTTGCAAAGCAGGTTGGCACGAGCCAAGAATGAGTGTGAAGCTTGTGCCCATCTGCTTGGCATCCCTTTGGATCGTTGCAGAGCCCCAGGGCTTAATAACTATCTGGTTCCCTTGTTTACTGGCTAAGATGCCTCCTCAAGAACTGTGGCGGTGAGTCCCAAAGCAGGAGCTTTTAAAGGGTGATGCCCAGCGGGAGCCTTTCCCTTTTTAGAGTGTCCTTGATCACCCAAGGGAGATGCGTTGCCCAGAAGAAGAAAACAGCTGGTGGAGAGAAGCAAGATTTACTTCTTGGCTGGAAACTCTTTGTGAATGTTTGTGGATTAATGCAGAAATAAAAATAATAGTGATTCACATGTACCATCCCATCTCCAGAACATCTGGCAATGGAATCTTCTGCCAAAGCTGCTGGAGGCTGAAAGGAGAGAGGTTTCAGACAGAAAAAGTCTCTTTGATGGAACTCTGAAAGGGTTCAAGGTGGGATCAGTGGAAATCCAGCAATTACCTTCATTCATCCCCGTTTCACTCTTTTGGCTGCCAAGCATTTTCCTTCTTAGAAGAAACATCTACCCAGGGGCACCCAGCCCACAAAGGAAGCTAGCAGATATCACGAAGCCAGGAATTTTATCTCACTCAACGTGTTTTCCACCGCTAGTTTAACCTCCCTCTACAAACTAATGAAATTTAAAAAAAAATGGAAGGGAAAGGAAAACACGAGTTCCTGTTTGTATATCCAGACTTCATGTCCCGTCGTGACTATGCAGCTCTACTAATGGCCTCGCCTGTCTAGAAATGCCGCTCAATTCACAGGATGAGAGGTAGACCAGGCCTTGGAAGTCTTCTCCTAGAAACACTTCTAGAGCAATTTCCTTCTGGATACAAGAAGTACAGAAGAGAGTGAACCGCCCACCCCCAAAGAGATGGACTATTCCATCTCTTCTGGAAGATCAACCCCTACAGATGGGGATTACAGTCCAGCCTAGAAACTGGGGAGGGAAACTGCCCTGGAAAATTGGATCTATTGTCCCAAATTTTTTTCTTAAAAACTGTTCCAAACGTGGCCATTGATCCATTCGCTAACTGAGCCACTGACACACTATGATTAGTTGCTAATTAAACTTGTATGCATTTGCTGTTCTTTCAGGCTTCTTTGGCTTTTCTGGAACTGCAGCTACCCTGGTCTTCCCCTCCTGTTTCCCTCTGGAGAGCTCCCGGTATCTTCTCAGTAGCGTCTGAGCCTTTTGGAGAAGCCATCCATTCTTGGGCGAAGGAGACGCTTTGAAGCGTTTTCTCCTCCTGCAGAAACTGTTCAGTGGGACCCTCTCTAGACCTCTTCAAGTGTCTCTTGAAATTTTCATTGTGCTTGGGATACATTCACGTCTGAACTATGACTGGGCCTCCAAAATGTAACATACATCATGGCTTGTTCAATAAATGAGGTGTCAAGGTTACCCTTTGCTTCAATTGTGGGTGACCGTTCTTTATTTTATTTACTGGGAGAGGCTCTCTTTGCAACGAGCCAAGCGGAAGACAATGGAGACACCCCTATTTAAAGTTCAACATTCCTTGTTTTTATCCAGCTGAAAGCCATACTTAGAAAAAAAAAACCTCACTGAGCTTATTAGAGGCAATTTTCAATTTATTCTACCTTCTCGGAGCTATGCAGCATTTTAAACACAGGCGGTTATCCATTTCATGAACAAAAGTCAGAGAAGATTACTTATCTGCATTAACTGTATTTAATTTCAGGGCTTTCTGACTCATAACTTTAAAATGAAGAAAAAGAGGAAAGAAATATATAACTGCTCTTTCTTTTTTTTTCTTTTTTTTTAAAAAAAGCTTCTCTGCAGCGATTATATAATGTGTCAAAGTGTGCTTTAATTCTCGTTCTTAGAGGTTAAGGAACAGCTATGGTGGAGAGGCAAAGACATTCTCACTTCAATCCATTTGACATTTCAGGTGTAGTGTGTGCTTGCTTAAAATATCTTCAATTCTTATTAAACAAGAGATTGGCAAAGCAGCGGGAATTAGGGGATCAACTGGCCGGCAGTCCCTCGGCAAGGTTGTTTGGCAGCAAAGGAGTGACGGGGGCAGAGAAAACAGCTCCACAACCAGGGTCACACCGCTGCATGCATTTCAAGTGGCTACACCTTCACAAGGGCATCGCAGAACTGAAAACTTCAGAAAAGGAGACACCCAAGCAACATCCCCAAGCTCCAGGCGATGACACACTGACAGATGTATCTAAACTCACACGTGGTTCAGAGAAACAAGAGGGGGAAGGATTTGGTTCCTTGGCTGATCATGCCAGAACCCAGCAGAAGTCAAATGGGAAGGACTTCTTCCCACAGCACCAGTCTCATCACGGCACTGGTTTCTAGCCGGCCACAATCACCGCCCACCTGGACATCTTGAAAAGGGGGACAGACTCACAAATGGAGGAAGGGAGCCAAGGCTATTTTCTTTTGTGTTGCTATGTGTTGTATTGTGTTCTTTTGTGTTGTATTGATAGGCCTCAACCCACCAGCACTAAGAAAGCTGCATCTGTCTCACGTCCTACTTGTGAGCTTCTCCAGGCATTGTCTGGTGTGCAAAAACAGGAATCTGGGCCAGCCGAGTCTCAACAGTGTCAAACACTCCAAAAAGACCATTATGTAGAGTGTCAACATCTCATAGTAGACCAGCGAGGAGAAGTCAATGTGAAACTGCCCTAGATGGCATGTCTTTGTCTTCCAGTAATTTAGAGTCGTGAAGGAGGTCTTACTTTAGGGTGCATTATTATAACAGACTCGTGAATTTTGAGATTTTCTGGGCCTGCTGCTTTTTATGGATTGTGCTGTGCCCCTGGGAAGGCCAGTTGCAGACCCAGAGCATCTTCAGGAACAGCTGCACATCTGGACCCAGCACCCAGCAAGAGGAAAGGGTTACTGCAGACGAGGAGACCAGCCAAAACAAAGGCCAGACCTTGGAAACGAGAAGAAGATTCTGCGCAATGTACAGAATTAAAGTGGCCACTCGTGACATCTGCAAGCTGCCAGTAGCCACTTAATATAATCAACTTTCAGATGGAACGATGAATCAGGACAAGCTCACTTTCAATAAAATGACAGGAAATGCCAGCTGCTTTTTGCTGTATTACAGTCGCAGAAACGGCGTCTGGCAGTTCAGTCGAAGGGCAGCGTGGAACAGGAGCTTCCAAATTACAGAGCCCTTTGCGGCTCCAACAGGATGCTCTGCCCAGTTTCTTCAGGAGCAAAAACTGGAACTTGGAAGAAGCTCGAGGAAGGAAGGACGGAAGGTTGCACACACTTTTTAAAAAGAATGTTACTGCAAGTTATTTTTAAAAGAAGACAAAAATGATGTAAAGAAAGGAAAAAAGGGGGGGAAAAGAGATGGAAGCTAAAAATGGAAGAAGAATGGGGGAAGAAGCAAGGCTGGCTGGGGAATTCTGGGAGTTGTCATCCATCTTAAAGTTGTCCCTGGTCTAGACAATTTCTCTAGTAGCAAATGCCAACCATACATCATTTTCACCCATTTTATGATGTTACACTTTCCAAACAAGTTCTCCCCAGCCTCCCCAAGCCTCCTCAGGGCTACACGTTCCAGGATTCCCCTTCCTCCGATGGCTACTGGGAATTGTTGAGCTAATCCCGACATCCCCTGGAGGTGATTGATCAAAGGCTCTTCCTCCTCAGAGGCCTCCAACTCATCATCCCGCAACAGTTTTCTGAGCTCCACAACAGTAATTTGTAGGGCTGAAAACACAGACCAGACAAGTCACACTGCTGAGTGTTATGTCAACCTGCAGGCTGGAAGGGTCAGCCTGCCCAGTGAGCCCCCAGCAAGAGGGGAGAAACTCTCATACCAAGCACCCCCTTTTCATCCCCCATAGTGGGCACTGCTTCTGAGGCAGTATCGCATCCTCTAGGCAAGGGAGAGGGCCAGGAGAGAGATGGCTAGGGAAGACGGACCAGCAGAGCGATACAGGTTGCTCACACGGATAAAGATTTAGAGGTTCACGGGAAAGGGGCCTCCTCCCCTTGCCATTAAACATGGGGGAGAAAATGGTCCAGGCATTGACTCCTTAATTTTAGGTTCTCAACTAAACTTAGAGGGCCTGTGGGGTGCTTGATGCCCGCTGGTTGTTTTATTGCAGACATTTCATTACCCACCTAGGTATAACCTCATCAGTGCTAGCCAGGATCTGGGGGGAAGCTTCTGTCTTAACCTTCACTGTAACCTTAACCAACCCATACAATGACCAAGAGCTCTGAGAGGTTTGCTTGGTGGATTATTAGTGGCTACAGATGGCTAAGGAAACCTACAGAAGGCTGAGGCTGCCCAGGAGGGAGGAGATGTGGACCTCCAGGCCAGACACACACACCCTGCAACCCCCCCACCTCCCCCACCCCCCTGGCTAGGCAATGAGCAAGGAAGAGAACCAGGAAAAGTCAGAGTCGAGCAAGAAGGAAGGAAGAAGAAGAGCAGCAGCAGCTCTTAATGGGATGGTTTTCCTAGATTAAATCCTCCTACACATGATCTTGGAACAAATGTTACACAACAATCCAGGAACAAAGCCAAATATTGGTGTTCTGCCTAATGAAAAAACACCGCCACCGAAGCGGCCAAAGTGAAATGGCTGTTCAGCATCTCAGCTTCCCAATAAAGAGAATAAATGCATGTTTGTTGACAGAGCCTGATTTTTCCTCGGTTTCATCATTTTTCACTCATTAGAGATTTTCCTGTCAATATTGTGGCTCTCGGGCTAATTCTTGGGCAGCCCTCATGGCAATTGGCGTTTCAGATGCTCTCCTGATCTGTGGGTCAGAGCATCAAGCCCAGGAAAAGGAGCCGAGAGAGAAACAGGGGCCACTGGCCTTTTTCGGCCCCCTTGAAAGGAATCGCCCAAAGACGGACTTTACATCACAGGTGGTCCTTCATTCAATGGCTCAATGGGAAAGAAACCAACTCATACAATGACCAAGAGCTCTGGGAGGTTTGCTTGGTGGATTATCAGTGGCTACAGATGGCTAAGGAAACCTACAGAAGGCTGAGGCTGCCCAGGAGGGAGGAGATGTGGACCTCCAGGCCAGACACCCCCTGCCCTGCAACCCCCCCACCCCTCCCACCCCCAATGGGAAAGAAACATTTGGACACATCTGGGGGGGGCCTCGCTGTACTGATGCATCTCACTGTCAAAAGCCAAGCTGTGGCTGACTCATTATTTTACATGTTGCCATATTTCTACTCCATCGATCCATCCTGCAGGGATATTATTAAGCATTTATTATTATTTTTTCCTCACTGCTGATGCACGAGCTAATACTTCCTTTGCAGAATTTCACTCTAATGAAAAATCCCTACCAACTTCTCATTACCTGAACTAACAGGAAGGATTACAGGAGAAAGAACACCAGAGTGGAATCCCTGATCCCAGCAAGAGATCACCCCAGTATCCCACATCCCTGTTCAGACAACCCAATGGGAAAGGAAGCAAACCACCTCCGGAGCCAGTTGGTTCTGCATTGTCCACCTCTTTCTGGAAGAGCCAATTTCCCGTAATGTTAGGTCAAAATCTACTCCTGCCATTTTCTTTTGTGAACATGAGCTCGCTCTACTTCGGGCCCAGCTACAAAACACCCCCTTTGAAGGTGGGATCTTGACTGCTCTTCGTCTTTTCTTTCCTTTCCTTCTAGGATGTAGTTTCCTGCCACTTCACCCACCTGGTTATCTTCTAAATCCTTCTCTGGATTTGGTTCATCTTATCGTACTTCCATTTTAAAACAGCAATTCTTGATGCTGAGGTCTGTAGATTAGAAGTGGCACAAAGAGGAAGCTGGAATCCGAATTGTTCGCCCCTAAACCAGGGGTCTTTATAGTAAGAGGGGACCAGACTGGCTCTATTCACAGTTATCACTTTCCCGTCCCTGGGCTGGAGGGATGAAGAAGCCGGAAGCCGGGAAGGTATCTGGACCATCAACAGAAAGCTCTCAGATGATGAAGAGGGGGCTCAAGAGATGGAGAAAATCAAAGCATCTCTTTCAGGAACAGCCTCCAATTCCATGCAGTCTGTTTAACTGAAAAACTAATTCTAATTGAACTGCTTTTGCCAACGCCAAACAATCGTTCTACAATCTCCATCACAGAATCAGTAAGGAAAGGCCCAGCTACGAGGCCCCTCCATCTCCAATTGGTCAAGATGAAGTAGCCTTCAGCAAAAGGTTTAGACCCTTCATCCGATTTTGGACGTGCAGCTAGCTGATGAAGAGAGGGCTGGGCTACTGGTGAGGCAGGCCTCTCTTGACTATGAAACAAGCACCTGAGGTTCTAAGATTGCTGAGTTTTCTGAAAAATGTAGGTCCTGGAGATCTTCACCTGGTCCTCTCTTGCTTCCTCTCCTTATATTGAGCCAGGACAATGTTCTCTGCTGTGCCACCTGCCAATTCTGATCCACTGATAAAATAAATGGGGAAATAACAATTTTGTGGTGCAGATTGAAGTGTGTGTGTGGTGGGGGGGGGGGGGAAACCAGACCTGAATGCAAATACTTGAAGAGCTGTTCCGAGTACAGTAATTGCTCTAAAGAGAAGATTAGCACCAGGCACACTTTTTTTCCCACCCATAATTTAACTTACAGTAGGCTCCGATATTTCCTCCTCCTCCTCCTCTTCCTCCTCCTTTTCTCTTGCAACAGATAAGCTAATCATTGTATTCTTTCCTCCAGAGTTTTGCCAAAAGAGAAATCTTTTTCTGCAAGCAATATCAGCTTGCGTTTGAAAAGATACAAAAAAAGACTAATGCATGAAATAAAATTTGGATTCAGTTACTAAAAGCACCAACCTGCTTATCAATCTAAAAGCAGCATCTTTAAAGGTCAGGAGAGAAAGAAAATCAGATACTCATTCTCATTCCCAGCAAACAGGGGCTCCCTGCTTAGAAAGCCTCACTAACGTGACCTTTCCCTCACAAAGAGAGTCAGGTCTCTCTCTCTCTCTCTCTCGCACATACACACTCACTTCCACCCCCTTTGCAAAGTAAATGTGCCCCACGCACAGAAAAGCATCTTCTGTACATTTTCCACAGCACGGGTTGTTTTGGGGTAGCAAACAGAGCTCTGTCTGGAGCATTCCGAATCTTCACATTGACCTCTGGGGGGAAATGCTGGCTGCCATTCATTTCTTCCTTAGGGATTGGCCAGAATTGAACGGATGTCAGACCCCAAACCAAGAATGACACGTGGTGATCCTTCCAAGCCCAGTTCTCTATTGTCTCACACCTGTAAACAAGATCTTGCCAGACTCCACTATTTGCATTTACCGTATACTTTGAGAATTATTAGGAAGGGGCTGTCCCCACCCTCTTTCTCTCACATGCAACATCCTGACTGATGTTCTGTCCCCGTCCCACACGCACACACACCAACAGACGTCCAAGAGTTAAAAACCAAACCAGCCGACAAAATCCTTTTCCTTATGATAACGGAACTTGGCAGCAACCTAGTGGCTGCCTGCCAAAAGTTTATTACTCACGAAGAGATAACTTCTCTCCGCTTCTGGTACATCAAAGTAAAATGTTCAATAATTACAGAGTAACTTAAGTCCAAATATAATCCAGCAAAGTCTATAGCAAAAGTCTGGCAATGCAGAATGGCGTGGAAGCTTTCAGCTTTGTTCGTCACAAGGCTTGACTGGCCACCACGCTCCCTTTTATACCCTGTGGGGTGTGGTCCAGTGACTCAGCTTAATCTCTGGCACGCCTCTTCTTCTGTTGTGCGCGCTTATCTCTGTGACGCTGCCGAGGATCCAGCCAAGACTCATTTCCCTCATCACTGTCCACCTGTGGCTGCGTGGACATGCTTGGCCCTGGCCCTGGCCCTATCTCTTGACCTTCGGCAGACACCAAAGGCATTGCCAGAGAGGAGGGTCCTGGAGAGGGAGGCTTGGCCAACTCCTCTCCTTCACTCTCGGAGTCCTCTCCTGCCGATGACACAGGTTCAGGTAACGGAGCCACAACAACTGAGTTGCCTCTTACTGATAATGAATTGCACCCCTCACCGCTGGGAAACAACCATCCCATCCAAGAACATTCACCGCTGGAGCACCAACTGGACCCACAGAAGTTGCCTGTCCCCAACTCCACATCTATGGCCTCCATAGATGCGCACAACATCCTCTTCTGCCTGCTCCCAGCCCACAGCGGCCACAACAGAAAGAAAAGCAGGCACGGAACGAAGGAAGGAAAGTGTTGGCTGCCTCCTCCTCAACTCTGGAATCAGGGACTTGCAAAGGAGAAGAAGCGGAGCCACTTCCCAAGGCAACTCCGGGACCTCTTTTCTCACCAAACCTGCCCAAGGAGCGATCCCGCCCAGGAGCAGGAAATGCAGAGCTATCTGTAAACCACGAGGAATCTATTAGTTCACATGGTGGTGCCTAGGTGTGCCTCGCCCCAGCACAGACTCTTCCCAGAGGAGGGCAGCAGGACAGCAGCCGGGCTCCATCCAGCAAAATTTCCCTACTTTTTTGGAAAGGAGATGACTGTCTGGCTTAATTACCGTTCCTGAGACAGATGGCCACTCTTGCTTAGAAAACTTTCCTTCTGGAGTCAACAAGTCGCCTCATCTTGTGTGCAAATTGAGCTCCATATGTTCGTGAATAATTGACTGCAAGATCAGTCGTCCCAACCGACTGGATACATTCACACATCGGGGCGAAAAAAGGCCTGGCATGGAATGGAAATTTTGCAAAAAAGCCCCAGAGCTTTCTTATGTTGTGGCTTTGCTTCTCTCAGAACCAGCTGCATTGTTATTGACTTCTGCCAAGGCTCGGTGGCTGCATTTGGGTTTCTCAATCCCATCTTGGCAGCTCGTTGCAAGTCAGGTTGGCCAGCTCTCCTGGCCTCGGCCTGCAGGCAGGTCCTCCTGGAGGAAGCCCCTGGGGTAGAGACCTTCTCTCGTTCAGTGATGGAGGCTGTTCCTGGAACTGGGTCTGCAGGGCCGTGTCACGCTTGGAGCCCTGGCCACTTCCATCTCAAGGAAGAAGACTCAAAACCTCATGGATTTCTCTGTCACCAGCTCTCTCTAAAAAGGGGGGCATTTTCTTCAGGAAAGGAAGCAAACTAGGATGCTTGAGGGAAAAACTGCTGCTATCCCAGAAACGTGACCCCAAACCTCTCAAGGGCTGCCTCTCCCCAGATGTCTGGAGAGATGCTTTTGAAAGGTCTATCCCAAACACTGAATTGTGTTAGATATTTTGAAAGGAGGACAACAGTGTCCCAGTGGCAAAGACAAAACTGGGAGATGTGATATCCCTGAACTACGAAATCTCCAGAACTCAGGAGGGTACTAAGGCATTGTAAAACATTAAGGCTTGGAGGCATCATGTTTGGTTATCTCCATGTTTCTGTTTAAGGCAATAATCATAGAGACTTCAAAGCATCGTTTTTGGGATTCCTGCTTTAATATAATTTTCAATTCAGTATGAAAAATTTGGCCTGGTTCTTGCTGGAGTTGGTGTGTCTCATGGAGCAAAGCCTTAGAAGAACAAGATACCTTCAGAAAAAACCCATCAACTTTCTCATCAGTCCCATTGGTGGACGTGAGAAAGACCATGGAGAAATGTCTATGAAGATTCTCCATCCTCCAGGTCATGGTTGTCCCAAAGGTGTTTTCTTTAAGAGGCAACTGGACTTTCTGGTTTTTCTTTGAAGACGTTTCGCTTCTCATCCAAGAAGCTTCTTCAGCTCTGACTCTTAAGACCCACCATCAAGTCAGAGCTGAAGAAGCTTCCTGAATGAGAAGCGAAACGTCTTCAAAGAAGAACCAGAAAATCCAGTTGCCTCTTGAAAAAAAGCATCTTTGGGACAACCATGGAGAAATGGACTCTTTTGCTTGAGTTGCTGGAAGTGAGAGGACACAACAAAACTCAGCAACACCTACAACTCTTCAGTCATACAGAAATGGAAGCTTCCTTGCTTGGGTTAGGAAATGTTATACCAACCCTGGAATGAAATAACATTCAGCTTAATATTTAAACACTTACAGGCAAAAAAAGAGACACGTTTAGGAATAATCTGTTGCATAAAACCCCTCATAATTCTCTTCTGATTGAAAATGAGAAATTCACATTAGCTACTTTAACGGCACTTCTTTTGGCAAATGTAGCCATTTTTCATTTCACCCAAGTTAAAATTAAGCTATAAATAGGGAAGGAAAAACATGCCAGATGATTTAAATGGGCAAAAATAACTGGCTGTTCATATTGTGTGAATACTTTTAGAGTGAATTATTGCTGGCTTCAGTTTCTCTTCTGCAGGATCTTAAAAATAAATCGGTGCGTGGCCCACATTGGCACACCTTTTCCTTGGAGGGGAGGTGGAAAGAGACTGGACTCCTCTTCAACTGATGCCCACGGATGGGTTACTCAGCTGGACCTTCTCAGGTGCTGGATCCCAGGAAGAGATGGTGCGGGGGTCCCGATGCTTCAGCCATTCCCACCCAAGGCTTCCCCTTGGAAGCTGCCCAAGCAACCTCTCTGTCTTTCCAAAGATGAAAAGCCTTTTCAAGAGTTGTAAGGCAGCCAATTAACTCTCTTTTCAAGAGGGTGCAGGAAATGACACCCACCCTTTCCTTCTACTCCAGGTAAACTAGTGCAAAGTAGCCTTAACAACAAGAATTAGTCTTTGCCTTGAGAAATCTTCCAGGGGAAAGAATCAAGGCTGGTTGTAAGGAAGGTCACCCTGGCACACCAAGCTTGGGCACTGCTAACCCTATCCCACTGGGTTCAAAGCAGTGGTGAAATCCAATTTTTTTTACTACCGGTTCTGTGGGCGTGGCTTGGTGGGCATGGTGTGGCTTGGTGGGCATGGCAGGTGAAGGATATTGCAAAATCCCCATTCCCTCTCCACTCCAGGGGAAGGATATTGCAAAATCCCCATTCCCACCCCACTCTGTGGCCAGCCAGAGGTGGCATTGGCCGGTTCTCCGAACTTATCAAAGTTTCCGCTACCAGTTCTCCAGAACCTGTCAGAACCTGCTGGATTTCACCCCTGGTTCAAAGTCTGCCTTTTTTGAAGGAACTCAATTGTCACATTGGGTTGCTGGGACCAACAAAGGAGAGTATTTGTAGCTCGGGGTTGTATTGAGGGGTCCTTGGTGCCCTTTGAGCTTGGTGGTTTTCTTGGAGACGTTTTATGACGCAAACTAGGTAGCATCATCAGTGCTAGTGTTGATGTTATTGCACTGAAGTTGTAGCACATCAGTTGCCCTGATGATGTTACCTCCTTTGGGTCATGAAACGTCTGCAAGAAAACCACCTGGTTGCAGAGAGCAACCAGGACCCCTCTGAGTTGCTGTAGGCCAGGTTGGTGAGAACCAGGAAACATTTCCTATCTCCCTTCTAAACTCCACAGACGTTCAAGGGCTCCAGTCAGCAGCCACCACACCTGGCAAGTGTGCACTGCCACCAACACAATGTCAGACCAAGCTACACACTGTCAGCCTTCATGGGACGGGATCTGCCAAGCAGAGGGCCAGAACCTCCCGTGTTACAAGCCACGTAACTATGACTGCTGCTGAAACTGAATATGGCCTCCAGGTGTTCCCTCCAAGACCCAGGGAGCTGCCCCGAGCTCTGCCCGGCTGCCCATCCAGTCCATCCTGTGATCTGAGGGACCTGAACCCGTGCCAGCCCCACCCATTTCCTCTCCTGGCACCCTCCTCCAAGCTGGCTCGGTGGTGAAGGGCAGCGCCATGCAGCAGAGGGAGGGAGGCACAAAAGCTTTTCCCAGTTGGAATTTGCAAGAGAAGGCTGTTGGTTTCTTAGTAGGCGTCGCTGCTTAGAAGAATATTATGTACAAATTGCCTAGTTAGAGTAATAAATGCGGGGTTCACATCATGTCAAACATGCCCAATCCAGGGATCTGCACCCCAGCTCGATGAATCTTTGCCTGCCAGGAGATAAACTTAAGTAAATAATGTTTGCCATCAACTCCAAATGAAGAACGACAGTCAAATTTTATAATCATCTTCACCGCTTCAGGCCTCACTTTATTTTCTCGGGCTCATGACCCGGGGGTTACTATAGCAACTAGGAAATCCTACCTTCTCAGACTCCTGCATTTACATTCCACGTGGCTGATTTCTTTGAGGAATTAAACCAATCACGGACCTCTATCCTCCAACTAAGAATTTAGGATTATCTTACAGAAACAAGGATCAAAAGGCTTTATCTAAAACACGCAATACAAACCTAATTTGACAGTCCATTTAAAAAAAAAACAGACTCGCCATGGAGCAAATAAGCTGCACTTCCTATCCAGCTCTGCAACGGTGGCACTTTGGCCAAAGCGACTCACTCCGCAGAGCTGAACCAGGACAGTTTCTCCCTTAATTGATGGTTTTCTAAGGCTGATGGTTGAGTGAGGAGGAGAGCAACAGTTCCAGAAATTTGGCAGACAGAAATGATGGGAGAACTCTGTGGAACTCAGTAGCAGCCCCTAAGACGTCCTGGGGCATTTCTCTGACATAAGGAGCCATAACTTTACAAATAACTTCACACGGGAAGCCATAAGCTACCAAGTGGGAACCTTTTGATCACGGAAGCCCCCTGATGATAAAGAAGATCAAAAGACATCCCAGGTCCCTGCGCAATTTGAAACACTGCTTGGTCCTAGAGATGCCAAGGAGTTCTGGGCTGCTTAACCTGCTTAATTTCCCTCCATTTCCCTTAATGTTCCCTACCCTACAGATTCCTTATGTCCCTTGAGGCACATGGATGTATAAACTAAGCATCCATCAACAGGCCTGACTTCATGAGAAACAGACACTCTCCTTTCCAACCGCTTCCTGAAGGATTCGGCTGCTTCGCTTCTATCCCCAAGAGAACTGACCTCCATTTCTTCTGGGCACAAAGTAATAGAGTTCTCACACCCCCTCCCCCTTCAAACATGAAACCTCACTGAACTGGCAACCGGAGACCCTCAAGAAATTACATTCTCTTCTTGCTACTTTTCTGACTCTTCACCAACTTGAAGTGCAGAACATCTGAGCTCCTTGCTTGGTTCAGTCGGTTGTGTCCAACGCAACAGGGGCTTGGCTGAGTTATTTTCAGGAGCTGGGCTCTTGATCTACCTACTGCACGTCAGCCTTAGAGAAAGCAGGATACAAAGCTAGAAATGCTGAAAAAGCAGGATTCTTCAGGTCTTTGAGGATGCCCCAGTTTTGGACTCCTGTGATGGTTGGTCTTCTGGAGAGGCTGTATCCTTCACCTGCACTCTTGAGGGTTTTTTTTTCTTGTTTTAAAAAAGGGACCAGGCAACAAACGAGGCACTTCTCTATCAGCTGCCATGATATTTATATCCTCCCAAAGGCCAGCCATCAACCAGAGGAGCGTCTTAGATGCACGGACATTTCCTGTTGCAGCCTTTGATGAAGAGAGCCTGCTCTCTAGTAATGAAATTCATAAAAGCTAAACCCATCATTACTGAGCTAGAGGCATGCAAGAGTTTAATTTGGTTAATGCACTTTTTATTCATTATGGGTTCTTTATGAAAGACACCCAGCCTCACTTGCAGAGTGCATTGCTTAATTACCCATGCTTCTCTTAAAAAGGGAGGGGGGGAGGGAGGGAGAGAGAGGAAGAGGAGAGAGAGAGAGAGAGAGAGAGAGAGAGAGAGAGAGAGAGAGAGAGAGAGAGAGAGAGAGAGAGAGAGAGAATTTAAGTTGTCCATCAATACTCCATGCAGGGCAGAACTATGATCGATTGATGTAGTGAGTAATGCACAGTTAGAATGTCAAAGGAAGTTAGCATCATGCTGTTGCATTAGAAAGACTTAAAGAGTATATATTAAGCGAGACAATCAAACTCATTTCAACACTCTCTACATTCTCCCTCTCTTCCTATTGATTTGTGTGCTGGGTTCTGTACAAGGGACAGGGCTAAGGCAGCACAAATCTATTGGATGAGTGTGGAGAAGCATTTCCCAGGCCCTGGGACTCAACTCCTCTGTTGCGCACAAGAGAGAGGAGAGATGAGGAGATAAACAAACAGGCAAATAGCGATGCAGACAATCTCTGCTCCACCTACTCCAGGTAGATAGTTCTGTTCTTGAATTCAAAGAAAAAAGCACCCAGGCCCTGGACCGCTGGAGGTAGTATGGAAGAGCTCAGCAGAAAAGGTCTTGCCATTTAAACGAAGAAGAAAACCTACTCAAAGGACGTAACAGCTGCAAAACCACCCTCATAAAATGAACAAGATGTTTAAGTCTAATCTTGATATGCCCCATCATCAGCCAGGAGCAAGACAAGAGCCTTGACGAATGAAGGCAAATACATGTCTCCCTGTCCCAGAATAGTGTTGCAGGCTCCAATCTGGGCTGGTCACCGGGACCAGAGGTTTATTCTTCCAAGCTTTCAGTTTCGTGCTGGAGCCCATCCTCATGATTCGTCAACCTCTGGTCCCGGTGTACTGACTCAGATTGGATCCTGTGAGAGCTTTTCCTTGAAACATTTCAAAAGGACAAATTGAATAAGTAAATGAACTTCAGCACAGAGGTTGGCATTAGTAGAACCTGCCCAATGGAGGACCAAGCAATGAATAAAAGGTTGAGCTATCCAGGAGCCTGGATAGCTCAACAGACAGAGCTCTGTAATTTAACACCAGCTGTCTGCAATTAAAGTAAGATCGAATCTTGCCAGGCTCAAGGTTGACTCAGCCTTCCATCCTTTCTAAGGTAGGTGAAATGAGGACCCAGTTTGTGGGGGCAATAAACTGACTTTGTATAAAATATACAAAAGTATGAAGGCTATTGCTTAACACATTGTAAGCCGCCCTGAGTCTCCAGAGAAGGGCGGCATATAAATCAAATTAAAAGAGAGAGAGAGAGAGAGAGAGAGAGAGAGCTGGAGCACATCAAAGAGACAGAGAGAAGAAAAAAAGAATCCTTCCCTCCCTCCCTTTCTTCTTTTGGCTGCCTCTGGATGTCTGCACACCCACAAAGCTGACCTTGGACATGTGTCCAAGTCACGATGTGACTGATGGAACTGTTCCCAAGTAAAGGGGGCTTGTGATTTCCAACAAGAGCTGCATTGAAGTTGGAAGCTCCGAGGGAGCTGGAGGATTCCCATCTTTTACCCCAAGCTCACCCAACTTTTCCTAGCAAGTATCAAATTGTCTTGAAGGCCTGGAAGTAAAAACCAGGCAGCATAAGTGGGACTCGGAAGACCTTCTCCTTAAGTTTCTTTGCTTTTGTGCATTTTCTAAACAGGGATGGATTTTCGTGGTTGATCAGCAAGCTCTCCAAAGTGAACCAACTGGCTAGCTTTGCCTCACCCAGGGAAAGGAAGCAGCCACACCCGCCAGTCAGGCAGGGACAGGCGGCTTCTTGAAGAAGATGGACCACTGGCCTCCTGAGGATGGAGATGATGGTGGTTGCTGTGGCCCTCTTAGACAGACTTGATTTCAGGGGCTTCATGAACGACTCCCCCATTTTAGCCATGCCCTGATCAAGGGAACTTAAAAAGCTGCTGCCACTTTATGCCAGAATATAGAATAACAGAGTTGGAAGGGAGCTTGGAGGTCTTCTAGTCTAACCCCCTGCCCAGGCAGGAAACCCTACATCACTTCAAACAAATGGCTGTCCAATCTCTTCTTAAAAACTTCCAGTATTGGAACATTCACAACTTCTGGAGGCAAGTTGTTCCACTGATTAATTGTACTAACTGTCAGGAAATTTCTCCTTAGTTCTAAGTTGCTTTTCTCCTTGATTAGTTTCCACCCATTGCTTCTTGTTCTATCCTCAGGTATTCCCACAGTATTGCTATGGTAGCAATGCAGAAATTGGGAACAACTGTGAGATCTTGTACTTCCAATCTGGCCCTCCGGATATTCTGCCCGCAAAGCTCACCTGGATCAAGACTGAACCAGGTGAGAGGACACCAGGCAGTCCAAAGACGGGAGCAGAGAAGAGGGGAAGGGATTCATTTCATAGACAAACCCCAAGCCTCTTTCGACAGGGAACTCGAGAGAAACGTGATTGGAATCCTTGGGCAGATTCCAGTAAAATGGTTGCTAGGGGGAAGACAGGGGACAGTCAATTAAGAAAAGTGTCAACCGCAACAAGCAAATAAATAAATAAATAAATATTCAACCTAGCAACTAATCTGTAAATCTTCCTCCAACTTAAGACATCACTCATGAAGAAGGTGAAGGATAAGACGGGGTCCTTCTCACCTCTCTTTTCTAATGCCGACAGCGACTTGCTATCTCTTCGCTAATCTCCCAAATAAAGAGAGAAAATTAAATCAATAGCTCTCCTCCCATTTGGGGGCCTGCATTTTTGTAAGCTCGTCTGTCTCTGTGGGTGCGTTTGCATATGTGTACATATCTACGTGGGCCCATTTAGAACTAAATCGGGGGGGGGGTGTCAAACCAGGGGTGAAATCCACTTACCTTCGCTACCAGTTTGCAAATGGGAGTGCGCTTGCACATGACACCTTTGTGCATGCACAGAGCATCAAAAACGGGACGTGATGACATCCGGGCGGGTGGACGGAGCCTCCCGTCGCCAGCGCTACCGTTTCAGTCGAGGCGGATAGAACGGGCTGCATTTCACTGCTGGGTCAAACTCGAGGCCTGTGGGACGTATCTGACCCATGGGGTGCTTGAATCTGGCCTGCAGGGCCACCCTGGAAACACCGAAGGACTGGCCTGCAGCGCCAGTGAAAACGGAGCTCGGGAGGGCTGCTGGCAGAAGGTTGCGTGAGGCCGTCGCAGCCTCCCGAGCTCCGTCTTCACTGGCGGAGGCACCATGGGCCTCTACAGGCGCCCCCAAGACGAGTGATGTCGAGCTGGCCACGCCCACCCGGCCCCCAAGATCAAACACAACCGTGATTCAGCTCTCAATGAAATTGAGTTTGACAACCCCTGATCTAAATTGATGGAGGGGGAAAGGTTCAACTCTTATTTTTCACTCCAAAATCAGGAGAGAAAGAAACAGATGAAAAAAAATTGCTTTGACAATATTACCTGGAGAGGCTGACCTGTTCTGCTGCCCCTATAATCCTCTCCACAACCTCCAAGCGCCCCTCCCCCTTCCTTTGGTTGACGGGTCTTCTGCTGTCCTGCTTAAGCCACACATCTAAACCCACCAAACAGAAGCCGTGAGAAAGGTCACCCCACCTCCCCACCGTCTCCTGAACAAACCCAGACCCACCGAGGACTCAAATCATTCACACTCCCTGGTTTATTTAAGCAGCTCCAGTAAATCCCAGCCTTTCCATTTGTTTCACCCTCCAATAAAAGGGAAAAAAGAAGCCCAGTGTGTTAGGTAGGGAAGCTGTAAGGAAAAATAGTTAACCTACACGAAACAAATACTCAGCTACCACTTTCTGGACTAAAAATAGAGGGCTGAGTGATCCTGCAAGGTTTACAACGGATTCTTCGGGGTTTCTACTATGGAATCTGACAAAAACGAAAAGACAAAAATAGCCACTTAGCTATTTATAGATCAAGGCATTTCTACGAATAATTTCAATAAATAAAAACCACCGTTCAGCAACTTAAAGAAAACAACAGGAACAGAGCAAAGGGGAAGATAGAAAAGGAAACCGTGTCAATCAAAACGGAAGCCAGGGTGCCTTCCAAAAATCTTGAATGAACTATGTAAGTAGGTAGTCAAGAAGATGTTGCCCAAAGGTTTTCCTCAAATTATGGGGGGACTTTTCAAAAAAGTGATTACCCCTCTGACCAGGAATTTACCACTGTTTTCAATTCAAGGGCCACACTTAATCCCTCATTGAAATCTCTTGAGACAAAACAAAACAAACAAACAAACAAAAAAAAAAAAACAGGTGGAGAAGATAAAAAGCAAGCCCACAAATATTGACCTTATATTTAAGCAAATAAATACACCTTGGATCCTTCACTTTCCCTGTTCACTTTTTCCCTTCTGTCCAGTAAAGCCACCAGTTTAGGAGGGGCTCCTCGCCAGCTCCTCTTCAAAAGCATGCAAGTGTGAGTAGATCAATAGGTACCACTTCAGTAGGAAGGTAAGAGCGTTCCGTGTGCCTTCGGCGTATAGCCATGCTGGGCACATGACCACGGAAATGTCTTCGGACAACACTGTCTCTCTCAGCCAAGAAATGGAGATGAGCACCCTGCCCTAGAATAGGACACAACTGGACAGGGAAACCTTTACCTTACCTTCCCAAATATTTCAGGTTTGTCTGGTTCAAAAGCACCAACCCTCACCCTCTCTGAACAATAGAAAAAGAACAGAATGGCACATACACTTTCTTCACATAACTTGGCACGCCCATACTGTTAACTGCTCCTGCCCAACTAACTAACAGTTTGAAAGCATGCAAATGCAAGTAGATAAAATAGGTACCACTTGAGATTTGGGCTGTGTATCTTCAGAGAGGCCATGAGAGAGAGAGAGAGGTGGCCAAAGTGGGGGTGGGGGGTGCAAGGCCACCAAATGTGGGGGAGCTTGGGACAAAGAGAGGTTAAGGTGTCCCTGTGGTTTGCTTAGAGGCAATAACAACCATTCTTGCTTTGGCCCTTCGTCATAACCCACAGCTGGGGGCCTCCATCTCTGCCCTTTCTGTGCTAAAAGAAAAACGGACTGACCCCAATGGGGGGGGGGGGTGGCAGAGAAGAACTCGTGGGCAGGAAGCCTCGATTCCAGGCTCAGCTTCGCTGCCTGCTTTCCTAACAGTCCCTGTTTGGTGTTAGGATTTTCCTCTTGGTTACCTGACCCACAAATCAAAGCTGCCAAAAGCAAAGAGCAGAAGGATAAACACCCACGGATCAGCGCTGTGACATCCCCGCCACGGAAGGATTGTCACAACATTTGCCCATCCAGATGTGATGAGCGACAACACTGGGCCAGAAGGCCCAGAGCAGCAATTATCCGTGGTGGGTTTTTTTTCCAGTTCTGCAGTTTCTGCCCATTAATGGAGCATTGCTGGGCGTGGAGCCCCAGGAGACCCCGGGAGGGAAACCCTAACCCTCTCAAGGAGGGCGGGGAGAGAGAGGAGAGGAAAGAGAGAGAGAGAGAGCATGCAGAGGGAACATCAAAAGCCCCGGCAAATAATGGCTGAACAGGGCTTCGTATGAATGCTTGGGTCAATAAAACGGAACTTATATCAATGTTTCATCGTCTCTGAGCGGAATTTTTTTTAAAAAAAAAAATCACAAGGTCTCTAAAATGTGCTTTTCAAAGCCCAGCAGGTTCTCATGTCTCCTGTTCAAGGCTGGAACTGTGGTTTAATGCCAATATATAATAATTGTAAAGAATTATTAAGACGTTTACCCCCTCCTCTGTGTACCTCAGGGCTAAATCAAAGCCCGCAACACCACCATATAAAATTGCTTCTTGACATCCGTGAGGCCAGAAGGATTCAAGCAGGGGAGGTAAAATATGAGACTGTAAGATGGGAGTTGAGCAGTCTATAAAGGCCCCGGCATAGCAAACTTTCATGAACAGACACTGCCAAAGTTTGAGTCTTTATACTTTATGCATTCGTGTTTGAAGTTTTAAAAAAGCCGTAATCTTAAAGAGAGGTTCTTACTGCCAGAAGGAAACATTAGGATGCCTGGAGTCACCAGTCATTTATGTCAGCTTTAAACTTCAGCAGAGGTTAACAAAGCTCATCGGCAGCTTGTCAAATCTGATCTATCGCAGAATTCTGACTGTCTACAATCAGCCAATGGGTGAGAAGCTGGAGGTGATAAGGATCCGCATTTCTTACCTGCAAATTAAAAGAAAAAGAAAAACGGTGAGTCTTTTAAGGTTTCTCCGAAGATCTAGGCTGTTAATTCTGCCAAAGCATCAACAAAACTATAAAAAAAATATTGCAGGCATTATTATCAGAAGGCAGCCAGACTTTCATAAAATGGAAGGGGAAAAATTGGAGACTCATTAGCTCTTTCTCTCTAATGGGAAGCGACCAGGATTTGGGGAGGACTTTCAACCAGCCAATTTTATAATTAGGTATCTCTCAGCAGTCCTCGGTCCTCGAATAGAGATGCCTGTCGCCGTGGCTTTTCGGTAGCATTACCTCCTGTGGCCAAATGCCAACAGTAACAGTAGTAGTAATACCACATGAACATTACAAATTCTCTTTGGTTAATGTTTTAATGTGCCGTAATTTGTGATTCTCCTTTCTGGACTGATGGCGTTGTGGAGACGCCAAGCCCTTCTTCCTTCTCTTTTGTCCACGGATGTCCACCTGGGCACCGAGGTTTTATTAGTTGAGTCTCCAACTTATCCTTCATTTTTCCCCCCTCTGATTCCGCACACAAAGCTTCCTTGGAAAGGTTCTTCACAGCACAGCCCAACAACCCACAACAACGAGAAGTTCCTGAAGTCAAATCACCTATGTAGATCTCGGCCTGACACGGGCAATGCTTTAAAGCCCATGAAATGGGGGGGCGGGGGGGCCCTTTGGTATGGCTGGATGCACCCAGTGTTTCCATCCGAAGCTCCCGCTTTCTCGGACAGGCTTTGTCCGAGGGTGGGAAGCTAACGGTGGCCCTAAGAGCCCACTGTTGCTGCACCCGTTGTGTTGCCATAACAGCTGTGTCGCTAATTCCCCACCCGCTTCCATCACACCAACCCCGGGCTCTGCGTGGAACTGCCCTGCAGTCATTATTCACCAAGCACTCCCATTAACAAACTGCCCTTAATTACAGAGCTAATTGCAAAATTATTTCATAGTAGCAATTATTCCTCTCGGCTCATCCCCAGCTACTTGAAGTAGGAGAGCACCTACAAAGGTGGCACTGAGCCAAGTCATCAATGACCACAGACCACCTTTAAAGTGGGTCTTGCAGAAAAATATACCAATGACCCCCACTTTCCTTGAGTCAAATTCCTTCCTTCCTTCCTTCCTTCCTTCCTTCCTTCCTTCCTTCCTTCCTTCCTCCTCTTCTTCCTTCCTTCCCCCTCCCTCCCTTTTTTCTTTCCTTCTTTTTTCTTTTTCTTTCTTTTCTTTCCTTTTTTCTCTCTCTCTTTCCTTCCTTTGTTTTTCTTTCTTTCCCATCTCTTCCAGCTGAGATTCTCAGTTAAAGAGGCACATTTGCAATTGTTTTTTCCCCTCCTGCTAGCAAATGCCTCCATATTTAACATCACTCTTTGGCTTGAGTCTGTCCAGGCAGCTCTGCAGCTGAACAGATTCATTTTGTTTCTCTCAAGAGTGGAATGGCTACTCCTTCTTCCTTTAGGGAGGAATCCTTCACAGTGAGAACTAAAGCTAAGCATTTGAAGAGGGGACCCTTGGTTCCCACCAAGATGTGGGAACCCACTCCTGTTTCCTGACAATCATACTTCCTCCCTCAACCATCGTAAGAGCCAACCAAATCAGAGCAGACCAATCACTGACCTTCATTTCCCCATACAAAAATGCATCAGTGCTGGTGTGCTCTAAAAATCCTGGTGGGGAGATCTGTTGAGGGGAGAAGGGACACCAAATGATCATAATTCACCAGCTTAGGTTCCAACCTAAGTTGGTGCAGATCAGGCCACCTACTTCTATTTTTCTCCGTACCTTTCCATTTACCTACTGCAATCCCCTCAACTTCTGCCATGCCCCAATTTCTACCTCCCCACCCTGCATTATTTGAAAGATGTACCCCATGAAGTAGGGCCCTTAGTGCTCAGTTTTAGTGCCGAATCAGACCCACAACCATGTCTGCTAGTTGTGTCCTGCCATGTGCACAATCCCTTTTCCTCTAAGGAAGAGGCAGATCTTCCTAAAGGAAAGCGTTTTAGCTGGGCTGCTCCTCAAACCGCCAACCTCACATGCCAGGAGAGCTCTTCAACTGCCACAAAGGACAATCCCCAAGTGGGAGCCAGGTGCAAATTCAGCCAGGCTACTTTCAAGGAGGAACACATAGAAATAGCGTAGAAATAACCACGATGGTAGAACACGTGTCAGGGAAGGAGGAAAAAAATTAAGTTGCAACCTACAAGCGATCTGAACTTTGCAAAATTCCTAGAATCAAATAAGATGCCATGGAAATTTCCGTAAGAGATTTAACAAGGCCTTTTCTCCTTCCTCCTTGGAAGTTTGAGGGCTGCCACCGATTCCCAGAATGAAGTTTACACTAAATGGTTTTGTTCCAGCGTTTCTTCCTGGGCTCAGATTTAATATCAAACTCCCACAAAGAGAGCCACCCCCAAGACAAATGAGGCTCACATGCGCAAGGCAACCACAGTCAGATTAAAAACTCCTCATAGATCAACGTGGAGAGCCAGTAAGTGAGTGTATTTCATTTTGATTATTGCGCATATGGCACTGATGAGAAAAACCGAGGCAGATTAATCTGCGCGCTCATGTGGGGAGAGGCATGTTAGGGGGTCTTTCTTGGAAAAAAAGAGACATGCGAGATGCTTGGACCATCTGAGCAAGGATTGTGATTTGGGCTGAGGATGCCAACTTCTTCCTTAAGGAAGGTCCATCTGGTGAGACCCTCTTGATGGATTCCGTGTAATTTCTCTGCCCAAATGTTTTTATCATTCTCTCTCTTGCAAATATGTTAGCTACGAGAGCAGTTCTGTGAAAAAGGTCTATTCTGAGACTCAAAGGCTTTCCGCAGTCAGAGAAAGCCAATATCATAAGCCATAAATTGACATTTCTCTGTTATTGTCATTTTTTTCTTTTAAAACAGCCATCATAGTCTAAAGCACCTTGAATATCAAGCTATGAGATCAGAAAGGAAATGCACACTAGAGTAAAGGTTTTTTAAATCAACCAGTGAAAGGAAATGCACAGCTATGGAAACAGAATTATCCCTGCAATGTTTGATAAATTTAGTTAGCCTTGAGAAGGAGAGAATGAGGCTGGATACGATATACCCACTTCACCTGGGAGAGGATGCTTCACAGAAGGTTGAGCACTGCTTTCCATCACAAGGTCTTTAAAATACAGGAGGGAAACACCAACTGAGCCTTAAGGAAAGCATTGCTAACAGGGGGAACCGTCCAGCCATGGAATCAACCAAAGACCCAGGGAAGTGCGGGACTGTTCTTCACCAGGAGTCTTCAAACAGAGGCTGAACAGCCATCTGTCCAGGAGGCCTTCAATGAATTCCTGCACAGTTCAGAGCAGCAGTCACCAACTGGTGGTCCATGAGAAAATGTTGGTGATCTGCAGAAAAATTATTTGCATTTTTTATGTTGAACTAAATCAGGGGTCCTCAGACTACGCCCCCTGGGCCAGATACGTGCAATGATACGCGCAGAGAGTCTCCCCCTTCGGTGTCTTGTTGTGTGGGTCAGAGGGGGGGCAGAAATTCTGAGTTGGGGTCTGCTTCAGCCTCCTGGTAGGGGGCTTTGGGCGAGGGCTGGAGGGAAGCACTGCTAGTGGTGAAGAGCTGGAGCGCCTTGTTCCAGTGGGATTGCTTCATGGCTTGGAATTGGCTGACCATCTCAGCCCACTGAGCCTCCAGGCGCTGGTACCTGGTCTTGCACTCCTGCAGGTTTTCCCTCTGCTTGGAAAGCCTATGCTCCTAGTCCTCAGTGAGGTGCTTCTGCTGAGCCTCCTTCTCGGTCAGATCCAATTTGAACTGAGCCAGCTGTTTTGCCAATTCTTTCTCATGGTGGCTGCTTAGCTCCAACAACTGCTTCCTGTTGGGGCCCTAAGAAGCCCGGGTGGGGAGGCAAGGAGTGGCTGGCAGGGGAGGGGCAAGGAGAGGCCGAGGCGAGGTGCTCTTTGACGTGAGTGACATTGAGTTGCCCACCCAACCAGTTATTAGGCAGATCATATTAGTGGTCCGCAGGATTTAAAATTATGAATTTAGTGGTCCCTGAGGTCTGAAAGGTTGGTGACCCCTGGTTCAGAGGGTTGGGCTCAAAAAGTTAGGTGACTCCCTTCTCCGTGATGCCAGGGCAAGGAAGAAAAGCCTGGACCACAAGCAATGGCACAGGACATGCTCTAAATCCCTTCTGTTAAACAATGCCATCCTGAAACAGCCTCCCCCCAGAGGGACCCAACCCTATTAAGCCTTTGACAAGGCACTGAAGGGCTGCCTGATCCCTCGGGGATCTGGGTCGGGGTGGAGATGAGCTCTGGGTGGCTAAGGTACCAAGAGGGTTAGGTTTGGGGGTGTTGCTTATTTTTAATCTTATAACCCACCTGGTGTCCCTCGTGTGAGAAGCTATGTAAATGATACGAATACGATAAATAAATAAATACCGGTACATGATCCTGGGGAAAAGGGTATATTTGTTTTTATGAATTACTGTGAGCTGACAAGAATGAGCTAGATGGCCCTATAAGTCCTGGAAGCAAACAAATGAATTTGTCTCAGAACTAGACGGGGCTGGAGGAGGGTGGTGGGTTTTAAGGATGAGCGTTAACCAGCCCCACCCATTCGCTATTTTTCCAAAAATGTTCACCGGTTTCTCTTTTGAAAGCCATGAACCGATTCCCAGGGAAGCAAGCTGTGGGCCAAGCAAATTGCAGGCCGTGTCAATATGCTGCTGACCTCGGACCTGCCTGCTTTCCTTCCTCAATGAAGGATGACAGAGGGGAGGGGTCCCACCAGCAGCCCATCCCACGATATGCTGGAAGCGCAAGGACTTCTGATGGTCCTGAAAGGCCCGTTTTGCCTCCCGCTTCCTGTAGGTGGAAGCAAACGCCTTGCAGAAAAGACGAGGCTACCGAATGCTCTGGCCTGGAGCATTTACATGGGCGCTCTCCTTCCTTTCCCTGCGTTGGCTGACCGAGCCATACCAGAGCACTTCACATGGGCCAGCAGGCCGCAGGAAAGTCACCCGGAGCCATTGAAAGAGGCCAGATTTCCAGACTCACCCTGGCAAGTCGAAAAACAGTGGGGTCTTCAAGATGAACACAACACAAGATAAAAGTCCACCCTGTACCTCAGAGTGAGCGATCCCCAGTTATGTTTCCTCCTATTGGACACGTGCAGAGTTTCTAAAGGCCTTGGGGGTCATTCTGGGATTCTCTAATCAGCCCGTTTCCAACACCTCAGGCCTCAATAACCTGGGGACAACTGGGGACAGAGGATACCTCAACATGCTGAAGATAAAGGTTCAAGGTCGGAGAGAAGCTGGCAGGGAGGTGCCAAGGAAGCTTTCTTAACAGGGCAGGGATCACCAGGAGAAGCAAGCTGTCCCACTCCTGAAGCCAACAGTTCCCGATTCCACTGGCTAATCTAGTGGGATTTTATCAAGGAAAGCAGAAGGAACTCGACGTAGATGAATGGGATAAAAATGCTTTAACTATGATGGACCCAAACCCTAGGACTGTTGCCACGTCACACGTTCACTGTGTGCCACTGAAATGCAGGTGAACAGCTGAGTGTGGCACTGACCTGGCTTCGCCCTTGGCAAGCCACCCTTCCCTTCTCCCCAGCAGAAGGGTTCTTGCAACACGATGCATTTCCTTAGTCCTAACTCTGGTAAAAAGAGCCGCAACCATGCCAGGAGCATTGATTGGTTCTCCATCAGAGCATCCCCACCACCAGGCAATCCTCATTTATTTCCAGCAATGATCATAACTAGGAATCTACACCAACAAGACGTTGGAGAAATCCAAATGGGATGGATTACACCCCCCAGTACCTTTTCTTCCCCCCAAAAAAAACATTCTTCCTTCTTCTCGTTTGACCATGGTAGTCAAGAGGCATCTTTCAGATGGTAGATCTTCCTAAATCATGTCAGGTTTTCTCATCAGCCATAAGCCCCATAAGTATCCTACATTAGATCCTACATTCTTTGGGTTGAAAAATGTAATTATCCTACTTTTTAGGATATGCTGCCACGACAAGATGGTTTAAAGGCCTAACAAGTGTGAAAATGTGAGCACCCCAAGATATTAATATGAGTTGTTTACTTTTCCTAGGTGACAAAGACATCAATTTGCCTGAAAACTACCATCTTTCCAGCAATATGTTCTGCATTTTTGTTCTCTCCTCTCGCAAACTAATAACCTAAAATTATTTTCGAAAATAAGTTGAGAAAAAAATGGGAAAGAGGAAAAAATGCACAAAATATTCATTTTTTAAATTAGCCCAATTTTCTGAAACCGAAAAACATTTTCTTGCAGCATTTTCTACTCAAATTATTTAATTTTATATCATCTTCATCAGATCTAAAAACGGAAGGTTTCCTGGCATTGAAGAGAAGCTTTTCTATTCTTTCACACATCTATTTCTTGATTTGGCGTATTTCTAAACACATCAGAATGTCTGTAACGTTTTAAGTACCAATTTAAAAACCAGGAAATATTCCAGAAACATTTTATAGGAAGAAGAAGCCGGACAAAAATAAAAGCAGCATCTTCAACAACATCGCCCACTTCTCCCCATCCAGGGACATCACCTGTTTTTCCAAAGTTGAGTTGCTCCCAAGGCAGTATATTATTTATTACTTTATTTCTTTGTAATTAAATGCTGCTGGAAGAACTCCAAAGAGCTTACATTCAATCAATAAAAGTGACATCGTTTCTGCTTGCAGACTTGAGGTCTACAAAGCACAACACAAAGACAGAAAAGGATGGGAAGGGAGGGGAAAAATGCCAAGTCAGATGCTAATTCTTCAAATTAAATCATCCTTCCCTTGGGGGAATGAGGGTGGAGGGAGGGCAGGCTCTGTTGGAGATGTCTATCTTAGCCAAGCTGAAGGAGCTTGGGTCTCCTCTCCCGTCTCTGTCTGATGAAATAGGGGGGTGGATTTTGAAAACAAAAATGCTGCTCTCGCCTTTTTCTGTTTTTCTGAAATGTTTCACAGGGCTCAGTAAAACTGAATCCAGAAGAAGGTGGCTTCAACAGAAGACCTGCAAGCTGGAAGTGGGGTGGGGTGAGAGGAGGCTGGGACCAGAGGAGACCCAGGAGCTGCCTCTCTCTAGCCCTGCAGAGACACAGCTTTTCTCCCAGCTCATCTCAGAACAAGGAATCTGCACCGAATTCAGCAAAACAATAAAATATAATAAAATAATCAAGATTAATTGATTCATCCATGCATGTAAAACAATACCTATGCAAGAGTAAACCAGGCAACTCCTCTCCCTCAGACTTCTCAGCTCCATCATCAAGGTTGATTATGAACAAAATTGAATTACACAAATATTTCACTAAATAACTTTTTAAGCCTCATTAATATTAATATCAAATCTCCCTCCTTGGCGCTTGGCATTTAAAACCCCATTTAAAAAAAAAAAATCTCTAATTTAAGGCAGACTAATTCCAGCATGAGAATGAGAAAAGGCACTTGCCCAGGCCCACTCCCTCGACTCCTGGAGAGGCCCACCTTCTGCCTGGAGTCCTCCTGAACATCACTCCAGAAGGAAGAAGCTCAGAAACCAACCTTGGGCTCCTCCCGTGTCCCAGCTCTGAGCTGTGAAGGCCATCCCAGGGGCTCTGAAGAAGACCGGAGCACCTTCCCAACACTGTGACTCTCAATGGAGCTACAGCCAAGATGGGACACTGGAAATGGAGCAGCCAAGGAAGAGAGGTGGGTCTGAAGGGCAGGTAGCCCAGGCTAGGCTGCCCCCATCAGCACAAGTTACTCTAATCTAGTTGCTACCATCTCTCGTGAATTATTTCTTGTTGTGGTGATGGTGGTGCCTATTCTTTGTTGTGGCTGTCTTGAGAAAGGATTTGCCTTTGCAACTAACCTTCCCAACGAGAACCTCAATAGTCAACCAACAACTCAAAGATAAACAAGTTGGGGGTTGGGGGAATGAGGAGCGGTCTGACAAACAGGGCACTCAACCGCCACCACAAGATCACTTTCCCTCAAAGGCAACATGTGCGGTGTGGAGAACACACAACAAACAACTGGAAAGTCAACCTTTTCTTTTAGAGAAGACAAAAGCCCACCATTTTCTCCAAGAACTCTTGACCGCGTAAACTAGCTGGTGATGACCTATAAAGCCCTACATGGCTTAGGCCCAGGATATTTGTCAGACCATCTGCAACCAGCAACAGCTCCCCATCGCCCGGTGCATTCTCACAGGGAGGGCCTACCCAGGGTGCCGTCGGCCAGATAATGTCGGCTGGCGGCTCACAGAGGTAGAGCCTTCTCTGTGGGCGCGCCCACTCTTTGGAATCAACTCCCCCTGGGGCTCCGGTTGGCCCCTGACCTTCGCACTTTCTGCCGCGAACTAAAGACATGGCTGTTAAAATCCCCCAGCCTGAACTGATGGGGTTTGATTATTTTAATGAGTTTTAACATACGTTTAATTTGTATTTTAATACGTTTTTATCTGGTTTGATTTTAATTGTTGTGAACCGCCCTGAGTCCTATGGAGATAGGGCGGCATACAAATCAAATCAAATCAAATCAAATCAAATCAAATCAAATCAAAATAAACAAACAAACAAACAAACAAACAAACAAACAAACAAACAAATAAATAAATAAATAAATAAAACTAGCTAGAGAATCTGGGTCAAAGGAGGAACCAGGTGAAGAAGTGGGTTTTATTTCATTTTATTCTTTTACTCAGACGGCAAGGAACGGGCCACTAAACTGTGCCTTATCAGACGTCATCTTGCGACATCGCCAACTCTTAAAAGCTCCAGAGACGTGAAGAGACTCTACAGGCTCCGAATTCCTTGGAGAATCCAGGCCAGGAAAAGCAACAGCCGCCATTCCAGAGGTCTCCCAACCCAGCTCTCTCTGGCTTTCTAGGGGTATCACCAATTGGGAGTATCAAAAATCTCATTTTTGATTGTTGCTTGTATCCTTATGATTTATATTGATATTGTTTCCTGATTGCTTATTTGTACCCTATGACTATCATTTAAGAGTTGTACCTTAGGATTCTTGACGAATGCATCTTTTCCTTTGTGTTCTCCGAAAGCGTATGCACCAAGACAAATTCCTTGTGTGTCCAATCACACTTGGCCAATAAAGAATTCTATTCTATTTTATTCTAAATTCTATCATCAGGTTGGTCCTAGGAATACAATCCAGTGGGATGACTGATCAAGAGAATTAAAACCCAGAAGAAAAGAGGGACATTGAATTAGAGCAGGGGGTAAGGTTAGGGTCAGGGTCAGCTGGGTGGGGAAGTCTGGGAGTTGAAGTCCACTAGTCTTAAAGTTGCCAAGGTTGGACACCCCTGAGTTGAGAGAAGAATGAGGCACTCAAGCGGCTTGGTCTCTTTCCCACCATACCACTCACCCCCTCCCCAGAAGCTCTGCTAGCTCCCTCCTCCTGGATCTTCATGTGCTTTCAGAGTCTTTGAAGAATGATTCCCCCCCCCCCCCCGGTCAATTGGTAACTGTTTTTGCTAGGTATTTTGTTATTTATTGAACTGCCATTTCTGTTTATTAGATAATGGGATTGGAGGTTCATTTTCTACCTGAACATTTTATCCCACGTATTGCTATTGTAAGCTGTGGTGAGTCCAGAAGGAGTTCTGGCACAAAGATTTCAATAATGTAATATAATTGCAGTCCTGCTACTAAATACCTAAGGACTTCCAACTGTTTCAAGTAGCCAGCACTCCTTTTTTGATTAACCGGGGCCCCTCCCAATAAAATCTTGGGTTTGAAGGATATTCGCAAGATAAAACTCCTAATATTCCCGGGATTTGTTTGCGGGAGCACTCTTGACATCCTAATAGGACCTCATCTCCCTGGTGCTCTTTCATATGCTGCCCCCCTCCTATGCCTACAACTCCAAGACTTTTAGCCTCGCATGAGATTAATTAGCACACCAGTTGCCTCCCTTTTCAATGCACAGAGAAGCTCTGTTAATGAGCGAGTCTCAGCACTTTGGTGGCCCTTTCTCAAAGAAGGACCAATTACGAACTGTCTTTAGTCTCTTCTTCCCGGTTAGTTTTTGTTCCCCATGAGATGGCCTCTCATAGCCAACACCTGCTCCATGCCAGGTACTTGAATGAACATCCAGAGGGTTCCCTCTCCAGATGGGGTCGGCTGCCTGCAGTTCTCTGTCTCCCTGCATCTCCTGATGCAAGAGTCTTCCCTGTTTCATGGACAGGCCTCCAGGCAGGTGGAAACATCGATGGCCAAGGGAAGCAACGAGGAGGCATTATATATTGCAAATGCACAGAGTTGTGGCTGCCACTCTTGGATCCCACTGGACATAAGACAAGCCAGAGCACACATTAAAGCAAACCAAAGTGGGAAGGAGGTAGAAGGAGAGAGAAGACGAGGACAGCCAGCAGCAAGATGGATGGACCCAAGTTACAGGGACAATGGGGCACCCTGGAAGACCAGGGAGAGAATGTCTACATGGACACTAGGAGCTGGAAACAGTTTGAAGGCACACTGATTATGTGGCATTCTCCATCATGGGAAGATCTATCAAATTTCCATTTAGGATGTAGAGCTGCTTCTTGGTAGATAGTTTGAAGGTGTCAACTGCCATCTCACTCTTGTTTGTGCTTGGATACGTACGGTGACAATCTGCCATGGACTATGGGGAGGATGGATGGGAGGGGGGCTGCTTGGGGGAAAGCAATAGTAACTGCTGCTTGGGGAAAACGAGAGGAGCTGTATTCCCCCCCCCCCCCAGACTCAGCTTGCTGTATCTCCCCACAACGGTGTTTCAAGGTCAGAAGAAGGTAGCTGCATACCAACCTCCGCTTGAAGTGACCATTCTCAAAACATCTTGCTTGAACCTGATTGGTTGGGTGGGGGCAGTGATGGGAGGCAGCTGAGGAAATTTGAACTTAGTATATTGGGGTGCGATTCTCAGTTCTGGCTATGCGCTATTGCAACACACTTGACTTCTAATAACACTATAAACCTTTCTCAACAAACGGAACCAAGGATGGTTTCCATTTAGAGGTTTAAGCTGCAGCAGGTGTGACAGAAGGAGATGTTGAGCCTCACAACAAAGGCTCAAGTTTGTAATCATGTGAGCCCACACTTGAATCCTGATAGACTGAAAGGCAACCCGGAGACGGAGCCACAGGAAAGTTCAGTCCGGCACCCAGAAACAAGCCTTTGATAGCTGGTGAAAGTAATTCCACATTCCTCTGACCTGCATTTCTTTTTTTCTTTCCTTTTTCAGTCAAGGCTCCCTTGCCATCTGGATCAGCCCAGATCCAGGGCTGAATGGGTCCAGATGGGTCAGGAAGCAAGGAGTTCAGCGTTCAATGTAGTGGATAACGCCACATATTGCACATTTTTCAGCTTGATAACGGCACAAAAATGGATGCTGAGGTCCAAAAAGTGGGCTGATTTCCATAACTGCAACCCTCTTGTCGTTTCCCGGAATGATCTGTCCTTGAAGAGAGAATCATTGCCGGATTAAAAGAGAACACCCTGCAATAATGATTCCTGGGGAGTTTATGGCCCAACTAGACATTAAATAACCGTCCTGACCTCCATGCACATTAACTAATCTGGCAATGGAAAGTTACCACGATAGCATTTCAAAAATTGAATTTTACAAGCTGGAGCTGAAATCAGTGCAATTTACATTTGGCTTGTCAGCTTTAAACATTCCGGTACCTAATTCAATGCTCCTCAACAAAAAATTGATGAATTTCAGGAAGAGTTTCGTTTCATACTGATCAGCCAACTCAAAGGAATTATGCCAGTTATTTGTCATGTTTCTCATTCCTAAGATAAATAAAAAACTGAAATAACTTTAACTTACCTTGAGAACTATGGTGACAATGCAACATCTCTGTGAGCAAATTCTATCCTACTCTGGTAAGAGATTACTTTAATCTGATTCCTTAGAAGTCAGTTATTAGATATCCTGAAAAGTCTCTCTAGATGAAGAGATGCATAACATGGTTTTAAGCATGACAACATGATCAAAGCGCACATTATTTTGAAACTACAGGAGTCAAAAAAAATAACTCTTGCGTGGAAACTGAGGCTGGAAAACTCAGATTCTGTTAACTAGATGGAGGACAGGAGGATAACAGCTGAACCCAAAGGGCCTCATTTATTAAAGACAATGGACTAAGGGGAGAAATGACGGGTCTGTTGTAACAAGCATGGCCTCTGAGCAGAGATTAACAACGGGGAGATCTGACGCACAAGATAGCTCTACCTCCGGATAAACAGATTCAAGTCTGCCTGTCCACTCTGACGTCTTTTGGACCCAGCACATCCATGCCTGCTTTCTTCAGCTTTCCTCTAAAGCTCTCTAACCACGTGTCTCCACCAAGTCTCACCCACTCGGCTGGCCAGAGGGAAGACAACTGTTGTCCAGCATCTATAGAGAAGCTCCTCACTAGGCACTTGATTGCATTACTGCCTATCTTTCCTTCAAGGGAGACTGACAGGTCCTGCCTGTGGTCTCAGAAGAGCCCTGGATGGGAATGATGGTCATGGGAATCTGTATGGTAGAACAGCTACTAAATTTCATAGCAGAAGCTTTTCTTTGGACAAAATAAAGAGCTCCCTGGCTTTCCCTTCATTAGCCCATAAAGCAGAAGAAATGGAATGGTGCAAGGAGACAAGGATGCCAGAGACGATTGCTTTTCCCTGTCTGACCTCTCCGTAGGACAGCTGTAGGCTTGGCTGGAGAACGGTGAACCAATCCTGTTGCCCTGGGGCACTGGACTATCCAGGACGAAGGTGAGAAGGAGAGAGAAGGGAAGGAGAACAGAGCTCGGCTGAAAGCCCTCCTAAAACTTAGGAACTTGGCTGCATTCCAGTAATTACCATGGCAAACCATCATTTAGGCAGTGCCACTTAGATCAAAGAATCCCACAAAAGACACTGGGAGAGTCTAGGATTGCAGGGGGGTGGGAGGCTTGTGGTGTGCTTAAATACCAGGCGTCTTCTGAGGGAGCCTTTGTACCCTTTCCAAAGAGATGGACCAGCTGGCACTCCCCTGCGCAAATTCACTTTAAGACTGTACTATCTCAACCGCTGAGGAAGAGAGAGAGAGACGCTTTAACAGAGCAGGGAGCCTTTTTTGCAGCTTTAGCCCCGAGAAAGACCTCATCTCCTCCAAGCACACGAGGCTCCCTACTTCGTGTAAAATAGGTCCAAATAAATACTGTATTGCAATCCCATTAAAAGCCATTCCCCACTTTTTTCCTTGCTCGCCTGAGATTCAAGCCGCCTTGCTCACAATGAAAGAAAGCGTTGAGCATTTTTTAGTAGGAGAAGAAAAAAAAAAACCCAGCCTAACAACAACAGTATGCATTGGCTGAGTTCCGAAGATAGAATCTTATTTATTAAACTAGGTGGGTTGAAAAGATAAACGGGAGGGGAGCCAGAAGACTCTGCTGAAGTCTAAATAACCCCAGTGGGAAGTTTCATGACATGTCCGCAAAAGGAAGCCGAGAGGGAGGGGTGTCCACCTGGATTCCATGGATGGCATTTGTCCTTCCAAAACGCACCCAAGCTGCAGAGGCTCCCCATCCATCCATCCTTCCATCCTTCCGGTGGCATTTGCCCAAGACAGCTTCATGAGGTCCGTTCTCTTCTATTCCCTGCGGTTGCCCTTCTGCAGGGAAAAGCATTGCTGACACCAGCCATCCCCCCACAAACAGACCCCACAAAACACAAAGATACAACCATGCTGTTTTTCCTATTTTTGGAAACCTCACAATTCTATTAATTCAGCTGCGAAATAGTGTAGATTTTTCCATTTTTCTTTGCGGCAGGGGACTCTGTCTGAAATGCATCATTTCCCATTCTTCGTAAGGATGGAAAACATTAACCAACTTCGTTAGACATAGGATCAGGCTGATAACCCAAGTGAAATCTGGAGATATTTGAATCACTCCAAAATATTATCTGAAATCAAATGCCTACTGGACCTTGAAGGTTGTGAAAATCCCTATTAACAAACCCCTGTTGCAAATATTAAAGCTACTGTTGTCAAATAACGGAGGGGAGGGGAGGGAGGGAGGGAGGGAGGGAGGGAGGGAGGGAGGGAGGGAGGAAGGAAGGAAGGAAGGAAGGAAGGAAGGAAGACAGAAGAGGAGAGATGACTAACTTTTTAAATGGGACCAACAGAGCAGCACTGCTGTCTTTTCGTGAACCAACTGGCCAAGAGTCAATTGGACAGTGGCTGCAGTGACCCCCTCGGTCTCTTAAGGCCCACAGTGTAACCTGTTGGTAAGTACAAGTTCTGTCTGTGATGGGAAGACAAAGTCAACAGAAGATAGATAGAGTTGATCTCTGCTGCAGACTCAACACAAGCATGTGTTTTCTCTGGAACTCTATTATATTAAAAAGAGAGATGCTAATGTGACATTTTAGCAGCACAAAAGGAGATTCTGTTCTAAAATTAGGGCATAAATCAAACACAGATATTCTCTCAGACACACAATCAACCCCAATTTTACTCCTCCTCTTTCTACATTGAGGGTTGTATTAAATTCCAGCCAGCGTGTTTCAACAGGAGATGCTACACTTTGAAGTTCGCAAGAGGGCCAAGAAGAGAAGCAGTCCGTGTGAACTTCACCTAAACACCAAAGTAACTGGAGAAGAAAGCAAGCAAGAAAAAGAAATGGAAAGAGAGACCCAGGGGAGGGGGAGGTATTTGAGGCCGTTGCGTATCCCCCACACCAGGAATTGGGAAGGGTCCCACGTGTCCTTCCGAGACCCTGCGGGTCATTTTGCTTTGGACTTAGCACCTATGGCAGCCCAACAGTTGTGTTTCCAAAGCCTCTTCTTCCAGCTCAAGGGTACCAGCTGAGGATCACACACTACAATGTTGTGGGTGGATGGTTCCAAGACAAGCACTAGATTTGATTTCATTTACCTCTCAATGCAATTAAAATTAAATTAATCAAAATGAATATGATCACTCCCCAGTTAAATATTTTCCCCTTCTGTCTGATTAACTACAACCTGGGAGCAACTTCTGGTGATCTCTGGAGACAGCAGAATGTTTTCGGAGGCTGCTCCAGAGTTTCTGGTTGCACCGTTCTGGTGATGGCTTAAGTGTGCAAACGCAGCCATTGATGGCTTATTCCATGAACCATGGCCTAGTGTGGTCTCTTCAGAGAGGTCAGAAACAAGAAGAGGTTGCCTTGCAACCCAAGGCTTCTCTGTGGCCCATGCTGAGCCCCTTGGGGAGGCCACAGTCACCAGTCTTGGCCCCCCTGCAGGAAGTCCCCCCCTCCTCCTCCTGAACCCACAGGCAGACAAAGAGGTTGGCTTCTACCAGTGGGCTCATTTTGCTCTGGGAAAGGGATTTTTCTTCCATTGTTGGGGGAAGAAAAGGCGGCTTTTTCCTTTTATTTGCCTCACTTAGGCCTATTTAAATAACTTTGACTATAATTTGCCATTCTGTTAATATGCAAATGTTAATGGTTATTTTCTCCCCTTCTTTGTACATGATGCCTTCAGTTTCCTCCACTCTGTATTTCTTTCAGTACATAAAGTTTGGGGGGGTGGGAGGAGGAGGAGGAGGAGGAGGAGGAGGAGGAGGAAGGAGGAAGAGACAACCTCTTCATGGAAGAAGCCTCCGAGAAAAGGGCCCAGCCTCTCACCCACTCTTCAAAATCCTGAAGGCAAGAGGAGAAATTAATTGATATTGTAAACAAGCGTGAATGAAATATGGAGGAGTGGTTAAAAAGAGAGAAAGAGAGAGAGAGAAAAGTGAAGGGTTTTACTGAGCTTAATGCATTAGAAAAACATCTCCCAACCATTCAGAAATGCAATAACTAGACTTAAATAGGCCACAGGGTTTTTTTTTTTCCCAAAGAGGAAAAAAATATCCAAGGCTTTATAGTACGGGGGGGAGGGGTACCCACAGTGCATAAATTAGCATCCCCTTTGTTTTGAACTCAATGAATTTATATCATCCTTCAACACTGTTTAGGCAAAGCAAATACAAACAAGAAAATCACATTATTCTTTCCAATCCACACACAAAAATGATCTGGATATTCACATTTAAAATTGCTATCATGGATTAGCTTAAGGCAATTATTTCTCCTGCTGCATTCTTTTTTACAATAATTTTAAAAAGAATTCATGTCTCTCGCCTAACAAGAAAAATGAAATCCCATTAGTTGAGTCTCCAGTGGATATTAACGCTCCTTTTGTTTACAAAGGTTAATATCTCCCAAATAAAGGAACACACACTGCCTGTTAAAATAATTACATCATGACATTTCAGAAAGGTTGGCAGATAGACATGGTTTCAAGCAAAGAAACAAACAAAGTAAGTAGGGATACGGTTTTTATTTTAAAAAAAAAACAACAACCCTGTGATTTAAACAAACAGAAGCCATTGGTTACTCTGTGCTTGTCTTAATATTTCCCTCATCCCACAGGACCTACACTTTTCACAGTTAGCATTCAGAAGGACACACTGATGATCACCGAAAACCAACCTTCTGAATCCAACAGGCTGTTGACTTACAAGGGGTCAGTACTTTCTTCATCACGAAGGAATGGACCGCCCCCTCCCATCCCACATCAGAGGGTCTTCCAGTTATTTGTGATGACAGCTGGAGCAGCTCCAGGGCTGGACCAAAAGACCCTCTGTGGTTCTTGGTAGTCTTTCCACCCTTGTTGTTGGTTTACATCAAGTCCAACTATAAGGATACTAACATGAGCCGAGGTGGCGCAGTGATTAGAGTGCTGTACTGCAGCTACTTCAGCTGACTGCTAGTTCAGCAGATCAGCGGATCAAATCTCACCGGCTCAAGGTTGACGCAGCCTTCCATCCTTCCCAAGGTGGGTAAAATGAGGACCCAGATTGTTAGGGGGCAATATGCTATTTAGTATACTGTCTTTGGTGTCCAGAGTCCTTGGAGAGTGGGCGGCATAGAAATATGACCAATAAATGAATGAATGAATGAATGAATGAATGAATGAATGAATGAATGAATGTGCAGAGGAGTTTTGTTGGAAAAGGGTGTTGGTCATTTGAAGCTGACAACCTCAATTGTGTAATGGTGACCTCTACTTTGTAGATTGCATTGTTATTTCCTTCCTTCCTTCCTTCCTTCCTTCCTTCCTTCCTTCCTTCCTTCCTTCCTTCCCTCCCTCCCTCCTTCCTTCCTTCCTTCTTTCTTTCTTGTGCTCCATTGTGCCACAATACAGCTCAACACGAGAAGCAAGATGGTCAGGAGGACCAATGACTCCTGTGAGCCATGGCTCTACATCTTCCAGGGGCAACTAGAGGGGCCATCTCACAGTCCCTCACTGGCAACTGTTGGGCATTTCAGAATGAAATTAGAAAGTGCTCCGAGCCCTGACCCCACATCCCCTGAAGCCAAGGCTGGCTGTGACTTTCCAAAATAGGACAAAGAGATCCAAGCAGAGACAGGACTCTGGGCTGCAGCCTCTCTTGAATGAAGGCAACGTTGCGCCTTTAGTACTTCCGAGGTAATGAAGCACTGCAGTCAACTCCTCAGAACCTTAATGTAACATTAGCATATTAACAGAAAGGCAAATTATAGTCAAAGCTATTTAAACAGGCCTAAGTGCACCCAGCCAAATAAAAGGGAGCCCACCTCTTCTTCGCCCAACAATGGAGCAAACCTCCAGAGCTTGTCAGGGCCTTGTCCAATTCCACAGCCCCTCACCTGCGCATTGCCTCAGCAACGAAGTGGCGCCCACGCCAGCAGCATTATGCACCGGCGGGGTGCTCCCCGGCTCTGCGGGGCGCGAGGAATTAGGGACTTGCAAGGAGCTCAGCGGGACGCCAAACAACTTGCCCTTTGCCTTTTGTAAGCATGTTAACACAACGCGTCAAAGTAAATATTCTGAGACAAAAGCCCACCAGCCCGGCTTTGGGGAGGGGGGAGTAAAGGCGTGCTATGCAGCGCTTGCATGACTAATGGAAAAGTGCTCAGGCCCTTGTTTTCATGCAAATCTTGAGAATGAATTTAGAATAGAATAGAGCTGGAAGGGACCTTGGAGGTCTTCTAGTCCAGCCCCCTGCTCAAGCATCTCGCACAAGTGACTGTCCAGTCTCTTCTTAAAAACCTCCAGTGATGGAGCACCCACATCTTCCCTCTTCCGTGGAAACAGGCACTTCACTCAGAACGGGGAATGCCCAAGTGATGCCGATGCACTTAGGTGGGGCCTGCCCCATTGCGCCATCCAACAACCGGCAAGGAGGCTTCCCCACAATCGGCCACCCGTGCAAATTGTGATGCCCCTCAACCCAGACGGCCATCCCAATGGCCCAACAGAATTACCGGGGGGGGGGGAATCCCTCGTGTTTTCCTCAGACCAATGTCATCTCAATGGCCTCCCCTTCACACTCGATCCAGCATAAAAGACCCCCCTTCCCGAGTTGGAGTACAATTACAACCAGGAGATCCTCAGAACTGTAACCCAGAGCACCTTCTACAGGAATCCTGGACCCGAGAAAAATGGCATGAATCAAGATGAGTCTCTTGGCCAGAGCAAGGGAGAAAGAGGAGGTCAACATGAAGGTGTAGCAGCCCAGTAACTGCCATGATGAACTGATCATACTCTGTCCTCTCTGGGGTCCAATTCAACAGGGGGATGGCCAGTTCTTTCCATCCAGGCTTAACAATGGCTGCTAATAAGCTCTTCTTGTGCTTTATCATGGAATCTCATCCATGCATCGCATCTCCTCTGGAAAGGTCACTGGTCTCCTCATTTTTCAAGCAGAAGAGAAGTTTCTCCAGGAAATTCCCTTATTTGTTCTAAGGACAGATCGCCACCATGGTTGTTGGGTTTTTTTTAAAATCATTATTATTTCGTACATATTGCAAGAATAGTGTCGCATCTGCCTTACCCATCAAATGACAGCAAATTTTGAGGAGAGCAGTGTTCTACAGATGTTCCTCTCAACTAAAATATAATTTCCACGTCAGGCTGACAATTTTCCAGCTGACTGGTTGAACATGCAGCTCGGAGGCTCTGCCCTGCCGACTGAGATTGGATGCAGATGGCAAGGTTAGCAATCCCTTTCTTCTCCTATTAAAACTTCTCTTTGCCACCATAATATTTTGTAAACGTACACCACAAATGGCATCCCGTAGCAGTGGAGGGAGGAGAAAAGGCTAGCTATCTGCTGCAGTGATCTATTTTTAATGCCCTTGTTATAGAGAGCTACCTTCCAGACAGATGCGGCTTCTTTCCCAGATGAGCTATCGGTCACATCTGCCTAGTAAAGAACTGCCAAGGGTCACTGGGTCTCTAAACAACTGACATCCAAAGTTTGCTCCTGTCTGACATGGCCTACAATATTTATTTTTTATATTAAAAAAGAAAAAGTCCATCTAGAAACAAGAGCCTGACAATTAACTGCAGTCCTTGCCCGGGCCCAAAGCTCAGCCTCTTTGGCTCAGGAGATGTTCAAGAGATTATAATATCGAGGCCAAGTGGCATTAGAACCAAAGCAGCTCTTAGCCAGTCTTGGCTGATCTTGAATAAGGGAAGGTCAGGCTTCATTAGTGCCTGGATGAGAAATCCCAAAGCTGAAGAAGCAAAACAAAATCCCCAAACGTCCAAAAACAAACAAACATCCTAGCAGCAAACCTGGGAAAAGCTAGGACAATGTCTGTGAGATCAACACAAGGAAAGCTTCTCTTCTACAGCAAAGTCACCATGGAATAACCTCACTGGGGGGGAGGGGGTGAAGAAGAGACTGGACAGCCACTTGTCTGAAATGGTCTAGGACCGTGATGGCGAACCTATGGCACGCGTGCCACAGGTGGCACACAGAGTCATATTGGTGGGCACGCGAGTTCAGCTCTGGCCAGCTGATTTTTGGGCCTTCTGGGCCCACCGGAAGTCAGGAAACATGCTGTTTCCGGCCTGCAGAGGGCCTCCAGGGGTGTGGGGAAGGCCGTTTTCACCCTCCCCAGGCTCCTAGAAAGGCTCTGGAGCCTGGGGAGAGTGAAAAATGGGCCTACCGGGCCCACAGTGCCATTGTGTGCCAAAAGCGGGGGGGAGTGCAGGGGGGGTTGTGCGCGCATGCACGGGGGAGCGGGGTGCATAGAATTAAGGGTGTGGGCACACATGTGTGTGACCCCCCTGCACTCCCCCCACTTTCGGCACGCGATGGCAAAAAGGTTAGCCATCACTGGTCTAGGGTCTCCTGCTTGAGCAGGTGGCTGGACTAGAAGACCTCCAAGGTCCCTGCCAGCTCTGTGGATTCTGTTAACATAAAAGACAATTGTGTCTATATGAATGGGCAGAAGGCTGAAGCCTCAGATAAAGCAGATAAAGGCTTCTTGGCAACTGCATTGCTGGTTTGCTGGAAAGACTCGGCAGAGGACATTTGAAGGATTAGAAATGGGTATTAGAAGGTACTCTGGTTCACATTTGTACCCTGCTTTCTATGGCATGGATGTATTAAATGGCTATATAATCTCAGTGGACAGCAAGAATGGATCCCTTGTATTCTTTTCACCCTCGGATTTCTCCTCCATGCTAAAGCAACTCATGTGACCTTCTCTAGGGGATGAAGTGCAGCGTCTTCTGTTCCCTTGCTTTACTCTGAATCATTGTTAGAACATCCACATCATTACTCTTCAATCCCAGATTTAAAACTGCCAAAAGAGGCCGTGTCAAGATATGGATTTGGAAAGTTATTACAAAAATATATTTTGGGAAGGAGCTTGTTAGAAGCGTCTAGAGAGATTTTACATTGGATGGATGGATGGATGGATGGATGGATGGATGGATGGAGACAGACTGAGAACAAAGCACCATGCAAATTACATCCTCTATTGAATTATGGGAATTAACAATATCGCCAGAAGAATATGGAAGATAAAAGATTACAAACGACAGAAGTCCTTCAAAATTTCATATTCTGCCTGTTGCGAATGTTGGCACATTCTCTGATTAAATTGTTGACATGATGCAAAGGCAGCAATTCTACCTCTACTTCTGCTGATACTTACAAGTGGACGATGGGCCTTGGATGGTTGATGCTGTCAGGAAAGGCCCAAAGCTTCCTCCCTTTTGGGGCAGCCCCCACCGTGCCTGGAAAACCACCAGCCAGGCTTTGGAGAAGCAACACCGATGAGCTCCAATCCTTGGCTTTTCTTCTCCAGAACCTTCAGAAGAAATGAGGGGCAGTGGAAGGGGAAGGACTCCGTGCCCAGCTATCCTTTATCCATCCAAACAGCTCTGCTTTGATGCTCTTGCCACATTCCAGTCTAAAAATATCCATTCACTGAAAGATCCTTCCCATCCAACAAGCAACCCCGTCTTTCAACTTCTCGGCCTTTTTTTAAAGCTCAGCCAGACTCTTCCAGGAGCCAAGTCTCAGTATTGAATATGGACATGGCCTCCTTCAGACAGATCGGCAGGAAGAAAAACCACTTTAAGTCCATCCAAGATTTGAGTGCAGCTCTCTGAGCATCCAAAACGCAAGATTAGACCTCTCAAGCACCTTTGAATGGAGACACGAGACGTCCATCGAGGCCCAAGGTCTGCTGGAAAGCCCAATTTTATGGGCTGCTTCTGCCAGCTCATCTTCAGCAAGTGGCGACACGGCCAGAGCTGGTAATTCTGGGGCTCGGGCTGACCCCGGTCATCTCTGCAAGCCTCAGATTGTCCAAGCGGCTTTCAGAAACAAGGAAGCCTCTCTGCGGCACCTGCCAAAGAGCTGCACAAAATCCACTACTGCAGAGACAGCCATAAATAAATATTTGACCGAAGAGGAGGGTTTTTTTTTTTTTTTTTTGCAAAATTGCAATACACATGTTGCATCTAAATCCTTGCAGAGACAGATGGTTCAGACTTCTATTAGCAATGAATAATGAGATGTGTCGTGAAAGGTGTGAGCTTTCTATTTAACCTTGTTTTACTTGCTATTTTCCCCAATAAGTGTCGGAGGCGCAGCAGTTTCCAATTTTTGCAACGGTGGGGTGGGGGTGGGGGACTCCAGTTACTGCAATAATCCAATAGAGCAGCCCGGGCTGGCACCCTCTCTCTCCAAGAAGCTGAGCAGCGCTGAGTAAAAACCGAACGGCCCCTTTCTAATTGCCCCCATCCCTCAGGAGAGTGCTTCCCTCCCCTCTCCCCACCCCTCCCCCAATACTTGTTGGGCATCGGCTTCTCTTGCACGGAGGAAAGCCACTAAGCTGCTTCAGAAAGCTTTTGGAGGCCTAATGGGGTTGGGCTTCCATTCCGCAGGAGTTAGTTGTTACAGAGAATGAGTTTCCTCGGTGCAAGGATGGATAGAAAAAGATTTATTGTGGTGGCTGTTATTGGTTTTCTATTTTGTGATATAATTTTTATGTTACCTTTTTTTATTGTGTTCTTTCTGCGTTGCTTTTAGGAGAGAGACTGAGTGGCATATAAACGCAGTAAATAAATAGCGTGATCGTAAGCGAGCTAGCTGGTACCAGCCCGTTTCTGGCTTCTTATACACGATTACAGTCCCTGAAAGTGGTACGTTTCTGCATCACGCAACAACTCAGAGGCTGCTGCTTGAAAATGGGTGGAATTCAAAATATAAATGCAAAACCTCGTAGGGGACTGGCAGACAGCATCACCGAGCACCGAAAGAAGTGATAGACCTCTCCTGCTTCCATCACTTCCCCAGATGGCTGCACGTATCTAGAAAGGCACTAAAACAAACCAGCATTTCAAAACTTATTAGGCAACAAGCAATTTGGTTCCCTTCAAATGTTTCGGGTTCCAATTCCCATCAGCCACAGATAACATGCCAGTCTAGAGGGCAAGCAGTGGTTGCTATGCAACAGGAAAGCTTGAAAGAAAGAAAGGGAGGTTGAGTAAATCTGTATGGATCTTCAATAAAAACACAAAGCCCTTTTCCACCCTGGAAATCAGAGACCGAATCATCCTTGATACCCCAACCGATACATGATTCCTGATCTAACCTGAGTGGTTATTTAAAAACCCACAATCACTGGCTTCTCCTCCACAGAAACATTTCAGGTTCCTTCTTGCTAGCGTAGGTAATCTTAGTCAGATGAGGAGTTACTAACAAACTGAGTCTGGCTGTACATACGACACAACCCCTCTTCCCCTTGTTCTTCTCTAGCAAAGCACTTGTGGTCCTTTCCTCAGACTGGCTGGTCAATGGATGGTGACTAAGATGGATTTTGGTCCTCCCTGCTTCTACCCTTTCCGTTCCCAAACTTCGTTGCCCACCTTGGCAGCTCCAGCCCCCACATTGTGAAGCAAAAGGAGTGAGCAATATGGGTACTTGCTGCAGTGACTACCCTTGAGTGTTGGTTCACTCAGATGAAGTGATGAAAAATGCAAGAAGAGAGAAGGAGAGGGAATGCAGAAATTCACCCTCAAAGCCTTCAAGCCAAGACTGTGCTGAGCTCAAACTGACAGAAGGACAGGTGCAGGTAGACCAACGTTCCCATCACCCCATCACCGGCCTTCACCGACAGTCTGTGGGTAGCCTTGAGAAGGACGAATATGGAGAATACCACAACGTGGAGAGCATCGTACATCGTACTTATTTTCATGAAAGGAAACACCTTTTTTTCTCCAATTAAATTGCTTTTAAAATGGCAGGAGCACCTTGGGTTCATGCAGAAAGTAAGGGTGGGAGCAATGTGGGGCTTTCCTTGAAGGGGTGTGGAGCAGGGGTGAAATCCAGCAGGTTCTGACAGGTTCTGGAGAACCAGTAGCGGAAATGTTGAGTAGTTCAGAGAACCGGCAAATGCCACCTCTGGCTGGCCCCAGAGTGGGGTGGGAATGAAGATTTTGAAGTATCTTTCCCCTGCCACGCCCACAAAGCCACACCCACAAAGCCACACCACGACTACCAAGCCATGCCCACGGAACTGGTAGTAAAAAAATTTGGATTTCACCACTGGTGTGGAGTTCTTCTTTTGTTTAGCTGCAATGTCATCCCCATCATCCTAGCCATTGTCTAACCACTGCAGGAGGAAGGCCTCTTCCACGTTTCCAACCCATGCCGTCCTGAGCTTTCTTTGGCCAAATAGACCCGCCATATTTGCTGACATTGCCCATCCGTCTTGTTTCAGGTCTCTTTCATGGACACTTTTTATCAAGTTGCAATGTACTGTATGGAGGCCTAGCAGCAAGGAATCTCTCATTGAGTCTTGAAGCAGACCTTCCCCAGATGTTCAGGCCAATGAACTTACAAGAAACAAGTGATGGAGTTGAAAAGTAGCCTTTCAACAAATTTATGTAATTTAAGCATACAGTATTTTCAGGATAGGCAGCTAAGCACAACCTTGGCCACATACAGGAGCATCACGTCTACAAAGATGTCGGGCCTCAAGGTCTGTGGGTGGAAGGCAGGTTGAATTGGGCTGAACCCCAGTCAGCTGGAAGGGGCAATGAGCTGTTTATTTATTTATTTATTTATTGGTTCGATTTATATGCCGCCCTTCTCCGGAGACTCAGGGCAGCTTACAATGCGTTAAGCAATAGCCTTCATACTTTTGTATATACCTGCTTAGTAGGGCTTTTGCCCCCTTCCCAAGCGGTGTTCTTTTTTTATACAAAGTCAGCTTATTGCCCCCGCAATCCGGGTCCTCATTTTACCTACCTCGAAAGGATGGAAGACTGAGTCAACCTTGAGCCTGGTGAGATTTGAACTTGCAGTAATTGCAGGCAGCTGGTGCTACTTAACAGCACTTTAGTCTGCTGTGCCACCAAGGCTCTTAGTCTTAGTCTTGTTGGTTTGGTTGGCAGGTGGGAACTGACACAAAGGAAGCTAAGGCTGAGGAACAGCCTCGGAATCACACGGAGTCTCCAAATTCTCCCCAAAGAATGGGAAATAGAGCATTTCGGTCCATGAATCAGATTTGTATCATTTAAAGGTAGACTTTCCTCTACTCCCTTGATGATGATGGAAACTATATACGCATAAGCAAGTATTTTCGGCTAAATGAGTCCCGAAATGTAGACCCAGGTAGAGCCTCAGCGATGTTCATTAGAGTAAAAATGAGTCACCAGACTCACTGAAGGCGAGCAGATTCTCTGAAGCTGGAGTTTAGTTACAAATGTTCTGTTAATGCCCTTTGAGAAAGGGCCATCTTAGCGCAACACCCCAATTACAATGAAAAATTACAGGAAAAAAATAAACCTACAGTAGACAATGGAAAAGGGGGGGGGGCGGGAAACACAGCTACTGTTGCTGCAGCTTCTGCTCCAACTGCCTCCATCTTGCTGGAAAGCTACAATCCACCAGAGGAAATCAACCATCTACAAGAGGGGTCTCCAACCTTGGCAACTTTAAGCCTGACAGACTTCAACTCCCAGAATTCCGGCAGACTTCAACTCCCAGAATTCCCCAGCCAGCTGGCTGGGGAATTCTGGGAGTTGAAGTCTGCCAGGCTTAAAGTTGCCAAGGTTGGAGACCCCTGATCTAAAACATCTCCAGAGGCATCTTAACCACCATTGCCATCGGGGAGGGGAGGGGGGAGAAGTTTGTTTGTTTGTTTGTCTGTTTTGTTTACGTAGCAGCACCGGCTTCGACACAAATGACCTCCATGTACTTACCTGGAGCCGAGGTTGTCTTGCCCTGAGGAAAGAATGCATTCCTGCTCACAATGGAGCCTCTCAATCCGTAGCCTCAAATGCTATCGGTGACAACGCAAAGAAGGGGACAAAACCTTTTCAGCTCCTTCCCAAGGATTCATTTGTTCTCCGTGTTAAAAATAAACGAGGATCTCGGCCAGCTACATACTGGCATATTCACACATTGACTGAGAAGGATTTAAATGGAACTGGTGCTTCACTTCCTTCCTTCCTTTCTTTCTTTCTTTTTTTCTTTCTTTTTTTTTTGGTCATTTCTCTCTATTTTTATATGACGAAATGCAATCCCAAATATTCCATTTTTCCGAGCAATGCCAGAGATATATGGTGAGCAGCTTCTCGCCAGAACGGAGCTAAATGAGTTTTGGATAAGCATTTTAGTTTTTATCCGTGGGCTATCAGACTCCTGAATGAGAAATAACATCATAACTACGTAGTACGATGGACTTGCAGGGCCGGTGCAAAGTGTAACATGTTCACACTGGTGCAATAGGACTGGGTGTTTTGTTAATATGATTTATTGGGTTAGGGATTCTGTCTTCACTGTGAATTGTATTGTATTGGGGGGGTGCACTGAGGGAGCTCAACCAATCTCATTGTACATGTGTTGTGCACCGACAATAAAGATTTGAATTTGAATTTCGTTAGCCTGCCCCCAAAACAGCCCTATTTTGGGACTTCTCTTAGCTGGCAAACAATCCAAATGCATTTTGTATGTTAAAACGAGGAGGAGGAGGAGGAGGAGGAGGAGGAGGAGGAGGAGGAGGAGGAGGAGGAGGAGGAGGAGGAGGAGGAGGAGGAGGAAAAGGAAGGAGGAGGAGGAAAAGGAAGGAGGAGGAGGAGGAGGAGGAGCAACTGCTCAGACCTGTTCCATTGCCCAACTGCCTGACATCCCACACTAAGTCATTACTATCAGACGCATCTCTTTTAACGTTGCCCTTAAAGAAGGCATTTTCTTTTGGCAGGGAATTCACTGCTGCCAGTTTCTTTCTCTAAGATAATTTTTACTCTCTAATCCCAGCTTCAGTGGAAAAGCAAATTAACTTCTCACTGCAGGCAGGACTGAATCCCGCAAGTTTTAAGTTCCATCAGGTTTTCGGCAGGTGACAGCAAGAGGCAGCCAGCAAACCCTGAGTGGTGGAAAAGAAAAGGATGCGATCAGCCCAAATTTGCCAGAAATTTCTATCTGTTCCATTGCTTTAGACACACACACACACACACACAGCTGCTGTTTTATCTCTAGGCAAAAACAGTTCGAATTGAGGGCAAAGGACTGAAGCTGGAATGAAATGGCTTTCGGAGGGCTTCTCCTGGTGGGCCCAAACTCATGGCCCAAAAGCAGATGTTTTCTTGAGCAGGATGAGCTCTTCAGCATTAGGGCCCTCACTCTACACCCCGAAAATCTGGGGGTGGGAAACGGCTCTGGAGAAGGCAGGGGAGGGCCGACGAAAAGCCCCCCCCCCAAGACCAAGGCGGCCCAAGGCAGAGGCATCACAGTTTGTGGAGCTCATGTGTGTCACTCCTTGCTAATTAAAACTATTCATGCACATTTGTCAGGGGAAGGAATAAGTCTCCATCTCCTTGTATGAAGTCCCCCTTTTCAATTTAATCCGGCATGTTTTGACAAAAGCACTTTGGAGAGGCATTTGTCACTAGCCAACTTTAGACAAGGTTAATGAAAGTTCTGTCACGAGAAGGCCTGGCCTGCTTTAAATTACAGATGTCACCCGCCATGACGAAAGAAAGGGCACGCTGTTACAGTCCCATAAACTATCCTCTCCAGGGACACACAGGTAATTGCATAGCTCATTAAAAACTGTTTTAATTATTAATTGACCGTGTCAGAGTTGTCCTTTAAAGTCAATTTTAATTCTTCTCTCTTTTTGGTAAGCAGAATGGCAGCTGACCTACAGAACCTGGTGTACCAGCACAAAGGACCAGCAGGAAAGGTGTGGAAGGCAGAAGATGCCATGACGACCACAGTCACCTGGCCACTTGGCCAGGGGAGGGTCTCTTTTCAACACTCAAAGTGGGGGGGATACTTCTGTAGGGGTGGGAGGGTCCATTTTGTGTGTCAGGAGAATGTGCGTGTGTGGACGTTCTTAATTGGAGATGCCAAGTGGGAAGGAAGGAACAGATTGACAGAAGACGATTGATTGATTGTTTCTGTGTTAGTTTATCATCTTTGGGGGCATTTTCATTCTCTCACCTCAACTGTGGCAAGCCAGAGTCAACTCCACTAGGGCTCGGAAGTTATGAAGGATGGGGGTGGCTAGTTCTGGGTTGGGAGCCCACAAGAATCCCAGGTTGCCAACTCAAAAACATTTCTGAAAAGACTAGGAGAACGTTGCATTTATGAGCCTGGGAATTCATGGGCATTCTGTCTTTTGGACATCGTAAGGCACACACAAAAAACGCATGAGCCAATGGGGTCTGCAGATCTCCTAGGACCACCTATTTGAAGAAGGGAGAACCCTGAATTTATTAACTAGCCACACAGGTGGCTCTTCAAGAAAGTGGGGGAGAAAGGAGCTGCAGAAGTAGAAGGAGGCCCTTCTGCTGGAGACAACGGTGGTGAGCTTCAAGGAGCACTTTCCTATTTATAAGGGATAAACATCCACCTGTGATGTCAGATGAAAAAGTGCTAGAGGGTTTATGAGCAAGCTGAGCCTTTGAGGGAAGGGAAGGAGCACTCCAAGCTCACCCCCTCAGGAATTAATGGAGAGGGTCCCACCACAAACTTCTGCCCACCATTAATCTCCAAGCCTCAGGGGTGCCTTCCACCTTGTGCTTTGTGTCAATCCAGGTTGGGAAAGGCAGGTGGCCAAAGTCAACAGAACAGAGCGCATTTTTATCCTAGATACTGAAGTTGGGTTTGGCATTTGTAAACAAAAACATAGGATGCTTTTTCCAGGATGTGGCACTGGGACCAGAACTTCAGCAAGGGAGGCTGACTGGAAAATCTCCAAGGCCAGAGATGCACCGTCAGCAAGTGAGATCAGTGATGTGCCTTGTTATTTATCACTGCTGATGGGTTGGAGGGGAACATAATGATGTCTTTTGAGGGAATCACTAAAGTAGGTCTTCCTTAAAGGCTCCTCGCTCCCACTGTGGAGGGAGGCAGCTTCCCCAGACACCCATCCCCAACCTAAGATGGTAATTCATGGTTGACAGATAAATTATTCCTTGTCGTGCCCATGGGTGAAGCATGAATACCACACGCCGTGCCACCCGAGAACCAGATTTGCCCTTCCTTTTGGGTTCTGGAGCTTTACTCGAGCTTGGAGAATTTCCACTAGGCATTATCCAGCGATGGAGCCCAGAGGACGCATTAGAAGCAGGGATGTTGGGGCCCAAGGCTTCCGTCGCACATCTCAGCTGCACAGCAGGCACCTGGATAATTCAACTCCAACAAGCAACTGATTACTCCAATTTGAGTAATACCCAAATTACTTTAATTGGAAAGAACCTACAATTTCAGCTTTTGCTGAAATGAAGCCCGCAGATCAGATGAAAATGGTGGAAGCAAACAAGGATCTAACAGAGGTCACTCTGGGCAGATGGAGATGTCCAGTACAGCTCTCTCTGGGTCTTTGGCAACAAAAGGATGGATTATTATGCCGAAATTGGAAAAGAACTCAAGCCAGGCAATTGAAAAGGAGCAGGGTAACTGAAAAACCATTTGAGAGAAGGATTGAAAAGGAGTGACTAATGCATTAGTCATGTGCCCATAAATACGCACCTCTCAAGAAAAGAAGTTTACTATATCCCACCATCCTAAGGGGGAGAGAAGAATAGATGAGGAATATAAGACTCAATTATTCTAACTGGAAAGTTGAGCAGGCAATGACTTCATCTCCCTGAAATAGACAAATGGTGAAACTTGATTTCTGAGCCATTTGTGGGATCGGTACTCAGTGCACATGGGGGACGGAGAACGGAGGGAAGCGTATCGAGTTATCAGCAGGGCCGGGAGCTCCACTTATGGGAAGCATCCTTCTGAAGCTGGGCAAGGCTGGGCTACCCAAAGGTGTGGAAAACCAGAGCCGAGATGCAGGGGTTGCCCTTCATCACACCTGGGAAGAACAAACAGACATTTAGCCCGGTGGAGCTGGAAGATAAGGAAAGGCAAAGCCAAACAAAGAATGGGTTTTTTGCAAAAAACCAGAATGTAACACATTCGCAAAGAGCGGCGTGCAAAGTATAATTAAAATATTATCTGCCTGATAGAAGTGCAATATTCTATATTCATCTTCACTCAAGCCAAGATTAGCTCCCATTCAATTCAGAGACACTCAAAAGAACAAATTGTTCCTTAGAAATGGATAACATAGATCAGGTACTACACAGATCTGTGGCTGCGCAGACACCTGAGAACAAAGGATGCAGGTAGAGATAAGGGGGAAAGATGCGTTGCCCCTGATAGAACCTGCATCCAGCTCCAGGTGCTCCGGAATTTCTCAGAGGAATAGAGGCAGCCCCAAAAACAGGCTCCGTGGCAGATGCTTCGACCAAGAAATATGACACCGACCTGTAAAGCAATCAGGGTTTTGGCCAAGGAAGATATGAAGCTTTTATTAGTGGATAATTGGTACTGAGGAACGGGTGGAGGGAATGCAAACATCCTAGTTCCCGAGACGGACGGATGGATTGGATGTATAAGGCTGCCCAACTCAAACAGTCTGACTCTGAGTAGCCTCAGGGATAGGAGGAGGATGCTATTCCTTTTAAACCCCTAAATGTGTGAGATCCTTGGTGCTCTCTGGCCTCGGTTACTTTCTTGCAGATGTTTCATGACCCAGAAGAGCGGAGGGTTTCTAGCACTGATTATGTTCCCTAGTTGGGTCATGAAACATCTGCAAGAAAAGCACCAAGCTCAGAGAGCATCAAGGGCCCCTCAATTGAACCCTGGGCTAAAAATCTTCTCTTGTATCGGAACCGAAAATGCTTTGCAGCTACTCACATCTACTTCCCTAAGCGTCATCAGTCATCATCCCCTTTAACATCATCAGAAGAGGTTCTTCTTCTTGGCTCTCTGGAGACAGAGATACTAAGACGATGAAGCCCCGGTTGCTGTGATCACACATAAACGGAGTCCTTTTCCACTGTAACAAGCTTCGCCATGATATTAATTGTGCATAATTCATAACGGTGCTAGTTTGCTGATATGTTTTTCTTAAATGGTTTAATTTTTGAAGACGACCTTTGGAAAGTGGGTATCCCCCAGAAGGCAGCAGAGAAAGGAATCCAAAATTGGCCATTTTGCTTTTTATATAAAAAAAACCCAACGATTTAATTAATAGCTTTTGATCACGGCTGGAGACTGATGGATCATGAAGTGCTCCTCTTGCTCAGGTAAATGAAGAGTTGGGGAGGAAATACTTTTTATGCTGAAGATCACCTCTATAAGAAATATGATCACAATGACAGCAGAAGATGACAAGTATTAAAGATACTCAATTAGTTTTATTAGACCACCAGTGAGCACCAATTAGGTTGATACAACCAAGCTTTGTGTCACTGACTCTGGTCCTCCATAGCGTCTGGAAACTAGACACACACACCACACACACAAAACTTTCTCCCCACATCTGATGCTAACACAGTCTTTGTCTAAATGTGTGCCAGACTCCTGGGTGCCAAATAAGAATCTTATTTTCCTGATATAGACTGGTAATCGTTGCTCTATTTTAACCCATTATGGGTTTGCGCTCAAGGTATTTAGTTATCAGATCTCCACAACAGCTGATGGATCTGGAACCTCAATACTCAGATGCAACCACCTCTTGCTCTGTTATCCTCTGATTTAAGAAGAAAGAAGAGCTTCAGACATGATCTCCTTCAATTTATTCAAGCCACAACCGGATCCTCAAATGTTCAAATCAACCTTCGAGGACCATAGAAGCCACTAAAAACTGAAGATGGAATGATAGTCACCAAAAAATGGCAGGAGGACAACCAACCAAAGGAAGAGGTACATTTTTAATCTTTTTTTTTAAAGGTCTCATGAATATGAGATACTTGCCCCTGGAAGGAAGGCGGACAAGCCCTCTCCCTCATGAGGGACCTCAGAAGCACTCCAGATGTTTCCCAGAGTTACCCGGAACATCACAAGTCAATCACAAAGGGGAGAGACACCTACAAACCCTACCTAGCTGCCTGCATCAGCCAACATTTCATCCTAATGAGTCCATCCCTCTGTCTCTCTCTCCCCCCACTCCCCAGATATGTGAAAGAGAAAAATGAAATAGGTTTAATGATCCCCAAGTAGTAGAGCTGCGTTGAGAAGCACTCGGTGAGCAGGCAAATCCAAGCCCACAAATTCACTTAAAAGTAAAAGTAGTGCAAAGGTGAGCTACAAGGGCCTTGTTTGGCACAGGAGGCAACTATGCCTGTGTGGTTGGGAGAGCGCAAAGGGAAAAGCATCTTAATGGCTAATTAGGCTCTTCTATTAGCTAAGCGGTAAAAAGCAGAGAGATTTGGAGTATTATTGAATCACTGTCATATTGATGTTAATTCCGGTGGCTGGTACACCATTGATTTTTTTTTTAAAGAACCCCTTGCAAATGAATAGTTCTTGCAACTCATTTCAAAGCACCCACCTTAGCATTAGTGGCTAATTAACATGCATATTCAGTAATGAAAGAAAGCAAGACACAACCCTTTTTTACACACACACACACACACACACACGCACACAGAGACACACACAATGACAACTTGCCTGAAGGCAACCAAGTATAACAGACTGAATTACATCATTCAAGCCAAAGCAGAGTTTGGGACTGACCTCCTTCCCCTAAACTGCTTTTAGAAGATCAAACCTTCCCTCATTAACTTGTACAACCAGTTGTCTAATCATCAGCTGTATTCCTGCACCATCCCTGACCAACATCTCTGACCAACATCTCTGGGTCTAAAGAAGGCTGGACTTCAGCTTGACCAAGTGAATGATAACATGCATTTATCGTATCTGCCTACAACTGTTTACAAAAACGACACATCCACCCCTTTTTCATTTGAGGCGTCCCCTTCATAAGTGCCCTCTTTCCCGGGTGGCGGTGTTGGTGTCATTGGAGAACATGGGTCCTTCAAAATGCACCAGAAATACGCTTGGACCCTGCTTGGGCTTTTAGAGCACATCATACCAGCGAAGGGAAGGAAAGAGCTACGTGAAGAAAAGCCGAATCCCAGGCCGTATAAAGCCAGCCAGCCAGGCTAGGAAAGATCACCCCCTAACAACAGCAGCTTGAAAAGTGGGTGGAAACCAGCTAATCAAAATAATGTTTTCATTTTAACCTGTAGAAATCAGCAATTGATATCCTGGTGTCCCACCCCCACCCCTCCTTTCACCAGCTCTGATCAAGCTATTTGCCAACATAATTGAAGCTTTCTGCGAGAGTCTTTAGATTTCATTTCGTGTTTGGGGTACAAGGCGCCAGGAAGGAGCCTCCCATCCATCTTTCTTTGTGTGCCGTAATCCGAGCCGAAGACGCAAAGGCTCGTGCTGGTGATGGATGGCCCTCCTCCTTGCTACGGTGGGGCTTAAATCAGGCTCTCCAGACCCCTTATTAAAAGAAGCGGCACTCAGACTTATTGTAGCCTTCTCAACACTCCTGGATATCATATATACTTATTATAGTTCTGGGTAACAAAAATGGATTTTGCAAGCGGTTAAAGTGGGAAGGGTAGAGAAAGGATCGAGGGCAGAAGAAGAAAAGACATCTCTTTAATATAGAACCGTGCTTGGCAAAGGGAGGGGGCTTCCAGGCTATCCAAACAAAAGCATCTCCCCCCCCCAAATAGACAAGAATGTGAGCCAGAACATGTCCGAGCAGTGAAAATTCCACACTTGAATCCTGTAAATGTTAAAAGATTCAAAGCAGCCGGGGGAAACACCCCTGGCCTCCCACAGACTGCAGGTTTAATCTAAATCAATCCTGTCAAAAGCAAAAAACAAAAAACCAGCAGCCAGGAAGCAGTAAACAAAAGTTGTTGTTTTCAGAGTTAACATCGTTTTCACATGTCTCCAAAGGACACCCTTGTCCAACGTGGAAGGGAGCTCTTTTAGCGGAAGCAGTGCAAAAACTCTGGCTCCGTTGAGTGAATCCAAGCTCTGAAAAGAGTTGGATGACCAGACAAGACAGACGCTTTGGCCCTCACACACATTCATCCACACCCACCCCTCACTTAAAGACAGCCAAGAAAAAGGGACTCAAGAGAAGATGCCTCCCGTCGGGTCTCTCGGGCCACACCAGATGAATGAGCAGCTCCTGAAGGAACCTCATGTCATGTGGCTGCTCCTGGTCTTGTGCTTTTCAAACAAGGGTCTCCCTCCCCCTCCCTCTCTCCCTTCCTGTGCCTCAACCAAAGTCAAATGGACCCACTTGGTGGAACTTATTCCAGCCCTTGCAAGCAAACATGATGGGTACAAAAAAAAATCCGTCCCCTGGCTCTTCCAAGGAAACATGCCAGTAAATATATTTTTTCCACTGAAGACAGTTGAAAGTGTCTGAATTAGCCAAATTTATTTCTCCTGATCAGCCCAAAATTCGGCAGTGTTTTTTTTTTTTATACACACACGCACACATATCTAGTGTGTGCATATTGAGTGTTGGGAGTCATTACAATGAGAATTGCTTTACCAATAGAACTTGCAATGCGTTTTTCCTGCTGCTCAAAAAACAAAACAAAACAACCAACCAGCAAACAATTTGCTTTTATAATCAAATGTTGGCTGGGATTTTATACAGCAGAATTTATTGTAGCCTTGGTGGATAATGACAGAAGTACTCCATTACTGCAGCATGAATATATGTGCACATAACCGCCCATCATAGGATTTCCAGAGCTTTCCTCCTTTAGAGACCTTCCCCATCAGACAGCTGGAATAGGGGCATCTGAGTTTTGGGCCACGCAATTGCTTATATGGGGGTGCGGTTGTCTGAATGCTACATGGCCTGGAAGAGACGCATCTCTTGTTGCGTGATCCTCGGCTTCAACTGTCTCCATCTTCATCTGACTCCTTCTGAAGCGTGTGAGGAAACTCGCATCCTCTCCCCACCCCCCCTTCTGTTATGGAAAATGCAGCGTGGCTTGTCCCCTTTTTCCTTCTAAGACAACCCACAGATTTATAGGCCTAGAAGGGGAGCTTACAAGGCTGCTGATTTTATTAGAAGTTTGACAGATTAATATTTAATCCAGATAACCACTCAGTTAAATCCACAGAAGAGCCAGGGAATGGATAATCAGTAATTTGTACCCAAATCTTGGCAGTTGAAATCTGAGAACAAACACAGTTTGCATTAAGAGTTTGTTTCAAAGTTTTGCCCTTGAACCCCCAAACCTTGTGAATCCAACACATTTGCAAAAAAGTCCCGCTTCTATTCAGTGATTGATCAAAACAACACCTTAACAATTCAGGTAACTCAGAACCACATCAGATACCAAGAATGGAAGACCCTCCACCCTGGAGAGCCTACTAGAAGCCATAGAATTCCTCTCTGTTGGCCATACTGGTTGGGGGCCAGCAGGGATTGCTTCAACAACTTCCAGAAGGGCCACCGGTGGCCCTCTGCTGCATAGAAGACAGTCGTTTGGTGTCAGATATGTTTGCCAGCAATCAATGAAACCCAGCTTCCAAGGAGAACCAGTCTTATTCACGCCCATCTGGCATTTGCCTAGAGCAGAGCTGAATCAATGAGTCATTCGTGAGGAAAAGGATCCACGTATGTTGTGCCGTGCAACTATTAACCTATCTGCAACAGACTGTAAGAACTGGGCACAACTAGACGAATGTTTTAGATCAGGGGTCTCCAAACTTGGCAACCTTAAGACTTGTGAAGTTGAAGCCTACAAGTCTTGAAGTTGCCAAGTTTGGAGGCCCCTGGTTTAGATCATTCATCAAGTGAACAAAATAAAGCACTTCATCCTTAGAATATCCTCGTTTTCGAAAAGGATGGGGCTTTTACTGTAACCCTAACCCTCATGATGGTAGGGAGGGCGATGAAGCATTTATCCCTAAATCGATTGCAAAGAAGGCTCCAAATTAAGCAGCCCGTGGTGGAGTTCCCATCTTAAGACGGGTTCTTGTCATCAGTCACACGAAGGATAAGCCAGAGATTCTTGGCTGAGGCCAACAATGGGCTGTGAACGTGTCAAATAGAGGAAGAGTCAAAGGTGGCTGCAGCCTTTGCATAAATGCACAATTGTGATCATGCCTCAATGAATAATTCAGAATAGTTTGTAGAGCTTCCGATGGGAGTCACACAAAGCCATCAGACGGAACCCGAAATTCTACCTTAAGAGCATTAAAGAAATCTCAGTCAACCAGAAAACCTGGATTGATCAGCTCCTGCTTTAAACCAAGTGGCAAGATTGATCGGCTCTGCAAGGCCTCCCCTGGCCGGTTTTTTCTGGTCCAGCTCTCTCTACCCCACCCTGATGGCTGCCAATAATGGTGTGTGTGGTGGTTGAAGGAAAACAAAAAAGGGAGGTTGCCTAGAATTGGGGTGCCTGGAAACACAGCACTCAACACACACACACACACACACACACACACACACACACACACAGCCCTCATAGAGAGAGACATCTGATGTCCCAACCTTCACGGCTGAAGGGTCTGCTGCTGGTCAGGGCTCAGAGGGTTATACCATCTCCCCCCTCCATCCAGGGAAAACGGATTCCTGGCCACCAGTTCCAAGGAGCAGTCGGGTCCCTCGGCCCATCACTTGGAGGCAGACTGTGGGCCCCTTGAGATGAATACATCACAGCAAGGTTATGGGCTACCAACTGGATGGAGATGTTGAGGATAAGCCATACAAGTAGGGGGACTGTGTTTTTCAAACTTGGCCCAGGCTGGGGAAATCCTGGGAGTTAACGTTCACATACCAAGTTTGAAAAACACTAAAGACCTGTCCAAAGGAAAGCAGACCATCGGAAAACTCGTTACTAAGGCAGATACTTGGAAGTTAGTTCCCATAAGCCTGAGACGGCACCTACGGGCAGGACATAGCCAGGGTGTCTCTTTCATCCTGGTCTGTACAAAGGAGCCCTCTAGATCTCCGATGCTCTGATTATTGTTATTAACTCTAAATAATAGGAATGCTAAACCTTGCTCTTGGGATTACCAGCCTTTTCACTTCCAGCAGCTTCTACTTCCCTCTCCCAAACCGACCAAGGGTGTCCAGGGAGCGTGACCAAGAATCTCAAAATGGCGTCCACGACGGCACAACGAAGATAAAGAATGGACAGCGATTCAATGCTCTGTGGTGGCTGCTTTGACCCTATTACCCAAGCTCCGATGGATGGGATTAGGGCTATTAGGGCTAAAAAGCCCCCGATTTTCAGTGACGGCCACCTAGGGGCCTACTTATGGACCGTTTTCCTTTAAGGAAAGGATGCCGTCACCTTTTTTTAAAGCTACGTCTGAACAAGTAAAGAAATGAAATGAAAGTTAAAGTCACCATAAAAATATTCATTGCTTCCATGTTCACATTTCATTTTCTCTGGCTTCCATCATAAAAAGCTTAGTGTGCGCTCACTGTTAATCTTCTCCGAGACAAGGATTTTTTTAAAGAGTTTAACAGCAATCCCAGGGCATTTGCGTTATTTTCCCTTAAGGATGTGACAGGAGTTAAATTCACTATTTCAAATCCTAACCTCCCTGAACACCAACAATGCTGCTACTCAAACAGGAACAGATTACCAACAAACCTGTAATAGGAGCAGGGAGAACATCCCTTCGCTCCAGAAGCTCCCTTCTCCTAATAGAATGCAAAATCTAAATGGACCTTGCAATATATCGCCAAATGCTGCATTCTAGAGCTCTGGCTATAACCGTAAATTAGGAAAATGGCTTCCCACCTTCAGCAAGAAACTCCCCACCCGTCATTAGGCAGAAAGGTAGCTTTCTGATAGGAGCTGGGAAGAAACTCTTGGCAAATACGGGCTCTTGATTGGAGACAGACGGTCTGGAGAGAGAAGATTTCTGCCCCCAATTCCTCCCAGCCAGCTGCCCAACATCTGAAAAGCCCATGCTCCACTCCAGACAAAGACATGCCTCCCAATGAGAGCCAAGCAGCCCCCAAAGCTTGCTGGTGGCACAAGGTGCCCGTCCAACCCTGTCCTTCCCTGGCATCAAACGCTTCCCAGATGCCATTAAGGTCTGCTCAACAAGGCCTCCCTTCTAAATTTCTGATCCAGAGACCCTAGCAACATCTCTAAAGGCCCTTCCTTCTCCCCCACTGGACACGCAGACTCCGGTCCTCTTTGGGATGCGGCTGTTTCCATGGCAACAAACTGGCCGTTTGAAGCCCCGCCACAAGTCTTCTCCCCAACCAGCAGCCAGTCGCTCCGGCTCTGGCTCTGGCTCAGCTGGGGAGGGGAGGGGAAGGGAGGGGACGGGTGATGAGCTGCTGCTTCTGTAGGAGTCGTGGCAGCTTGAAAAAGAAAATGGTTTGTAGACATTGTGCGGAAGCTTGCCTGAACGTGAACCTCTGAACGCCAGGCCTGTAACATTATATTTTAATGCACTCTTGCCATTTAATCATCCTCGGCTGCAGGCACCGGTTGGTTACCATGGGAATGATCGCAGCGCTTACACATGCAATGAGCTACCGGAAAGCAGGCACGGCATCATAGCTAACTCACTCTCAGCATAATTAGGAGCGACATCGGAGTCAGAGAGGGGCTCCGGGCAAACTCACGTCCCCTTCCTGATCCCGTCCCCTTCCCCGCGAGGAAGAGCCACGGATTCCCACAAAGCCTGTTTGACGGGGAGCCCTGCTCCAAAGCCCACTCACGCACTCACAGCCACACAAAGGGGCTTTTGTGGTCTGTGTCCCTGCGCGGCTACACAGAGTGGCTTAAGAGACGTGCCCACGGAAGAGGTCCACGGCGGGAGACCGGCTGTTTCCTCTGCAGAAGCTGATTTCCCTGAAGCCCCTTTGCCATTCTTACCCCACAAAAGAAAGACTCTCTTGGAAGGGTGTGCCGTGCACGTCAAGTCTTTGTGCCAAACTCTCAGCACGCTGCTATTTGCACGGCAGTCCCACTGCACCGAACGGCAGGCAGAAAGAACTCGCCACGGAATCGCCTCTTGGGTTTTTTTTTCCCTTGGGTGGCCTGGCCAAGGCTCCCCAAATTGGGCTCGTCTGAAGGCGAACCTTTCCATGCTTCGTTCGATCTGAACCTCCAGAGCTGCCCTTGATGGCCCTCTGCAAAACCCTGCTGAGAAAGGGGTGGTGGTGGTTGTGGGAAAACCTTTGGCAGCAGTGCTCCATTCCACACAAGAAGAATTATAGAATCGGTGAGATTTAATATGGCAACTGCAAACTTGGGAGGAGGGGAAATTGAACTTCCCTGGATGAGTGGATCCCATCTTCAGGATCCAGGGACTATTTCGCACAGGACAACCAAGGGGGTCTACCACATCTCCCACCCCAACTGGTAGGATTCAGACAAGGGCTTCTCTGCAGCAGCCCCTTGACTGGGAGCTCCCTGTCCCCAAAGAGGGGTCCTTCCCCAGCTTTGAAGGTCTTCTGTTGCTGCCAGGAGAAAATGAGCTCCTTCTAGTCTTCCTTTTTCATTCCCGCTGTACCTCTTAGTTCCATATTTTGCTTTTGTGATACGGTCTGAAGGTACTTTGGACTTTTAGGGAACTCCAGTCTACCTTGAGTGGAAAACTATTCTTTGATCAGGTCAATCAATGAAGAAAAACCTCCATCCTTACGTTTGGCTCAGAATTGTGTTCTGCAAAAGCCAACAGAGATACTATCAGGCCATGGCCCATATAGGAGAAGACAGGAAGGCCCATCTCAAAGTGGTTGCGTTTAAAATGCCAACATCAGATGAATATCTTCTCCGGAATGCATAAAGAACCTATGAAGCAATGCACACCTTGTGCACCCAGAGACACACCGTTATTCCTTTTTAGCTTTCCTGGTGCAGGATCTTTCTATTCCTTCTTTCCATCCACTTCTACATGGCTACATGCGGCAGAACAGGCCCAGAACAATTGGCACACCCACAAATTATTCACTTATCTAAGGGAGAGAGGGGGGAGGGAAATGAACTATTAGTCCAAAATATGTGTCTGATTGCAAAAGCTTGCAGCAGGACCGAACATTTTCAGCTCTGGATAATAAGTAGGGAGCATTAAGAGGCCTTAATGGGTCCCTGGACAGAGTTCACACCACTTTCCTTCTGGGCTCTCTCAGGTGGTAATGGATGGGGCTCATTAAATTCCCAGCAAACCTGCAAAGAGCTACAGCCACACAGGTGCTGTACGACTGTCTCTGGGCCCTACTGAAACGGGGACACTCCCAAAGGTGGGGACTATCCCTCGAAGGCCATCGAGTGAGGAGGGGGATTCATGTCCTTTGGACTGAAAAAAAAAATATTTGTCTTCCTTTACTAAATCTAACAGGGTTTGCCTCCATGGAGTTCACAGCTGTAGGAAACACATTTGCCTGGGGAGAAAAATGTTTATTGCAAGTGAGAGCGAGCGAGAGAGAAAAAAACCCATCTTGAACCCTCTGGAAAAGGTGGATTTCGAAATGCTTCACATATTGCTATTTTCAAATCTAGGGTAGCCATAATCCGGCGGGAAACATGTGTGGGAAGCTCCATCTGAAGAAGTCTTGCAGATTGCAAAGACGAGGCCAAGGGTTTCTCTGGAAGCTGAGGGGTCTTTGGGTTAAGTCCCAGGACAAGGTCTCCTAATAAAGCCTTGCTTTCTTTGTTCACCTTTTGGGGAGTGTCTATCCAGGTGGAAGCTCTTCTACATCATCTTGCGGGGTTTGGGAGATGGACCCTGCAGGATGACCCCTGCAGGATGAACAGCTGTTTCTCTGTGGAACACCATGCTCCCTGAGGTCAGGTTGGCTCCCACCCTTTCATCACTTCAAAGGGCAGGGAAGAAAGTGGATATATCTGAAGAGGTGAGAGGAAATTTTAATGTTGACTTCTACACTGGGGTTCTTTTAATGATCAATATTTCAATTTGCCGAGGGTCTGGCAAACTGCATTAGACTCACCCTGAGAGGCCCTAGCAGCAGAATTTACACTTCCTGCTAAACCAACACCCCAAAGCCCCATTTCACCTCACCCTCAAACACAGCAGGCCTCGTGTCGGTTTGCCAAAAGAGACACCAAGCTCCTCCACCGCAGCAGAGAACGGAGAACAAATAGAGATGGAAAAGCAACATGGTCCAATTTTAATATGGATCAAAACTCATCTGCACTTCTCAAAGCAACTTGCAAATCGGAATATAATTACCCTTTGGCTATCACATTTATCTAAGTTTGGCGGTGTGGTTTCCAATCGGAAAGTGGGCATCGGTGGAAAGGTGTATTAGAGAAACCTGCTTGCTTGCAAAACAAAAAAAAAACTGTGTAAGAAAATCAGCATGAAAATGAGAACCAATGTTCAAGGAGTACAGATTTTCAGGGAGACCCCACAATGGAAAGAAATTCAGGCATGGGATGATCGTGGGGAAAGGATCGCAGCTCATTCAGTAAGCAAAGCCAAGTTTTGCTCCCCTCATCTGCTAATCCTGACTGCTCAGACCTCTGGAACAGAACATTTCTGTTGCTCACATGCTTATCGAAGATTTATTGGAGGCAAAAACATACCAAACATGAAATCAGAATAATTTCTTGTAAGGGCAAAATGGGGCCATCAATCAAGAAGGATGACAGGAACTCTAATATCCCCCTTTAAGGCCCTGGTTACACTTATTAATTGCACATCTAATTGCCACTCATTAATATCAAATGCCACTTTCTCATACGTGTCTCTGACTCACTGCTTTCCTTGATTAGGTTTACATGAGTAAGCAAATATCTCTTATAAAACCCGGTACAATTTTTCCAATAAAATACAGAAAGGAATCTGCATCTGACACGACTGCATTGTTCCAATATGTGTTTTGTTTTGTTTTTTTCTCCCCCTGGGCTTTTAGCACAATCTGCACCAGCGGAAGTGCAGAACAGCTCCATCCATTGAGTCACACATGCCGTAGAGATTGGAATCCAGATCAAAGATCCCTGTCAGGTTCATTCTGAAGTGCAAACCTGGCTCAACTCTTCCCTCCCCCCCACTCCTCCTTAAACCGAATGACCTATCAGGGGGCAGTAGATAAAACGGTTCTTTTCTGCAAGCTGGAAACAAAAGGCGGCTCCTTTTCCACCATGAACGGCATCGGAACTAGCATTGCTACAGACCATGGTTGCTCTGGGAAATGAAGGCCAAGGCTGCTTAATCCCAAACTAAAAGGGTTGGAAGAAGCACCGCAGGCCACATCTCCAGGCCACAGCAGGCTCTGTAGCGCCAACGCTCCTGGGCCGTCCTGACCAGTGGCTGCCCACCGTCTTCTTCAGGCCCTTGGTGGAAGGAGCCTCTTCTTCCTTGAAGACTTTTGTTCCACTGCCAAATACCTTTCCTTTACCGGAAGGAAAACAAAAAAACACACACACCCTCGTCTTGCCCTCCGAAGCCACCAGAGATCAAGTCAGCAGAACTCTTTTTCAAATATTTTGAGGGCCGTATTTATGCCCTGCATTAATTTTCTCTTCCACCGTCTGCCATGGGATCCGGTTTCCAATCCCCTGAGCTTCCTGACTGCTCATTTCAGGACAGAGCCAGGGAGGCTGCAGCCGAGGCCTTGGGCTCGGCGGTTCAGGTGAGCCAGCCGGAGATTGGCTTGTTCTGCTGGATTATCAGTTTGCTATCCTGTAGAAACGCCCAGATCCGGGCGGCATCCTAAGCCAAGCCTTTTCTCATCCTCTCCCTCATCGATTTCGCCTGGTTCCTCTGGTCTGATCCATCCAAAGATTCTGTATCTTGATTAAGTCTTACCATGAAGGCAAAGCCTTCCTAGCGTTATCTCATCGTTCCCTTCCAGAACATCCTACTGGACTACACGGAAGGTTCATATCTAGTTCAGCATCCAGAACGGAATGGAACAGGATAACAGAGCTGGAAGGGACCTTGGAGGTCTTCTAGTCCAACCCCCTGCCCGAGCAGGAAAGCCTATTCCAGACAAGTGGCAGTGTCTGGAATAGACTGTGTCTGGATTTTAAGAAGCGGCTGCTCTTCTTAAAATCCAGCTTCCAATTAGGACAAGCCGGCAGAAGTTTTCAGGAAATCCACAGGCAAGACCCGAAAATCGTGCACACACAAACACACACACCGCTTGTTGACTGTGGCAACCGGGATTTTAACTCCAGCAACTGAGTTTCATTGCAACACACACTGTTAGCAAAAACACATCTATCTCCCCTCCTAACCTCTGTCGAATCTCTCCATAAAGACACCTAGGTTAATAACCAGAGTCACATGCGGCAGCCATTTCACCGGACTGCAGAGTGCCTAAAGGGCAGATTTTCCTTCAATCCAATTAGATGAACTTGAATTAGGCTTAGCAGTTGTGGACTTATCTCTCCGTGCTGAACGGTCTAATCATGTTTCCACCACAAATCAAATCAGCAGATAAAACAGGCCACGGGGTGGTGAAGCCCTGGTGATCATTCGTGGCAACATGGGCCCGATCCACCCTCAACGTTGTGCCCTGGGTAACCCGGTTTTTCATTGATTTTTTTTTTTTTGAAGTGAAAATGAAAGCATTCAACATTAATATTCCAACCATTTTCTCACCATGCGTTGTATCATTTTTAGTGCGGTTGATTGGTTCCTATATTAAGGAAGTTTTTTGAACCCAAGGAAGGCAAAGTCGGTGCAGGTGTTGGCCGCTGCGAAGCGGGAGAAGCCACAGACAAACACACATTTCCTTGCCATCTTGCAGCTTTAAGCAGGAGAAATGAGGGATCCTGTCAAGCATCATTTTGTGTAGCAAGAAATAGTTCACGCCTGGGTCCTTTGCCTCTTTGATCCAGCCAGGCAGATTGGGTGGGGGGCGGGGGGGGACCCTACAATCCACAGGAAGACGAGGCAGAGGCCACTGCAGGCAGAAGAGAAATTATTATTTCATGCTTTCTTCTGCAGCCACAATTAGGTTTTAGCGAGATATGCTTTATAAATGCACTGAGCCAGTTTCAAGTTGATCTCTAATTCATTGCTGGATTTATACATATTAATGTCAAAAAGATTGCGTGGACCAAATGCCAAAGTTTATCAGCTACCCCCAAATTAATTAGGAACTCCGGAGTTAAGCATCCCATTGAGCATTACATGCCTTAAATCCAAGTCAAGGAGACCCTGACAACACATCTTGGAAGATTAGGCTTCGGCTGGAACAAAGGCAGCGGCAGGATAGACTCAAACGTGGCATTTTCTGGAAAGCAAGTGGAATCTCTGCAAATTCAAACAATGGAAATTACCAAGGAGTTCTAAAACTGAGCTCCAAGAGTCAGAGAGATAGCTAGATAGAAGCCTATCACGTCACTCCTCCTTGAACAGGATTATTGTTTCAGGAGTCCAGAAATATTTATAGACCATTAAGATAGCATGCTGTGGTTATCATGGCCCCTTGTGAGTTTGTGGAGGGAATTTGCATGCATTCTTCAGATTCTCCATCCTGTTTTCACTGAGCCCTGGGCTGCCCTCCAAATAGTTTTCCAGGATTTCAGACAAGCATTTTTTCCAGAACTGTGGACCTGAACTGGGAAGCTCCCCATTAACACATGTCCCAACAGGAATATACGACTCATTCTTCTCCTTAAATACTATATATTCAGAAACCGACTGGGTCCAATAAACATTTCATCTCATCCCTAATTAATTCCTAAAATATTAAATCTGTTTTTTAAAAAGCGGGATGGTTTTTTTTTAGCATAATCTTTAGTAAAAGCTGTCCAAATACGCGGTTACAAAATTATAACCAATTCAGGTAGTGGGTGTTCTATAAACTCTCAGGGCTATAAAACTCCATTAATGATATGCTCTAAATGTTATGAGGAGATAACAGAGATCAATCTTTTCATGTCTTTTCATGTCGTTAACATCAAACCGTCGGATTCCACAATTAAAACATAGCTTGAATTCTATATTTAGTATTTGTAAGGGTTGCCTCTCCGTGTGAATGTCTATCACTCTTTCCATCGGAGTGAAAAGCAGGCGTGTGGCATCTGTAACAGCTTGTTAAACTACAATTCCCATCAGCCTCGGCACAAACACACCCAACGATGACCAAGTTATTCTTCAGCAACATTGGTTTCCCAATTTTGACCGATGGAACACAAAGCCGTGTTTGAAAAGAGAAAAACAACACCTGACTAGGTTCTCTCTGGTGGCCTGCAAAGTTTAGGAAGAGCTGTGGAAGTTGAGAGAAGACAAGGGGTCCCTGAAACGGTTTCCAAAGAAGAGGCTCAAACCCACCTGCCCATCGTCTCTTCCAAAGCTACATTCATGGAGACATAGCTTGCAAGCTTTAAACCAGCAAATCCTTAGTTCCCACTGAACCTCAAGTGGTAGACATTTAGGGGCTCCATCAGCCCAACTCTTTTCCCTGGAATTTATCTTCAACAAAGCCTCCCTTCCTAAGTCCTGGAAGCCAGGCCCAGGCACCCTTCGCATGGAGTCAAAGTCAGCAATGCCCATGGAGGCCCAGAGCACCCATTCCCTCATGAGACAGAGGGAAACGGTTGGGTCTCGCTCCTGTTCAACAGGCACAGGGTTTTTTTCCTGTGGTTACAAAGGCCGAGAGATCGGGCGCGATGCATTTTCAAACAATAATAAAAGTTTCAAGGCTTGCCAAACCGGTTGAACAACCGAGCGTCAAATAAGCTGTGTGTGTGTTGGTTGAAAGATCAGAGGGAACGAGAGCTCCAACGGCAGAAGTGGCCCAGTTCTAACAGGCAAAAGCCAGACAGAAAAGGAAGCTGCATTTAAATTTAACGGCTGGAAAAGATGGCAACAACGGAGCCCATAACAAGAAGGGGTTCGTGGGTTCAAACTTTTCTTCAGAAGCAGCTCAAGTACAACTTTTGCAAAGCGTGTTTCGGTCTCAGCTCATGGGGACCATCATGTCTTTCCCAATTCTGCCCCCCAACCCTAGGAAAGAATGACGGAAAAACAGAGCTGCTAAAAGGGAAGCAGAGGGGAGAAGTTGGAGGCAGCCCACCAGAAGCCCCTCACTCCATGCTTTCCGTATCTGCCTCCACCTCTCTGCTTTTCCTTTCAGCTTCTCTACATTTTGCTATTCCAAACCCTCCTTTCCACTCTCTTGTCCACACCTTCTGTTTGTACCCCCAGCCGACTTACAAGCAGACAGAAAGTGCTCTTACGGGGTTTTCTCCAGAGAAACAGACAGTCCAATATTTGGGCTACGGTTGTCCTGACACCAAGAGAGAAGTGTGCCAGTGCCTTATCCCCAAGTCCACCTTCCAGGACCATCCCTGCATTTCAAACGATTTGTGTCTATAGTTACAAAAGGCAGAACGGAACCTCTGTTCCAACTTGGACCAATTGACTTTCAGCCATTACATCTGAAGTCTTAACACAGTGAGAAAAAATAAGCTCTTTTCTCCATTTCATCCTTTATGTTGTTAGGTGTTCCCAAAACTTTAGGCTGATTTGGGTCATGCCTCTCCCAATTTTTGGAGGTGTGGCACTTGATATGATTTTTTCAAGATCAATGTGGTCCCTGAACTGACCCATTACTCTCCTGGAATATGACAAGAACAGTTCTGGATCAAAGGCCCTATTCCATTCAGAAGGTGGGAAATCAAGAAAGGGAACACAACTAAGGCCTCCTGCTCTTGGTGGCCACAAAACGCCTTGTGCAAAGAAACATACCCAGATATTTGTCCAAATCACTTTCAGGGTTCAGATTCTAATATTCAGCATCCATAATTTTGTTCCCCAGGACCATAATTTATTTATTTTATTTATTTAACAAGTATTTATATGCCGCCCTTCTCCTGAGGGACTCAGGGCAGCGAACACAGATTAAAAAACATGCCATAATAAAATCCCGCTAAAACCTGATTAAAATAAATAATAATAAAAAATAAAAAATAATAAAACCCAGGAATCAGAATCAGCCCGTTCGTTGGAATAGCCAATAATGTGACTTTTCCATGGCAACCCCTGCCCTCTGGAACATCCTTTCCCTTGAGATCCAGCCAGTCCCTACCTCTTCCCCTTCTGTAAAGCCCAGGAAGTTGAGGCTGGAGGATCGATTGTAGGTTGGTTGCATCAAGGGAGATTGACGATGGCATCAGGATTTTTTCTTTCTGCTTTTTTTGGGAGGGGGAGACTTTATCTTTTTATGGTATTTGGTTCTCTAGAACTGTTGTGAGCCACCCAGAATTGTGGGTTTTAAGAGAGGAGCCCAGAAAAGTTTTTGAAATAAATGAAATCTCAAACACGCCGGGTGGCTCTTCTCCCACCCGCTAGTGAATTATTTCACTCATCTTTGTTCTTGGCAAGCCTGTTTTCCATTTTCCCACCTCATTTGCCATAGTCTGGGGTCCACCAGCGACAGTCCACCAAAAGGTGCTGCCTCTGCCAGTGGAAGATGGTTGTGCCAACTGGAGAAGCGCTGGGGAAAAGGGGAGGCCGTCAAATCTCTTCTTGTGGGAATTTTTTTTTTCCTTTTTTACTTCATTTCTGAACTGCAGGGACTATAAACATGGGGCCTTCTGATCTTTCCTTTCTTTTTATGTTCACGTCTTTTTCAGCTACTCCTTACAAGTTAACCATTTGGTCTGGCCAGGTCCAAGCCAGAATTCAAAAGATCTCTCAAGTCAAAGTCAAGGATGTGCCCACTGGCATTTAAATTGCTTCTTTTGATCTCTTCTTTCTACCAGCTGCTGATTTTCTTTGTTTGCTTACTCTGATATCAAGGACAATGGAGTTCCTTATCTTAATGAAGAATGCAGTGTTCTTTTTATGGCTCTCTCATGCTGGCAGATTGTACGTTTCCCAGCTTCTTGTTACACTACTATCCTTAGAAGAAAGCCAACAGAAAGAGAAGGAAGGTCACGAAAGCAAAACAGAATTGGGAATTTGTAACAAGATCCAGATTTTTAGAGGCCCAAAGCAAGAATCCTTTGGCCTCTGACACCCCTTCCTATAAACAATGCAGCAGGAGCCCCGCAGTGGGCAGCTCCATTGGTGCGAGTGGCGGGCACACCCACGCACATGTGAAGCTCCATTTGCACAAGCTGTGGGCACGCACGCCACTCATACCTATGGAGCTTCACACGCATGCGGGAGTGCTCGCTGCTCGTGCCCATGGAACTGCACATGGAAGCCTGCTGCTCACACGCAACCATTTCCCTCCCTCCCCGGTCAATCCGTAAAGCCTGGGGACCACTGAATTATAGAAAGCAGAGAAAGATAAGGATGGACCCAAGATTAGTCCAAAGTTCACAAATGCCAGCATGAATAACAGTATTTTCAAGAACCTTTTTTAATCTATGAGTTTGGAAGAAGCACATCATCAGATGGTCCCAAAATGCCACAAGGCTCACTTAAATCACCAACATTTATTATTTGTTTATTTACAGCAGTTTTGGGCATGTCTACTGAACTGGACGTACGGAATTGCCAAGAGAGACCGTTTTTAATCCTGAGCGATACAGGCTCATCGCTTCTATTCCATCAAGATTGTAAATTACATAGACGAAGAGCCAGTGAATGCATAAAAACCCTTTTTGGGGGGAACATAATGGTGTGAAAATCTGATTAGGCGTCCTTTCAATTAGCAGCTGTAGTCAGTTCCGAGTCTTGCTGGAGCCTCTTTTTCCCCAGAGTCTTAGAGATGACCACGCTCACCTCTTTCACGGCAGCCTCCAATTTCAAATGATAAATCAAGTCAACTCCAGAAGGAGGACGGGCAAACCTGCAAAATAAAACCTTCCAGTGAGGCAGAAGCTTCAGGGCATCAAAGCCTCCGGGAAAGCATGAAGCAGCAGGGATTCAGAAGGCAACCCCACCCCTGGCAGGCAGGGAAGGTCCGTTTGGGGCTGTTGCCACCGGTTTCCATCAGAGATTATGGCTGGAAAATGTATTTGATAACTTCAGAGAACCTTGGATGGATGACGGGTTTCAGAAGTTCCAATAACCACAAAAAAAAAAAGGTCCTCTGATTCAAAATGATCAAACATCACTTAAACATTTCTATACAAAATATTTGATGTCAGAGGTTCAGAATTAATGCATTTATACATGTCTGCTCGTAGGCAAATGCCCGGAGGTTATTCTCTCAATCCATTCATCTACAGCTGTCTTCTTGTAATGCTTCATCTTGCTTGCCATCTACATCTGGGCAATTAAACTTCAAAATCTTGCTACAGGCATTCGTTACTTCCCAAATAAAAACAAATGTGAGTTTTGAGGAAATCTCCCTATTTCGCTTAGTGTGTCTCAGCCGCATTAACACAACTTCACAAAAAACGCATCTTTCCATGGTTAAGCCATCACTACACATTGTGGATTCCATCTCTATTCTTGGGCAGATCACCGGGAATTCGGGAGATGAAAGGTCAGCTTGGCTTTTCCTGCTTCTCCCATAATAGCTACACAGCCAAAGGGTTGTTCTTCTGCTGGGCAGCCAAAGCATCCAGGCCCCGGAATAACATAGGAAGCCCCAAGAAAATGTCTCACGGCTTCCGGCCCTGACGTAGAAAAAAGACACGGTGGATCTTCTCAAAGAGAAGGAGGCGAAGAGCTAGTAGCAATCACAACGTTCTTAACACGCATTCATTCCTTTGCTTTACTCACAGGTTCCTTCAGCTCTACCTGGAGCACTTGGCTGCCTTCAGAGCAAAATCCCCTCTTGCACATTTAATAGTTTTATTATTGTTTTATTGCTTAGCTGTAAGCCAACGCGTGGGTCTATTGTGATGCAAAGGGAAGACATAAATATTTTAACTGCTGCCCTTTAATTTAGAGCTGGCTTCTTGTGGGTTGCAACCCCTTCTTGCATGAAAGAAAGCACCTTAAAACAGAGGTCATAAGCCATATTCCTGACGAAACGGACTAGCCATTCCGCCTTCTCCAGCCTGTCAGCGCTAGGTTTAGTGTTCGGGTCAGGTGCCATTCACCTGTTCAAGGGCCAAACAGCCCAAGAGTCTGAAGTCCTGGCCCTACATAAGTCACCGCTCAGGAAATGTGCCTGTATAAATGATCTATTACGCCAACTATGAACCATTTTATGAAGGACTAGTCATGGGTGGGGAACTATGGCCCCTTTATGGCCTGTGGGTTTCAACTCCCAGAATTCCTGAGCCAGCATGGAATTCTGGGAGTTGAAGTCCACAGGTCATAAAGGGGCCATAGTTCCCCACCCATGGACTACCTGGACGTGCCCACAAAACAGCACAAACATCCACCCATTCGCACACACCTCTTTTGAAATGGAAAGTAACAAGGATCACAAAACTGGATTTTGGAGTTCACTGCTTGGAAAACAGAGAACATGCCTTGATAGTACAGTGGTCTACGCACCCTGTTATTAACACAGCTGCCTGCAATTTACTGCTGGTTCGAATCTCGCCAAGGCTCAAGGTTGACTCAGCCTTCCATCCTTTCTAAGGTAGGTGAAATGAGGACCCAGTTTGTGGGGGCAATAAGCTGACTTTGTATAAAATATACAAAAGGATGAAGGCTATTGCTTGATGCATTGTAAGCCTCCCTGAGTCTCCGGAGAAGGGCGGCATATAAATCAAATTTAAAAAAAAACAAAAACATGCTGTGGCCCCCTCCCATATAAAACCACCCTCAAGTACGGTTCCATGAGCAGAGATGCTCTTCCGAGAAGAACTCCATGTGGCAGATCTTGGCTCATGAGATGGAATAAGCAGAAATAGAAATGTCTGAGAAGGTCATTAAGTCCCACAAGAGCTCCTGTGAAAGAGCCTCCCCCCCACCCCTAAGACCCAGCAGACGGAACCGTGTCCTGGCACATGACTCGGGTTTGGTCCTCTTCCACAGCTGGCACAAGATGGCATCTCTGTACCTCACTGCAGCAAATCCTTCCTGGCTTCTTTATTACTGTTTTTCATTTGCCCTACACCGTACATCACCTGAGTTGCTTGGGTGATTGAGGTGGCTTATAAATTGAACAAATAAATAAATACATTTTTTTAAAAAGGAAAATAAATCTCATTGCAGGCACTTCTCTGCAGTTCAGCTAAAAACTGCCTTTGGTCTGCTTTACAAGACTGTACATGTTCCTCCTCCTGCGGAAGCAGAGGCCGTAAATTGCGAGACAAATTGAATCCAGCTTTTGCGAGACCAAATAAATGAATATATAAAATTCCCGAGCGTCAACTATCTTTATTAAGAGAGGAGTCAATGTTTGATATGTCAAAAGCTACAGTGAAAAAAAATTTTTCTGTTTGAGCAAAACTGGTGGTAGTGATATTATTTGGTATTGCTATTGTTATTTCAGTTTTTATCCTGCCACTTTTCTATCCCACACTCAATTAAAGAGGGAGAAAAGATTTCCTTGCTCATTTATGATCGACATGCAGGGTCTCCTGTGTGGAGCCCTTGACCCAGCTATAATGGCAGCCTGGATGGCACCCAACTCATAAAGCTCAGCATTGGCTACTCAGACCTAACAACGAAGCCCAGATCTTGCTCCGGAGTATCTAAACAGCAGGGGTGAAATCCAGCAGGTTCTGACAGGTTCTGGAGAACCAGTAGCAGAAATTTTGAGTAGTTCAGAGAACCGGCAAATACCACCTCTGGATGGCCCTAGGAGTGAGGTGGGAATGGAGATTTTTCAATATCCTTCCCCCAGGAGTGGGGAAGGAATGGGGATTTTGCAGTATCCTTCCCCTGGAGTGGGGAGGGAATGGGGATTTTGCAGTATCCTTCCCCTACCACGCCCACCAAACCACGCCCACAGAACCTGTAGTTAAAAAATTGGAATTCCACCACTGCTAAGCAGGCTAAGGGCTGGCAGGGAGCCCCTTCTGCTGAAGACCCCTGCTCTGTGGTTCTCATCCCCCCAAGAGAAAAACCTGCTCGCTTTAGCAAGGAGATCCACTTTCCACCTCAGCTTCTCCAGCCTTTCAGCCTCGGAGCAGGAGTAGGACATCTCCCCCTCCGCTCGGTGGCTCGTGTAGAAGTCCTGCTCCACAAAAATAGAGGTTCTCAGATAAAAATCACTGACTAGAAACACCATTAACCTATATTGATTTCCGCGCCCTCCCCCCAAAATTACTTCCAACTCATTTAAAATATAACTGGCCTATATATTTAACAGGGCTCATTCTATGTATTACTCTCCGTTGTGATGTGTTCCTCCAAGCGTGACTGGAGTCAGTTAGGGAAAAGCTGAGAGATGCTGATGGAGTCAGTTCAACACGGCAATAACAGGGAGGCAGCCATGGAGCTGTGGGGGCTCCTGTCCCTCTCGCGCGGGGCCAACGTTCAGTTGCCACAGAAACTCTGCACACAGCAGCCACGGTCCTCCCCGTTCCTCCCGTCTCCCTCTCTCTGCATTAGAGTGCTTTAAGCTCCCTGGGGTGCTGGCACTCCCTGGAACGACCCCCACACACACACACACATACACACCCACACACACCCCAGTGTGGTGGTTCTAGTGCCGTATCCAGGCTGCAGCCATTAATCATTCCCGCTTTCCGAGCTGACATATCGAGGTGGGGAAACGGCAACCTAAATGAGCTTGGCTGATTACCTGGGAAAGCAATTCTTCAAGATAGCACAGCTCACTAATAGCTCCATCTGCTACACAGACGCATCCTACGGCATCAGGATACGGGGAGCGAAAGGCTGGGGGTGCCTGCCAAGTTCAGAATCCCCTTGATGGCAAAGACAAAGGAAGAGGAGAAGTAATCATGGAAATGGCACAGGCATGCCTGAGGAAGCTTCCTTAGCCGCCCCCCATCCCTCCCCCTCCCCACTTCTGAAGCCACTGATGGACGAAACGCAGGGTCGCTTGGAGAGAAGGAATTAGCTGAGTTCTACGGCATTTCGGAAAGGAGCCCGGGATGGCCAAAGTCTCAGAGAAGAACAAATGAGGATCCTCAGGTGGCCAGGCAGAAAGGATTGACCAAAGTGGACTTCTATCCCATTCCTAATGGAAGCTTGTTTTTCAAAAATGAAGGTCCCAGGTTCAACAGCCAACCGCCTAGCATGGTAGAAGGTTAAAAACTCTTGTCTGCAGCTTCGGAGGCACCTCCCAGTCGCGTTAACCATCATGGCTAAACCAGCCACGCTCAGAGCTCACTCGCTTCATCTCAGCCTGTGGCTTAGCATAGCTGTGTGTGGGTTGGTGACTTCTGAGGACTTATTGGCAAGGCGGCACTTAGCAATTAAACAAGCCATTAGGAAGCCTACCTGCTGTTTTTGCCAGGGAAAATGTCTCCCTGTGGATGGACACTTCCAACTACACACAGCGAGAATCAATAATACGGCATTTCAATACCACAAATGCACTCGGCTCACATCCTTCATCCTGATGTTTTGAGAGTCTCTTTTTATTGACACTTGAGTTACGTAGAACTTCGTCCTCAACTTTTCATAATAAAAACTGTCTTGTGTGGTTAAAGCTGTTTTAACTTTCCAAGAAGGTGCCAAATGCAATAGCCCTAGAAATACTTAAGACAGAACAGCAGGACTGCACTCCAGTGCTTCTAGTGATATCTGCTTATCAGGCAATTATTTACAAGGCATCTTGAGAGCGGAACTGGAAGAAAGAAATAGGTAAACACGGAAAGTGTGATGGCCCCTTGGTGGAAACAGAAGAGCCTTTTACTCAGAAGAACTCAGAAGAAAAGGGAGGAGAAGAGAAGAGGTAGGTTGTTTTCGAGAGAGAGAGAGAGAGAGAGAGAGAGAGGCTTATTCTAAATGTGAGTCACTGTGTGGGAAATATGTTTACACTGCTCTGCACAACAACACATACCAACGACGCCTCGAATAGGAGTTTGCGGATCTTGTGGTTGGTATCATTCAACAGAGTCGCCCACGGTGGGAGAGGAGAGGACGGGGCCTGCTTGGAACAAAGACCCCGTTGAAGAGAGCGGCTTTCTCAATGCTCCCAAAAGAGATTTAAAACACGGTCATACCCTTGCTGGATTTTATCCTGAGATTGCCTACATATACTCCACTTTCCAGAAAAAAACTCCAAAATGTTACGTAAACAATGCTCAGAATCAGTAGTGGGTTTCAATTTAGTTTGCTACTGGTTCACTTGTGTGCATGCACAGAAGCATCCGGGAAGGTGGGCGGAGCCTCCCTCCGGCACTACCGGTTTGCCCGATCCGGGGTGAACCGGTAGCAACCCACCACTGCTCAGAATGCAAGCCACCTATTCTAAATTGGGAGTGTCCAGAGTGGGAATAGTGTTTCTTCAAAGAGCGAGAAACCCAGAATCTCTGAAAGAGACCCCATCACGTCTTCTTTGCCGACGCATGTCAAAGCCAAAATGGGTTTCTCCCCTCCCTGCCAAAAGCCCTCGGTGGGATGAGCGTGTCTCCCAGCCTTGGTGGGAGGCAAACGTGGGAACGTGTCAAAAGCCCTGCAGTTCAGAAGAACAAGGGGGCTTGTTGACTTGCAACCGACCATTGCTTTTCTCCAGCGGATGGTGAGGAATCAGCTGGGTAGAAGGGGAATAAACACACACGTACAGACACACCCCGATGGCGCTGAAGAAAATGCAAAGCTGAAACTCCCATTTTCTCTTGGTTTTTCTGAGAAGGGAGGCAAAGCAAGCCAGCCGCACACTGTATCTTTCACCCACTTCAAAGAGAGACATGCGCGCCTTCTTCTCTCGTTACGCTCCCACCTGTTGCTAGGTAACCGCCAGTGGGACTTCAGCAGTTCAAGCTATTATGCAGCAAATGCGCCTCTCTTTTAAATGGGGGGAGCCCCTCTGAGCAGCAAGCAAAGGATTTTCCCCCAGAAAATCATCCCCCGGTTTGGCACTGGGCTGCTTCTCCTTCTTAAGCTTTTCGTTCTCTGAAGTCTTTTACGATATTTTCCAACACTGCAGATTTTAATTCTCACCAGATAAAAGCAGATCCTTTCCTATCATTTCCGTAACAATCATTCCGTGCGCTCTTAACAAAACAGGCAGGAGCGGGAACGGCGTCTTTGTTAACTGGGGCTGTTAATGTGAGGGAAATTGCCTCTTTCTCAAGTCATGTCCCACCAACTCTGCCTCTGGGGAGGACCTCTTGGCCAGCCACACAGCGGCCACCAACAGGCAGGCCTTCTCCTGTGGACTTGTGCTGCTGAAGCCCGTCTCTCCCTTTCCAGGATGTAAATACAGAAGCAGGGAATGTCTTCTGGGCTGCCAATGAGGGAACCCTCAACAGTTGCATCCTCCCTTCAGAAGCAAAAGAGAGAGACCCATGGGCGTTCCTCGCTACCTGTGGTTTTCTCACCTGTGCTTACACAGATTTGTGTTTAACCAAGACCACAATTAAAGACTTTTTGTAGCTGTAGATTTGGTCTTGTTTTTTTTTTTATTTGCTTGTTTCTTTTTTTAAGCGTGAGCAAAATAGCAGATGCATACTTTCTAAAAGACAGTGTTGGGTCATCTACACAATACACACTTCCCTCTTCTCCATATTCAATAACACCAGATCTCACCGTGCTACCATGGGATCCAGGCTCCCTGTAGTTTCCTTGGGACACCTGATGATCATCTTCTCCCCCCCCACCCCCCTTTTACGTGGCTGGTGATGGAGGAGAGACCCCTTTCTGTCCAGTCATGCTGGTCTCTCCACTCCCAGCAGCTCCTTGGCCATCTTTGAGGAGAAGTCTTCCGGCAAGACTGCTGGATGCCAGCATGGCCAATGGAGCTCACCAAGATGGCTGTGGGGGTTGCTGAGATTGGGCAGACTCCTTACCTCTGACCAGGACTCTGGCAACTGCGGCTTCTGCGGTCTCTATGGGAGGAAGAGGATGGCCATCGGTTCGCAGTCTCCTCCTTCGCCATTTCAGGCCGGAACAGAAGCCCACATCTAGCAAGGGCCACCTGCTCAACAAGCAATGTATTGCGGACACTGGGGAAATGAAAATTCAAGCACTGTAGCCTGGCAAACTTATTATGAAGTCAAACATTTCTCCAATCTAAGCTATGTCGACATTTATTTATTTCTCGGAGGCAAACATTCCTCTCAGAGTAAGCTCTCTTTATCTAAATTGGGCAAATCTCTGACTTCGCACCTTATAAAAAGGAATCGTCTTGGATTTGTGTTTTACAGTGAGAAAGCTATTCACAGTTTACTGAAGTGGTGGCAGCACAGTGTTATTTATGGAGGGAAGGAGATGAATTATGGAGAGCTGCGACGAAAAGCGGAATGCCAGTTCAGGTACAATGCACACACAGCCCGAGAGAGGAGACTCAGCCCAGGCCTGATGCAGCAGAAGAGATTCCAGGCCCCGGTGCAGAAGAAGAAGGGATGTTAGGAGGGATAAACGGTAGGGCTGGAGCCCCACGGGACAAAGCCTTGACCTTCCTCTGGGTGATGACTCCGCGCAGTTGACCAGAAGCCCCTCTGTGCAGGCAGAATAGGGCTGAGCCCAGCAGAGACATGGTCCCTTCTAAAAGGCCTTGAGATTCACTTCAAGGTATTTGGGACTGCTGGAAAGGTGAAAAACCAAATGAAACTTTGATGGGACATACAAGACTGAGGTTATCACACCATTCCTAAGAAGATAGGCTACCTAAGAACCACACAGCCAGACTCTTCCCGTGCCTTGCGCAACTAGGAGCAGGCACTGCCTGTCCTCTGTGGAGATGGGAAGACCTCATTCCATTCTCACATTTTCACCACTTTTAGCTCCAACCTGCAGTTAAAACGCAGCAGAATTAATATCATTGAGTAAATTTCCAAGACTATTTTCCATCGTAGCTATTTGACTATCTAACAACAAGCGGCTCTTCTCAAACACCATCTTACGAGACTCCAAAATGGAAGGAATTCTCAGGCTGGTCAAAGTTTTGGGATGTTCTGCCTTTCCCCGAGATTCTGGAGCAGCGTCTTCCCTGGGGACATCCTGGCAGCCAAGAATCTAGAGCACGAAATGGCTTGCACCTTCTCACCCGAGAAGCCCAGAGGCCGGCACTACCTTCACCGTTGGGGATGGGGCTAGGCTGGAGAATGAAGCTCGTTCAGTGGGAAGGTTCTTAACTCCCCATTCCTCATTCATTAACCCAAGGATTCCCTCCCCCCACTCTTCCTTCTACCTTTTTGGGTCCAGGAGACGCCTTGATTTCTTAAAATTCCAGAAGCTACTTGGATTCAGATTCTTCCCTTCCTTAGAAATTCTGATCAGAAGCAGCCACCTCGCCCCTGCCTCCCAGCTTCCGGGTCCCCTCGAAAGATAAGAAGAGGGGGGGTTTCATCCTGCATCAATCCACCAACCCTGGCCATCCATCTTCCTGCCGCAACCAGCAGCTGTTTCTTCTGCTATCAAGGTCATGTGAACAATGCAGCAGCAATATGATGCTTTTATTTTATTTTTTTTTAATTTCATGGGCTGTGTTGATTTCATAGGTTCTTATAAAGACAAAATATTAGTGAAGGAAGAAATAAAGGAAGGGTAGACTGTGCAAAAGCCCTCTGGAAGAGGTCGGAAGGACAATCTTCATTTCTGATCCAGCTCAGCCTCTGTGATCATCCACAACACAGGCAAACAGAATAAAACAAATTGCCAAATGAGAGTGTTTGACTTGTGAGACAAGCCTTTTTACATGCAGGAGTTTATTTTATTATGTTTAAAACGTGCGAGCCAAAAATTGTCAGGGCTGCACTTGAAAATGGCCAGCTCTCGAAACAGAATTGAGTAGCTGAATGCAACATTTACCATCGACCGTTATAAATTTGTCTCTAATCACAGAGACAGTGTCACTTCTGACGTTTCATATAAATGAATTTTATTACTTAACATTGTGCGTGTGATTTAATTACGGGAATGGCAGGAATTATGATTTGGTGTTTAGTGCTGGGCTGGGAGGGAGGGAGGGAGGGTACACATGCGACCAGAAGTCAGTTATTTACATTTTACCCGATCTGCTTTTGTCCCCAATTGCAGGCTTCGGGGGAGTTGTGGGTGCTGTGTTTTCTCAAATTAATCTTGAAGACGGTAATGGAAAGTGCTGCTATGGGGAGCAACCTCCAGATCTCAGGAAGAGGCCTGGGACTCAAGGCAAGCTGCACCTGGAGGAGATCATCAACAGCCCATTCCAGAGGAGCAAAGGATGAAAAGAGGAAGGGAACATCATTCCTTGCAGAAGCCATGAGAGTTTGGGGAAGAGGAAGGAGGAACTGAGTTCCTGAACTGGCAGGATGGCCTCCCTGCTCCTATTAGTCCTTTTCTTTGGTCAACACCGGCATCACCATCAGGCTTTGCCAAAGCAGCTCCTAACAAAGCACAAACACTCCGGTCAAACACAACCCTTTCACAAAAGGGTTGTGTTTTCACCCTTTCTCTGCAAAAGGGTCCAGAGGTGGCAGATCAGCTCAGGGGAAGAGGGCATGTTTTGCATGCAGATGGCCCCACACCCAACCCATAGCATCTCCAGATGCAACTCAGGAGAAACTCCGGCCTGGAATCTATGGGAGAAGCATTACTATTTTGCCTGGGCAGCCCGTGGCTCCTTCCAACCCAAAGGAAGGAAGCAGGCTGTGACCAAATGATTCCTTTTCCATCGGAGGAAAGGACTCTGGGGAGAGGGAAGGGCGGTAGAAGCTCATCTCCTTCTACTGAGTAGACAGGGTGGTGGAGTGGGCGATGCTCACCAAGTCCAACTGAATGACATCTTATTGTGCAGGAGGTTGCAACAGGAAGGATCGCCTTTCTCCTTTGAGTCAGGATGTAGCAAGCATTTGTTCTACGCCCAAGCAAATCCAATTTGGACTGACTGGTAATAGGATCAGAGTAAAGTAAAAAATCAAAGTAAAGAATTTTGCAATGTTCAATGTTATGGAAGCCTTAGAAAATGGCTGACAATTCCCAGCTTTATTTAATGAACAACAGTGTAATAACATTCTTCAAGCAATGATGCTTCAAGATGATACACGGTTTTTCTAAAATGAAACCTGCTCATTAAAATCCTGGGTGCTGTATACATTTAAACTATCTGGTGAAATATGAGTCCCAACCTGATGCCCCAAAGCTTGTGAGATAGGTGCCAGGACCATCTTTTTGGAAGGAGATGTCAGACAAAGAGTTCCACCACTTTTCCCTTAAGAGAGGCGCGTAAAGGAGGAGCTCCCAGGAAGTTCTCATGACCCAGGCAGAATGGATGCACCTGGACCAGAGAATCTTTGAAGTAGGTTTGTTGGTACAGTACACCCTGAAGGATAAGATGTAGACCGAAACTTTGGAGCCCCGGACTTTCCTCTTGCATGAATGCCTTTGGAATAGTCAACCTCTTCATCATTGGCAATTCCCTTTGCTAACCCAATGTGGAAAAGTTTCTAAAGAGAAGAAAAATCTTCCAAGGCTCCTTAAACTGGAGAGCTTCTTTGGTCTCACGATGAATTTCCAGAAAGTTAGAAAGGCCTTGTGTTTAGGGCTGGGTTCTCCCAACTTGGTAACTTTAAGACTTGTGGATTTCAACTCTCAGAATTCCTCATCTAGCCAGGTGGAGTTGAAGTCCACAAGTCTTAAAGTTGCCGAGTTTGGAGACCCCTGGTTTAGGGAATGGCCATTGCTCCGGCATTCCTCAAAGGCCAAGAGACCTTCCACAGAAGAACAAAGCATCGGAAGAGTGCAACAGATTAGCTATATTATAACATATAGATACTGTATGTTATATGCTGACTCTGTAAACTGCTTAGAAAGGGCTGTAAAGCACTGTGAAGCAGTTTATAAATTTATTTATTTATTTATTTATTATTTGGGCTTGTATGCCGCCCTCTCTCCAAAGGACTCAGGGCGGCTCACAACAATAAATACAAAATTCAATTATAAAATATAACAAATATAAGAACCCGTTAAAATCACATTTAAAACCCCTTCAGTCCAATCCGGCCAGGCCAAATAACAATGTTTTAAGATCACGGCGGAAGGAGCGAAGGTCAGGAGCCACCCGGAGCTCCAGGGGGAGCTGATTCCAGAGAGTAGGCGCGCCCACAGAGAAGGCCCGCTCCCTGGGAGTCACCAGTCGACACTCTCTGGCCGACGGGACCCCAAGGAGGCCCTCCCTGTGAGAACGCACCGGGCGATGGGGAGCTGTCGCTGGCCGCAGATGGTCCGCCAGGTATCCTGGGCCTAAGCCATGTAGGGCTTTATAGGTAATTACCAGCACCTTGAATCTTGGCCACGCAGCGTAATGTTGAAACGGCAAGTGCAATTCAAGCATTTTCCTCTCGCAGCTTAATTCACGTACCCCAACCTGGCACATGGCCGTAATCTTGTGTTTTCTTAAAACTTCAGCAAACTCACGGCTTATTATCATCTAAGTCAATTCGATCGGTGAGGGTGCCAAAGAGTCAACCTCTCAAATGGCTTCTCAAATCAATTCAGGACATGGGCCGAAAGAAGAAAGGCCTTCGTGAGGATACGGAGATTTATTTATGTATTGCTTATTTATATCCCGCCTATACCATTTTTATAAATAATGCAAGTGGCAGAACATACTCAATGCCCCTTCCTCCTCCTATCTGCCTCCCCCTCCAACAGCTCCCTGCCAGGTGGGTTGAGCAGAGAAAGAGGGACTGGCCTCAAATCCCCCAGCCGGATTTTGATGAAGCCTTCCCGGATCAGTCCCAAGTGATCCGTGGCCGCTTCCGCAAGGGAGCCCCGCCGTGTCTGCAGCCCTTCTGCTGTGGGGCCCGGAGGGAGAGCCTGCCTTTGCTCTGCTCCCATGACTGCCCTGGACAGCCTTTCACAGAGCAGAATTGCCTTTCTGTCCAGCCAAATGACTGTGTTTTGTACGCTCTAATCCTGGCGTGACCCAGTTCCCAACTACCCAGGCCCACCCCCAGCAGCTCGCATCCCCAGCAGCCTCTGCCAACGAGAGCTGAAAGATGGGTTAATAACCGAGTGGAAGGGGGACATGGCTGGGGCATGGAGGGGCCGCTGGTGGGCATGCAAGGCTGAGTAGAAAAGAAACCGCTTGCTGCAGGGGCCTCCCCCTCCTCCAGCCGCTCTTCGCAGAAGACCTTATTATGCTGAAAAACAAGTTGGGCTAGAAGCAATGTTTACAAGCAGTAAAACAACAAATCTGGAGGAAAAGGGGCTGTGGGGAAAACCTGCAAGTCCCATTTATCAGATAGTAACTCACTACACTGCTTAGAGAGAAGGAATGAACAATGTGCAGTTTAGGGCTAAGCCCAAAGGCCACAGGAAGCCAGCGGATCACGTGACCAGCTGCCATCCCAACTCTCCTGGAGGAGATGACCCAGCTGAGCTCGAGGGAGGGAGGAGTCAAGCATGTCATCGGTCTCGAGACCTTTTGTACCCACAAGAGATCTACAACCAGCCCACCTTGAATTCCACTCTTATCTGCCACCAACTTGTTTTGACCATTAGTAGCTCAGATTCTTGTAGAGAGCTTAAGCATACAATAAACCTATAAACTCATATGAACTGCCTAGACTCGTACACTTGACATCTCCCCACCCTTAACTCACAGCATGCCAATCAACATTGTTGAGACTTTCTCTGACCAATGGGTTTAACCCCACGTAGCCGAACCACCAAACCCATCATCCTGCCACAGAGCTACTCAATGCGCACTGGCAGGCCACATACTCCTTCAACAGAGAAGGTCAGCACCATCTCTGGCCCCTCAAGAAAGCTCTCCATGTTTCCCCATCATTCCTGTCTGGAACCAAGAGAGGAAAATCTTCCATCGTCATGATGCTAGTAGCATGACACCTGCGATTTCAAAAACCAGAAGTGGGAGGACGTCTCTTCACAGGAGGTGAGCCTCCTGCGGCACAACCCAGGATCAAACTTACATGAGACCCCAAGTATGGGTGAGAGGACCTCGTATCAGGATCAGAAGAAGGGGAGCTTCATCAGGTGAATTCTGGTCTGACACTGCCTAATTCAGCTCCTTACCAGTCCTAACACCTGACTCTAAAGCAGGGGTCTCCAACCTTGGCAACTTAAAGACTTGGGGACTTCAACTCCCAGAAGACCACAAGTCTTAAAGTTGCCAAGGTTGGAGACCCCTGCTCTAGACCATGCAGTTTGGCCAGAAAGGTTCAAAACAACGGATTTACATTTACAGTCTTAAGTTTAGTTTTGTCTAGACTTATACATGGCACCCTCCCGCATGAGGAACCTATCTTAAATTGCCATGCAGCCAAGAGAAGGGGACGGCACCGCTCTGTGAAGTTTCCGGCATGGCCCCATGGTCAGGTTCACCCACAATGGCTCCTCAGCCCCCCCCCCTCGGTTTGCAGCTTGGCTAACTGTCCCGGTGAGGCACCTGTGAAAACGGAGGTTACCAAATTTCTGTAATGAGCACAGAAAAACAGAATCTAGGCTGAAATACCTCTTGAAGCAGTGTGACCGCTACCTTAATGTTCCGTTTTGCCCCCTCCCCAGCTCCTTTAATCGTAGAAGAAGGATGAAAAATGCTTTGGGAAGAACAATTTGATAATTCTATTCAAAAGTCACCATTCACCTGTGCAGCATGGCTGACAGCTAATTTAATGCTTCTAAGATAAAATAAATTACTGTTACTTTTTTAAGGAAAAGTCTAGCGTTTTACATATGCATTAGGAAAAAATAATTAAAATAAATATGTGCGCGTTATGAAGATAGCCTAATAAATGGAATAGAGTTGCAATTTCAGAAATCTAAATTCCGCGGCCAAGATGCCAGCAGCCATCCTAGCCAAGCCCCCGCTCCTAATTCAGATCCTGGCTCAGTTTCCCTCTTTCCTTGGCATTTGGAGCTGCCAATCTGCCCACGAGAACTTCTCCGTCCGCAATTACAATGATTAGAAATGAAGTTCCATCTTCCAAGCAGGAATAAAGGGCAAGAAAAGCTGAACAAACAAGATATAAAACTCGGAAGTGTCCAGGCCAGCTTGGCGATTTTGTTCCCATGAGGGATTTCATCCAGCCGAGCAGCAGCATCAAGTTGTAAATACCTAATTTCTAACGAGAACCGCAAAACAAACACTAAACTGTGGTTTCCACTGGCTGGCAAGGACGGGATTAAGTACAGAATGCTACAGTAGATGAATCAACATTATTTTCTTTTTTGCTGGTCTTAATAGCTAAACATGATTCCATTCTTGCTGGCTCTGGAAACCCAACAAAAATGCCTCTGAAAATACACAGAGAGCGTCTTTCCCATCCGGCGAAGAAAAACACGCCCCTCGTACCCAAATATAAGAGAATGGCTAAAATACAGAAGCCGGTTCTCCAAAGAGCTCTTTCTCCAGGCAAGACCAGATTTAGGAAGGTTGGAGGTTAACCAGTTTCACCCAGATGAAAGTCCTCATTGTTCAACGAGCCGAGTCCGTCTCCTTGAGAATAAAGCCACTGCGGACACCACCAACCTCTCTCGCCCACCGTCACCTCATGGCCTCCGTGAAAGATATGAAATGTTTCACCCCCACTGAGGCATGGATTGTCTAGGGCTCCCTGGAAGATTTAGTCAACCACAAAGTCAGCTGACTCAACCAAGCACGTGATCTATTTTTCAGGAACTAAAAACCACCCCAACCTTCCAGGCCAGCTGCGATGCTCAGCATTTCTAGTAAGGACGCCGCATTAATCTCAGCATCCAAGTCAGGGCAGACATGACTGCTTCACCTTTGAGGGAACGTCACGGAAAACAGCTGCTCCGTCACTTCTCTCCGCTTGAGCCCCATCAAAAGGTTTTGTGCTTCTCTGTTCTTCTTTGCTTTGCTGGTTTCAGCTTCCAGATGACACAGTACTCAGGCAGGATGGAAATTATGCCCGTTGACCACCCAAGTCATTCCTCTATTCAGGGCTGGGGGCGTGGGCAACCATCTTGGCTGGGAAATCCCTGAGCCTTTGCAGGTGGAATCCTTCAGCGGAGGCTCCATTCGCTTCAAGCTCAACCATGAATGGTCTATCTTTGGTAAGGAGGAAGGGCAGCAATTCCCCCCTTTCTAGAGATCAAGCCACAAGCACGTTCCCCGCCCCCCCAATAAGACAGTGGGCCCCTCTTGGTTATCCTCCTCCAGACAAGATTATCCTGCCTCAAGGCGAGGGGGCCTTGGCTTCCCCCTACCTTTGGCCAAGGCCCCTGCTGTAACAACCCATCTGCCTTTTTTACTGGCGCAGTGGGACGCCTGTCTCCAGGCAGGGGAGGGAGCCTGAAGACCCCGCACTCCTGACTCCCCTTCTGTGATGCTCTCTTCTGAATCCTGCATCGTAAGCAGCCAGGAAGCAGAATCAAAGCGGCAAGGATACATTTCAAACCCTCGTTCCCAGGCAGGAGAGGGATGCACACCAAGCACAATGACAGATTCCCTTCCCAGTGTGAGGCTTTTAAACATGTGCATAATAAGGAGATGCTATCAAACCACCTTTCCAGGTACAAACCAAGCCATTATGGCACTCCTATGTTTGACAGATATCACTGCAAAGTGCTTTCTCTTCATCTCCCCAAAATACACACCGGGAAGAGTTCAACAATCACCACCTCTTTCTCCCTGCAGAAGACACAGTGGGGAAAACGCCTCTTGCCCTCGGGTAACGCCGAACAGCCCCGCGTTCTGCATCCAGTCCCAAAGGACATCCAGCTCCATCAGGCTCTGCAGCGTATCGTCCAACGTGACCAAAGGGCCAATGCTCCAGAACTGCAGCGATGCCACCCTGGCAGCTTTAGAGAATGACGTGGCACCTCACCAACTGAGGGAATTCAAGGATGGGACTCTTAAACACCCCCCCCCAAAAAAGAGGAGAGCCCTTTTTGGACTTGGCACAAAACCTTAGATTCCCCCAAGGATCTTCCCTGACAAGAAGTCCTTTTCTCAGCCGCTGACACTGGGTACACTTATTCTCAGGGCAGCCATTTCCTTAAAAATAGAGCTGCACACACCGGAAATGGCACCACTGCTTTCCTCCACGTATATTTTGTGGACAGTTAATTGTTCAAGGGAAAGAAAACCGCATTCTTTGGAAATAGGAGCAACGTAAGAAAGGCCCCCCCAGAGGATCAAAGCCTCTCATTTCTTTTCAAGTGCTTGTTAGAGCAAATGGGATGGTGACTTTCCTAATTAAACGGGGAAAACCAACACATCTATTTCCACTCGGGTGATCTAACAACACCCACATTACTGCCCACAACATTCGCTTTCTGCACCAAACTGTGGCAGAAAAAAAGAGTTGCCTTCTCAGTTTATCTTCTGTCCAAATTATTGCACCCCATTTGTGGATACTCTGCACGGAAGGCACCGTATCAATATTTAAATAAAACTAAAATGCAAAAATACAAACTAATTGAGTTGTTACTTCCATGTAGGGGTAGCATTTTGGGGCAATGACCTCGCTCCGGGAGCAGTGCAATGTCAAAAGAGGGGTGGCTTCCCCTCTGAACCCCCACATCATGGAAAGGTAAACTTCTGGCCTTCTGCACAAGACGGGGGTTCAAACAGGAAGCCACGCCCTGCCCTGAAATGCTACCCTTACATGGAAGGAAGGACTCAACTCAACTCAAGTAAGACAATCTGAGATGCGGCCCCTCATGTTATGACCTCCAAGCTGCCCTGCTGATTGACAGTTCCCAGAAGGAATGCATGAACACCCCAACCAGCCCAAGGTCATCCAGAGGATGGGCGAGCCAGCTTTTTATGACTCCCATCTCCCTGGTGGACAGGCGGATGAAGGAATTCTCTGCTCTGGAAATACTCCATTATTTTAATAGGATTACATTTTACACCGAGAGGGTTTGAAACAGCCCCTTGAATTCATTAGCCTGCCAGCACTCAAGAAGAGTTGTTTCAAGGCAAACATCTATATATTTAAGTAAGCAACTGGCAGCTCGCCAATTCCTCCCCCCCCAGAGAGGTCATCAAATATGACACTACATATCAAACAGGGAAAAGGCTCAAGGGGTCTCAGGGAAGGGATTCAAACCTCTCACCCCACCCCAACCCTCCCACAATTCCTCAACCGAGCAATGCTTTTCAAATTAGGCTCTCCCATGACGATCCACACAGGAAGACCATAAGAGGCTTCGTGTAATCAGGGTGAGTTACAAGAGGTCGAGCATAGCTGTCTAGGGTTGGCCATAAAAGGGGATTGGATGGTCTTTGTTATCTTCCTGGCCTGGTCATCTCCAGGAAGGCCCTCCGCGGGATGCAATGTGCCTACAGACACAAACAACCAACTCACAAGAAAACTGAGGAAAGGTCCTTAAATGTATAATGGGGGAATACATTAAACATTAGCATCAGCCCAGTGGTGAAATTAAAAAATTTCCCCTACCGGTTCTGCGGGCGTGGCTTGTTGGGGGGAGGTCATGTGACTGGGTGGGCATGGCCAACTTGATATCACTCACATCAAGGGGCTCCTCACCGGCCCCTCGCCTCCCAGCCACTCCTTGTCACGAATGGCAGGAAAATGGGGAGAATATTCCTGTTGACCATCCTTCCCTTAGTCTGTGCTGAGATTGAGGAATGGATGACAGACAGGAAAATCCCCTTCCCCATTTTCCTGCCTCTCACGAAAATGGCTCCATTCCAGCTGCTCCCCCCCCCATCCCCCTCCCTCCTAGGGACTACCTTAAAAGGGACAGGCTCATTCTGAATGGAGGGAGAAAAGTTAGCATTCTCTCTGCTGCATTTAACATTGAATTCTGTGGAATATCGAGTGGCCGGAAGAGGTGAGTGGCGACCGGTCGGGCGTGGGTGGGGCCAACGAGGGGCGATTACTACCGGCTCGGCAAACTGATGCCAATAATCCCTAGAGGTTTGCCCAAACTGGTCCGAACCGGTAGGATTTCACCCCTGGATCAGCCCCTTCCTAGAAGACTTATGGTACCCATCCTCCGCCAAGGAATCTACCAATTTGATGAGCGAGTCACTTCCTATAAATGCACCTTAGCAGTCTAAGGGAAGAGAATGCCTGCGGTTAGAAAGAGAAGAATATGCTCCTTTCCCACGTATTTGGCACCCAAGGCTATCCTCAAGAGCGATGAGAAGGGACAGGGCAGGCCCACCACTCCGAGCTCGAGGGTCAACTCAATAGCCTTGTGAGCCAGGGCTCCAAAACAAAGGTGTTGCAACATGTATTATACATGACCAGACCAAGATACCACTAAAAGCAGGAACATGAAATAGAGGCGGGAACCCTGTTCCAAGTCTGTCCTCGGTCACTGGGTGCTGTGGACCCACGGCCCACAGATCGACCTCCCCACAGGTGACTGTCGTGGATAAAATGAAGGCATGAATGGCAGGTTTGCTGCTAGATTTACAGGGGATGCTTCTAAATTATACATAAATGCATGCAGAGAAATCATGGGGGATGGGTGGACATGTAAACACACCCCACAACATGCTCACCGCTCCAACAGATTCCCTTTTCTCTCAAAAACAGTGTCCGTTTTTTCTCTACGCACGCTCGTGTTCAGCATTAGCTTCGTACTGCATGTATCAAAATAGATTTCCAGAGCTTTCTGCTTTAGCTCCATCTAAGATAGGCTGGTTTCTTCTTTGATTCTGATCAACACATTTTTTAAGCAGATCAAAGCATAAATCCATCTACTAATCATAAAGAGGAGAAAAGGGGCTTTTAATGGCCTTGCAAAATTCTCTGAAGCCAAGTTCAACATGAAAAGTAGGCCTGGATGCTGGGCCATCCTCCTCTGTGCCAAATTCTGTTCTCCTGCCTGCTGCCACCCAGCCCTTCCTGGCATGATCAGGACTGGGCCTTTTCTTGCATCCTGCAGAACCACAAGATGATACACCAAGAGAAATGGCAAGAGATGCACGAAATTGGGGGGGGGGCGCTCGGGGAGAAGGGGTTGATGAAAAGACTTTTAGCAGAACAGACACTGTAGCAGAAGGGAAATATGGCATTTATAATTGGATCGTTGCTGGCAAAACAACTCTGCCCATCAAGTCTTCGGCACGTTTGACTTTGGGGTCACGGACAGTTTTATAAAATATATTTCATTTGCAGTGCAGCATTTCCCTTTCCCTTCTCCAACTGTGACATCTTTTATGGCCTCCCTAATAGAAAGAGAGGCTATTTCCGAGAGGCTGTCTGGGAGGGAGCCCTGCTACACCATATGCTGTTGGCGCAAACAAACAACAAAAACAGGATTTATGAAACTACGTTCATTATGAAGAATCTGTCACGTTCATCTAATGGCTTCTATGTGCTAACAGAGGGTCAAAGACCAGACAAAATCAACCAACATCCTCAACTCTTCTGTCCTGAAGCATCTCCCACCTGGATATTCTAGAACCATCTACTCCTTCCTCTACTTCCATATTCTCTACGATGATCTTCTTAGGAGGGGGGGGGGAAACAACCTGTAGGTTTTCTAGAGACTAGTTAGAATTCCACCAAACGGATTTAAAAACTTAGTTGGAGATTTAACAAGCTGTTCTGGTAAAAGCTATAGCAAGCATTTAACGGGAGCAGTTGGAAGGTTTTATGGTACCAGAACATCTGGAAATTGATGACACTCAAGAGGGCTCATAGTTAAAGGAGGCCAGGTAATAAACATGTTTTGGGCCAAGGACAGACAGATGGATGACCTGGAATGGCCGGGGCTTCTCTGAGTCTTCTAAAGATGCTTAGGCTCCAGCAGGTACAACACAGGATTGCAGGTAGAAAAGGACAGGTGGGGTGACTGGTTCCACTGGGGCAGAGAGGAAACAGAACAGAGGGTTTTAAATTCTGCCCCTCGCCTGTGCAAAATAATGACATTACTAGTACCAAATAGAAGAAAAATTTCACCACATGCTCACTGGCATGTTAACTTGATTAGGTTCACTTGCAAATTCACTGATACCATTCTGCCCGCATAAGCCCCCTCTTACTCTGGAAAGAATATAATCTTCCAGTTGCAGAGTAGAGTAGAATGTGAATATGCTAAAACTGTTCACCGAAACGGGGTATATTTCCTTTCCTCCTTTACATCTGGGAGTAATGATTCACACCAGTTACCCAGTAAATCAAATCAAAATATTCGCCCACTGTTTCCTATGGAGACCTTTTTAACGTTTAAAAAATCATCCCCTTGGCCAACCTTATTGTAGGGTTGGGTGTTGGGTAGCAGCAAGAATGGAGTCTCAGCTACTTTGGAGCTTCTGGGCTGAGGAAATCAACAGGTGAGGAAATTGTTCCCAGTTTCTTTTGTTATTAGGGCTGGAACCCTTGAAAAATGTAAATGTTCTTCTGTCAGATTTTTCCAACAGAGTATTTTAATTGATGCTGTATTTTTTTCTGATGTGAAACAAAGCATTTTGCCCATTTTGTGCATACCCCTGCTGCTGAAGCCTCTTTTGTATAAACCAGGGGTCTGCTATTGTAGGGATTTCTGAAACTCCTTGGTCCAAAGGTGATGGTAGGTGGCAGCCTGCAGATTTTTAGTGTGGAAAGAAACCAGGCAGTCTCCTTGGAGGAGCCATATTCAAGTACCAAGCAAGCGGCTGCTCCTTGCTATTGTGTCTGGCCAACAAACCAGAGAGGAACAAAGAAAGGACCAAGGCACCATATAATTTCACTCACACACTATAAAACAAAAATGTCAGTGGGATGTTTCCAACAGCTGCCAAAAGAAGCTCTCCATCAGCCAAAAAGGGGAAAAAACCCAGAAACAAGAATCTACGCATAACTGAACAGTACAAGAATTTAGATTTTTATCTCCCGATACTACAAAAGAAGAATTTTAATAAACAGGATCAGGTTCAAAAAGCTGTTTCATCCCCCAATATTGTATATGTCACAAACCCAAGTCTGCAACTTACAAACTTCCCTTGATAAATAAGAGGGAAATGTCTAAGAGATATTTCTTCGGCAAGAATTCCTTTTAATAAAACAGCTTTCTCGGCGCTATTAAAATTGAGTTGTTTTCCAAACTGTCCAGTGAGGTCTGCTGCAAACTCAACCTCTTGCAACAGCATCTGAGTCTGGAGCCACCCTGACATCTTGAGAGAAAGGGGCCACAGGAGGGGCCGTCTCTGGGCAGAAGGAACCATCTATGAATCCAAAGACAAGGAGGTTTGTCTCCATTCAAGAAGAGAGAGGGGGGGAGAGAGGGAGGGAGGGGGAGAGACAGAAAGAAAGAGAAAGGAAGGAAGGAAGGAAGGAAGGAAGGAAGGAAGGAAGGAAGGAAGGAAAGAAGGAAGGAAGGAAAGAAAGAAAGAAAGAAAGAAAGAAAGAAAGAAAGAAAGAAAGAAAGAAAGAAAGAAAGAAAGAAAGAAAGAAAGAAAACGGAGCCATGTTCTTGCCTTTAGATTCTTGCCTCAACAGAAGACAATAGGGAGTAAAAACAGGGGAAGCCAAGAGAAAAATATCTATATAAAAACGAACGTGTAATAAGGGTAAGGACCATTGGGCAGCTGCCAGAAAATGATGGAATGTGGTATAGTTTACTTATTTCTTTTTAATGGCTCCAACATTCCACCTGAAAAATTGGTCCCGGAGCTGTATAATTGGGGATAAAAATGAAATGACAGTTTCCATTTGTCAGCATGAGAGCTGATCACTTTCGTTTTCCATAGAGATGTGGACGGGGTCCTAAGAAGACTTGACATCTCGGATGGTGCAGATGATTAGAAATGGGGGCAGGAAGTGTTCCCAAATGCCCCACGTGTCCAGCTCAAGGCTGCCATCAGCAAAAAGCCTTTTGTCCTTAACGCAGGTAGATACACCTTGGACGAGCCCAGCGCTGCAGATGGGAAGATTACTGCAGGACCAAATATGGCCTCTCCTTGCTTATTAATACAACAGGCTGGATCTTCCACCTCTTGGATGAAGACACAAGGAACTGAATGAAAAATTCATGTCATCTTCTGTGCATTTGTGCGTGCGCACACACTCCACTCCTGATAGATACGACAAGCAAGGTTTATTTACTCCCTGCACTGCGAGGAGGTCTGTTTTTCACCACACGATTAAAAGAGAAGGAAACATGGCTGAGTTCTGCCATCTCCACCCACGCTTTTCATCTCGCCTCACGTTGCTCGGTTGATTCGCGAGCGTTCTCTATAGGCTTTGAAACAAAAGTTAAGCTTATGCCTAAGAAGAACGCGGCAGGTAGGTGTTGACATCTCCAGAATGTTCCCACAGCTCAGGACAGCCTTCTGCCGAGGGTTTATCAGAAGGCATGTTCACTCCTTCCCTTCATCCCTGGCCACGGAGAAGATTCATCTGTGGTTTCCTTGATTGACATCAAGATGGACAATGGCTCCAAAGATCAGAAGTAGTTCTTGCCAACCACAGACCACCAGGCCTTCTGCCCCATCAATCCCACTCACTTTAGGAATTTAGAACAGGAAGCCAATAACCTTTCCATTCCCATTAGAAGCCCCCACCGTCACCAAAAGAGGAACAATAATCATCTAACCATTTAGATTTTAGAAGGTTTTCTTAGACCAGGGGTCAGCAACTCTTTCACCCTTCTGCTGCGGCTCCCTGTCACTCAAAATATGCGTCACAACTGCCAATGTGCGACACCCACCAATATGCGATTTATTGAGCCAACCATGGATAAATCCAAGAAAAGAAAAGTTTCAGAAGAAAACAGAACATTTAATTCAACTACACCTGCTAGTTTTGTGGACGCTCAAGAAATAGTCAGGCACGGGAAGGGTTTTGTGGTGTTTTCTTTTCTGTGGGAAATGGGTCCAAATGGCTCTTTGAGTGTTTAAGGTTGCTGACCCGTCCTAGGCACAGCTCCCATGAAATTCAAAGGAGAGACATCCCCAGAACTAAAGGAACACAGCAGCCCAGTCCTTGAGAACCTGAGAGACTCACCCAGCGAAGGCCACGAAACTGTTCTGAAGGTTCTCGTTAGCTCAAAAACTTGCCAAAGCAGCTATTTGCAGTCGCTTTCATAAAACCAAAGGAACAGGAAAATGAGATAATAAACCAACACCAATTACAGTATCCAAGATGGATAAACAAAATAATAAAACTGCAACACTGAAACCCTTGAAAGAGGTTCACACTAACTTAACTAAGAATAAGAACCTTATTAATGCATTGCATAAAGCCAAAAAAAAAAAAAAAAGCTTTATGTTTGTTGATATAATCATAAAACAACTTCCCTTAATGGTCAAAAGGAAGTGTTTCACCGAGACAATGATGTTACTGGATTTTACTGGGTGGAAAGACACAAAATGGTTGTGCTTGTATTTATTTTATATCTTAAAACTTTACTTCTAGACTCAGGAACGTTTTGGTTCAGTGAGAAAATATAGCTATCTTCCGTCAATCAATAAACCGTGACAGGATGCCCATTCCGCAGTTGCTGTGGCACCTTCCAGCTCAGCAAAGCCATCACAGAAGCCAACTCCCTGCCAGCTGTGAATTTCCCATTATTTTACCTGCAAGCCACACTAATTGATTTTAGCATCTTCCCCCATATAATCAAGCCCTGAAAAACCAGGTCTTGTCCAAGCAGGACTCGCCACTTGTCAACATCTGGACAGGTTAATTATGAGATGTCATTGGCAGAAAAACCGCCAAGAACATAGATCAAAGGCAAAGCCCAGTGATGGAGAATCAAGCAGCTCATCCTCTCAGTCACTGCGGAGGGGAAAGGCTGGGAGCAGGTAATGGCTTAGCCCGATCCTTCTTGCCAGAAACGAGGCCGTCCAAGAACTATTTATTACTGCAAAGAGTTAAAAATGGGTGGTTAGGGCAGAAAGTGCTTTGTTAAGCCCACAAAGCAGAAGCAGGCGTCAACACTGGGCCATGTCTCTTCCAGTTTCCCTTCTCAATTCTTCTTTTGCCAAAGCTCTGAACGCAGCCAATAACTTATTCAGAAACATTATTAGTGAAGTGAAATTACCCGCAAAGTTTAGACGCTCCTGAAAATTTGTTTAGAGTCAACATAAGAAAACCACAAATATGGCAAAGTGAAGATGTTTAGATCATCTTTCTTTAAGTCAAAATAGCAGCTCTGGGACATGTCTTCTCTTCTTGCTACATGGAATTGTCTTCCATTTTTCCTTGAAGAACTTAGCTAGCTCAGAAATAGTCTTAGCATCGCCCTGGATCCACTGAAGGTGTGAGATTCCCTTCAGCGGGAGTCAATTTTTTTTTTTTATTTGATTTATATGCTGCCCTTCTCCGGAGACTCAGGGCGGCTTACAATGCGTTAAGCAATAGCCTTCATACTTTTGTATATTTATACAAAGTCAGCTTATTGTCCCCACAATCTGGGTCCTCATTTCACCTACCTTTGAAAGGATGGAAGGCTGAGTCAACCTTGAGCCTTGGAGAGATTCGAACCAGCAGTAAATTGCAATTGGAAGGGTGTCCAAACTTCTGCAGCTGCTACAATTCTATTATTATTAATATGACTGTATGAGCAAATGACAAATGAATAATAAGATACGTTCAAACTGGTAGAAAAGTTTTGTGCTCTGTAGAGGTTATGTCAGCTTCTATTCACTTCAAGGGTCACTGAATCACACCCTTTGGCTGGGAGTGTCGAAACCTTTGCGCACAACACAGCTGTCATGCTAGTTTACAGCTAGGCCTGGAGGCTAACTAGGTTGCCCCTGGTTAATCCTGGAACAGTACATTACCAACAGAATCCCAGAACTGCAGGTCACACTGGACAATTGAAAAACATCCCAAAACGCAGCAACAAAGTAAGTCTATATAATCACCAGAAGACGAGGGAAAGACATATGAAGCTGACCCTTCACGTGAGAGGAACCTCAACTGCATGAGGTCTATCAAGGCCAAACGCCAGGATGCTAAGGCAAAAAACGGTAACTGGATTTGCTCTTTCTCCAAGGATGTGGGATAAATGCAGCTTTTGCTTTACTTTGAGAGAAGAGAAAGCATTAGCCCACCGAGGGGTCAGACCTCAGTGTGACCAAGAGGTCAGTGGTGGTGTAGTCCCATCTCCCCAGCGGGCAATTTGCATTTCCATTGCTGCTGCTGTTGGCAGATTCTTAGTGGGACTCTTATCTCGGCCTGTCAAGGCTGGGTCAATATTTACAGTTGGGCATTCTGATAGCACCTGAATTACTACAATACTTAGGGCAGAGAATGTTGCAAATGGAAGAATTCCCTATTTGACTGCACCCTCTGCTTTCATGGAGTTATAGACAGAAGGTAGCCAGCATCACCATTTTATGCTGGGCATTCAGGATAGGATTCAGAATCATATATGGGCAGTGTTGTGGTCCACCAGCAGGCTGCGGAGCTGGCAGCGAAGCCAGAGGAGGCTGGGGAAGAACATGGGCCAGTCCTGGAGTCTGGGGAAGGCCCGGACGAGGGCTCTGCATCAGAGATGGGGCCAGGGCCATCTGGGAGTGATGTGCGGACTCCGGAGCCTCCAGAGTCGGACAGTAGAGAGGCAGAGGAACAGGAGGAGCCTATTCCTAGTGCACGCATGTGCAGAGCTGCCAGAAGGCAAGAGCAGCTAAAGCAAAAAGGACAACTCGGGAGTAAGGCCAGGAGATGATTGGCCCCTCCCATAAGGCTTAAAAGACTCAAGCAATGGCTCTTGAACTCTTTGTAGGAAAGCTATGTTGCTACATTTGTTTCTTGTCGGCGTCTCTTGTTTCTGAACTTCGTGGGGCTTTGCCAAGAAAAGCCTTTGTATATTTTATACAAAGTCAGCTTATTGTCTCCACAATCTGGGTCCTCATTTCACCTACCTTTGAAAGGATGGAAGGCTATGTTGCTACATTTGTTTCTTGTCGGCGTCTCTTGTTTCTGAACTTCGTGGGGCTTTGCCAAGAAAAGCCTTTGGCAGGGTGCGAAAGAAGACAAAGGTTTGTGATAAGGCCAAAGGACTTTTTCTGAAGGACTTGTTTTTTATTAATTTGGACTAAATTGAGAATGAAGTAATTCTCAGCTGTTCTAATAAAATATGTTTGTTTAGGACTGATTGTGTCTGGTAATAACTACTTGGGCCTAGGTCACAACAGGCAGTAAGGAGAACTCCAAGTCTAACCTGGTAGAACCCATGGCTATGTCCAACAAGACGCATTCAGACAATGCATTTTGTCTAAAGAAAGGGAGAGGCGGGAAAAAAACAGATGATTAGGAACAGCATCCTAAGTGATCATCTCAGGCCCTTTTCTCCACCCCTCTGTGAGCTCAACCCACTTAACCAATCTGAATTTGTGGACTCAGGTGGAAAATCATGGTTGCATTTTATGCAGTTGGGGAAAGTCATTTCATCTGCAGTTCTGCTAAGTTTTGATTTATGATTGTACAACCTTTTTCAAAAAGGAACACGTGAGGAGGAGGAGGAGGAGGAAGAGGAGGAGGAGGAGGAGGAAGAGGAGGGATTTCAGGGAGGCTGATGGACTGAGAGCGTGGAGAATGTTTCCGTTAACACTTGGCAAGCAAAGCCCACAGAACACAGATGAAGAGAGATAAGCTATAAAAACACCATTTGGGCTCACTTGCTAGAATAGCAGCTTGTAATCCAATTCCAAGTCTCGCTGCCAAGTGTTACACACAATATATCTGCCTATCATATTCTCCTCGCCCACTCTGCTGAGAAGATTAACCAACAGACGAACGAGCTGCAGCTTCCAAAACTGGGGATGGGGACGGACGGGGACAATCGCTCGGAATTTATGCCCCAGAAAAAATGGTGCCTCCCTTTAGTGATTTCATTTCCTTCTGCATTTGGGGAGCGCGGTGCCTTATTCGAGGACTCATAACGTTAAAAAATTGCTTCTTTATGGTCAGTTCCAAAATGCAAACCCCCAAAGACTGTGGGAGGCACTGGTGATACGGTCACCATCTGTCGCTGAACACCTATGGGGAGAGCTGGGGTTTTTTTTCAAACCTCTGCTAACTTTCATCTTGTAATTAATTAGGAATTAATTATAACCAGATCCAAAAAGATATGCAGAGCCACCTACTTTACTAGACCTGGAACAGCGAGAACATAAACATCTAAAATTATTTTAGCTTTTGCAGAATTTAATTATTCATGCAACATGTCCAGGATACACAAAGCGTTTCGAAAGCAACCCGAAAGATGAAGGGTTGGGCAGGCTGGCATTGTGCACCCTGAAGGCATCTTGGACGGATGCAGCCTCCAGCCTGCTCTGAAGTGTGCAGAGCGCATTTTCCTCTGATTTCGTATTGCTTCTCTCCCTCCCCCCTTCCTCCTCCACACCCACCCAAATTGCTATGTAAGCTGCAAATATCACTTTTGGGCTCACACTGGCAATGATTCCCAAATGGGTTGTCAGTCAAGTTTCACTGCTTTTACGCATCTCCTCCGAGGCTTGGATTTGAAGCAAACGTGACTTCAGTTACCGGAACTTTCTTTAACATTTTTCTCTGCAAATGGGGAGGAGGAGAACATTCTCTCTGCAACAACTCTTGGGCAGTCAAAAGAAGGAGGCCTGATGCCCAAGGCCAAGTGAATTTGAAACCAATTTGTGCCCAGATCTAGCAAGCAGCAACGCATCTTCTGCATAACTGACCTCTATCTTCTGCTGCTCACGCTTTGACCTGCCATCAGGACTGCCATCTAAATGAGGCTTAGCAGTCCTTATCCTGCATCTCTTCTAGTTCTGGGTGCACTGACATAGGGAGTTGGGAAGATCATAGCATTTGGGGTATCATCATCGCCATCAGCCTTTCGGTCTTGTCCAACCCTCGGTCACTCTGTGGATCAAGCGCTCTCCATGCCCCTCTGCCTCACGATGCCTCCTTCAGACCAACCCAAGGAATGGTTTCCAGAGAGATGAAGGAAGAGTGCTGCAAAAGAAAACTCTTTGCTCCTCGCTCTGTGGGTGAACCTGGAAATTTCAAATCAGAGTTTTCTGTTTTGGTCTTGCCAGTGAAATAAATCTGGGTCCAATTATGGGCCCTGCAACAGGTGGCATCCCGAAGGCAACCTTCAGTGGCCAAAATGCTCAAATTTCTCTTGTGATTTTTCAGGCTTTCTCAAAAGAAAAAGTGAGGGTGGAGTGGGAAAAGGAGCTGGAAGCCCACAGGAAGCCATCCTCTATTTCCCCACCCACAAAAAGGGCCCCCACATTTGGGGCCACCTGGACTGCAGGAAGCGAAGGGGAGAACAGGAGCACTAACCTACCCCACCCACCCCAAAAAAGAAATCACTTTCTGAGGGTTCAGGAAGCTCAGCTGCAGCTCCCAACACATGAAGGCCGAGGGAGGAGGACACCGTGGTTCAAAGAAAGAGGCAAGTACTGTCCTTGGTCTGGGATTTAAGGCTGGCTTCACTCGTTTTCAGAAGCCCAATGTCTTCTTGATGAACTAAAATAAGGACGCCTTAAATCCCCATTTTTCTTGTTATTATTTTGGATGACACAGCAGGCAGGGAAGGCATGGGAATCAGCTCCTGCTCTGGATGATGACAGGTGATCCTGTTCTTATCAAGGATAGAACAAGGGTAACTAAATTCTATTTTACCAAGACATGCCTGACCTTGGGGGGAGGAGGGGAGAGAAAATTAAAGAATAGGATTCCTTCTGCAGAGTCTCGGCTCCAATTGCTCTCGAGTCAGGCATATCACTCCAAGGGCAAAAAAGTGTTTTTATGATACGCTGACACAGGAGGCAGCCCCAGCGGTTACCCCAGATTAGAAAGCAGCCTTAGCCTCCCTCCTTCATCCATCAGGAGGTCTAGGAACAAGCTTCAAGGGATGGATGACCTCTTGGGATGGCGGAAGACAAGCAAGGCTGAGCTTCAGGTTCATGCCTCCTGGGGGGGGGGGTGAAGATGTGTCCTTTCTTGAAACCAGGAAGCAGCCATAGTTTCTAGCCCTTCACAACAGCCAAGGGCATGAGGGCAATTGTTCATGATTCACACAAGGTCCAAGCAGCAGCTGTGCAACCGGGTCTCCTCAACTGCTCAGCAATTCTGTTAAGTTCATGACCTAAAGCAGCTGCTGGACTTAGCCTGCCTTCCCCCCCCCCTCCAATTTACAGGGGCGACAACAGCACCAAACTGGGGGAGAGGTAGGAGAGCCACGCTCAAGCGAGAGAAGGTCTTCTCCTGTGCCAGGATCTTCTTGCCTCCAGAAAATAAAGTTAACTAACTAGAAAAGCAGAAAAGATGGAAGGCTCTGAATCATCTTTTGCAAATCACAGCCTTCCCTCTCTCCCTCCCTTGCTGGGATGCTGTGAAGCAGCAGCAAGTGCCTGAGACGGGCTCTGCTGAACACAACAGATTGAAAGATCACTTGCAGGCACAGAACTCTTCACACTGTTCCTTAATTGTGGCCCACCCTCCATGTTGTGACTTAGCCGTGGCATGCAATTAATGCAAATGTACAACACTGTGCAAGAAAGCAGATCGCTAGTAAAGCCCAGAGAGTTCGAAACACAAAGGATTGGCCGTGCTTTGAGATCTTCCGAGGAAACTCCTCCCTAAGGTCTTCTCACCAAAAGGACCTTCTCTACGCAAGGACCGTGGGGCTACCTCCGTGGGCCCAGCCTCTACCTGTGGGGCCTATTTGATGTTCTTCCTGACATGTTTTTTTTATTTTTCCAGAGCAACTTGAAATCGCCATAGCATAATCTTAGTCCTTTTGCTCATTTCATTATCAGTGTTAGGATTTTACTGTAGAAGACCATTCCAGCTACTGGCCAAGATCCCTTCAGAGGGAAGCTTTTGTACGCCCAACTTCTGTCTTGAATCAGCTCATTTGGCTTGTAGAAGTTCAGTTTCTAAGTATCCTAAGCTTCTAAGTATTCCTAATAGCCTTAGGCAAATCTACTACTAATCTTTGGGAAGGCTTTACACATCTAATTTATGCTCCAGACTAGAAGCCTCCACTCCATCAGGTGAGGTCACAAAACCACCACAGTGGAAACTGTGAGTAGGAATGCTTGTATTTTCATTTCCTTTTTTCAAGGATTAAAATTATTTGTTTGTTTGTTTGTTTAGTTAGTTAGTCCTCATCTTTATATAAAGCCAAGCACTTTATCTATGGACAAACAAAATGAAAAACAAAAATTAAAAGCATAAAATTAAATAAAATCAGATAAGCTGCCCAAGATAGTTATAGATTTCCCAAATTCCACACACTAAAAACTTCTCCAGATGAGGGTAAACCTTATATTATTCCTGTATATACACTACTTTATGCATTTATTTTTATTATTATCTCTAATAAAAGATGTATCTACTTATTGTAATAAAGTATTGTCAAATGGGATCAATCAAATTCAGACCAAATCTTAGACTGTTGAAAATGAACAGTTTTATTTCAAGGAAGCAAGCACGTCCGGTTTCTGCCCTATTGTGCCTCTGCGTTATCAAATGCCCTTCAACGTTTTTTAAAACTTTGCAGTAACACACTTTTTATTCCATCAAGCGCAATTGTTCTGGAAAGTTATATGCCTTTGAAAAGGGAACAGTGAAATGAAAGTGCCACCTCAACCATAACTCTAATATATATATAAAAAAAAAAAACTAATGAATAAGCACGAACCGGCAAGGATAAATAAAAAATTGCAAAGACTTGATGTGGACGGTGAAGAATACAGGGAGGTATTCAAGTGACTACACATCAAACGAAGAATTATCCATATTTGTGAGGAATTCATTCCAGCAAGAAATTGAACCAGGAGCCCTCAGCATCCGGCGGCACTGAGCTGAGGAAAGAAGATTCCCCTGGACTGTGACCGGGTGAAGACTGGCGTCCCAGATAGCATCCAACAGGCTCAACCGCCAATGGAAAACACACTGACCACTGAATGCAATAGGAAACAAGGAACACACAGGGTCGGTGAATGCTTAGTCAACCCCGCCATTCTGCTTACAGGCCAAAGCCTTCCCATTAGCTCAATGGTGCATTCTGGCACATGCTTCAAAACCCACCGGTAGCAACAAGAACAGAGTTACTGCCCAAAGCCTTCTTACTGTAGCTGCACAAGAAGGTACAGGAAGTACAGATTCCATTTCAATTGCAATGGAAAGCTAGGACAATAGATGGTGGGACATCAAGTTGGTGTTGGCTCTTAGCAACCGCGTTAATAGGTTTTTCTCTATGACCATCTGTCCCTAACCTGGTCTTTCTGGTCTTCCAACAATGCACCATCGCCACTGCAACTAATCCATCCCCCTTGCTGCTGGCTGTTCTCTTTCCTTCCAGCTTTCCCGGCTCTGTAGACCTTCTCCAAGGAGCTGGGTCATCACATAATGCGTCTGAAGTAGAACAACTTGGGGCTGTACCTCAAATATGAACTCTGGACCGATTTCTCCTAAAATCCATTTTATTATTTCTTTGCTATCCATGGTATTTTCAGAACATCTAACATCAACATTCCAAATGGTTGATGTTCTTTCTATTTCTGCTTCTTCAAAGTCCAAATGTTGCATCCTTAAAGGGTCATGGGGAAAAACTTGGGCATAATTCTGATCTTTGTAGACAGAGACACATCATAGAACCTGAGTATCTTTTCCTACGCCTTCATTGCTACCAGCCAAGTTCTAGTTCTTGACTATTATCAGTTAATAGATAGTCCTACAAAGCAGAAGCTATCCGACATTTCGGTATCTTCATTATCAGTTCTAAGGCTGGTTGCTGTACCTGTTATCAATAGTTTGGTCTTCTTTATAGTTTAATCTTACTTCTATTATTTACGGGGCTCCTTTACTTTTGTTACTAAAATTTCTACTACCCAGAGTAGTGTTATCAGTACTGCACAGATTTCCTCCTCCAAATGTAAAGCCACGCCCATCTTCTTCCTATCCAGCATACAAATAGCATGAATAAAGGGAGAGCATAGCGCTTTGTTTCACTCCTTGGTCAAACTGGAGCCAGCCAGATTCACCTCTGCTCTCTAGACCAGGGTGTCAAAGTCGCGTCGTCACAGAGTCGTCACGTGACTTTTTTCCCCTTTGCTAAACCGGGTGTAGGCGTGGCCAGCACATGACGCATCCGAGCCACAGGCCACAAGTCTGACACCCCTGCTCTAGACCGTGGCTTCCTGTCCTGGGTACAAATTTCCCATAAGGACAAGTGAAGTATTCTGGGATGCCCATTTTCCCAAAGATATCCCACAGCCCGGCATGACTGACACAATCAAAGCCTTTCTATAATTGATGAGGCACATGTTGACTTCTTTTTGATATGCTTTGGCTGTCTCAATTATCCAGCAGGCATCAGCAATACTGTCTCGTGTTCCTCATCTTTTTCCAAAACAAGCCTGAACATCTGGCATCTCCTTGCATGATTCTAATCTGCAGTGGATGAGCTTAAGCACTTTTGACAGCATGTAAATTAAGAGTATTGTGCAACAGTGTGAATATTCTGTTGATATCCTCCTTTCTTTGTATTGGTATGTAGACCGACCTCTTCCAATCTGCTGTCCTCCAGATTTGCTGGCCTAGTTTGATTAGAACCATTATTGATTCTTATTCTATTGTTTGTCCTAATCCTGTAGATATTCTATCAACCCCTGTAGCCACTGACCCACTGATGATCGAACTGCAGATCTATCATCTTCTTCTAGTCCTAGAGGTTCTTGTTAAGAGAATCTTCGATGCTGACTTACCTATTGCCCAGAATTTCAGTAGAACCCTTCCATCTTTCCTTGATTTTCTTTGAATTAGTGACTATTTACCACTGATCCTTTAGCATACCAGTTTGAGGTTATGACCTCCTTCTGAGTTCACAGCCCTTCTATTTTGCTGTGTCTTTTTCCATCTTTGATGCCTTTACGGATTTTTCTCATAAACATGCTTCCTGTCTCTTCTCACAGCTCTTTGAAAAATGACTTACTGAAAATTAATGTTGCTCCATTTGCAATGTTCTAGTTAGTATATAGAGAAATGGGTGTACTTGACTACCAACAGTTCCCAGCCAAACTATTAGTAGTTTGTACTAGTAGCCAAACTATTCACAAAATGTTAAGAACTTACCATATTATTAAACTGAGAATTTATTTTTAGAATGAATTGTATCTACCAGGACTTCATTCAACCCCATAGGATTCCTTTATGCTGCCACTAACAATGCAAAGAGAGGAGTCCTCTTAATGATAAACCCTAACTTGCTCCCCACTGATTTATTCTACATCTTAGGCAGAGACATTCTTCTAAGCTGCTAAGAAGGGGAGGGGAAAGTTGTGTTCAGTAAGACAGAAAATGCTTTTTTGGGATTGTCAACAGCACCACGGAGGTTCTAGGTGGCATTACGTAAAACCTAATCAAAAAGCCACCAGTTCTGGATCACTTGCTGGTCTTTATTCACCCTTCTTGGTTGCTTATCTCCCAAATCCCCAAATGGGCTACAGCAGCATCTGGTCCCCAAAAGCTGTCCCTTATCCAGCACAAAGAATGTGGACTCTCCTTTTGGAGAAGACCTGGTGACACAATTTCCCTCCACTTATCTGGCATCTCCCGAACACATCCAGGTCTGCTGTGACACTCAAATCAGGATGAATGTGACTGCTTCATAAAGCTTCTCTTTGAAAAGGAGGGCCCGAAGAAGCTTCCCCTCCTTTGATCCGTGCTATCAATTCTACCTTACAAGAATCATAATTCCATTAATCTCTTCCAGGTAAACAAAGGGGCTCTTGAGCACACGAGAGATGCACACACACCACGGAGAAGCCGAAAGGGGGTGGGTGTTTTCCCCAGGGAAAACAATGAGACCTATTCAGTGTAAAAAAATATCTTATGCCAATTAAATATGTTTGAGTCGCATAATTATAATTGCAGTAATGAATGGCAAAGAGCAGTGTTGCTTGCACAATACCGGTTTTCTATTCAGTTTGATGCTTTAGTTCCCGTCTTCGTTCAACTAACCTTTTGTGCATCTTCATATCAGATCTCTCTGCAGATTACTTTCAAAGCTCAGGGAGGAATATTGCATTACCTGCGTTGAGAAATGTTAAACACCCTTAAATTGTGCCTCTACGTATCATCTCTTCAAAGAGTTCTGCAGCAGAAGCACTATTTTCAAAATATATTTGATTAACCTGCGGCACTCAATGAATGCCAAAGTAGCTCCAGAATTGGTATTTTGTGCCAAGATGAGGCCGAGAGGAGACCCAGGCCAATCCGGGACTCTGGGTTTTTTACCTTCTGAGGATGGTCCCCTGGGAAAAATGGGGCTGCGCTTCCTCCTTGGCAGCCCACAAGAAGCCCTGACCAGAAACCAAACTGAAAGAGGAACCCCAAAAGTTCCTCGACATAGTTTCGTGGACGTGGCACCAACAGGACTCCAGAATCCACCCACCATGGCCCACAGAGAGTGGATCGCTCGGCTGCTTAAGATAAAATGCTGACCGCAGCTTTGAGCAATCTCCAGGTCTTCATTTTTTTTTCCCTTTCTATTGAATCAATTAACAGTGTTAAATATTTAACACATTAGTCTTATGCCACTGAACAGCCGAGAAAAGTGCAAGACAGGAAATGGACCGGAAGTGGAGCAAACAAAATGAATTCAGGCAAAATGAACACGTTAAGATGAACACATAAACAAACAGAAGGACTCGAGTGACTGAAGTAATAATGTCAGTTCCACTCCCAACAGCCTCTAAATCCTCAAGGCCTCGTGCTTAAAACAGAGCAGAGCTCCCTAGCAATGCACTTAAAGATCCCAACCAGAATCTTCCACCAGTGGGCTTTGCCATTTTCTGTCTATCTGTGGCTGGGGGCTGAGTGTCGCGCCCTCCCCAACACCAAAGACTGAGCAGGACAAGACCAAGGGCCACCACATTTCCTCTGAAGTTGCAACATTAGTTTTCGGATGAATAATTTGATTTGTGCATAAGCCCATGACAGGAGTCACTCTGCAGAAACAAGGTGTATGTTACCGCCTCTGGTGCATTCACGTGGAGGGAGAAAACTTGGCTAGCCCAAGAGTGTGAATGGTCCAGACACCAATCCAAGCAACAATGAATCAAACTGGCTACGGGACCAAGTAGAGATTTTTCATTGCGTGCATGTCAGACCCACTGAAGAATTATGAAGAGTCCTCCGGTGGTGAGATGGATGGTAGAAAAATGAATGGATGGATGAACAAACGATCGATCCAAAACACAGATGGCCTCTCAACCTTCCCTTTCATGTATGCAAACAGACACCAGCCCATAATGATACCAGCCCATCTTGCTTTCCAAGAACCCAAAACCACAAAGGCAGCAGCCATTTTGCCAGACCCCACTTGGGAGAGGAGAAGCGAGTTGCATGAAGCTGCCCTCCAGCTGCCTGGATTGAAGGAAAGCACGGAGGCTCATCATTGAAAGAGCATCTTGCCAAAGCAACCAAGCGGCCTTCATTCCGGGGACAGATTCCTGAAGGTTGGGAGCGAAGACTTTTAGACCCTCGTGCTCACCTCTGCCCCTTTAATGAGAATGGCTCCTCTGCAGCCCCTCTCAAGCGCCATTCACCTCTTGCCTCCACTGATCGGTCAACTGTTTCAAAATGCATCTTTGCCACAGGAGGAAGAACCGGTCACAATATACATACCGAAGATGGTTTATCAGAAACAAATGGTTGTGCTGTGGACAATTAGATGACACAATGCGGTCATTTCTTAGCTGGCTGCACCTGTCCCCCTCAAAGCTAAATGTCCCAACCCTGCTGGACATCAGATAAGCGAGGAGAGACCCATTCCTTCTTCCTAGGCGCCCATTCACCTGCAGCCCTCCGAGAAGGCTTCTCCCGCCTTGTGGTCTACCACAGACGGTCAGTCCTGCTCAAAGCCCTGGTGACCTTCAGCAAGGTCAAAGGCTCTCAGAACAAGGAAAGCACGACCTCCAGGCGTCCACTTACTCCTCCCTTTGACAAGGATGCCCTGAATTCACCTTGAGACCAAAGGGTCTTAAGCCACGGGAACTAACTCAGCAGAACAACAGTATTGCACAATTACACCCAGAGCTGCACTGCGGAGTCGCTCGTCATCCAGCTGGGGCCCTTCCATGTGGAGTGCTCAACCCAGTTCTTCATCTTGATCTCGGTCTCATTTGTTCACCTTCAGTTCTATGGTACAACTCACTTCCTGCTGGATTGCTTTATAATTGAGCAAGGCCCAGGCAGAAAGCCTAAACACACAGCAGCCCCAGGTCGCCAGTTCCAAGTCACTGCATACAATCTCTTGAAAGCCCAGAGAAATTGGATTCAAGGCTTCTCTCTGCACCCCAGATCCCCATCACCTATTTTCCTCTCTCTCTCTCTCTCTCTCTCCTCTCTCTCTCTCTCTCCTCTCTCTCTCTCTCTTTTTAAGTATTAGCGGTTTCTTGCTGCCAAGAGGAAAGAAAGTAGAGCATTACCAACTCAGACCTTTTTGAAAGGCGACCTGGCTGAGCCACCAGAGAGGCTCCTAGTTCTGAGGGCTGTTTCTAACCCCTTGGTTCCCAGACCGGAGACCCAAAATCCCAGCTGGGAGGGCTGACGTGGAAGGATAGCATCTCATTCAGGCCTCACTGTCTTCCCAGATGCAACCGGTGGCAATTCTGGGCCAGGAACCGGGAATGAGATGCATCAAACAGGGCTCTTTTGGTGCCCCTATGATGGGTTTCCACCCTACCTGGAATTTAAATTTCTTTCCCTGACCTGACAGCACCAGGTTGAAGCTAATTCAGTAAAGAATTATGTTTAGCAAAACTTGAAGCATAACACTGCTGCTAACTCACATAGGGATTTTACAGTACTCGGACATCCAGATTTTTCTGAGCCACACGTATTCATCCGCAGCAGCTGAATGTTTTATGCCACAACATGCTCCACACAATAACATCTCACAGGCATCAAATATTAATGTCAAATTTGCAATCTTAAGGCATCCACGGGCTTCCATGTGTTTCACCAGGTGTGCAGCACATGAACAGAAGCATTCCAAGCAGGAATACCTGTCCAAGGTCCATCCAGAGTAGAAGATGTCTTTTGTTTTGGAGCTGAGCACGCTGCATTTCGGCCAAAGCCTTCAGAAGTGGTCAGCAGAAACAAAAACCACAAGGGCACCAGAGTCCTTCACAGAGCCAGTCAGGCCGGCTGGTGTCTGTTGCACCCATCTCCCTGAGCCGTCGCCATAGCTCCTCTGGCAACCCATGGTTTTCCCACCCCTTCCCGGCTTCACCTCAACCTCACCTGCCACCACTGACCTTGGCTTCTTCCAGCTGTTCCTTCCTCCTGAAACACTCCCGTGCAAGGCAATCGCGTCTCGGTCTCAATCCAGAATCCCACAGCCTTACCTTGGTTCCCCTTCAGACCAAATACGCAGGTCTTCATTTCTGCATGAACCACCGCAAACCAGACGGGTCTGTCCTTTCCTCCTTCCGAATAACCCTGTTGGGTTAATGGCACACATCCTTTTCAGCAAAGCCAGGCCCGGATAAGGTTTGCTTTGTGCAGCTTGCCAAGATGGAGATGAGGAGCAAGAGGAGGCATAATGGTTGACATTTCTTGTTGACTCTGAATTAGAGCATCTTCTAATGAAGCTCACTTCAAAATCATTTTAAATCCATTTGCTCATGTCAACATCAATGTACTGAGCATTAGCTACCAATTAGTAAACCAGAAAATATTCTTCAGATAATCTGAAATTGTGGTAAAATATTCAACATGCCATTCATTTACAACAAACCGCTCTATAAAAGCAAATTACTGGAACCAGCTGTCACACACCAACGCAGCTAAGGATACTAAGCTATTTAAGTCTCTCTCTCTCTTTTTCCCCCAGAAAACATTCTAGTACCTGACTGTGGCTGAGCTGATTAATATTTTGAAGTGTCGACTGCTTTATCTACATTCTCCCTCCCTCCATGCAGCTAAACAGCCATCTCGCCTGTATTGATGTACAAGGCAATGAAAGCAGTTGTAAGAATGTTTAAATCATTAGTTCAAACCAAGCATCGCCAGCCCACAAGTTCTGCACATCAAAACATTGGAGCTGAGCTCTAGAGGTGTCACGGGGGCAGATTCATATTAAAATTCCATACACTTTAAAGGCTGGGTTCTCAGAAAACCGAACAAAACGCAGAGAAGGTCCTTTACATGTCGATTATCTTCTAGACAACACATTTCCACCTCTCCCGCCCACCTCATCTCCAGGAGCAATACAGCTTAATCCGCAGGAATTGCGTTTAACCGTCTTTCTCTCAAAAAAGGTCACCAGGAGCCCTGGCAGCCCAGCAACAACCCCCGAGTGGCATTTCTTGTGTGAGAGGGTCCAGGAAGGGCGGAAACGTGATCTTTCCTGCCGTTGGCCTACGCATTCGGCAGAAGGAACTCAAACAGGTGAGAGATCAGCTATGTATGAAGAAGGAGAAGAACCTTCCCTGCAAACAGAAATGTACCCGGCGCCTTCTTGACACGGAAGAGGAGGGAAGTCTTTGCGGAGAAAAAGAACATTTCCTTCCTCTGCTTGGAGGTCCAACCAAGGCATTACGGGCCTGGTAGCTCAGCAGACTAAAAGCATTGTGATTAACACCAGCTGCCTGCAATTACTGCAGGTTCGAATCTCCCCAGGCTCAAGGTTGACTCAGCCTTCCATCCTTTCTAAGGTAGGTTAAATGAGGACCCAGTTTGTGGGGGCAATAAGCTGACTTTGTATAAAAATATACAAAAGGATGAAGGCTATTGTTTAATGCATTGTAAGCCGCCCTGAGTCTCCGGAGAAGGGCGGCATATAAATCAAATTTAAAAAAAAAAAATTAATCCACCTGCCAAAGAGCCCACATGAAGCAGAGCAAAACAGATGACTGGACTGGACCAGAACAGCTTCTTGATGCCGCCAATGACGAGACTCTTCTTTTTAATTCCTGCCATTAAAAAAAAAAAAAATCCCCACAGGGAATTCAGTGGCAAATGGGAAGGGCTCCTGAGGTACCACTATTCTTATTGTGCAGAGGGAAACTTTAAATGTAGATCTACCCTCCACACTTTCATCTGGAGATGTGCACCTCCTCTGCACCACTAGCCCAAATTTCAACCCCCTCCCACTCAATTCGGCTACAGCAATGGGCTGACAAGGCCCAAGCCACCATTCAGAACCCGCTGTGCATCTTTCCCCTTGGGTTGTGGTCCTCGTGTGTCACTTCCTCACATCTCCAAAGGCAAAACTTTTTGCAGAGGAACCGATCAGTCGGAGAAAGGCTGGGGGGGACAGACATCCGGCCCCTTAGTTCCACCCCACCCCACCCCACCCCACCCCGCCTTCGGTAATTTCCCTCAGCCCTTCCACTCCCCTGCTTTTAAGCACATCTTTTGATTTCTCCTCCCAACAAATCAGTCTGAGTAATTCTGTTATTTAAACAAAGCAATATTTCAAGGGAGCCTGCCACTTAAGACCCCTCCTGTACTTTTTCACTTTAATGCACGGGCTATAAATAAACTACCTCAGACAGCATTCCAGGGATATATTTTTTTTGAAAAAAAAAAATGTTTCCTGATTATGAAAGACTGTTTTGAAACTCTTTTTTTCCCCGGCGTACGCATTTATCATTTTCACTACGAGTGGGAGCATGTTTAATTCTTTAGCGGAGCCTGCCAGATTAAGCTTTAGCCAAAAAGTATTTTCTGCCTTGGCTTTATCAGAATTTGAAATGGGGAAGAAGAGAACTGGCGTTTATGCCAAAGGAACCAACCTCTCTTGGAATCCATGGAGCTCTTTGTGCTCAGAAACCCATTAATCTCAAAATCCCCCAGGCACTTCCAAAACCAGGAGACGCAATGCTGATCTACCAATGCTAGCAGCCTCTGTTTTGCTCATCTTTCAATTACCGAAGGTCCATTACACGCTCCGCCTTATAAAGAGAGCCGATTCTGGAAGGCAACTCAAGGTCTTCAAAGCCCATAACCACATGATGTAATACAATCCAGAATTATTGAAGCCCACTCCTCTTTCTGCAGCTTCTAAGACTGGACACTGCAACCCTCAGACTTATAATCATCTAGCTGGGATGAGGAAAAGTAGCTTTCCTAAGAACCGGTATTCTGAGCCTCAGGCAAGCATTAAGAATTAGAGCTAACTGTGTCGCGCAGAAGGTATGCAAATCCCATTTGCATGGAGAGGACGTCTTCTATGCCTATTAAAAGAAATCTACGGGACTGGACCGGAGAGGTTGGGTTAGAAAAGAGATTTATTGTGCCGTAAGTAGATGCTATACAACAAAGCACTGTTTGGCTTATACACCGGGCAAAATTATCATAACAGATTAAAATATGTTGTCTGTACACTCGCATTTTCTCCCATCTTCCTCCAGAATGTTTTGGAATGGTAACCATACACATAAACACTCAGACTAGGCTACTCAAGAATATTGTCACAAAGTCATCTCCAATCTCTTGTCATCCTATTAAACCACAAGATACTCTCCAAATGGTTGTCTTTAATGGTTGTCTGCCTGGCAGCCAACAAAAATGAAATTCAACTTCAAGGACCCCCTAATTCACTGTACTTCCAACACAAAACACTGCATACTTCCAGTCTCAGCTAGACCATGTTAAACTATTCATATGGGGAACTCTTAAGTGAGGTGAAATAACAAACTCAGCACCTTTGGGGAAAACCAAAACAGAAGTCTCCACAGAGCAAAGAGATCCTGAGGATTAGATGCAGCAGCTGTTGCCTTTCTCATAACAGAACCGAATTCAGACCATTAAACCACATAGGAACCCTTCTGACTCCAGGTCACACATCTGTGAGGCCTCTGAAGGGCAAGGTTGGTTAGGAGAATTGGATCTGCAGTGCTGCAGTGCAGAATTTTCACCCCGAAGTATTGTGTTTCATGGGTGTCCTCTAAACAACTGGTCAACTGAATGGACTGTTCATTACTCGAGATGGGTCTGGAGACTAAATAGGAAATTCAAGCAAGTGTGCTGGGGGTATACTTCTTTGCTAACACAACGTGTGAAGACCAGGATCCAAGTTTCAGAACAGGAAGCAGGAAGCAATCACAGCAGCGTTTCTCAACCTTGGCAATTTTAAGATGTGTGGACTTCAACGTCCAGAATTCTCCTGCCATCCATGCTGGCTGGAGAATTCTGGGAGTTGAAGTCCACACCTCTTGAAGTTGCTACGGCTGAGGAACACTAAACTACAGCAAGCACCTAGGCAACGTAGCCAACTTATTCTTGAGGGCCACAAGGTTACACTCCACAGGGAAAAGAAGGCAGATCATTTAGAACATGTTCTTTTGATTCCTTAACCTGTTTTTTTTTTTAAAAAAAAATATAATAGAAAATGCACATGCATAAAAATTCTTCTAGAAAACCTATCCTGGACATCCCACTGATGTCAGTTGCTTTTCTTCTACTTTTTTCCCTTACAGTGAGGAACATACGCAGCAGCTTATAAAAGGAGGGTCCCGGGGCCCTTTCCCCCCCAACCATTGAGTTCTATCCACCCACATTTCTTGGACCCATCTACCCTCAGGAGTAGAAACTGTATTTGGGGAGAACTTTCAGAGAAAGGAGGGGACGGAGAAAGGACAGGAATAGTAGCCCTCCCTTCCCACTGCCCTCCTTTTCTTCTCCATCTGCTTTGAAAGGAAGGTTCTGCTCTTTGCTTTGGGCTGCTATTAAATCCTCCTAAGATCTAAATCCTACACGGACACAGTCAGATCTAATTAAAAGCCACTCTAAAAAAAGATGGCATTTTACATATGCAAAAGAAAAAAAGAAACCTGCCTAAATTGGATTGCACTGAAGTAATGTGATCTATTAACGTCTCAAATTATAGTATGCAAATTTTGATAATTCACTGATATTTATAAGATTCGACTCAAGAAACTCGCCCAGGTCGAGGCCACGGTAAAATGGCAAGTTTAAAGATAGGAAGGGAATGGACTTCAGCCATTCAGTCCCATAAAATGCCGTATCTACCATCAATTTTTTAATTACCAGTTGATCAGCACGCAGGTGGTGTAATAGCTTTTAGCTTTCAATTACCAAACTTATCAAAATCGCCACCAAAAAAAGGCATCTCCAGAAATGAAACGGTAAGGCTTGATTATTCATCACTGCATAATGAATTATTTGTTTTTCAACAAGATCTCTCAAGTTCCTTATGTAACCCCCCCTGGAAAAGTTAGTTCATGGGACCAATTTTACTCAGGCACATGTGGGTTTATCAACTTTTTTTGTTTGTTTTGTTTCTGCAGTTCTGGATGAAACTCTTTAGAGAACATCCCAAGACGAAGAGAAGTCCAACCTTTTGCTACAGACAGTAAATGCCTTGCATGTTTCTCCTAAAGACCCAATTCAGCTGAAAGGAAGGTGCTCCTGATTTGAGACCCCCCCCTCCTTGCCAAACACTGCAAGCAGATACCAAACACAAATATAGATGGAAGTCCTGGCAGCCCCCAGCCGAAGCCTGCTGCTCCTGGAGAGCCCCCAACCAGCATTTTCTGTCTCTTCAACAGCTTCAGGAAATCTTTCAGTATCCCGCTTCCCCTTGAAAATTAGGAGAAAGTCTTCTTCCCAATTTCTTAGGAATCCTTCTTAAGAATGCAGGTACTCTAAATGTACAGCTTTCCATTTTTTTCCCCAGTCGTGTGAAACTGGCTTATCCGTGTCATGAAGCAATTAGCCACTTCTCTACAATTCCTGACCCCAGGCCCTGAGCCCAAACCCTTCACTGCTCAGCCTCTGCTGGGCTCTTCCCAACTAAGCCCACCTCCTACCACTTTGATGCAGCTCATTCAGACGGAGGCTGCTATGCCATTATTCTCCGCAGATAGCAGGGGCAACTTTTTAACCTCTCCGTTGTAATTAATTCTTTCTGGAGTAGCAAGCACACCTCTCGGAATATTCACGCAAAGGTGGATGAAATATTGTCACTGTTAGGAAAATTATCCAAGAGGAGAACAAGACAAAACCGCTAACAGACAAGCAAACAGGCGAGGGACTTGTCATAATAAAGAATAATCAAAATTAGTGTGTGAATTCTTCATCAAACATTTGAAATAAGCCTTATTGCAGGTTACTATGCAGTGTTTTCATCCGGGTTGAGAGGCTCACCCAATCATGTAAAACCAACGCTACAAAAATCCCATGAATCCAGGATTATCTAGCTTTGGGGTTGTTCAGTGGAAGCCCTTCTAGATCCTGGTAGATCTTGGGTGATCTCCAAAGAAGTGAAGCATCGTTCGGCCTGATCCTTCCTTGGACAGGAGACTACTGGGAAACCCAAGAGCTACCCTGAAATGTCTTTCCTCCCCCTCCAAAACTTCCTAAGACACAACACAAATAAACAACACCAACAAGGACATGAAGCCACCAGGAGCTCAGTTGGAGAACGTCTTCAGCTCACTTGGAGCACGTACTACGCCAACAACCACCCTGTACAGCCATCCCCAAATTCCACAGAGGAGCAGCTGCGCCATGTCTGAAACGAGGTCAAACTCTGGAGAGATGTTTTGGCCAAGCAGACCAATCTAACTTGCTGGGATGTTCTAACCTGTTCCGTGCAGCCATTCATGCTATTACTTTCTTTCTTTCCAAGTGCCCAAAACCATAGATTATTTTAATACTCTATAAGCAGACGTGAGCCACCTTATATCTCTGAGGCAGATTCAGGCGAAGGCATCTCTAATCCCCGAAAAGGCCTTTATGGCAAGGATTTCACCCCTAAGCTCTGAGTACTTCAATAACTTCTCCCACCATTTTTAATACGAAGGCCAGAAACGAGCGCTCGGCTTCAGCCCGTCACCATCTGTTCCTCCCACCTAAACGGATGCCGGCTCCCTTCCTGTTCTCGCAACATTCATCCCCACATGAGGTTTCAGATCCTGCAACATGGAAAAGCCTCCTTGGCATCCAGCCGTTTTTATGCCCTTCCTTCAGCACTCAGGCCAACCTATTTGGATGCCTGGCTCGAATTATTCCACCTGCTGCACTTACGGCTGCCCAGCCCTTGCGAGGTTAGAACCAGGAGGGAGCCCTGATATTCTGCGGGCTGATAGGAAGCAATGAACTCGACACAATTTCTGTGAGCCGGACTGGGGGACCTTCTTTCAGCCTCCCATTAACAAGCAATGGCAGCTCTTCAAAGCTATGGATGCCCCAGTGAAAGGAATTAAGGACCGAAGGGGTGGGGAGCACCATATGCCTACACTGGGCATCCCAAAACTCGGTCTCTTGGTGCAGGGACCTTAGGATGCCAGACAAGGGCAGCTGGTCACCCATGAAGGGTCTCCCAAAGGGACTGGATGATGAATCGGTGTCAGTCAGGGACACAAGGAGTCTCTTCCGCAGAAGGTCCCGTGCACCAACTCCGATCCGAGTCTTTTTTCTTCTCTCCTAGTGCCACTCCCGAGCAGAGCTGATCTTTTCTTCTACAATAGCTCGTTTTCTATAAGAAATGTCTCCTCAACTCGTCTCCTGCCTCTGCCTGTCACTACCTTGGGTGGTCTCTAACGGTCCAGATGGAGTTGTGTTGCCAGGACAGGCGACATGGGTTGAAAAGGAGATGCAGGACCTCTGAGCTAGGTGGCAATGACCCAACTCAAAGAACCTCCCCCTCCCCCTGATCATCTTCTAGCCCCAGGGATAAGATTTGCCACCTTTTACCTGCTCCTTCCTGCAGGTGAGGTGGAAACATTCTGGATGGTTGCTCCTGCATTAAAACCCGCTTTCTTTTCCCTCAACAGGGAGAAATATTAGGAGGAAACAGACCTTCACTATGGAGCCAAGTATCACAAATCAATTTAATTCCAGAATCCTGCTGACGAGTAGATACTGAAGGACGATGCTGGGCTTCCTTGGATAGCCTGCTTCAAAAGCAGGGCAACAAGGAGAGAAAAGGTCAGTTGCAGCTGAACTGGTCCCGGTCGTTCTGCTTCCCTTCAGAGGATCTGGTCTTTTTGGATGGTCACCCGGCCCCATCTGACCAAGAGGGCAATTTAAACCCCCTTCTCCTCCCCCAACCCACCCCCAGGCAAACTGGGCACAAAGCCCCACTGACCTCCAGCAGCTTTCACAGGCCTGGAGAAGTTTCCAGCTTGGCTTTCTAACTATGAACTGTTCCTGCAGCATTCTGTATATTAGCGTTAAAACAGCTGTACAAAATAGTTTTCCTTTCCCCCAATCCTGGCCAATCCAAACAATTATTTTTCTTACTTAAAATGCAGGGCTTAAATGCTGAGTGTTTCCAATAAAAGCTGGCATCCAACCCTCCCTCCCCACCACCACCCCAAAGCTGCCTGCATTTTAACCGGAAAACAGCATGTCCACTCCACTTATTTCCATCTCAGTACCCAAAAAGAATCAGCCACTCCAAGGGAACGAGGGACGGAGTTCTGAGTTGGAAAAAGAACCGTTCTGAAGACAAAAGCTTCCTTGCCACCATTAAGGCCATTATTTTGCAAAGTGCTGCATTTTGGGTGGGCCTGCATTTCATAGGTTTTACCTTCCTGCTTTTTCACAGAAAAGCAGCTGGCACCGAAAGGCTGGAAGAGGAAAAGCTGAAAAGAACGATTAAGTAATACTGGGTGGGGGGGACCCACAAAAGGTTTAACTACACACATACACACACACACACACTCCAGAGGTAGGCAGCATGTGCGTAAACAGAGCAGCAATGTTTCTGCCCACCCCAGCATGGGACATGTTGTCGTGACTAAGAATAAGCTCCACTTTTCTTCATTCCACCGAGGGTATCCGAGGCCCTTAACCTTCACCAAAATTGATTGCTTTCAAATATGGAAGGCAGTTTCTGTGCTCTGAACTTGATTCTGCAGCTCTCGGCTTCCTTTCTTCAGAGCTTCAGAGGGAAAGCAGAAGGGGAAGCTACCTAGAGAGGCAGCGGGAAAGCGTCTCTGCAGAATGGTGGGATCTGCAGTGGAGCAAGTATCCCTTCTAACCAGCTTGATTTGCTCTGCTTCTGGTCAATTCATCGGCCCCAAACTCCTCAAAGGAAGGCTTGCTCAAAGCAGTGCCTCCTGACAAGCGTTTCATGGGCCTCTGTGATTCATCCTGCTCCTTTGGCACAAATTCAGCGGGGATATTGATCTAGAAAGAGCACGGGACATCTCTGAGTGCTGCAGGAAAGCTGCAGAAAAATCCAGTCTTCTCTAAAAAAACAAAAAAAAAAAACAAAGCAGTCCAGGTGAGCTCTGCAAGACTTTAAGAGAAATACAGATGTGGAACCCAAGATGACTAACTGTGCAGCTGCAAGGGTGGCAGCAGCTAAGGAAACAGCTGACAGCCAGTCTGCTCCAGGGGAAACGGGGAGGTCAAATAAGCAGAAGACATTCCAGAATGGAGAAGCTACGAACTGCCTGCAAGCAGACAAGGCTTCCCTCCCTCAGTCACATCTAGCAGTTGTTCAGCTATTTCCCCAAATTATGTTATGAGGCCGAGATCCAAGAAATTCAATTTGAGCAGAAAGAGTGCCATCAACGCATACAAACAAACATGATCAACACCAGCCACTGGCCATATCTGGTGGCCTGCTCCCTTGGACTTCATCTGGAAGCAAAGCCCTCCACGCTGCCAAGGGATCTTGAGAGGAAAAACAACATCCTGCAACCTGAGGCCAGGCAGGATTGCTCTGCAAACCGATTTAATCCCTCTGCCAGGCCAGCCTTTGGCATCCACCTTTCATGGGTACAAACTGGAATAAAATTCCTTCCCCACAACTTCAACACTTGATTGAGCCCAATGTGGGCAGTCGGGAGTTCAGCTGGCATGAGATGGCAAGAGTCCACATGCAGAAGCATGGATGCAAAATGAGAACATTCTCCTTAAAACCCCAGGAGGCCCATCTAGTTCACCAAAGCTCTCAAACCGAGATAATGCCGGAATCCGAAAATGTTACGAAGGAGACCTAGGAGTCAACAGCAGGCCGTAATGATGTCAAAATGACAATGTGCACATCACAAAGGAGGCACACAATTGTTGCAATTATGCTCTTAAGTAGAAAAGCCTTTCGTTTCCCACAAAGCCTCCCCAGACAGGCCCCAACATGCCACCCTGTCACACAATGCACAAAGCCAGCCTCATTGCTGGTTGTATTCTGGCTTCTTCTATGGCACGAGCCCAACGCCTGGCACCTTCCATGATGATGGCTGATTGGGGCCAACACGCAAGTTGCGTTGCGGTTGATTTTACGACCGTTTTTGCCGTGGTCATTAAGCAAATCATGCAGTGTGAAGCAAGTCCAGCTTCCCCCCACTGACCACCCCCTGGATAAGGCCTCCAATGGCGACCGAGTGACCCTGGGATGCTGCAACCCTCCTTAAATGCAGGTCAGTTGCCAAATGCCCAAATTTTGATCCCTTGACTGCAGGGAGGCTGCAGAAGTTGTAGGTGCAAGGACTGGTCGTAAGCCACCTTTTCCAGGACCGTCATAACTTCGAACAGTCGTTAAATGAACGGTGACAAGTCGATGGCTACCTACAATACTTTAAGGAGTTGGAAAGACTGGCCACCAACGTGTTACAGCAACTAAGAGAGTCCATAAATTGCAAAGCCCGAAGATTCTCCCCGGAATGGGATTTTTATCTAAGTGGGTCCATCTGTAACCTTTTCACCTTAGAGGTATATTAAAAAAAAAAAAAAGAATAGCAACCGTTTGAGGACAATTTATTTTCCACTCAATTTTTCAGACAAAGCCCTATAACCGCTAACAGAAAGCAACTTCGGAGATTAATAGAGCAAATATTTTAAAGTGTCCTCACACGGCAAGGGAGCTGCATCGCAAGCTCATTTACAAGACAGAATTGCAAAAACAGGCAGTTTCTCATGCTTAATCCGATAACTCTGATGTATCTTTTGAGATGGTCGACACCGGCTCATATTTCTGTTTCTGAACAGGGAGAAGCAGCTGCTTTCAAGCCACGGTAAATTTCCCCCAAGCTCCTCCATGCAGGGAGCCATGAACTGTACAGGAAGAGACCTCTGCAGGGTTATAACCACCGCTGCTTTCCTCCTGAACATCCATCCAAACATGATGCTTTCAAACAGGAGGTCCAAATTCGATATTTAAGGCAAGCACTCTGCGGCCCACATCCCAATATTTTTTTTTTAGAAAACTCCCAACCTCTGGGACCTCAGAGGAAGAGCCGTCTGGGGAAACTGTGGGAATGTTCATGGGATCTCAACGCCTCTCTTGACCTTCCATCAAGTCTACCTACTGGAGAAAATTCAGACTGGGACTAGGGTTGGATTTTTAAAAAAACAGAAATAAAGTACATTCAGGGGAGAAAAACAAGAAACAGTGAAAAATGTTTCCTTAATTCCTTAATTTCCCCTTAATTCCAGCATTCCGTGGTTTGCTGGAGCCCTCCAAGCAGACTCTTCCACCAGCCAGAGGGTCGGTCATTTGGAGGGTGCCGATTCTTAAGTGAGTTAAATCATTTTCACTGGGTGTAGCATGATCCTGGCCAAAGCGTTCTCCCCCTTCCCCTCCCCCTCCCCAGCAAATGCACATGCCCTGATATATAAACCATCACTTCTTCCAAAGGCAAGCAGGGCTCCAGGTGAGTGACAGGAAAAGCAATATAGAGGCCCGAATTGTGTGCCAATCAGTGTTGTGGGGGACACTCAGCATGAGAAAGTTCTCACACAAAAGATGATAGGAGGATGTAAACTTTGATCCGTCATTTCAACCCAATCGGGTCTGTTTAAGGGCTGGGACACACCCTCCTTGGCTGGGCATTTCAAACTGTTCGGAGTTTGGAGAAATGACTTCTAGATGCCACCAGACCGACCCCAGGATGGCACAGAGGTTCAATGTAGGTCTGCTTGGAAGCCCAGAATGCTTTGGAGTTCACCACAGTTTTTCATTCCAGGACAATCTCACAACAAAAGATTAACAAGAAGGTTTCAACCTCCGTAAGGATATTGCCAACAAAAGACAAAACCCTCCAATTCTGGGTATTTTGAAATACAACTTTGGAAACTACACCAACATCCAGCTGGCCAGCATACATTTGCTGCCGGTGGGTTCCATCTTTAATTTGCATTCCAAAAGGATACAATCAGGCATTGTAATAAAGGAAAGAAAAGTCCCTGGGTGACCAAACCGCCCCCCCCATCACTCTTTGTATGACTGCCGTGCTACACTTCCAACTACACTTCTGTCATTTCCAAGCAAAAAGCACAGCCAACAAGTCTTAAAACATTTCATTTTGGAACAGCCAGACAACAATTTAGTCCAGCAGAAAATGAAACTAAGGAAGTGGGGTTGGAATAAAATGGACTTAAAGTATCACTCATCATCGTTCATGTGGCTACAATTTCTAAGCTCTTCCTGTAAAAGGAGCAAGAGATTTTCCAAGTTTTAAGTGAAAATAGCAACATAAATTGTTGAGATTTGTGACCACAAAGGATGCTTCCTCTCCTACGAAAGCTGAACCAAAAGTAAGGCATTTACAGAACTTGCAATACAGACTCAACGCATGGCTCCCCTTTGGCCCAGAGACAGAGTAAGAAGCACTAAAGCAAAGGAATCAAAGCCTTCAGGTAAGATCAAGGCAAGATCTACCAAGCGCTTTTGCTGGTCAATGACCGGAATAAAAACGACTGACTGACTGACTATCAAGAATATTCACCACCCCTCCCCCTTCCACTTCTTTTCTTTCCTGGCAAAACCTCCTCGCTTCCACCAGCCATGAATTCTTCTGAGGATCTCATCAACTCCATCCAACCCACCTCCTTAGCCTTCGCCTTCCTCTTGGCTACTCTGCTGTTTCTTCACCTATTTGTTTTGCATCTGACCCTCATTCACTTTCTTCAGGGGTCCCAGCTGCTGCCACGTCCTTTTTTTCATATTGATCATCACATTGGCACGAGATGTGCACGTGGCACTCGGGTAAACACTTGGTGGTATACTAATATATTGCTGGTTTGCTTGGAAACCACAGCAAGCTATTGTCCTTCATTACAGTAATGAGCGAATTAGCCAGGTTTAATTCTCCGGTTAAATGGCAGTGCTGAGGTTGACACGAGGGCCTTATCTTGCTTCATTCATGAAACTAGGAGGTATCCTAGATGTTCTCTCCATCTCAGAAGCAACAGGGTTGGCCTACAAACTGTCAGGATGCCTGAAAACCATCCATCTGGAAGCACCTCATGGGTGGAAATAATTACAAAGTCAGTTGGTTCTGAACTAACACTGGGAGACCAAAAAAAGAAAACAGATTCATAGGCAATAATGCAGGGAGGAAAGTTATCTTCACAAGCCCAGGTCCCATCCTACTGTGGGATTAATCTCAGACACTAAATCAAGGATTTTCAAACCTTCGCTGTTAATAACAGTCTCTTATAAACTCTAGAAGAAATCCTCTCTCATATGAAGGCTTAAGAAGTTATTAATTTTGACACGCCCTTTGATATTCTGTTTCATCACCCAACGCAGGCACTGGCAAGAGGCCAACTATTTCTGGAGAAGACCAGCCCAGGGATCGAATTTCATGGAGAAGCAGCTCCTCCAGGCTCACCTGAATCTCTCCTGGAACACTACAGGCTCCGCCAGGGCAAAAGAGTCCCCCTGTCAGCGCCTCCCAGCACCATCACTGACCTTCACTCCTGTTAGGAGAAAAGTGAACCCACACCTGCATGAAGGAAGAAGTGCATTTGAAGTCAAGGCTATAATTAAGACAACCACTAAAGCAACTCAGGAGTTCTGGAAGGGCGAAGTGCTTGTCCGCAGGTAGAGGCATGACTGACTCACTGCGGTAATTTCTAACTTAAAAACAGGATCGATCGGAATGGTTTTTGTTGAAGGCGCTCTACAATCGCCTGTCTGCCTGGATGCCATCGCCTGGATGGCAGGTAATTACCGCAATGTGACTACAATGGAGGAGGAGGAGGAGGAGGAACTACCTTTTCCCGTTTTCACTAACGGCCTACGCAAAGCAAGTTGAGACTGCGACTCAAAAGGGAAGTTGCACCAAGGGTGCTTTAGACATGGTTCCCCCTGGCCGGAGCTCCTCAGCCACATGCCTACCCAAAGCTCAGGTGCATGTTGAGGGAGGGCGTGGGGCACAGCACCAGTGCCTCAAAATACACAAGAGCAGGATGAGCAATGCTCACAATTCCTCCAAGTGGGTCAGAATTCCAACTCACGTGCCTGGTTATAAATCTTAGGGAAGCTAAATCCCTATGGAGATTCTCAGTCATCCAGGTCATGGTTGACCCAAAGGTGTTTTTTTTCAAAAGACAACTGGTCTTTGTTTTTCCTTGAAGACATTTTGCTTCTCATCCAAGAGGCTTCTTCAGTTCTTCAGCTTCTTGGATGAGAAGCCTTCAAGGAAAAACAAAGTCCAGCTGCCTTTGGAAAAAGCACCTGTGGGACTTAATGAAGCTAATGGAACCATTAGTCGTGGTCCCCGTTGAGAGGCCCAGACAGACACAGGGCAGTGCAACTGACGGGCTGACCTTGAACCCAGATGGTTCTGGGCTTGCTCAGGACTTCCAGCGGGATGACCGGAGAAGTGAGTCTCTCTCTGCCAACCAGCCACGCGGCCTTCCCTGCTCGATCTGGAGAAATGTGAAGAAGCTCCATATTCTCATCACGTCCGAGGGAATCGATCTTAATGAGTTCAGTAGAACTTCCAAACAGGCACGGACGCGATTGCAATTTTTATTTTTAGTTCCCATCGTAAGATTTCAAGGCGCGCATTAATATTCACACCAAAATTCAACAACCATAAATAATGCACATAATAATGCTAGAATAAATACTGGAATAACCACCCCATGTCAGTTTAACCTTAATTATCCCAATTTGTGCACTAATTTCTATGGTCTTTCTGATAGGAGCTGGCCTTCAACCAGGCCCGGCTGATTTTCTGCCTGACAAAGATTCTCCAGCTTCTTAAAAAGCTTGAAATGCTTCTCCAAACTGGGAGGCAAAAAAGAGCTAAAATTAAATTGATCCACCATGAAACCACGTCAGCCTCGTCCTTAATGCTTCATGTCCCCTGGAAGCACAGCTCTCCGGAACCAAGGAAGGAAAAGGCTCCTGTTGTGTTGTCTCCACATGCTGCAATTCAGGAGGCACCGGAATCTGCACCCCTCTGCTGGGTGTGGCATCTTCCCAGAACACAAATGACAATCCAGGGACAATCCAGGTTCAAGGCAATCCCAACCACCTTTTGAGCAATAGCACAGCTAAGCCCCAAATCTTCAGAAAATCCTTCTCCACATTGAAAAACAAAACTCTTGTGTTCCGAGCAAAACCAGCCAACGTAGCGACAAGGAGCCAGGATGTGTGACTGCAAACCCAGGTCTCCTCCTCCTCCTCCTTCTTCTCTGCCACATCAGGCCTTCAACTCGTCCAGCCTAGTTGTCAGTCTTTTTCTACTTCATTATTTCCTCTAGCAGAGAGCTACCTCCTTCCGAACACGCCATTAGAGAGAGCACTGACACATAACAAATCCTGTCTTATGGCTTGTAGAATTAGTTCAGTACCAAAGATAGAAAATATTCGTTTCGGTATGAATGCTGTCAAATGCCATGATCTGAGCCCTTTCTTCCACTCGGGAGACACGTTTCCACTGGTGTCGTGGAAGACAATAAACCCCACGGGGCCCCAGGAAGCGGCAGCAGGTTAACAAACTGTTGCGTCTCACCGAGCCGTGCAAGCTTATTTTTAAAAAATACCTTTAATTTAGAAAACGATCAAGGAGCAAGCGTGGTTTAAAGCCAAGCATCTCCCTTCAAAGCATTCTCTGTATTTCCAGAAATGTGTCTGAGCCACGGGTAGAAACTAAAAGGGCAGGTGGGTGCAGAATATCATTGTTTTGGTTTACTGGTATATGGATATTTTGCAACTAATCACACCCACCATGCTGAAAGCATGACCCCAAGGGACCCTCCACCTTTCAAAGGCTCCCGTGTGCTGTCCGAGAGATGCATGAGATCCTTCACATACACACCCATCTATTTTGAAGCACAACCAAAGGAAAAGTACAACGTTATGCTGCAATGGTGCACACTACACCCACAAAAAAAAAAAGCCACACACTGCTGTGTCATTTTACTTATTGCTTGGAAAAAGCAGGAAGAGACATTGAGTGCCTCCTTTTGTGCTCTGGGCAGGCAATAACCAGGCCAGCTTTTCCCTCTTAATATGCAAGGTGTGTGAGTCGGATCCTGGCAACTGACTTCCGCCGAAGAAATGGTCTCTCGGCTTAATCAATCACACACACACGCACACCCAACCACCCGAAAGGGAGTAGGAAGACTTTCCCGCCAGTAACAGGTGAGGGCCCGGCATCCATCATACGTCCTGCTCCTTCTGTGAATGATGCACGGGGGTGGCGGGGGGAAGGAATTAGAAATGAGGAGGAGCACCCAAGAGTTGGTAATGAAGGTGCTGTTCCAGAAGGAGGGGATTAAAAACTGCAGAACAAATGAGACGAGAGAGATGTTGAGGAGCACCCAAAAGCAAGCTTGACTTCACGAGGAAACATAATCCGGCCCAGTTAGGCAGCGCATACAAATTCTATTCTTGAGAGGCCAAACCATCACTGACTTAAACGTCTCCAAACACTGGCGTGTAAAAAGGCAGCAGCAGCAGCGAATGGTGCATTTAGCAGAAGAGCCTCACTCAACTCACCAAGACCTGGTTAACCTGGGAGGGTGACCTACTCTGGCCAGCTCCATCCTCAAGAGCAGCCCTCTAGCTCCTTCAGTTCACCAGGCAGCTTGGCCGAAGGGCCTCCAGGCCAGCTTTCCAGGCAGGCCCAGAGGCTCTGGGATGGCCATGGGTCGCTCCATGGTTGGAAGGAGCCCATCTAGAGAGAGACTTCAAAGGGGAAGCCCTCGCCTCATCCTCGCCCAAAGGAGATCTGCTCAGCTCAGGCACTCGACTTATTTGTACCTGCAGCCACCGTCCCACCCGCATCCACGCAACCAAAAGAGATGTCGACTCACAAAGCCTTTAAAGTATCATTCACATCCCTGGCCCTGAAGGGTGGAGAAAGGGCCTCTGGAAATGGATGTTGCGGTGCTCCAACCTATTTTGTGCAAAACGCGAGATGCAGTCAAAGAAAAGGCACTTTAGAGAGGTAAAATTATTGTGTTTCTACAGTCAAGTCAGCCCAAAGCCCATCAACAAATGCACACTATATGTATAACCCCGAGGAAATTACTAGGTAAGTCACTTCTGGTGCATACAAACAGAATGGTAATAGCATTTAAATAGGCCCTTTTTGATGTGGAATGAAACAGCACGCCTGATCCAAAGCAAAATACATTTTATTAACTCTGACCAGGCACACGCACAGGGTTAGGAGCTGACACTTCTCACACGCGGCACTGTCATTTAGTAGCAGGGCAGAGACCGTGTCTATTGTCTGCTGCCCTGGCAGAACATATTATTAAACCATCTCTGCCCCCGGGGCAAAGGGCGAGGCACCATCACTAGCCAAGGAAAGCAAAGAGACAAGGAAGCAGATGCCAACGGCAAGCCGCAAGGCCACGCGGCCGAGGCTGCCGATGCCTTGCAACCGCCCACACCGTCCCCTTCATCCATCACTTCAAGGGCTTTGGACATCCGAATCCCTCCTGGAAGCAAGCAAGCAAGCATCCGCTCTGTGCATTTCCTAGATTCTTCCCCCACCTCAAACAGAGGCTCCCGTTAGATGCCCATCACAAGAAAGCCAGGATTTAGGCTGGGCAGAGAGACAGGCTGACCCAGAGGCTCTGAGCCTCCGTGCATGAGGCTGGATCAAGGACCCCCATCTCCCGGGCCTCCCTTTGACACCAACTCACTGGCCCCTTCTGCAACTGCATCGCTATCGTAAATAACGAATCGTGGATTTTTTACAATTCCAGCTTCTAGGATGAAAACAGTAAAACTGCATTCTAAACAATGATGCAACCAACAGCGATTCTGGATGGGAAGCAAGAAACTGACCACAATAAAACCAGCTAAATTCGCCTCATCGTATCTGTGCAAAATACCAGAACGTACTCGTGACTGATCTGGAGATTGGTAGTTTTGGAGAAATGCCTTGGTTATACACAATATTGCCCTTCCAGCTTTAAATTACAGGAGTTGTGACAGCTGTCCTCAACGTGGTTGCCTCCAGATGTGGATTCTGGGCATTGAACCACAAAAAAAAATGAGGAGGGGAGGGAGGTAGTAAGTTAAGGAAAGCTGCCTAAGCAATTTGTTCCCTCTGAATGATAAAGCACTCAACACAAGTACGAGACAAACCACAGAGAAGCTTAATGACGATGCTGTTGTCCCAACTGTTCAAATCCATTTCCCATATTTATATTTTTGTTTATATTATTTAAAGCATCAAGCAATCTTCTTTACCGAGTTCTCTCCTGGGGAGATGGGATCCTTAAGCACATGGCAGGAACTCCGATCGCAATGGTTCCGCGGGACCACCCAGGGCCCCAAACCGCCCCAAGATCCAATCAGTCTGTTTGCACCACAGCCTTGTTGTGCTGTTGTTGTTTTGAGGAGGGGGGTTGCAGTACAGTATCCACTCTCTGTTCACAGCCTCTTCCCACTCAAGACCAGATTTCAATAACACTTGGAATCTTGGCCCTTTTTCCAGCTTCTAAGCTTAATTAACTGTAAAGCAAGAGTGATCTTCAGATGAAAGGCGCCATAGGAAGGCACAGATTAAAGTACCAGCTTTTTTTAAACCACGTTTTAATATTACCTAGCTCCATTACAATTATCCAAGCTAGAATTGGGTTTTCTGCTACAATTCCTACATGCTCAATAACACGCCCCTGATTACCATATCATTATTGTGGGAGATTGTTTCAAGATTTCAACCTTTTCAGAGATAGCTTCCAAGACCCACATTAACCAAAGAGAAGCCCACCGGACTCCGGGGGAAACAATCCTAGGGACCAAACATCATTATTTAGACACAAGAGCTATTTCCTTCAAAGGAAGGCCTGTCCTTTGACTCACAAATGCTACAGAGGACCCTGCCAAGTGCAGAATCTTGCAACATCCCTGGGGGGGGAACACGGCCCAAACATCCGAGGCCTCTTCCAGACCAGGAACGAAGAAACAAGAATATCTCAATTCTTACTAACATATTTAAGCAGTATTACCAGCAGCAACAGCTAGGTGCAGACTGTATCGGTTAAGGAAAAACAAAGATAAATACACTGTATCAGTCAGGAAAAGAGAAATAAATATGGCAAAGGTATACAAGGGTTTGCAGATAAGGGACAACGGAAACTATCTTCGCCCTGGGAAAGGTGAGGCCAGGAGAAGCCCTGCCTGCATCCTGCCTGGTATAATGGGGGCAAAGGGCACCCCCAGGAAACCTTTTGTGATTCGGGTATCAACAACGAAGTGGCCTTCCGATCCTCCTTACAGAGTCTTCCTTCAAGAATGAGAGGATCCATGGAATAAGAATCATCTCTTTGCCCATTTGAGGCTTACAAGCTCCAAAAGCAGAGCATCCGTGCTTAGTGGTCTCTCCCTGTCAAGCATCCCAGGGGATAAATGCCCAGGGCAAGAACCAGCCCCGTCTTTGCTCTGCACCCATTCAAATCCTTTTCATTCGGCTGAAGATTCCTTTGGGGGGGATCCGAAGGCTGGGGCCCTTCTAAGCTGAGATGGAGGGTTTCAGGAAGGCAGCCAAACTCCCAACGGCTCTTTCTCCTATTGCCTTGAAAGAGGGACGGGGCTGTTTGAGCTCAGCCTCTACCTTGCCTGCCTTGGCCAGATTTCAGGAAAAAGAGGCGGAGGGATAGCAGGCACCAAAGAGGCTGCTCTTTACTAGTCCGATGGGCTTTCAATAGGGAGAGGGTGAAGTACCAGATGTTCATGTCCAGATGAGAGAACCGGCAGTCATTCCACCACCACCCCACCTCCCCAAAGGAAGCCACTGGAATTCCTAAAGGCTCCTCCAGGCCAAAAAACAGACCCGGAAAGATCAAAAACCTTGTCCGGAGTGCACAACGCCCGCGGCAGAAATAGCCGAGTCCCTCCAACAGAATCGGTCCCGCAGCGGGGGATCTTCCGGAGAGGGGGAAGAGGGTCGCAGAAGCGGACCAGCCGCCTTTGAGTCGAGGCATGCCGGGTGTCTGGCATTGCGGGCAGCCCCTCTCTCCCTCCCCACACCGCGATCGATCGGAAGACCCCCCCCACACCCATCGTCCACGGAGGCCGCTTTCCCGTCAGCCCCCCGAAGCCACAAGGGAGCCCTCCGGCACGGGGGGGGGGTGTGCACATGCCCGGAAGAGCCAGCCTCGGGACCGCGGCAGCCGCAGTGCCAGCCTGGCAGGCGCGATGCTCCCAGGGAAGGTGGCGCAGCCCGCGAGGCTCCCCTCCGCGGCCGCCCCCCCCCGAGGGGCCCTTCTGCAGAACTTGACAAAGTGCGTGCAACCTGCCTCCCCATGAATGCCGCTCTTTGTTCCCGCCGGAGCTGCCCGGCTCGCCTGCCCCGCCGTTCCCCGCGCAAAGGGCCGCTCAACGGCGCGGCGGCTCCTCCCCGGCAAAGCGGTCCCGGACAGGCCCCGAGACCCTCCCCTGCCCCCGGCTTTAGGAGGGAGGGAGGGAGGGGAGGAAGGAGGGGGGGAAAGGAGCCTCCGCGCTGCCCCCTCCCCGCCTCCCCGAGGATGCCCTGCGGGGCACAGCCGACCCCCCCCCCGGCAGCACTCCGCCAACGGGCTGCGCTGCCAGGGGATCGGCCCCCGGGGACGGGCGGCATCCCCGCCGCCTTCTTGTCGCGCGCCCTGCTTCCTCCCGCCCGGATCGAGCCCCGCGGCCTCCCCGAAGCCCCCGGGAAGCGGCCCGAAGTTCCCGCCGCAGCGCTGGAGGCAGGAGGACGGAGAAGCGGGGCGGACGGGCGGAGGGAAGGACCGCAAGGCGAGTCGCCGCCCGGAAATCTCCCGCCCGGAGGCTGCAGGGGGAAGCGGGGCGCCCGCAGCGGCTCCATGGCAACGGCGGCAGCCCCTTCCCGCCGCCCGGGCGGCTCGGCTTTGCTCTGCGGGGAGGGAGGGGAGGGCGGGCGGCAGCGGCGCTTCTCTTCCCCGGAGGGTCCCGCGCAGCCCCCTCCCCTCCTCCCCCCACCTGTGGCGGCAGCCGGAGCGCCGCGGCGCCGGGGGAGCCCGAGGGGCGCTGGGGGGGGGAGGGGGCGGCCCCCGGGGAGCCTGTGCGGGCGGACTGCGCGGCCCGTGGGGCTCGGCGGCGGCGGCGGCGGCGGCGGCGCTCCTACCTGTGGGCAGGAGGGAGGCGGCGGCGGCGGCGGCCAGCAGGAGCAGCAGGAGGGCGGGCGGCGGCGTGGGCGGCGGGGCGGGCCGGGGCTGGTGCGGCGGCTGCCGGTGGGGCGGCTGGTGGGGCTGCGGCCGCCGCCTCTGCGGCGCGCTCGTCCGGCTGCGGCTCGCCATCCTCGGGCACCTGCTCGGCTCTGGCAGCGCCGCCCGAACCCGCCGCGCCAGCGAGCCGGCGCCTCATGAGACGCGCGACGTCACGGGGCGGGGCCTCGCCGCCCGCCAGCCAGCGCCGCCCGCGCTCGCCCCGCCCACGCCCGCCAGCCACTCGCCGCCGGGGGCGGGGCCGCAACGCTCGGCCACGCCCCGTACGCAAATGAGCGCCCGCCCGGCGCTCCGGCCGGCCGCCTCCGCAGCGCTCGCACTCGCCGCCCCATCGCTCCCCGCCCGGCTGGGGATGATGGGAGCGGCCGCTGCAGGACTCGGCTCCGAAAGGAGGAGGGGGTGTGCAGACCCCCCCACCACCATCTCTCTCCGCCGCCAGCCTGGTGCCCGCGGGCGCAGCGCCCGGGAAATGCCCCGCCGTCGGGGGGCGGGCGAGGCCGGCTGCGCTCGATCCTAAGGAGGCGCGGCTGGTCCTCCGGGATGGGAGTCCGCGCGGGCCACGGAGGGAGCCGCTGCGGGGGAGAAGCAGAGACGGGCTCCGGGCGAGGAAGAGAGCCGCCTGGCGCTGCTGTGCAGGAGGGAGAAGCCCCTCGCGCTTTCCCCGCCGATCCTGAGCCGGGGGGGGGGCTTGGCGGCATCTCCCGCGAGACCGGCGCTCCTTGCCCGGCTGCCTTTCGGCTGGGGCTTGGGCAGGAGACCCCCGCCCCGCCCCCAGCCCCGGGCTAAGGCCCAGCAGCCTGTCCGGCCCCCCCTTGCGCCCCCCCCCGAAGCCCCGCTGGAGCCTTTGGTTCGGCGCAGGCCGGACTTGCTCTTTCCCTTTCCGAAGAAAACTCCGATTCCCCAGATTGGCGCGGAGCTGCCAGAGCCTCTCCTCCAACGCCAGCCAGGTGGATGAGTAATCGCAGCCTGCAACAGCTTGGAATGGCACCTGATGCACCAGGAAGCCTTAAATGCCTAAGGAATCTGAACCCAGACATGGCTCCAGGCTGAGAAACCCTTTTCGCCCCAGCCGGGGGAGGGGGTTGGTCTCGGCCCTCCGGGGTCTGAACAGCTCCAGGGAGAACCATTCCCAAGGACACACACACACACACACATGTACAGGAAGCGGGAAAGCCCACCTTGAGTGCCAGCTGGGAGTGGCACCAAGGCATCCAATTCCTCTGCCCTTCTCCTGGTATCCTGGAAGGCGCCACCATCTTCAGGGTCTTTGCAATAGACCATCTCTAGTGTCTGGAGGCCCCCAGACTCATGACTGGGCAGTGTCCTGAATGGGCCCAAAGCCTTAAAAGTGTAATTTAGAACAAGTTTCTTGCTTGTCTTCAAGCCCACGCCTTCCTCCACTAGGCACTGGAAACGTAGCATGACTTGGCCATCGCCCTCACATCCTCTTCAGACGGGTGCTGGCCTTTGGGGATGCCAGGAGGAGCCCGGAGCACCCCACTGGTGCCACAGGGCTGAGTCCCCTTGTCGGTGCTGTGATAGAGGGCAGCTGAGACTCCCTCTTGGGCCCCCTCCTGCTTCCTTTCCTCCCTTTCATCCTTTATGCCAAGCCAAGGCCGGGAGTTTTGCTTGGCCCAGTTTTTCCCTTTGGCAAGAGCCCCAGAGCAGCGTCCCTTCGCCAGGTCATCCATCTCCTGATTAAAGAAACTCTCTCTCTCTCCCTCTCTCTCTCTCTCTCTGTGTGGGGGGGGGGAGGGAGATGCTGGAGACACTCCTGGTCTCTCTAAGGAGGCTATTCGTGGGGGGAGGGGGGTTGCTGTCTGGGAGGGCGAGCCTGTAGGGGGAAGGCTGGGGGTCAAACTGTGTGTAGGCAAAGATGCGTTGACTGAGGTTGCACCAACCGAGGCCACCAACGTTCTCGCCGGACCCCCTTCCTGAGTCCGAGGCATCTCCCCTCTCACCTGCATTGCAGCAGAGCAGAGATGGGAGTCTCCCTCCTGCTGAAACAAGAGGCCGTTCTTTGGTCAAATTCCTCCTTCCGGATGTGAGCGCTGACTCCGTCCGCCAGGTTTGACTTTCACCCACAGTTTTGATAAAGTGGCCTCAAACAAGAGCCGTCTGCAAGATCAAAGCTGCTGGAGCCGTTTACAAGTCGGCAACTAAGCCAAGCGTATCCCCCAAGAGAAGCACCTGGGCTCCCTGCAGGAGCCAGAAAACAAGCAAAGGTTTCAAGATTTCGTGTCTGAACTCATTTGGCTTTGGAAAAGGAGGTCCATCTCTCTCTCTCTGCCTCTCTCTCCCTCTCTCTCCCTCTCTCTCCTTTAATTACTTCCTTCATTCCTCTCCGTGACCAGCTGCGTGTTCTGCTCAAGCATCAAATTGAAGGACAACTCACGTTAAGGATAAAGGTGTACAATAATTTAAGTATTCAGAGGACGCAGAACAATCAGATGTAAGGGAATCCAATTTGCATAATAAATATCAATATTGCAACCATTAAAGCGAACCCCGGTGACATATTCATCACTCAGTGACCGATAGATTACAGAAGGAAGATTTCAAATGCTGGAAGTCTGAGAAAATCCCCTCGGGGTCTCCCTGCACCAGGCAGACCCCGCTCCTGAAAAGGGAAAGGGCGAAAAGTTTGGGAAGCACCAACAATGGCGACTCCTGGCCTGCCCGAGGGGGGCTCCTTTGCAGGGCGCGGAGGGGAAGCTTCGCCTGGCATGAGTTTGTCAGGGAAGGATTTCACAGCCACCAGACTGAAGTTGGGCCTGACTGACAGTGATGGAAAGCAGCTAAATTGTGTGTTGCTGCCTGCAGTGGGAAGAAGCTGCTTTACTCACAGGGAGAACAAAGTTCCGGCTAAGGCGCTCCTGTGCTCACACACCAGATGTGAACTGTGTGATGTTGGCCTTGCACTGCAGCCTTGTGGCTGTTCTTCCTTTGGAACCGGCCTTGGGACACAGGGCCACCAGCAGCTCCTCAGCGCCCAGGTGTAACAGCGGGTCACGCAATGGCAGGACACGGAAAGACCCCGGATCAAGACCACCTGCCCCCCACCCGCCCCAGCAAGGCTGTCCGGTTGCAGGGTGAGCTGCAGTCTTAAGTACTTGGAGGGCTGTTGAGTCCTGTTCATCAGCCTCTTCTTTGCATCTCCTGCTCAAGCCTTATGGGTAGAGGCTTATGGGCTTATGCCTTTTGTGAAAGCAAGAACACCGTCAAAAGGAAAACCCTCCAAAACAATTGGCTGCCCAGACTCACATTGTGTGAGTTGGGCAAGCCTTATAAATCTTACATAAGTCCATCTATCCGGATCCGTCCCCGGGCTACAAGATGCAGAGCCAAGAAGCAGAAATGGGGCAGAGTGTGCAGGACGGACGGACGGACTCACAGCAGCCCCCAAGGAAAGGGCACTGGGACTGGAGTACCTGCCTCAAGCTGAGCCTTGGCCAAGATTAGACGAGGCTGCTCTCCTGCCTCCAGAAGTTGTGGGCGCTCCATCACTGGAGGCTGTTAAGAAGAGATTGGACAACCACTGGTCTGGAATGGTATAGAGTCTCCTGGTTGAGCAGGGGGGTGGACTAGAAGACCTCCAAGGCCCCTTCCAACTCTCTTATTCTGCTTTCCTTAGCTCCCATCTGTTGCCTTTTCCTATAATTTACAAGAGGAAGAAAGCAAACCTTGGTTTGGATGTCTTTGACTCAGCCCCACTAGCCACACCCCGATTCTCAGGGTCAGATACAAGATTAGGTGAGGTGTTTGAGTCTCAGTTCCACGAATGCCTGAGCCTCCAGTCAGGTAGGGTGAGGTAGGGTAGGATAGGGAAGGGAACGGAAGGACAGGACAGGATAGGACAGGATAGGGAAGGGAAGGGAAGGGAAGGATAGGACAGGACAGGACAGGACAGGACAGGATAGGGAAGGGTAGGGTAGGGTAGGATAGGATAGGGTAGGGTAGGATAGGATGGGGAAGGGAAGGGCAGGGAATGGTAGGATAGGATAGGGTAGGGTAGGGTAGGGTAGGGAAGGGAAGGAGGGCCATCTTGCCAGACGCCTGGGCAGGATGCCAGTTGGGTGTTTGAACCACAAAGCAAAATGCCAACAGCGCCGCTGATGAAGCGTGGTGCAAATACCGTCTCTGCCCGCCTTCTCTCCCTCGCAGCCGCCTTCAGCAGAACACGGAGGGCAGGACAGCTCTCTGCCTGGAAAGATGCTATCGCAACTCTCGTTGGGTGAGTAACGTGCCAAGTTGCCATAGCTACTTAATAAAAAAGAAAGTTACGAATACAAGGAACTGCCTGACGGTAACACATTTTTTTTTTCTCCCTCTCTCAAAATGCCACTACGTACTGAATATTCTTCAAACAGGGAGGCATTTGTTAATATCTTCATATTTTAATGCAGCTAACTTCATGAGCCAGATGGTGCTTTTCCTGTTTATAACTTACAATTGACGTTTGCTCAACCTGATTTTAAGAGAATTTTTTTTAAAAAAAAAAAACATTTTACTTGTGTGATCCATCCATGAGTCCAATGCATTCACTCCTGCGTTTGGCGTTTGGGTCAGGGGTGTTCATTACAGAAATTAGGCAGTCCTGCCCTCCAAATATCTCTGCAAGACTAGCAGATGCGTAGAAATTCTGGCAAAGAAAAAAGACAAAAACTCAGGAAAACAAGGCCAAGTAGCAAGATGTGAAGGTGCAATAACACACACTTACACTTTCAAATTGCCAAATGAAAAGGAGCCTTTTTAGATAGCAGTTTAAATGCATGCTCTAAAAACAACACTGCATTTTACTACATTCTTAAAATGTCAATCTGAGCCTGCAGGCCTCTGGACCATTCAACAATTCTCGCGGAGGACAATGGCGCTTCTTCTACACACTGGCCTCTTGTGAGTCATGAGGGGCTCAGCCTGGTTTACACGTGGCAATAAGCCCAAAGTCAGCTTCGGCATTTTGTGGGTATTCTCAAGACAATGGACAACAGCATTTGGGCTTTGCAGTTTTCACATATTTCTTTCTTCCAGCGTTCACAAGATTGGAGAGTCAATTAGATGGTAGATGGATGGGTGGATGAAAAGATGATAGAGGTAGGTAGGTAGGTAGGTAGACAGACAGATGGACAGATGGACAAACAGATAGACGGATAGACAGAGAGAGAGAGAGAGAGAGACATTTGCAGACCACAAAACTTTTGTTTTGTGATTTGTTTTCTTAGGCTACAAGAAATAAAACAGGAAGATTAAAGGTCTTAAAAAACCTTTGTCTGCTAGGACCTTTTAAGAGCTCTTTAATCTTCCCATTTTATTTTCAACAGTCAGCCAGACAGTGGTCTCTGGGGCTCCCGAGGCAGCCAGATGCAGTTCAGGTAGCTCTTTCATTCACCTTAGACAAATTCTGTGTCCCGTCTTCCCTTGAAATGCTACACGAGTTTGCTCCAGGTTTTCCCACCATTTTTATCAGGTCCCATTTCATGCCTGTACATATAAGAGATGTTTGAGCCTTTGGCAACGGCAGGGTCAAGTTTTTAACCTCGCAAACAGGAGGCCACGAAGGCACAGGTGACTGCATGGCAAACAGTTGCCACAATGACCTTACTTGTTAGGGATGTTCTGTTTACAGCTTGCTTCCCTTCACGGTTTACAATTATGGCATCATTTAAATACAGTCATAAAATGGTACAGTAAATCAATAGAAAAACACACTCATTAAAAAGATGGTCAAAGAAAGAGGAGACATTCACCCTGTACTTATCAAGGGAAACGCTGGATAAGCCTTCAAGGGGCACCCAAAAGACATTATCATAAGCAGCACTGCCCCGATTCAGGCAGAAGAGCTTTTCAAATGCCTGTGGCACCCATAACGAGGATCTCGGCCACCAGCAAGTTAATGGGGAAGGTCATTTAGCAGATACCCTCAATTGTAGTTCTGCTGCTGCTGGGTCTGATGAACTAAAGGGCGCCATTGGGAAAGGGCTGTGGTTAAACTCTGGAAGAGGTGCACCAGCCCTTTGAGATCATGAGCCTGACCAAGCCAGGTTCTGCCTCCCCATCAGAATGACGGTCAAACTGCCTGGACTCTGGAGAGGGAGCGTCCCTTGCCTCTTAGGCCTGCAATGCTGAAGCCACTTCTCTCCTCCTTCCTGCATTTGAATCCTTCAGGAAAGGTTTGTAAGCACAGGGAGGTCCATCAGTGCCATGGCAGAGGGTAGGACTCTGCCAAGAGGAACTGCGGCCACCTTGGTGAAAAGGGAGGCTGTGGCCAGGGGTCAGTCCTAAAAGCAAACATGGCAGCAGCTGCAGCCACACAGTCCCACCTGCCACCTTGGCATCTCCCTTCCCATGGCCATCCCTACCACGGGTCCTAACGAGACCAAACGTTCCAGCTCTTCAAACCTCCCTTTGTATGTTTGTGACACCAATTTGTCACTTCCAAGCCAGGCGGTTAAACCTGCCCAAATATTTTAGGCAGCTGATGGCCTGGAGACTCTTTGCATTCTTGGACAAGGTGACCTTTCTGCACTCTCTATGACAAAGTGCCCATTCAGAGAAACGGCCGTGCATAATTCTCCCCCAACCTCAGAATGAAGTGGAAAGCTATAGATGTTCTCTGGCTTTTAGAAGAGAGAGACCCTTCCCTTCACCAGGTTTGTACGCTGTACAGTTGAATTTCTCAAAACTCATGGAGGGAAACCTTCCGGTGTCTCCTCTCCTTTTCCAGCCTTCCGAAATGGCCGATTCCTGCCGTAACTGAGGTTGTGCCTTTGGGGAGGTGGTGAATTGGGTCTGAGTTTCTGGGAGTCGGATTCCTCCCATCCCCCGAGCACCATGATGGAGGAGTTTCTCGCATCCTCTGAACTCGGCCAAGTGAAAAGAGACGGTTGCTCATCTAAGGCTCCGTTTGAACATTCAAAGCCTTCGGTGGCATCTAAGCTCTGCGACTGCCATTCAAAGGACTGTCTGGCCGCAGCTCATGTCCCTGTTTGAAAATTTCAGGGTTTATTCCAGCAACCCAGAGAAAGGAATAATCAATTGAAAGCCGTTTGGATTTAACAGCTTTTTCTGAAAGAAATTGGAGAGCTCCGAGGATGGCTTTCTCTTCCCGCAGTGAGGCTCTGAAGTTGGGCTTTTGTGGGCCTCCTATTTCCCTGTCATCAAATGGGAGAACAGAGACGGGGACTGCTCAAACGGCAGGAAAAGAGAAAAGCAAACTTTAATTTCCTCGCGTACATGTGCTGCGACAGGATTTCACTGGACACAGCCCCCTCCTGTCTAGACAGTTACAACTTCACGCAGACCGTAATGCAACTTTCCCCATGATGAATACCATGTTTGTTCCTAATTTAAGTGCATATTAGTCAAAAACGGAATCGGCAAACTCTCGGATGCGACATGTAAAGGGAGGCGGAAGATGCTGCTATCTTTTCACTGCAATTGAAGCAAAAGGGCTGAGAGCCATCAAGGAAGATCGTGGAGCTTTGGTGGAAACTTTCCAAGTTGGGAGGGGGGGAGGGTATCTTCTTTCCCTCAGAAGCAGAGGTTGCCGATGGGCAAGGAGAGAAAGGCTGGCTTGGGAGATGTGGAAGCTATGTGTTATCAGCCCCTCTTGTGGTCCGCCAGCAGCCGGTGGAGCTGGCAGCAGAGTCGGACAGTGAGGAGGCTGAGGAGGAACATTTGCTGTCCACCCAGAACCATGTGTGGTTTCAGGGCTCAAAGCAAAGGCAGCCCAAGGCCCGGCCAGTTGTTCTGAGGTGAGGAATGGCCCAGGGACCGGCCATGCCTGTTCAGAACAGCTGAAGAAGTGGTCACATCTTCTCTGCCTTCAGCTGCTCCACAAGGCTTACAAAGCCAGAATTAACCCAGCCTTTCAAGAGAAAGCATTCCCAGTCACAGGTCCGCAAGACGTCTCTCAGTATTTTTCCATGCCACTTAAGGGGACCTCAAAAGACCAAAAAAAAAAAAACCCCACAAGAGGACTGGTTCTAGAAGAGAGCTCATGCAGGTTTTCTTGATGTCCCATGGAGTTCAGTGGAGCTTCCTGTCCCACACAGGTCCACCAGACCAAGTTTGCAATAAGTTTAGAGGCCATTTTGGTCAAGTGGATATTTATATCGGGCCCAATATTTACAGATTCGCCCATCATTTGTCTTCTCTTCAAACTCCAGAAGCCTCTCATCAAGGACCTTCTTCTGAACACAAGGCCCATGGAGAGGGATCTTTCTTTCTTGGGGAGACATCAAAACTCATCTCCTGCAGCTCCGGTGGCTTCCATCCTTTGCGTCTCCTGCCCACAAGCCAGCCAATGATCCTGGACAGGAAGAATGATCAGGAAGGGTTGCCCTCCTTGCCTGAGTCGAGAGCTGCAGAAAGGCCTGAAAAGAGCCAAACGGATCCCCAAGCCAAGAAGAACGACGTCACTGCAGCCAGCCTGTCTGCCCTGCCATGGTAATCTCTTTAGGGCTGAATAACGAGCGAGCGAGGGGCCATCGCATTCACGTCTCTCCACCCGCCTCGCATGAAGAAGTGGCGGCTGGCCGAGAGGACCAAGACCAGCAGTGGCCTTGCTTCGTCTCTTTGGCCGGCTTGCCCCCCCCCCTCCCCATGGCCCCTCTCCAGGAGCTCATCCACGGAGCTGTGCCCTCTGGGTCTTGTTGTGACAGATTCCAAATCAGGAGCGTGCTTGAATTTGGATTTATTACAATTGGAAAGACAAGAAATGGTAATCTTTACAAGCCAATGGCATGGCTCCTTATAATAAGAGAATGAAGTATCATTTTAAATTTAAAGCAAATTAGATTAGGAAGGTCAAATCCTTCTGCAGAGACACCATTGCCTCTTCCTCTCGTGCCTGGCAGTCCTTTGGGAGGCTCCACAGGAGCTGTGCAGCCACTTTCCATGTGCCCCCCCCACCCCTGCGCAGAGAAGGGAAAGGGTCGGGGAGCCAAGCCAGGGAAATGGGTCTGGGGGAGGGAAGGGTGCCATCCAATCAGTATTTGAGGGAGGCCTGGGTGCCTGGTGGGATGAAGGCTTTCAACAGAGAGGGCCTTCAGCCACCCCACCCTGCTGTGCGTGACCTTGGAGACCCCCCAAAAAGCCTTGGCTGCTTTTGAACTGACTTCAGCTGCGGCTGCCTCCTTGGGTGAAGAAAACCTCCTCCCTCAACTTCAGAGACTTTATTTTAGTTTACCTCTTTTTCCCCCAAAGAGAAAAAGGAATCAAACACATCCAGACTTTCATGTAAGACCAATTTTCCTGTTGGTGGATGGGAGGCCGGCCCTCTGATCTCCCGTGGCTCCTCGTCCATCTCATCTTGCCCTACTTTTCACTTCTTCTTGGAAACTTTCCTCCTGACTACCCAGCAGTTCTTCTCCAAAAGCACCTGGCTGGCCGAGAGACAACCTTGGACTCCACAATAAGGACAAAAGAAGAGGGGGGGGGCAGGGTTCCTTTGGGGGCTGCTGAGGAGCTGTATGGAGATCTACCTACATCTGCCAGGAGGAAACACAGCAGCCACTTCTAAATAACCTAAGTTTCCTAAATAAATAGATCCGGTAGGTGGGCTTGGAGAGACCCCATCTGCTCTCTTCCCTGGCATCACATCTTCCCAGTGGGGAGATTCTTGTCTCACAAATTGGCCAGGATTTTCAGAGATTTGGATGGACTTCAGTTTTCCATGCAGATGTCCTGATCTCCATCCTTCTCGACCTCGCTTTTTTAAAAGAGGGTGGGGGGGAGTGCGAGGAAGCTGGTGGTGGGAAAGAGGAGCTTTCGTGGTCTGAGACGGGGGTGGTCCTTGGGGAGTTGGAGTCTCAATGCCTACAGGCTACTTGAAAGGATTGTCCGGGATTCATGGCAGGTCTGGTTCTAGCTACTCATTGGTTGAAGTAACAGTGCTGGGACTTGGGAAGTGTTTATGATTTATTTATTTTATTAAATTTTATTAAATTTGTATACCGCTCTTCTCCCGAAGGACTCAGGGCGGTGAACAGCCAAAATTAAAATACATACAGTAGAAAAAATTAAAATAAATTAAAACAGAATTAAATCAGTTTGGCTTCCCTAAATTTTTTAAAACCCTTTACCCATAAAATAGCCCATTAAAATTTTAAGCCAGCCCGGCTTGCTGAAATAAGAAGGTCTTCAAAGCTCAGTGGAAAGTACAGAGGTCCGGGATCAGTCGTATCCCTGGGGGTAGCTTGTTCCAGAGGGCGGGTGCCCCCACAGAGAAGGCTCTCCCCCTGGGAATCGTCAGTCGACATTGCTTGACCTACAGCACCCTGAGGAGACCCTCTCTGTGGGAGCGGATTGGCCGGTGGGAGGTTATCGGTGGCAGAAGGTGGTCTCGTAAGTATCCGGGCCCTAGCCATTTAGGGAAGCGGTCTCCAAAGTGGCCTTCATAGGTGAAAGGAGTTGTACCTATGAATGGGCAGTGAGCCCCACACTCCCTTCCCTGCTCTTGGGAGGGACTTGTGTTGCAAGCTCTGGGGCTCACCACATTGTAAGCAACGTCTGGAGTTCCTGGTGCAAATCCTGCAGCTGCTAACAAGCGTCATGAGCCCCCTCCTCCTCCCCTCTTCCCCCTCCCTGCAACAGCAGCTGCTCCGGGGGGGGCAGAGGTTCTCCGAAGGTTCCTGATTGCCTTGGAAGGGGCTGGTAGCACAAAGTCAAGTAGAGACTCAGAACTTTCCAAGCCAGACAGGATTTGGGGACACCGCTGGCTCTCCTAGCGCAGTGGAGACTTACGCCACGGCCCTCTGTCATCTGACGAAAATGGGGCCAGGGCACTGCTTCACGTCAGCAGAAGCATCTTAGGAAGGGTTGTGAGTTGGGGGGCAGGGAAGGGAAAAAACCCAAAGCCCCACCCTAATTAATCCTGGGTTTTGAAAACTGCCAGATGGAATGCCACAGGAAAAAAAAGTCAGCATAATCTACATTGCTAAGTAATGTACATTTTCTGCGTGCCAACCGAATGGGCTGCAGTCCAGCTACCCCAAAGCCAGGCACCTGTTTCCATGGATCACATCAGAATTCAGCTGTTTCGAGATACGTCGGTGTCTCTGGCTGCTCCGTATGAGAAACGAGGCACACCGAGAATTATAAAGTCATTTCCTCTTATTCTGCCTCGATATTTTTTTTAAAAAATGCTGCTTTCTCTCCTAATAACTGGCTTAGTTAAGCTTCTGTTTCAACATGCCAAGAGCTGAGAAGCCAAAACACAGCAGTTCACCCTCTCTGTGCATCCAAGACCAGAACTCCCTCACAATTACAGGGTACCTCAGTGGAAGGAGGAGTCATTAGATATTAGCAAGGGGTGGTGGAATAAAAAGGATCCGTTAGCAGGGGTTCATTAAGCCACATTCTCTGAGTCAGGAAGATCAATGCCTTCATGCATCTTGGATTAGGCTGCATCGCTGGTCTGGCTGGAAATGCACCAGAATCTCTTGCAGCCATACATGGGCACTAGTGTGGCATCCCATGTTTGCAACCCAGCTGAAGTTTCCATCGGTTGGGAGAGCTGGGGGGGAGGGGAAAAGAGGAAAACATGGGTCCCTCTCAAGGCTTCAGCTGTTAGGCCGCCACCTGTTCCTGGGCGTCCCCAAACTGAGCCAAGGGTGAGGAGCTTCAACATTTCCAAGAGAGCTTTCTTTCCATAACCACACACACCCATCTTTTGATTTCCGTGGAAAATGACTTTAAGATAAACATGATTGTGTACAAGTCTGAGAGAAGGCAAGTATTTGACTCTGGAGGGGCACGTGCAGTTTCTGGGGGCTTCTAAGCTCCATCGAAGACTATTCAGAATTGTCTCTTAAGGCCAGTTGTGGTCCGTTAGCTCAGGGAGCATAAAGGAAGCTTCCTCTGCCTTCGCTCTGGCACTCCTTGATCCCAGATTGGCTATTTCCAGACCACCAAGAAGGCCTTGGCTGTAGCTAGAGGGGTCTCCAGCAGCAGCCCGTCCCGTAAAGCCCCTTCTCCTCCAGGAACCATCTTCCAGGATATCAGGTGGCTCTTGACTGGGATGGCATCTCTGCACTTCCCCCTCTAGAGCAGCCCACCTGGCCTCCTCCCCACTGTGGCTAGCCACACCTTTGCTGATTGCGGACCCTGACCCAGTTGCTGCTTTCTCCCTCAGCCAGAGCCCCCTCCCCCAACCCCCAGGCCCTTTTGGAAACCATTACATCTCTGCCTTCCCTTCGGCTCATTTGGCCTTTCAGTTGGGATGGGGGCCAGTGGTTTGCTGCTCCTCGTGAAGCCCCTGTCAAGGGGGGACCTGGAGCTGCAACTCAGCAGCCAAGGGGTGGGTGGGTGGGTTCCACCGCCCGGCTCCCCTGCACCGCATGACTGCTGCGTGTCTGCGCCACTCGCCCCATTCAGGCTCCACCTGTTGTCTGAGGCTGGCAGCTGCCTTTTCAATATGACCGGGGACCTTGTCTTGGCACCAGCTCAGCGCAGAACACGCTGGGATAACAGCCATTGCTGTCCTCCAGCCTCTTTGCCTCTTGTTGTTCTGTTTGTTTTCTGCGCAGGGATCACAACCCCTGGTGAAGAAGACTTTTGTCATCCCAGATTGCGAACCTGTCGGCTGACAACACAGTAATGAAACTCCGAGAAGCAGGCAAAGCCCTTTTCTGTGCCGCACAATAGCCGGGCTTGTCCGCGGGGGAAGCAGGGGAGGGGGCTCCGTTGTAGAGGGGCTGGGCACATCACCAGAGCGGTTCAGCTCGGAGGGCGAGGAGGGGCTGGGATTAGGCTCTGGGCAGATGGGGGTCGTGCATGGAGGAGTGGGGCTCAGGCTGGCAAGGCTGACTGACTGTTAGCAGAGAAGGCGGCCTCATTGGGGAGCAGATTTGGGGATGTGGAATAAACCTACATCTATTTATCCCGTCGGGGGTTAGCAGCCAGCCTGAGGAGGGGCTTCTGGGACTCCCAATGAGAAAGCCTCAGCTTTCCACGTTTCTTAACCAGGCTCTGATTTGGGGTGGGATCTAGGCTGGCTGGGCCTATTGCCACTGAAGCCCCTTTTCTTGTGCCTCCTTTGACGGACAAGACCCCTGGATGAAGGTCCTTGGCATCCAGCCGGATACAAAGCCACCCAGTTCTGAATGGCAGTTAGACAATGCCCAGCCATGAAGCAAAGGTCAAGAGGGAACTTGCACCCCTGGGAGTTAGTGGTAGCTCAGTTTCTCCAGAAGAAATCCACCTGGCCTAAGTGAAGGACTTTGGGTGGACGCCAAGCACTTAAGGGCCAGTTTAGGCAGTTAGCACCATTAAGCAGTGAAATTCAACCCGCTGCTGAGCTACCGATATTCAGCGTTTCTCTCCTGGGGAGGCTGCCCAGAACAGGAGAGGTCACCTACGCACTCTTACCTGCAAGGGGATGATGGAGCAGAGGAAGCAACCGGGGCTTGGAAGGCATTCAAGGGGGCAGCTGAACTTCTGGGCAAGGCCAAACTGGGGTATCCCCAGACGGGACTCTGAGTCCTTCTGACCCCAAACTACCTTGCAACTCTTTGCTTCCAGGCTTGACCTTCTGTGGGGCAGAATGATGGGGAACCCTACAAGGATAAGGGGATGGGAAATGACAACATCTGGGATGAGAAAAAAACTGGGTGCTAAGAGAAAGAGGGGGCAGAGATGGGACAGCTGCCAGATGCTCAATATAAGATGGGCGGCTAGGTAAATGTTTTAAATAAATAAATGTGAGTGGTGGATCTTTCCAGAAGGGCTGTCTGGGAGCCCAGAGGTGGATGGGGGCCATCCATCTCTTGGCTTTTGCAACTGGGAGACCCTGAGATGGGGTTGCTCAGCAACCTCTTTCCTCCTTCCCCCTCAAATCAAGCACCACCCTAGGATCAGATAAGGTATTTGCTGGAAGATTCAGCCTGGGGGCATGTTTGATTCCCCCCACCCCTCCAAAGGACATTGATTGGTAGCATTGTCTGAAACATAGCAAGGTGCCAATACTTCCCTTGTCCTATGACAGATCGCCAGGCCAGTGCCCGGCTAATGCTGTTATTTCTCCTTATTATACATTAATGCTTACAAAACAGCTGACAATTGGCCCAGCTCATTAGGGCAAATCTTTGCTTTGCTGGCCTCAGAAGTAGCCATGGTGATGATCTGATCTGGGGTGGGGAGATCGAGGGGGGAGCTGTGGAAGGAAATCCAGAAGCGCCCTCCCCCCCGTGCTTTCCCAGGGCCATCTGGCTGCAGAACATCCCTGCATCTTTGGCCTCTGAGGAGGGGTGAGCTTCCTGGCTGCTCCCTGGACACTTGGCAGGAGCACCCCCCCCACACACGCTCTTGTTGCCGTCCATCTTCTGGGTCAGCAGAAGAGGAAGGCGAGCCTCAAGCGATGATGAAGAGATCAGCCAATGCTGGGAGCTGCTTTCCCATGACTTGCATTTCTGCTCTTCCAGCTGCCAAATTGATTTATTTGGGGTGGGGGACGGGACAGAGAAACAACATTTCTGGAAAGAGGGGAAGGGAATGAAGGAAAAGACCACCCTGGCAGGTGGTTGCAGGGATGCCAACTGGTTTGAGAGCCATCAAGTCCTTCAAATCCAGAGGCCTTGGCAGAGAGAACGAAAGCCGTCTTCAGAGCTGGAACCCAAGAATTGTTTTATGTAGGGGCATCTCCGAATCATCTGCTCAGAAGCCGGCCAGGGGCCTTAGACGGAGGCTCTGTCGGGGGCCTACAAGGCAGGGGTTTGCTTTGGGGCTGAACACTGTTTTTCCACCGAGGAAAAGTTTGGAAGTGACTTCATATGAAAAGCAGAAGTCGCACAGTTAGAAGCAGACTTGACCCCATTCTCATGACATACGTAAGTGGGTCTCATAAGTGGGGCATTTGGGAGAGGAGGGGATTAGTTAGTGGTGGGAACACAAAAATAGGGTTAATTGATCCCATCCATTAACCTGAAAAATAGCTTTGCTTCAGGCCCAGCCATGCAGAAGATTAAACTAATCCTGTCACAGGAAGCCCAAACCCCATGCAAGGACCCACCCGGCCAGGCTGGAGAGAAAAGGGGCTTGGAAAGGGGTCACCATCCCCTTGCAGCCCCCAAAGACATGGGCTTGGGTGTGAGGAGAGTCCGGCGGTTTGATTGTGGGGTTTTTGGGTGGAAGTGTTTTTCAGGGCCTCCGCTGCCTGTTACTATGGAGCCTATTTTTAATTTTTGAGGGGGTGGGGATTGCTATGGTTTTAATTTAATGTTAGCCTTCCCAAGTTGTGGAAATGAGGTGGGGGGGGGGCGACATAGAAACTATTTAAATAAGTAAGAATGGATGGAGGAGAATCATGCTGGGGGGGGGGGTTGGAGAGATTTGAGTGGGTTGGTGGCTAACCAGGTCAAACATCTTGTAGGAACAGGATGAATTCAGAATTTCTCAACAATCAAGATGGAAGAAAGAACTGGTCATCATCTCCCAGTGCAGGAGCTGCATTATGTGAAGGGAGAAGAAGAAAAAAAGCTGGCTGGGAAGACGGAGAGGCAGCTCTGGGCTTCATTTGGGTAGGCAGTCCCACAGCTGAGAAAAGCCCCCTCCCTCAATTGCCCTGCAGGACAGGGAGCTGAGATCGAGGAGGGCATCTTCTCAGCGGTGGCTCATACCAAGTCTGGGACTTTTCTTCTGCTCAGGGATGCTAGAAATTAACCGGTGGCTTGTGCTGAAATGAGACGACTGAAGGAAAACTCTTAAGGTTTTCTTAGCAAAGCCCCTTGCCTCAAGGGTGCGAGAAGGGGTGCAAAATGCGGGGGTCCCTCTGCAGCCTCAAGAAGGCTAGCAGAGCCCAGCTCCTTGGGCAAGACTCCACGCAGGGAGGGGCTCATCTGTGCTGGGCGTCTCAGCCACCTCTCAGACAGGAACGGGCCAGGCAGGGGCCAGCTCAGCCTGTGGGGAGAAAGGGGGTCCATCCCTCCTTTGAGGAGGGAGAAGCTGCTGGGGTGCTGGGCAAAAGATTTTTAGGAGCCGCTTCCCTCCTTTGCCAGGTGAGGGCAAAGTGCCTTTTTCCGTGAACTCCCATGGAAGGAGGAGCCACAGGGCGGCATTCAATTCAAACCCTCGGAGAGGCACTAAAGGGGTCAGGAGTGCGGGAGACACACATCTCCTGCACTCAGCTCTCCTCATCCCGACAGGAAGTGCATCTCACACACCCCGCAGACAAAATGCCCACTTCCACCTGGGCATGGCAAGGGGTCATTGGCAGAGACCATTGCCTGCAGCAACTCTGGTGCTCGCCCCCCCCCCCTCCCCGCTTGGTCCATCTGAAGCCTGGCCCTTGCTGGTCACAAAAAGCCCATCTGGAGGCTGCAGACACCCCCTCCGATAATTCTACCGGATTCTGCTTAATGGCCTTTTCTGTTCAGTGCTCCATTCAGAATGGCTGCCTGATTGGGATGATCAAAAGGCTGCGATGAGATTTCGCTCCCTGTGAGCTCTGCCTACGGGCAGACGGGCGAGGGGCGTTGTCTTTTCAGAGCTGGGGAGAAGAACCGTTTCCCAGCCCCTGAACGCCGGCCTGGTTTGATACCTAACAATCCTCTCCAACTGCAGCCTCCATTTTGAGAGACGGGCTTTGATGGAAAAGGCACCCAGCCTCTTCTGAATCTCCTTGTTTTGTTTTCTTCTTTTTCTGCATCTCCTTTCCTTCTCTGAGAAAGAGTCCTGGGCCATTTAAATCCTCCTCAGTGCGATTTAAATCCTTTGGTGCTAATAAGGGTTGTGCCCGAGCCTCGCTACCGCTGCCTTCCCCACCAGGTGAGAATTGAGCCGCTGAGAGGGAGGCCCAGGCAGAGGCTGCAAGAGGTGGGAGAGCTGGAGGGCTGTCGTGCCAGCACCTCATCTTGGCTTCCTGATAGAGGCCAAGACAGAGAGCCCTGCCTTTGAGAACGGAAGATAGGAAAGATACCTTTCCTAGCTTTATCAGCTCTTTGTCTGAAATGATACAGGGTCTCAAGCTTGAGCAGGGGGTTGGACTAGAAGAGCTCTGAGGTCCCTTCCAACTCTGTTATTCTGTTAGTTCAGAGTAGCCCCATTTTATCAGGTGCTGCCAGTTGCTTCTTGATGATGGACAGTAGGAATCCTCAACATGGCCATGTAGGGGCAAAGTTGTTAAAGGACAGGAAAGGAACCTCCAGTCACGAAGAGGCCTCAGTTAGTGACACACTGAAGAGGACATGTTGGTTGTTCCTTTCTTGACTTGCTTCTGATGACGAGAAGGTGGAAGTCTCTAGGGCTGCTCTCTTCCCAGCTGAGGAGACCAAGCAAACGACTGGCCCATCGGAGATGATTATTCTGACTGGCAGCAGCTCTGGGGGCTTTTTGGAACCCTGCATTTCTCCCCCTGCCCTCTCCCACCCTTTCTAAGCTGGTGGGACCCCAGAATTCTTCTCCTCCTTGCCTTCCTTTGTGTGGCACTATTGCTCCCTTCCAAGCCTCCCCTTCCCACTGAGAACCCGCCTGATAAACGGAGCAGAGGAAGAGGCAGCGAGAAGGCATCTTCTCCAGAGATGACTCCACAAGACACAACTGGTTTCACGTTTGCATTCTTCAGCTAGGCTTCTCCTGCTGTTCAAATGGAAGGGCAGAGATAGCTCTAAGAGGCTCTTCAGGAGATGGTGAGAAGCAGAGGGCCAAATAGAGGTCCGGAAATGGACAGTCAATCTCTTCCCCACCACACATTCACACACACACTCACACACACAGAGAGAGAGAGATGAAGGATTACCAGGGTTTTCATCCTGCCTGAAAAGATGAGAACACATGGTCCTAATGAGGCTTAATGCAAGAGGAAATAGCGGGTCCTAAAAATAATGTGAGAGAATAATGACATCATTAGGGAGATTTCAGACTGCTTTGATGAGACTGTTCCTGTCCATACAAAATGGGCCCTCCAATATTGCCCAGCCCTTCAGAGCCAGGCCACGCACCCACCCTGATCACCAAGACTTCTGGGGAGGTGGGGGGAGAGATGTCACATCAGAACAGCTCAGATAAACCTCCTGGAGACCTGCAAAGTATCTCGGAGTGATCTGAGAGTGGTCATTATTTATTTCAAGCATGTTTACTCCAAAGCTCTCCCAAAGGGGTGGAGAGATGGCAGGTTTGCCATCTAACAGACAAGACACACGAGGAGGAGGAGGAGGAGGAGGAGGAGGAGGAGGAGGAGGAGGAGGAGGAGGAGGAGGAGGAGGAGGAGGAGAAAAACAGTCAGCCAGGCTAAGCCATCCATCCCTGAAACTGCAGGTCATATCAGAACCTTCAAAAACAGACCAGGTAGCTTGAGGAAATGGCTACTGTTCACGTGAGGATGGGCAGAGGATCACCGGGTGGTGTGTGTGATTTGCAGAGCTGGGTCTTAATCCCTTGGCTCCAAGTAAGGGGCTGGCCCACGGCTTGCAAAGGGTCCCATCTGCCAACTTTTGCAGACCCCCCTCCCCATCCCAGAAAACTTCTCAAGAAGGACTTTTGTGTCACGTTGAAATTTTCACGTTAAACTCTAAACTTGAATTAGATTCCTGGTTTATCTTGGCTTTATTTACTGGGACACCAGAAAGGAGTAGGATGGTATTTTATTACCTCAAAATAAGAACAAATCTGTGCCCCTCTACCTCAGCAGGACAGATGGCCTCCCAGGAGCAGCCTTCTGGGCAGCGGCCTCCAGCAGTACAGGGTGAGAAAACAGGCTGGGCTTGAACCACATGCTGTGTCTTCAGCTGGTACAACCTTTCTTAGTTTCAACCAAGGACCTTCTGGGAGAAATCATTGGAGGACACATCTGGGATGTGTTGGCACCAATATGCAGATGATGCACGATTCTGCTTCTCTGGATTCAAGGAAATGACTAGTGCACTTCTGTGTTTCTGAGGACATGGATGGCTGCCTATGGGGAAACCGAAGACAGAGGTGCCCCTGGTCAGGGAGGAGTCTTCCTTGGGTGTAGGAATCAGAGAGTTTGAAGCTTCCAAGGAGCCCTTGGCTTAGATCTGCCTGAAGGACCCTTTCCAAGGAGCTGCTCAAAGGACAGACTCTCTGGCCCTTGTTTCTAAATGGGGGAGCACAGCAGTTTTGTTTCCCCAAGAAAAGGGGGGCTGGGTGGGGTGCAGGAAGTAGCCAGTTTCTCCTTGCCTTTCCGTGGCATCTATGCAGAAGAAGACTCCAGGTGGACTCAGCCCCTCTAGAGGGAAGTCTGGGATGAGTGTACAGCTTCCAAGGAGTGGGAAGGCGGTTGGAGGGGGGGGGGAGTTGGATAGGACCAGTTCCGTTCTGTGCCTTCACATACCAGCTGTAAACCATAATGCAGTAATGTATTATGTATGCAATAAATAATTCATAGGAAAAGGGTAAGAAATACTTTTGAAATAACAGAAAGATTTTAAAATGTCAAAAAAAGCTAAAACCACAGCAATCCAATCCAATCACTTGACACTGGTAAGAAGCTCGACTGAAGTGATGGCATTTCCAGGGGCTCTTGAAGGTCATCAGATCAGGCCTCCCAGAGAGGGCCAGAAATGGCCTGGGTAAAATTAGGGAGCGCAGCTTTCAGGGTGGCCCCACTCTTTCCATAGCAGCTTTCTCTGCCGTGGATAAGGTCATCCCCAAAAGAGCTTTCCCTGTCCATCTTCGGCCAGTCCATGTACTGGTACAGCCAAGCCTTTCAGGTAGGTGGGCCTACTGCAACGTCCCCAAGCTCAGACATGTCTGGGGCTGCACCCAACTTGGGTCTGGAAAGAAATGACCCAGGTCCTGGCCTTCTCTGCCCTGTGGACCAGATGTGCCACCTTTTTTTGTCTTCGAGCATCCTGGGTTGAGGGCATCATTTTTGGCTTGGGGGCTCAGAGGTCTGGTTTAGGGGCCAACAGGGAAAAGGCCCTGTGGCAGAGGTCTCCCCTTTCCAGCATGCATCACTCACAAGCTCCTCCTTCCCCCCAAGGCCCTACACCAGAAGAGCTTGTGGGATCAAGCGTGGTGGGTGTATTTGGCCAGGACAAATCTATTCCCTTCCCTCATGAACCCCGCATTCCTTTGATCTGGAGAGATAAGGGTGGGATCCTCAGTCCATGTTCTCATGCTGCAGAGTCTTTAGCCTGCCTTGGAAGAAAGAACCACAGCCGAGCCCCTTCCTTCTACTTAACTCCACGCCCTCCACCTCCCTGTCTCCACCTCCCTATCTCCAGAAGACCCCACTCAATCTTCTCTCTCCATCCCAGCCATCTCCTTCCAAGATGGGCCAGAGAGGAGGGCCCTGTGGAAAACCCCAAGGGCCACCTCCTGAAGGAGACCGTGATGGAGTCCCAGAGCAAAGGTCTGGTGAGCCGGAGCCAGCTTTGCCCAGACAGAGCTCTCGACCCATGAGAGATGCTTCTCCAGGCACATGGGGTGAAGGAGCGTTGTTCCTCCTCCTTCTGTCGGCCTCTCTCTGCCCCTCCCTCCAGATTCTTCCTGGAGGAGGGGTCTCCATATCCCACTTGCAACATCCTTCACTTCCTTTGGTAATGCAGCTGTGGCACCCACCTTCCTCCACCCCCATTCAAAGCCTGTTGGAGGAAAAATGGGGGTGCCTGGCCCACAACAGCCAGCACCATCAGACCTCTCTGGTGTTTTTAAAAGACTCTCATTGACTGCAGTCAGTTTCAGACGCAGGCATCGCTGTAAATACTGGCCAAGGAGGGGGAAATATCAGAGTTTTTTTTAAAGAACCCTCTAAAAGGGGGTCCTCATGCTTTCCTTTCTCTCCTTCCTCCTCTCCCCACCTCCTGCACCGACACCTGGGAGCCAAGAAGAGAAAATGCTGCATTCCGGTTTCCCAGCTTGATTTCCAAGGCACAGCCCTTTGCCGTTCCCCTTTTCCCTTGGCTAATAAGTAATTATGAGACGAAGGTTTGTGTGTTGTTTTGTTATATTTGGCCTGGAAAATACAGTCCCCCTTTCTCTGCTGCTCCCCCCCCCTTCCTCAGTAAAATGCTTTCTGAGATTTATTTGCAAGCCTGTAAATACAGAGTAAATAGCTTTAATTTAATTTACAGTGCTACTGAAGGAAGCCGCATCTGCAAAACACAAATTCTGTCAGCCATGATTGAACTGGAAAGAAAGAAAGAAAGAGAGAGGGGGGGGAGGGAGGGAGGGAGGGAGAGGGAGGGAGAGAAAGAAGAAAGAAAGAAAGAAAGAAAGAAAGAAAGAAAGAAAGAAAGAAAGAAAGAAAGAAAGAAAGAAAGAAAGAAAGCGGGAAGGAAGGAAGGAAGGAAGGAAAGAAGGAAGGAAGGAAAGAAGGAAGGAAGGAAACTTTTTTTTTTTACTACTGGTTCTTTGGGTGTGGCTTGGTGGGCGTGGCAGGGGAAGGATACTGCAAAATCCCCATTCCCTCCCCACTCCTGGGGGAAGGATATTGCAAAATCCCCATTCCCACCCCACTCTGGGGCCAGCTAGAGGTGGTATTTGCCGGTTCTCCGAACTACTCAAAATTTCCGCTACCGGTTCTCCAGAACCTGTCAGAACCTGCTGGATTTCATCCAGCCTCCCACTTGGGGCTCAGCAAAGAGCTGCAGATGAGGCTCCCACTCCCTCCCCAAAAGCCAGCCAGCAGGGTTTCTTCAGGGACATTCAGTTCCCAGTGATGGAACATGGCAAGGACAAGGGGCACTGGCCCAGCTGGCACCCTGTGCCCTGGCTGGCAGCAGTGGCTTCGAGGCTAGCCAGGAGCTTCCTCAGCCTTCCAACCTGAGACAGCTGGTTCTTGGAGAAGCAACCAGGACGACTTCTGATCCACCAGGGCTGTGTGTGTGTGTGGAAAGGCAATGGCAAGAGATGTGGCCACCAGTGCAGAGAACAGGATTCTCGGGTGAAGACAACTTCCCTGGCCCAGGACAGTCTATCTCTGAGCCCCATGGATTATTGTCCACATTTATTGTGGATACTTCTGCCCTCCTTGCAGAAAGCAGCAGCTGAAGCTCACGGAGACAGCAACCGATTCCTTTGTATTTTGCCATGAATGGTGCACAGAGATGTTGCCACAGTAACAACAACAACAGAAAGTGACTCTGGGTGGATGTTTCTTCTTCTGCTCCAGCAAGACTGTTCTGATTGGAAAGAGATTTGAGTCATTGCTGGGTTTATCCTCCCTGCAGCCTTCTGGGCACTCTGGAGAGGACAGGTTGACCTGAGGGACTCCTCAAGTGCTCGTCACATGAGCTTCTTCCCTTGAGGAAAGCACCCTTTTTCTAGCCAGCCCAGGCCACAGACTGGCCACCCTCTGGAGATGCCACATCCAGCTGGGATCCTCTGCAGGCAAAGCAAAGACTCCCCCAGAAAAGAGATGAACCAGAGTGCATCCATGTCACCAACAGGTCCAGTTAATGTGAAAAGGCCACATTTGACCAAAGGAGTGTCCTGCAGGAGAGACCTCCAGGTTCTCTAGAGGCTGTGTCGAGGGTGGGTTGCCATAACGGAAGCCCCCTAATGCAGCTTCTTCCACCTTTTGCCAGGCAACCAGCACAAGGACTCAGGGAAACTCCATGGTTAACTATGATGAGCCATTAGAAAGTCCTGCCTAGGGTGGACCAACAGTGGCACAGAAGATGTTCAGGCCAGGAGTTGCCATCCTGCAAAGCTCCCTCCATCGAATTCAGGCGCTTCCTCCCTCTTTGTTTGATCCTTGATGCTCGCTGAGTGCAAGCTCCAGGCTCAGCCCAATACAATGTTTTATTCTCCAATTCTCAGCCCAAAATAATGAAGCTTTATGCAAATTTTGTGGTTGTTTTATATCTTGATACCAGGCGTTAAATATGCCCAGTTTACACCCGCATAACAAATGCAACATTGGTTGCCATTTTATGAAAAAGTTGCTTCTCGCTCTAGGAATATAATTCAGGGGGAGGATACGCAAGGAACCTCTAAACTCCCTCCTTCTGTATGATTGTAAATCAAGCGATCCGCTCTCAAAAAACAAAACAAACAAAAGAAGGTTGGGAAAATAAGTAATGATTGCATCTGAGTGTTTCACGGGAAAATGGTGAATTCCTCCCACTTTTAGGCTAGAACAGCTTCTCAAGCTGTGGAGAGGGAAGCGTTTCTGACTCCCTAATAAATCTGACAAGTTATTACAAATCAGTGAGTGCTGAGAAACAAAGGTTGCCAAGTAAAACATGGCCTCCTCCTGTGACATTAGACGGAATAAATGGCAGGACAGCAAGAATCCTACCTACCCTCCGGTGGTGTTCCCTGACAGGACGGGGCTCACCAGCACTGCTGTTAGTGGGCCCCAGACACCCCTCACTCACTCACTCACCCAGGGCAGGCATCGGGGATGCCCTCTGCTCTGCAGCTTCTCAGTAGCCCCTGGAACATGAGCACCCTGCCTCCAGAGCTGGGACCAGACCCCTGGGCTTCCCCCTTCAAATCTGGCTAAGCTTTGGAGAGGACAGAGGTGCCTTCAGATGATGGACTCTGAATAGTCAATCAAGTGGTCCTGACCCTTATAAGGATTGACTGCTCCCTTGGGGTGACGATTAAGAAGTGAAACTCACATCATTTTGGCAAGTGATGTGAAAGGTTGATGGATTAGGAAAAAACAACTATACTTGGCAATGTTTAGGGTTAGGAAAAAAAAAGAGGAAGGCAGACTCTGAGAGCTCAGTGGATCACCCCAGAAGAGCTACATATTACTTCTGGGAAGAGGTTAAAGTGAGGGACATTTGTCCTTCCAATTGCCAGGAGCTGGGACTGACTCAGTGCCAAGTAACCAACTAACTTTAGTCCCAGTGAAGTGACCTCTTCTAAGTAAAAAAGAAACAATGACAGATGCCCTTCACCTTTGACTCTGCAAAGCTGATGCTATGGGCCTTCCTGAGTCACCCCAATTTAGCCACTCCTCCTGGACTGTTTCCTTCTTCCAAAGGAGGACCCTAGCAAGCTCCACAGCAAACGTTAATTAGGAAGCACTTTGCAGATCAAAAATGCTCTATAAATTTTAATTCCCTGTAACTTAGTAGACTTTTCCCCAGCCCAGTGTAATTAGTGGGCCCCCAAAGTGTCAGTGCTTCTCACTGAAAGATGACAAATCCAGGAGTTGTGTAACTGCTGTTGCTGTCCTTGGCAAGTCCTGATATGTCTGAAGGCTGCCCTGGGGGAAAGGTCCTCATCTGGAACTCTGGTCGTGGTCTGCATTCTAAATCCCATTTGCTTTGATCTCCGGAGCAATCACAAAGCCTCTGAAGGATTGCGAAGAAGGTTGGCAGAATCACTCCATGAGAGAAACGGTCTTCTGGTCTGGGGGCAGGAAGGCCCCATCTTCCCTAATTAGTTATGATGGTTTGCCCATCACCAGAATAAGTAACAAATGGGCAAAGATGAGATGCCAAGAGAAGATAATATTGGTAGCTCAGGATTGAAGTGTGGAGGCTTTGGTGCCTCTGAGCTTGGTGGTTTTCTTGCAGATGTTTCCTTACTCAACTCAGTAACATCATCGATGCTAGAAGAGAGTGCGGGGTTTGCCCTCTTTTTATGTACAGTCCCTTCTAGCATCGATGATGTGACCGAGTTGAGTAAGGAAACATCTGCAAGAAAACCACCAAACTCAGAGAGCACTAAGGACTCCGCAAAGATGAGATGGTCAATTAATTAATTAATGGGTAGCTTGCAAAATTCAACTGGGTGAGGCAGTGCAAAGCACTCCAGGAAGCCTGGTGTGGAGTGAAGGATCCACAGTGTCAATCATTTGAGGAAGACCATCCATCCTGCAGGAACATTTTACATCCATGAATCATATGTGGGTGGAACCTTCTAACCTTTCCAGCAAAGGCTTTGTCCTTGTTTCTTTCCCAAGTCTTGATGTAAAAGAGCTCTTTGTCTTTGAAGGAGCTCCATTGAACCAGTCCATGGAGATGTAGTTGTGGCAGAAAACAGTTGTGCCTTTTCCCACTATGAGCACTGCAGTGGAGTGCTTTGTACAGGCAGTTCAGGTCAACTTGTACTCTGGCTGCATAAATCTCGGGAGTGAAAATGTACAGAAATTGAAAAGAAGATCTAACCAGCAGGTGGGTGTGCAGAAGGTATTGGTGGTGGTGGAGGAGGAGGGCTTGTGTCTCTTTCTGGAAGGAAGAGAATTCTCCATGGGCCAAACACACCCCTCTCCTCCTCCTCCTCCTCCTCCTCCTCCTCCTCCTCCTCCTCCTCCTCCTCTCCACAAAACCCACACTCCTGTCTAGCACCAATAATGTTCCCCAGTTGGGTCATGAAACATCTGCAAGAAAACAACCAAGTTCAGAGACTACCAAGAACCCCACAGTCCTTCTCCTCCTCCTCCTCCCTACAAAATACTGGTCCTGCATGGAAACAAAGCAGCAGCGAATCTTTGTGCATGCCAATTGCTGCCAAGGAAACCCATACTTTCTCCCTCGCCTCTCTCTTGACTCCCTGCTTCCAACTCCTTCCCAGGTTGGGCGCTGATGAAAGGAGGGCTGTTTTGAAGGACAGGACAAAGCCTGTGCCAGCAAGAATCACACTCCCAGCCCAAGGGATGTGCCAGGCAAGCAAATGCAGCCTCTCTAGGAAGGGAGCAAGACGCAGAGCCTTCCTTGGACGAGGCGAGTGTGTGGAAAGTGCAGCTCGCTGCTCACATGCACCTGCTGCAGCCCAGCCAGTTCTTGTGCTGCCTGATATAATTTGTTGGCCTTGGTGATGACAATCGTCCTGATTTCACCCACCAGGAATCACATCCCGCTCAGCTTGAATCTCCCTGCAGATCAAGCCCGGACTAAGATGCCAGGCAGCGGCAATTGGCAGCAAAAAGGGGGCAGGAGGTTGGCACAAAACACTGCACAGTGACGTTGGCACTCAAGTGAGATTGGTGCTGGAGTGGGTGAGCATGGGGAGGGAATCGGCTGCTTTGGGTTGCCTGCAGAAAGAGCAGCAGGCTGCTGGGGGAGAGGACCAGGCAAGTGGAGACGGAGGCTGGTCAAATCCAGAAGCTCACCGAATGGAAGAGAAATGGAAATGCAGCAGACTCATGTTGATGAGAAACACCAGAGTGAAAGAAGAGCTCCTTGAATTCTGACTTTTTCTTTCGGTTTCTTGCTTGATTGTTGAAGTGAGAAAGTTTGAAGTCCTTTCCTGACCATGGCATGACAGGCAGCAGAGCTGCAGGGCATTTTAATAGAGGACAATGGCCATATTTGAGCAAGGAAGGAAGGTATTTGATGCCAGTTGCTGAGGAACACTTGTAGACAAGTGTCACTGACTACCTCCACCCCCTCTTGAGAGTCTGTCAGGACAGACAGCTGGCATTCTCTCTGGTGTCTCCAAATACTCCTCAGACATAGCAGGAGTTGCCCATGAGTGTCGTCCCTGATCGACAGCAGCAAGAACAGAATGGGGCATTGTCATCCCTGACAGGGCCCAAGGACTGACTCCCTTTGAACTGTCCATCAAAAGAACGAAGGTCATGCTCCAAAGATTTTGGAGTAGAGAGTGCTGCATAACTCTCTTTCTCCTTTTATCTCATCCAGGTTGGGCTATAGTTGGTTTGCAACAGAGGAAAAGTAGCATTTGGGGCTCAAGCCAAGAGTAAGGGATTCAAGGAGTAAAGAGGCCAGGCAGAAAGAAAAAGTAGGCTTAAATTAAGCTGCATTTCTTTTTAACAAGCCATGACCAGCTGTTTCTGAGCAACATCTTAGGTTTTAGAGCTCCCATTATCAGCCGCAATGGCAAGATTATTGCCAAAAGTCAACGAAGCAAACCATCTCGTGACCTGGTACCAGGTGTGTCCCCTTATCCCGCGGGAGGCCCTCACTCCTGCTTGTCTCCCTGAAAGCGAAGTTGGCTTGTTGGGAGCTCAGCCTTTTCTGCAGCCCTGTGCGCTCTTCCTCTCACTCTCTGTTGTTCTTAAGCAGATGTAAATGTTTAAAAGCAGACTTTGCCCTCTGAAACAGGAGAATAGTGTCTCCCCCAAGGCATTTGCTGCTATAACACGCATGCAGGCAGCGTCTCCCCCATAATTGGAAACATTTGTCCTTGCAGGCAGACTCTGCGCGGTGTGGTTTTTTCCCTGCCGTGCAGCCTTTTCAGGAAGGATCCAGGCTGGAAGAATTTTTAGCTAAGTTCGCGACCTCCAGTCTTGGGAACAGCTCTTGGTTTAATGCAGTGTCATGAGCCAAGCAGCCTCTCTATTTCGCTCTCTTTTCAATCACAGGGCAGGAAATTGTGGTTTCACAGCCACAAAAGATCCTTGCACTATCAGGCAAAGAAGGGGCAGATTCAATGAATGTTTGGTGCCAGCATTTCTACAAATAAAGACATCTGGACTGAATTTGGCCCCAGCGTGGGACTGACTGGTTAAATAAAGGTCACTCTCTCGATGTTCCCGGCCTTCCTCTTGTGCAGTGTGCCACGTGCCAGGCTCTCCGGATGTGTAACCAGGGTGGGATCAAGGCCAGGGGCTCTTGAGGTTTATGTCAGGGCACAGAATCCGGGACCCTAAGTCCATTTGGGTCTCCTTTCCTTGAGGGTCCAAGTTCTCCTTGGGTGAAAGTTCTCGTGGTATGAGAACATCCTAGCTGGTCAATCAACTCTAAATGTTCACCCAGAGGCGTTTAGTTGAACCCCAAATATTCCTGGGCTTAGCCCAGCTCTGCCACATTGTATGAACAGGGGGTTCGTTTCTATTCCCAACAAATCCCCAAAACATACCCCAGAAAATGGAGGATTATTTTAAGAATTCTGTTTTGGTCTCCTTTTTTTCCCACTCCTGTGGGCAAACAGAGAGGCAAAAAAGGGGCGGGAGAGGAGGGGTGCATAAACTATGTGCTTCCTCCCCCAAGCTATAAATCTAAATTGGTGGCATTGGTTGCAATGATGCTAGTGAGGATTTCAAAAATGTTTTTCCAGCTGGAGGGAGTAATCCAGCAACCCTCCACAAAAATACCCCAGGAAATTATAACCTACCAGCCTGCAATGAGGGTTTAGAAAATGCCACTCCTTGGCTGATTGTTCCACACAGCCGTGTATTGACAATGCTGGGCAGAGGCGGGTAGGATGACATATCTGGGCTTATCGGCCAGCCAAGTTAGAGCTCTCTTTGTCTTCTTGCTGGCATCTAGTGGTCTCTGCAACCCAGGTAGGATAGCACTAGTGACAGGCTGCCTTCTTCAGTTGCATGCATGGGCCAGTTGTAGCTACTTTTGCGGGATCAAATGAGGAAAATAGCCATCTGGGAAGGGGATGAAATGCCTACCTCAAGGGTGCAGCCTAAGCCTAAACCAAAGCATGCAGCCTCCATGCCAAAAAGGAGGTCAACATAAAAAGAGATTTGTTATCCAAGCAAAGATCAAAGGTATTCTAAGATTGTCTCTGAATCTTGGCCTGAGAAGATGTTGCGTGGCTCTCTCAGGATTTAGATATGGCCACATGCACAGCAACCTTTCTTTGAATGCTTATGTGGGAGAAGGTCTTTGTATTGTCCAAATATGGGTACGTGGGTGTGTTTGGTCAGCCGTGGCTATTCAGAAAGGATTGTCCAGGGGAAACGTGGGCCACGGCCTTCTGCCCAGGAACAGGCAGGGAAGCAAGGGAGCTCCAAGAAGCACCCAGAAGCAGAGGTGGGTTTCAGCAGGTTTTGACCAGTTCTGGAGAACTGGTAGCGGAAATTTTCAGTAGTTCGGAGAACTGGTAGTAAAAATTCTGATTGGCCCCACCCCCATCTATTCTCTGCCTCCTGAGTCCCAGCTGATTGGGAGGAAATGGGGATTTTGCAGTATCCTTCCCCTGCCATGCCCACCAAGCCATGCCCACAGAACCGGTAGTAAAATAATTTAAAACCCACCACTGCCCTGAAGCCCCTCCGAAGTGACCCTTCCGATAGCCCAGGGACCCCTGACAGGCTGCAAAACACCCACCAGAGAAGGTCAGCTGCTGTCTTAGTGATCGTTGCTGAGTTGGGCCTGCTGGGGGTCTGATCAGCTCATGGGAAGAAAACCGAGAAGGTTTATTTCACCTGAAGATGGACCCTCCAAGGTTAAACGGAGCTTTAAAATGGAAAGGAAATAAAAAAGCAGCCAGGCAGAAGAAGGAAAATAGGCTAAAGAGAACCTCTCAACAACCGCAGCAGCACATCCTGTTCCAGAACAGGCGTGCAAATAGCCTTTGCCACGGAAGAGGATTCTGGGCCATTTATGCTCCATAAATCTGCATGCCGAGGAGAGACGGAGCCTTTTCCTCCAGCATGATGGATCATGTCCCCTTTGTGAGGCGTGTCCATCCAGCACCGGGGCAGGCCCAAGCAAGGAAGGCGGACACGGGGCAGGCAGACCACAGGGTCACCTCTGCAGCTCCCTCGAGCACTTCCCGAGCTTGGTAGTGGGCAAGGAAAGCCAAGGAAAGGAAGATCCGCAGACCAGATGGGAAAGAGCTACAAGGCATGATGTGCCTGGCATAATGCGCTGCAGAGCTCATCCCTCCCCCATCCCCATGGATGGCTCCTTAAACCCCCAATGGAGGGGAGGCAGGAGAAAAGGAAGGTGCCCTGAAGATGGGGCTACGTCAGAATGGGCGTGGCTCTCTAAGAGGATGTTGGCTTAGCTGGGGCTTAGCTGTAAGCTCCCCCCAACCCCATTTGTGTGGAGAGGAAAGGGAGGCATGTTGATGCAGCCGGCTTCCTGCCCTCCTCCACTTGGAGATAATGAGATCTGCATCCAGCTAAAGGGCTCTGAAGAGGCTGGACTCTCGAAGCTATCTATAGAGAAGCACAATCTGGCTTTGTGAGGGCAAGCTGAAATGTCACCCCCTGGATGAGCAAAGCAAGGCCCCTGCCTGATGAAAAGAACTCTTCTGGAGAAGCAGGCGCAGAGAGTAGCTGGAGCCTTGGCCACTGAGGCTAACTCAGAGTCGGGGCATAGAAAGAAACCCAGGATTTCCACAGACACTTCGAGTGGGAAAGAGCAGAGGCTGAAGCTGGGGTGATAAGTGGGAATGACAGGGGTCCTCTCCTCCCCCTGGATACGGGTTCAAGGCCAGCACACCCCAGGAGAATCAGGCATCCCAAGGGAGGGACTGCCCATTTCAGGGGCCCCATCAGCTGAGCTCAGCTCTGAGAAAACACTCAGAATTACAAGCCGATCTCCTTGACCAGGGCAGAACAAGTCTCCTAAACCAATATCAGGCTCCAAAGATACAAGATGAGGGTCTTCTTAGAGTAGGAAAAGGTTTGGTCATGGAGTCAGTTAGGATGGAGAATAAAATAATTTCTTCTGAGAACAAAGTGCTTCCTCCTCTCACACTTCTGGAACCCAGAAGGAGTCATCCAATAAAGATGAATGATGGGAGAGCCAGTGGATTTTATACACAGCATGTACAAAAGGTGAGGACAACCTGCTTGGACATTTTTAGTACTAGGTAGGAGAAGGTTTTTTGTCAGGGCAACCTGGTCTGCCCAATTATGAGATGGAGCAGACGGCTTCCAGTTTTGCCTTTCAGCCCCAATCCAGGAGCCTTCACAGGCATTGGCTTTCATGACGAACTATAACTTTGCAATAGGGAGGATTAGCTGTGGCTGCTAGTCAGATTGGCTCTTGATGACCTCCCATGCTGGGAAGCAGTCTGCTGGGAGAGAAAGCTGTGCTGGGCTCCTGGGGCAGATTTTCAGGGTTTACGTGGCCGGCCATTATGGGAACAGGATGCTACACTAGAGAAGTTCTTGAAGTTCCCAAATCCTCTCAGCGAATCTGCTGGCTGCGTGCAACCCACTTGTCCCGAAAACAGCCTGCTAATCAGGCAGGCATCAGGCCAGCAGGTGCACCGCAGCCAGGAGGGTGACACTCTACATCCTAAGTGTTCCAAATATACATAATGCTGCACTTAATTCTGATTTAGTAGGACAGATCGGTTATAATGACTGCTGGAGACCGTTATCCTGTGACAATGTCCTGAACCTCTGATGCTATCTCTTCATTAATTAAACACCAATTGGCGATTAATTGCACCAGATATTTATCGCGCTTAGGATCAGTTACAGAAGTAGTTAAAGGAACGGGCAGGGTTTTGTTACAGGCAGGCAGAAGGCATCCTGGTATCTTGCAGGCTTTCTGCCTTCTCTGAGACATGCAACTGGACTCTATTTCACTATTTTAAGGAGAAAGAATCTGCCCGGTGCCCAGGCAAAGACAGAGGAATGCAGGGTGGGTGTCTTATGTGGATTTCTCCTGCCTCAATGAAAGATCCTTCTAAGCTCTTGCAGTATTTGATTTACTTCCTTCCTTCCCGGCAGGAAGAGACCATAACTCAGAGCTCAGAAGACATGCTTGTGGGAGACTGCAAAGAAAAAAAAAGACAGGAGGAGAGGTTCTGTCAGGTATAGGAGGTGTCATTCGGCCTAATGCACCTGTGCCCTTTTAGTGGCACCTCCTGCAGGCCTTCACTTGAATGCCTAACAAAGCCTGGCATTGCTGGATGCCCAAGTTCACAGCACAAGAAAGCAGGAACAAGGACACATTAGGACGGACTTGGAGTTCACGTCATGGCAGAATTCCAGGACTGAACATAGGTAGAGATGCTCTGCCAGTGGAGCGCTTCTAAAATGTAGGGCTTGAACAGAAGCGAGCCCTTTGGAGTGGTGTTCATTACTTGCCTGCCTTCAAAGTAAGAAGAAAAAGATGGTTATTGACAACATAATGCAGCTCTGTTCTCCTTCTCTTTTTCCTCCATTAAAGGATTTTGGCATGAACCCAACACTTCCTGGAGTCAACGTGAGTTTCTCTATTGACTTCCAATGGAGCTGGATGAAATCTTACACCTCTCCATGCTACAGGGCAGAGTTGTCTCTATGGACCTCATCAAATCCTGCATTCTCCTGGGGCATCATCTGAATGATGCTAATATATGCACCATCTAAGCTAGGATAGCAACACACAGGTCCATTCACTGACAGGTGGTTTGTAGTAACCCCAAGTAATGTGTGAACCAGCTCCTCAGAACAGCCCCTGTTTCACAGAACTCCTCCTTTTATAAGGGTAGAGAGCTCTGGGTTCCATATCAGGATCAATATAATTCAAAATGACTTTTAAAAGGGTAGATAATGATATGTAATATACCACTTTGTTTTCTACTTTGGAGATCAGTACAGTGGAGGAAGGTAGGCAGGTCAGCCCTCTTAGTTCTTAGGAAAGTTGGAAAAGGAAAAAGTTGGAAAAGGAAAAAGTTGGAAAAGCAATCCCAAAGGAAGGCAGAAATAGACTGGTTCTGCCTTGCTGCTAAAAGTGGCCTCCACACTGAGCTCCCTCCAAGGCACCTTCATCTCTTCTTGCAGTCACATCAGTGTTACTTCTAGGGTGAAAATGGAGAATGTGAACATAATTGGTTCCAAAATGACAAAAGTATCACACAGCACTTTTGTCCATGTTTCTGTATTGGGCAGGCAACTGTGGCTTCAACGTCTTCAGGCAAAAGAACTCCAATGAGTGGTTCCTCAAAATATCCATGGGTCAGAGCCAAGGGTGAAATCCAGCAGGTTCTGACAGGTTCTGGAGAACCGGTAGCGGAAATTTTGAGCAGTTTGGAGAACCGGCAAACGTCATCTCTGGCTGGCCCCAGAGTGGGAGGGAATGGAGATTTTGCAGTATCCTTCCCCTGCCACACCCACCAAGCTACGCCCACAGAACCGGTAGTAAAAAAAATTTGGATTTCACCACTGGTCAGAGCCACATGGCTCCTGTGTTGGTCATCTGTAGGAGGAACATTTTGGTGGAGACAAAGCCCAAATGACCCCTTCTCCAGGAATAATTACCTTCACCCTGAATGACCCTTCAGAGACATTTCCTAGGTGTCCCTCCTGCCTTCTGTGTGGGGCTCCTGAGCATCCTTGTAACCAATAAATGTTCTGGCGTAAGACACAGGTGGTGCACTCAAGAGGCTTTACTCAGACCAGGTGACAAAAGAGGATATTTCAAAAAGTGCCAGTGACACTTTCCTGTTCTGCTACCTGATGACTTTTCTCCTTCGTTTTATAGTCTACAGACATTGGGGAGAAATCATCGCTCGGAGATATTTTTACCTGCTTTCAAACTATCAATCATTCCTCATGTCACCACGGTGTCTCCCTGCTCTCTCTCTCTCTCTCTCTCTCTCTCTCTCTCTCTCTCTCTCTCTCTCTCTCTCTCTCTCTGTGCAGTGCTGCACCCAGTTACAGCAAATGGAAAATACCGTGTCATTTTTAAAAGTTCAACAAAAATGCCTTCAATCACCACTTTTGAAGATCACTGTCATTCAGAAGAGAAAATAATAACATGTCGTTGCATGCAAATATCAATTACTTTATCAGGGGTTGGATATGAACGGCAAACGGCAAGAAAGGGTGGGGACTGTAGGAGAAATACATGGGAAGCTCGATTTCAAAAGAAATATGTTAATGTTCTTCAGGGAATCCGATTCTTTATTGGTGGTGGGGATTGAAGACTTTGTGTAACATTATTTGACAGATAGAAGAAATTAGCATTCTGGGAAAGGGCAGGATTCTCTGGCCTTGGCATCTAAATGGTAAATTATCTTCGTATCCCTCTCTCTCACTAATTTAAACATGTGTCACATTATGTGAGCGCATTAGCTTTGTTCTGATGCAGCACAGAAGAAAAGCAGTTAAAAGAGCAAACAAGTTTGTAGCCCTCAGAAATGGAGAAGGTTGGTTGAAAATTTGATGGCAAGAGGACAAGGAAATCCAAAATAGATCTTCAGTGGGTAGCAACAGGCATGGAGGTCCTGTGTCCCCGTCTCCCCCCCTCCCGCTCCTGACCTGGCTCCCTCTTATGAGAAACAGCAGAATGGCCAAATAAGTTGAGGAAAACAGTGGTAATTACGCATTTCTGCAAAATTTGCCTCCTGTTTTGTGCCTGGATGGCACAGGCAGGAAATTTCCTAACATAGAACAGAGTCAGCAGCCTGTGGTTTATGGTAAAGCCATGCATAATTTAAGAGCAGCATAATATTGCTTTCCCACAAATAAACAAACTAAAGCAGCAAGAGAGAGAGAGAGAGAGAGAAAGTGAGGGAGAGATGATAAGGTTCAGATGTTTGTTTATTCCAATGGCTCTTGTATTTTGCAAGCGGCTGTGCTTGATCATGGTTAGCCTAGTTCCAGGGTCTGCTCATCCCCTGGTGCTCCAAATAGATTAGGAGCTGGATCCTAAACCAGCGGACGGCAGTCCCAAGGCAACAATCATCCTGCTGGACTTATAATGACCAACGCCCCCTGTGCTGCCCACGCCCAGCATCCTGGGACGCATCCTTTACCCATGTGCAGAATTTCTCAACCTAATTGTACTGTCTGCTGCAGCTTCCGACCTTCTCTGTTCATTTGCATCTTAGCAGCCAGGGATCTGAGAGACTTCATTATTTAGCTGCATGGCAGTGCAACACAATGCAAACAAACCATCCGGCAAATAGGCCGACTCCAAGGACCAGGTTATCAACAGCTCTTTTTTCATGCTCCCTTCGAAAGCACGGAGCGGGCAGCAGGGCCAGTCACTTGGCATGGAAGGAATGCTTTGGCTGGAGCACCAGATCTCATACCGAAGATGATGACCCTCCTGCGTTCTGCCCTTTGCCCTCTGCTGAGGTTGATGCCAGAGATGTCCATTGGAGCCTGGGTGTCTGGATGTGTCCTGGAGATGCTGCACTGATTTTCTTGGGGCACGGCAGAGGTGGGTTTCAGCAGGTTCTGACCAGTTCTGGAGAACTGGTAGCGGAAATTTTGAGTAGTTCGGAGAACCGGCAGTAGAAATTCTGACTGGCCCCGCCCCCATCTATTCTCTGCCTCCCAAGTCCCAGCTGATTGGGAGGAAAGGGGATTTTGCAGTAAAACTTCCCCTGAAATGGAGTGGGAATGGAGATTTTACAGTATCCTTCCCCTGCCACGCCCACCAAGCCACGCCCACCAAGCCACACCTACAGAACCGGTAGTAAAAAAAATTGAAACCCACCACTGGGGTATGGCCCCAGGAAGTTTCCTGTTGTGTGACTGGGAATCTTGAATGTGGCACACACCCAACTCAGCAGCCTGGACCTGCTGAAATAGGGTGTGTGTGTAGTGGTGGGGAATTGGGAAATGTGCCTAGCAATGGGAGACCCCTGTATTCAGCAGCTGCATCAGACACAGTGCCCAGAATTGCAAGGCCCCTGTCCAGCCCAATATCGGCCCACCGTATGAGATGAAGTTGCTCATCCAGATTTCGTTTCAGCACCTTGATTGTGCAAGTGTTGTTTTTAATAGCTACACAAGAAAAGCTCTCCCTGCTCTGTCTCTCCCTCTCTTTGCAAGTGGGATCCAGTTCCGCTCTCCAGGAATAAGCAGTCTCATCTCTGAACAACAATAGCAAGATCTTTTCAGAATTGGTCTGTGATGAGGCCAAACCCAATGGTGTGTGTATACCATTTAATCGAAGAACTGCAGCCACTTTTAAGTACTCGAGTTCTTGTCATTCAGAAGAGACTAAGATCTGTCAAAAATTCCCCTTTCAATTTATTTTTCAGTAAAGATTGCTCTTTTGAACTCCAGTGGCAAAAATCTCTATGTACAAAATTCCTCTGAGTAGCTTCCCTCTTCTGGGGTCTCTGCCTTCAGCCCCTCCAGCCCACCTCCAGTCTTGGGAGGCTTGACTTGAGGTCACTGGTGAGAAAGGCAGAACCATGATATTTCTGCAGATATCCAGGCCATGGACATGGACATCATCATCTCCAGAGCTGTTTAATTCCAGTGCAGCATCTCCTGTATGGGACCCAACAGAAGAAAAGGGATCTTACAAGAATTAAGTTCCATCAGACGGAACAAGGGCTGAGCTGAGCTTCCCTACATAGCAAGGGGGGAGTGAGGGGCTCTTTATGTAGAAGGAACACAAAGTGAATGTAAAAGCCGTGCAACAATGGAAACTCTTGATGAGATGCAAATATTTTAGGTTTTGGAAAGGCCAAAGCCCTGGAGATCGTTAGGATTGTGGCGAAAAGAGCATTTGAAAGAACATCAACACCAGCCTTTGTGGTGATCATCTAGCGGTCCATCTAGCATGAGAAGGTGAGCCCCTTCATGGTCAACCATAAGGCTGCACCAGGTCCCCAAGTGGAAGCCGGGATTCATGGCCATCCGTTTCCGTTCCTTGCTTCTTTTGAGCGTCCTTCCCTTGAATGCAAAGGACTACGTGGTCCTTGTGCCAGATGTAGTTCAGGGTTACCTGCAAAGTATTTTGATCTCCCTTGTTACCTCTGCTAGGAAAATCAGCATCTTTAAAGTTAGGATAAATGGGAATTACAAACTCACGAAGCATAGACCAATCCTCTAGCCTTTGTAAGTAGAGCACTTATACGGTTATCTTTTAATTTGTCTGATCCACTTCTAAAGTAACAGTAGTTTCGCCGATGAATTATGCATTGCATGAGGAAACCCTTGTCTGCCCTGAATGGCTCATGAGCTTCTCTGGAGAACTTGGGAGCTTCAGGATTTTGAAGGGTTTGGAAACAACTCTTTTTTCTTCCAGGGAGTTCATTTACGGAGGAGCTCAGAGGCCGAAGCAAAGCAAAACTCGGGATCCCCCACCCAAAGAGGTTTCTTGGTGTAACTCTGGATGAGTCTCTGCCCCAAACCTCTTCCTCCTCCAACTCCTCCACGCCTGCCTGCACCCTGCCCTGGGATGTGGTTGGAAATAGGGGCAGACGGACCCTAGGTGGCCACTGTCCCCAAAATTTAGGTAAGGGTTGTTTAATTTAATAGCTGGAACAATAAAGGGTGTAATGGGCCAAAACACACAGTTGCAGACTTGTAGTGTTGGAGAGTGCGGGTTCCTGCATGAGGCAACCTATGTTCCAATTGATTGCTGGGTGGGGGGTTTTCTCTTTTTCCCGCCTTTTTCTTCTGTGGGTGCTCGGTATGATGTTCTGAGATTTACCTGATGATTTACCTCATGATGTAGTGATGTGCCTGACTATCTTGTTTGTCGTTAATATAAATGATAAATATATTGATTTATATAAAACTACAAGTTCATGTCGGCGTCTCAGACACCACAGCGACACCTGCTGCACAATTCCCTGATCGTAACCAAGTTGTTTTTCGGGATGTATTCAAATTTTAGTGTGGAGCTCCCACCCTAAAGAGTGGGGAAATGCTTTCCAGGGGCCCTGCATTGTTTTATTGCTTGGAGACACCTGTGTCTTCCTTGGAGCACTAAATTTCAAAGTTGGACCCCCCCAAAAAAAGCACAATATACCTACAAAGCTTGAGACTGATATTTGCTCAATAAAACCTGTTATCTAAATATCGAGGAGCGCAAATGAATGATACGCAGGTAAAGGTAGTCCTCAACCTATGACCCCAGTTGAGCCCAAAATTTATGTTGCTAACTGAGAAAATTGGTTAACTAAGTTTTGCCCCATTTTGCTACTTGTCTCGCCATCTTTGTTAAGTGAATCCCTGCAGGTGTTAAAATTAGGAAGCTGGAGGTTTCTGGGAGTTGAAGTCCACCCATCTTCAAGCTACCAAGGTTGAGAAACACTGCTATAGATTTTGCATATCCGAAGGTCACAAAAGAGGATCTTTTTAACCCTAACCCCTACAACCGTCATAATGCGATTCAGCTGTCAAGCGTCCAAATGGAAATCACGTTGATCACGGGGATGCTGCCAGGGTCCTAAGTGGGAAAAAAATGGTCCTACCTAATGGTCACTCTTTTCAGTGGAATTTCAAACGGTCACTTACCGAAATGTTGTAAGTCAAGGACTGCCTGTACAACGTCTCTCTAGAGAGCTTCCAAATCCCAGGAGCGACTTTGAGAGACTGAGAATGGTCCCAGCCATTTGTGTGTGTGTGTGTGTGTGTGTGTGTGTGTGTGTGTGAGAGAGAGAGAGAGAGAGAGAGAGAGAGAGAGAGAGAGAGAGAGAGAGAGAGAGAGAGAGAGAGAGCGCTAAGCCACTTGCTTGTGAGAAAGGGAAGCATCTCCTGGGACTGGGGTGGGGGGCTTCCCTTCCCTTCCCTTCCCTGCCCGTCCACCCCCACCCCGGCTGCAAAAAGGCCTGAGCATTAAGGAAGAGCTGCAGCAGTGGGAGGAGGAAGGCAAAGAACGGAGTCAATTAAAGGCACACAAAGCAACGCATCCTGGTTTACCTTTGCCTGACATTTAAAGCTACTCTGTTAACAGTTTGCATTGGATAATTGGCTTATGGGGAATCGCATCCCTGCACACCTGAATGTCCTTCAATACGACGCTTCACACAGCATCTCCCCACTTGGGTGACGCAAGGCAAGTGAATGGGGGGGGGGTTGGCATGCCATCTGTGGGGAGGGGGCAGGTGAGGAAGAGGGGCTGGCACCCTTCCCGGAGCAGGTTTGTAGAATGATGAGGGGCGGTCTGTGGGGTTCTTTAAGACTCTGCCAGAGTCAAAAGGAGGGAAGAGGAGGAGGAGGAGGAGGAGATGGTGGTGGCCTTCCTCCCTCTGTATTTGTGGAATTGGGATCGTAGATCGGGGCTGCTTTCTTGGTTGAGCGCAGGGGTGAAATCCAGCAGGTTCTGACAGGTTCTGGAGAACCGGTAGCAGAAATTTTGAGTAGTTCAGAGAACTGGCAAATGCCACTTCTGGCTGGCCCCAGAGTGGGGAGGGAATGGGGATTTTGCAATATCCTTCCCCCAGGAGTGGGGAGGGAATGGGGATTTTGCAGTATCCTTCCCCCAGGAGTGTGGGGGGGGAATGGGGATTTTGCAATATCCTTCCCCCAGGAGTGGGGAGGGAATGGGGATTTTGCAATATCCTTCCCCCAGGAGTGGGGAGGGAATGGGGATTTTGCAATATCCTTCCCCCAGGAGTGGGGAGGGAATGGGGATTTTGCAGTATCCTTCCCTCAGGAGTGTGGGGGGGGAATGGGGATTTTGCAGTATCCTTCCCTCAGGAGTGGGAGGGGGGAAATGGAGATTTTGCAGTATCCTTCCCCTGCCATGCCCACCAAGCCATGCCCACAGAACCAGTAGTAACAAATTTGGATTTCACCACTGGTTGAGAGCCTTGGGAAGACCCTGGCCCAAAGGGTAGGCAGAACCCCCCCCCAAAAGAAAAATCATGTAAGTGGTCCAGGAAAAATAATCCAGAATGTATTTTATTTCTGTTAGGATTGCAAATCCCCTTTACTTGATGGAGCCCCCTTGAAAGGATTTGTGAGGCTTTGTGAAGACTGCGATGGGGGTAGAAGAACAGATCCTTTCCCTGCTCTGGTCTGTCTCCAGCAGAGCCCACGGGATTCCCCTCTGTGGCCGGGATAGTCCCAAGCCCTCCCTGGGCTGCTGACGGGCAGAGAGCGCTCGCTCATCCCCCTCTGGAGCGGCTGCCTCAGACTGGGGGTGGCACGGATGCTGGTGGGCACTTTCTAAGGCGTCTCACCAACAGGTAGCGAGCTGGGTTCAGCTCTACCAGAGCCGGCCAGGAAGAGCCTTGTTCAGGAAGGCTGGGGCAGCTGCAACTAAAGGCATTAGTTGATTTTCCTCTTCAATCAGGAGAAAGAAAAGCTTTACCAAAAACCATACATGTTCCCTGGGCAAATCCTCCCTTTTCTCTCTCAACGCCACCCATGAAGAAAGTGTGGGAATGGCAGGAGGGCTTTGCAACTGTAAAGGGAAGGAAGGAAGGAAGGAAGGAAGGAAGGAAGGAAGGAAGGAAGGAAGGAAGGAAGGAAGGAAGGAGGGAAAGAGGGAGGGAGGGAGGAAGGAAGGAAGGAGTGAAAGAGGGAAGGAAGGGAGGGAGGGAGGGAGGGAGGGAGGAAGGAAGGAAGACTTCTTAATTTCTGGAAAGAGTCACTCCTAAAAACTTGTCAAGTTCCTGGCCACAGGTTTTTTTCTTTTCTTTCTTTCTTTTTTTTTGGTCTTAACGTCCAACGTAAAGCTGCTTGGCAGTCTTTGAACTCGTAATTAGGTTCCTGTCCAGTCATTCATGGGAGCAATTATCCCCTCCAACCTTTTCAAAACAAAGCTTTGTATATTTGGAGCCAGTCTGCTGCCAAATCCCTCCTTGGTCTTCTTTCTTTCTTCCCAGATTAAAAAAAAAATCACAGACTCTTTTCATCTCTCTTCATATGTCATATTCAAAGACCTTGAGGGGTTCACCAGCAGCCCAAATTGAGACAGTGTGGACTACTAATTACCTTCACTGGGGACTCATTTTTACATAACTTTCTACTCTCTTATTTTTGTTATTGATGTTTCATTTTAGTTTGTACATGGCTTAGATGATATCATTATTTATTATTTATCATTTATGAAGCATTTACAAAGCACTTTATGCATTTTTAAGGGAACATCATTTCCATCTCCAAACGTCACATCAAAAGAGCACAACCAGAGGAAACAGCGATGGTGAGGGAAGAGGAAAACTCTGAGACTGACCCTCAATGCAATACCCATGATTATGAAGATGACCAACTTCAAGACCAAGACTTGAGGAGGGGAGGAGATAAAGATAAGGCAGTCTTTCAGCTAGGTCCAGGGAGGGGGTCCTGTCCCCATAACTTCTTGGGAGAGGGGGCTGCTTCTAAGAGATAAGTGAGTGAAAGGAAGAACCAGGCAAATGTGCTACTGAAGGACTTCTGTAGCAGAGAAACAATGTGGTGAGATCAAAGGTCCATCGTCTTCTGAAAGGATGCATGAACTGGAGCCTCCCTATCAGAACTGGCTCTCAGAATCTCTGGCCCAGCCTACCTACTTTCCATGGAAGCAGGACCAGCCCAGATGTGACAGGACCAAGGATGACCATTCACCTCAATGTTCCATCCAGGAACCTGGAAAGAACATCCCACCAGCTAAGCATCATGCGACGACAACCGTCAAAAAAGACTTGTGAGGTCTCTGGTCCTTGGTGGTTCCAGACCTAACCCTTCCAGACCTTTAAAAACTATTCTCCTGTCTGATCAGAATGCTTCCCGTTTCCTCCTTTTCTGCCCCTGAAAAACATCTAAATCCTATTTAAGTTAATGCCCTTCATTTTCATTTATAAAGACAGATACAAAATAATTATTTCCTATCTCCACTGTTTCCTTATCTTTGGTCCTCATAATTCCTCGTGGTTCCTTTTTCATCTCTGTCTCTTGCTCACCAAAAAGGAGAAAAAACACACGTTTTTTGTTAGTTAAAAATATTCTTATGCTCATTGCCTTTCCTGCTGCTTTTAATCTCTGTGTTCAACCCCTCTTTTGGAGACTCTCCAAGAGACCCTTCCTTTCTCCCCATTGCACGAGGACGTGGCCCTGCCAGCTGGCCACCAACTCTCCTGCCTTTGATGTTCACGGCACCCTCCATTTCGGAAACGTTTCGCTCTCCTCTGCAAAGGACCCTTCCCGCCTTCCCCTCACATGAAAGGGGCTCTGGCAGATGCCTCTCCTGGCAATCATTTGAAGTGCCTGATTAAAAGCAAGTAGGGTGAGGGGGGGGAGGAGGAGAGGCCGTGCTGAAGAGAAGTGGCCAACTTGAATGTGAAGCCATGTTTTGACCGCAGCAGAAATCATGTTGAGTAGACGGAGTTGCAGGAGGGGAGGAGGAGGAGGAGGAGGAGGAGAGGAAGAGGAGCAGGAGGAGCAGGAAGAAGGAAAGGAGGAGGAAGAAGAAGTAGAGGAGGAGGAGGAGGAGGAGGAAGAGGAAGAAGAAGAAGAAGAAGAAGAAGAAGAAGAAGAAGAAGAAGAAGAAGAAGAAGAAGAAGAAGAAGAAGAAGAAGAAGATAATGATGATGATGATAGAGGAGGAGGAGGAGGTGGTTTGAGGAAGAGAGGGATCCAGCTCCTTGCGTCCCCCAAGGCATCCCATGTTTAGCCAGGATACCTTCCCTCCTAGATGGTGTTGGGAGTAGAAATCAGTGCAGGAGACCAGGGCAGAAAAATAGGATCCAATTTCACAGAACACAATACGGGAGACATTTCTGTCTTGCAGTTGCATCTGACCCGGGGCCTTGATCCCCAATTATTGCATCTTAATGTGCTTGTATTCCTTACAACCAGTTCAGTTGTCCAAGGAAGCAACAAAAAGAAGCAGCCAGGATAACTCAACCCAAACCCCGAAGTTCATTCAGCTCTCTCTGTGGGGCTGAGCTGGTGTCCCAGACCAAGACCCAAGGAGGGAGGGAGCCCAGAAACCCCGTCCTCCCTTTTTCCTGGCTCCAGGAAGGGAGCAGGATAAGAAGAATCTGTAGCCCAACAGATATTTGTGGAAGGAGAGCAATGGACACAGCCTGGAAGACCAACAAGGCTCTTCCCAAGAAATGGCTGTCCGTCACCTATTGAATGCATTCGAGGGAGGGTTGTGGGTTTCTGGATCACATACTGTTAAAAAGCCTTTTCCTAACACTCAGTCAGACAGTGCCCGGAAAGCAGGATCAACCAGGGTAGAATAAACAGCAAGAACGGCTCGTCTGCAGCCCATTGTCAGGATGCAGCCACAGGAACACAGAGATTTTAAAAAAGAAATACGCCTGCAAGGAATTGTGTCCCTGCCCTGCCCACATGGTGAAAGAAAGCAGGTCTTCCATATGTAGAGGCTCATCATGTCCTTCAACATAACCCTTTCTGCAGGACTAAGATCCCCAGATCCCTCTGGGTCTCCTTAGAAGTTTTGGTCCCCTGAACATTGTAGAATTCCAGCTCTTTGGCCCTAAAACCTGATTTTGCCTCCAGTCTGTGAACTTAAAAATACACATAGCCTCAGTGGGAGGCCCCATGTCATCCACCTGTTTCCTGTAGGAACCTGCAGGAGAAGAGCAAGGAGGAGACGAGATCAGGCTAGCCATGTTGACTGCAGATGACTCAAAAGAATGGCTAACAGAAGCTGGTTGCAGAGCCAACAAACTGGGCATGTCCTTCAATTGGGGCACAGCTGGGGAGAGGCTTGAGGGTCTGGACCCTCTTCCCCCCTTGCCTGCCCGTTTTTCCATCTTCACTCGTGGCCATATGCAGCCCTCCTGGATGTTAAAACCCACAAAGGCTGCAGGCAAGCAAGCTATTAGACTTGAAAGTTGTGTGGTTTCTAAATAATCAGGAGCATCATCTGCTGAAATCCCAGACCTCTCTTAAGCAAGCATTTTTCCCCCACAATAAAGAGATTCCCCAGAAAAGGCTCCAATGTAAACAGACAGTCTAAAATAGCCAGATGGAAATCTCGACAAACTCACAACAAATGCCAGGTTACAATGGAAGTCTGTGGCAAGTGGGCCTCTTGGAAGAGAGGGCATCTCTGTCCTTCAGGAAGAGGTGGGCACATCTAGTCTTGGGCTGCCAACAGCCTCAGTCTGAAGGCTCCAGTTTGCCACCCATAAATCCATGGTTTATGGAGAGGCTGGTGGACGAAAGAGGGGGCATGGGATGGAAAGGTCCTTGGCTGGCTTGACTCCCAGAGGAAAATCAGAGAAAGATCAGATGGGCGGGCTCTCCCTCACTGCAGAAACAATTGGAGGCAACAACCCTTTAGGGGGTTTGCGGATTTGGATGAAATGCAATTCAGTTCAAATGAAATTCAGAAATGCAACCCCACAAAAACTCCCCTCAGATCCTCCAGAAGGGGGAAGTGGGCCCTGCTGAGCCCTGGCTTGGTGGCAGCATGAGATCCAGAAGTGGTATTCAGCCAGTTCACACCAGTTCAAGCGAACAGGTAGCGGCGATTGCAGGTGGGCCCGCCGACCTGTCCCGGCTCCAAGTTGTACTATTTAGGTATGTTTTCGAGGCCGGGCACATGCGCAGAAGACACACGAGCGAGCAAAATACATGCGTGGAAGGCCAGGCACATGCACCGACAGTGTGTGTGTGTGTGTGTGTGTGTGTGTGTGTGTGTGTGTGTGTGTGTGTGAAGCAAGCGTGTGTGCATGGGGCGAACCAATGGTCAAAGTAAGTGAAACCCGCCCCTGGTGATGCCTCAAAAGGGGATCAACCAGGCTAGGAATGAGCAGCAAGAAGGGCTGGTCTGCTCACCCTTTCCCAGGATGCAGCCACAGGAACACCCAGGATTACAAAAAGAAATAGAAACAGGAGCTCACTCTAATTAAAGGCTAATGAGGAGAGCAGCATAACAGAATTAAAAGAAATCAACCTGGAAGCTCAGAGCCGAATCCTCCTTTGCAGACTTGGGGTTGCTGAGGCAACGGCTTTTGCTGAAGGTGCCCTGGCCTGGAGGGCTCCCCCACCTCACCCCAGCCTTGCTCCAAAGCCCAGCAGCCTCCTTAGGTTCCCCTCTCCCCCAGGTTCCGGCTCCTTCGGGGCTTTGCCTGGGCAGCCAATCTCCTCCATGGCTCAGCCCTGGCCTTGGGCAAGAGGGAACAAGAGAGGCCTCATGCCTTACAATGCCTGAGCAGGAAAAGCTGCCGTGGACAGAAGGTACCAATGGCTGAATCCCTCCTCCCCAAATTGGGTGGGAGATTTCCTCAAGACTGCTTCCTGACCCTGCCAGGTAAAGAGTAGAAGGCATGGTCAGGCAATGGAATGCTTGCCATGGCTTGGTTCTGGCAGTGCATGGGCATGGGTAGTGGGCTTCGGGGGGTGGGGGGCAGGTTGCTGGATTCTTCTGTGCCTTTTGTCAAGCAATGCAGGATTTCCCCCTAGGGGTCCTCTGAGGATGTTTGGGGGAGAGAGGGCCTTTGGGAAAGTGAATTTGCTGCTGTCCCAGCCAAGTGAGATGATTGCAGGTAGGACTCCCCAAGACCCTTCAAGGGCTTCCTCCCTCCCTCCCTCCCTCCAGACCCAGAGCTCCCCCCTCCATCCAGCCTCAGGGCTGCTCCACTGAATCCAGTGCTGGGTGCTGGCAAAGGGCCCCTCTCCAGCCATCAGAAGGGGGTCTCTCCAAGGAGCTGTTAGCCTGACACCAACTCTGGTGCTTCCGGGAAGATTCCAAATTGCCTTGTTTACACCTCACTTCTCCAGGCGGTTGTTTGCTTGTTTACCTGGCCTGCATTATCTGATCTGTCACCCTGTGAAAGGTGGCGAGAGGGAGCGGTGGCCTTACGCTGCTGCAGGTCAAACGTGCCATTTGTGTGACAGTTGATGCCCTCCCTTTCTTGCCTCTCCAGCTCTCCACCTCTGCAGAGAGCAAGAAAATGCGCTGGCACAGCCAGGCGGGCCCTGAACTCCAGAGACAGGCCAGCATTGAGAGGCAGCTCAGTGGAAGCATGTGGAGCCCCTTCCCAACCTCCAGACTGAGTTAAGCGGCGTCACGTTAACAGGGGTGGACAGGCGAAGGGGGACGTCAGTGGCACAGGGTGGCACACGTGCATTTTTCTCCGATGGCCAAAGCAGGAGAGAGTCATTTGAGTGAAAAGGGAGGCAGAGAGATCTACTGGGTTTGGATAAAACAAAAAACAAGAAAACAGCACAAACTTCCAGAAAGCTCCCACATTTTAAAAGATGTCCTGCATTAATGGGAACTGCAAGATGCCATCATAACATAAAGTGTCCAAGAAGAAGCCCTTTATTTAAGTAATTTTGCACATGGAGGTGCACCAGCCCTAGTATATAGGTGGAGCATTCATTAATTTGCTATTAATAGCTGCATTATTGGTGTCTTCATTGAGGCCCCCGGCTGCTATTGGTTCTGGATTGATCTTAGCTTTAGTTTAATCCTTCTTGCAATCCAGCTAAACTCTCAGCTTTAGGATTATTTGAGCAATAAACACCGCATTGTGTCCAAATCAAGTACTTTCCTTCCATCCTTTACAAAAAAATGCAGCGTGGGGAGGGAAGAGGCCAGCTTGCAAGGTCAAGCAACAGCAGAAAAGGGACTGAGAAGCAGAACATCTGCTGAGGCCATCTTGATGTTACAGCCGAGCCCTGAATCTGCCACGTGCAGCACCTCTTCTGTGGCTGGACTTGATTTAGGCACAGCTCTAACGGGGCCGCCATTTCAGTAGGATGGAGGAAGGTGCAATGCTTCACCCTTTGGGGATCAACTGGGACCTGCAGGATCTGAGCCTTCTACCCTGTTCAAGAAAGTACAGGATCTGGCAGAGTACACCAGATGTTCTATGCAAGAGACATAGGAACCCCTTTTGCCTTCACTTCCTCATGTTGCCCAGCTAGTTTGATTTGTGGGTTAATCTCTTGGGTGGCTCAGTGGCTAAGATGTTGAACTTGTCGATCGAAAGGTCGGCAGTTCAGCGGTTCGAATCCCTAGTGCTGCATAACAGGAGTGAGCTCCCGTTCCTTGTCCCAGCTTCTGCCAACCTAGCAGTTCGGAAGCAGGTAAAAAATGCAAGTAGAAAAATAGGGACCACCTTTGGTGGGAAGGGAACAGCATTCCGTGCACTTCTGGCGTTGAGTCATGCCGGCCACATGACCACGGAGACATCTTCGGACAGCGCTGGCTCTTCGGCTTTGAAACGGAGATGAGCACCGCCCCCTAGAGTCGGAAATGACTATCACATATTTGCAAGGGGAACCTTTACCTTTACTCTTTACTCTTGGGTAAACAATAATAAGTCAGGCTTAGAGTGCTTTGATCTGAGGCATCAGATCAGCAGCACCAGCTCGGTTCCTTTCCCCTCCCAACCACTGAATTGTGGCTTGAGGTTCTCTCGTACCAGGAATCCACAGTTCCCGGGGCCTTTCCACCAAGGCCCCCTCCCATTTTTGGAGTGAGTGGTATTGAATCCTGACCACTTGCAGTTAGCTCCACCTCTTCCCTTTCAGTTTGTGATTGTCCTTCTGTGCCCCAAAGAGCTGCTCGTATTCACGAGACCAAATGAGAAAGGCAGAAGAAACCAAGAGCCTAATTCAAAGTTTTTTTGTCTCTCTCTCTGCTTCTGAAGCCATAACCTTGGAGGCTCCATCAATTAAGAGAAGTAAGAATTAAAAATGAAAAATTGCAGACCTTGAAGTGTCTAATGTATTTCTATTGGATTAAACAGTCTGAGGAATTTTTGAAAATAAAACCGATACTTAGGATAATTAAACACCCTGACCATTCGATTAAGATGCTCAGCAACAGCATACAAAAGGAGATACTTGGGAAGGCAGGAAATAGACCTCCTACAGCTGGACACTTTTAGCTTATGTTCTTCATCACAGTGGGATAAAATGCTCTTTGCAGAGGTTAACAAAAGTAGTAAGTATAAGTGGAGGATACCAGCGGGAACAGTCAGATACTGAGGAAATTAGCAGACTCATCTTGATCAGGAGGCAATGATCAGGAGACAAGCCAACTGGTGGCATTCCCCTCCCTCCCCCCTTCAGTCCTAGCAGGGAGGTAGAACCTAGTCACTCCATAGAGGCAGAAGGATGGTACCTTCCCAAATCAGCTGGGACCAGTTCATGTTCTTTAGATTATCTAGCCAAAATCTAGAACCACACTGAAGTCGAGAAAATGGAAACCCAACTAGAGAAGGTGAGAACCAACCAACCATTTCAGACTAGACTTGCTGCTGAATGGCATATTCTGGTTTGAACATTCACCTACTGCAAAGGAGCAATAAAAACGGCCCATTTTGCTAAGTCACATTTCAGAGACTTCCCTAATGGTGGATTGCTTGCTTCTTCTCTCCAGGAAAGTAGCAAGCACATCATTCTAACTCCACCTGTCTCTTCCTTGCTTTCAGGGCCACAGCAAGTAGACAAAAGTAACAATGTGAGCCATAACATGAATGTGCAATAATCACAGGGCAGCCTGGACATTCAGAGCTTACATGATATGACGTGTCTTTCACAGACAAGAATATATGTAGCTCAGAGTTGAACTGTGGAGTCCTTGGGCTCTATGAGCTTGGAGAGCAACAAGGAGTCCAGTCTGTGTCTTCTTCAGAAAAGTTCAAGGCCAAACTCCCAGATGAGATATGACATGTTAGCTGTCCTTTGAAGCCATTAGCAACTATAAATCCACTTCAGGAAAAGTCCCTGAGAAGTTGCCATCCAACCACTAACCTGGAAACATCAGATTCAAAAACTGCTTCACTGCCATAGCATTTTCTGTCCCTGCCCCCAAGGCCATTCTCAGCCTCCATCCCTCTCACCACTTTGTCTTCTGTTTTTTATCTGCACTGGTTAGATGGGGAAGGGTGCAGCTGTTTCTATCTGAATGACATGCCTCTGAAGTAAGCTGTCTTGTGCAGCTGCCTGTCATGTGCAGACTTCTTTGCTCTGCTTTCCTGCCAGGAACTGTCCATGGTCTCAGGCAGAGGAAATTCCTCACATCAGTTGCATTCCTTGCATCCTCTAAGACAGGAATCTCCAACCTTGGCAACTTTAAAACTTATGGACGTCAAATTCTAGAATTCCCCCATAGCTGGCTGAAGAATTCTGGCAGTTGAAGTCCACAAGTTTTAAAGTTGCCAAGGTTGGAGACCCTTGCTCCAAGAGTCCTGGAGCTGGAGGTGCCGGCCCCTTTTCAGCCAAATGTTGGTCCTTTTAGAGATGGGCCAACTTCCCCTAAAGGCTCTTGCCCTTCCAGAGAGATTGCAAAGGCCCAGTCGCCCTCTCTAAGTGGAGGGAATCGGAGGTGCAGCCTTTGTCAAACGGAAATGCAAATAGCTGGATAGGTTTGTTGCAACCTATCAAGGGATTATATCAAGGGATACTGGAACCAGCATTAATCATCCATGATTGCTGCCAAAGTAGGGGATGACTTTTGAACTTTTTCCAGAAATCTTGTCCCAGCTGGTCATGAAGCAATAAATAAATAAAAACTAGTGAGAGAAGATGGCACAACAGAAATCCCAGCTTGCAATCTGAAACAACACAGTGACCTTTGAAGACTTAGGAAGGTTCACTAAGAAGCCCCTTATGGCGTTAGGCCCATGCTACATTTATTTACCAGGGAACAAACCGGCAATGAAATCCCCCCGGTTCTATCCAGCTTGCCGAACCGGTAGTGCTGGTGGTGGGAGGCTCTACCCACCCACCAGGGTGTCATTACATCCCTTTTTTTACCAACTGCACTTGCACAGAATATTGCACGCTCCCATTCCTGAACTGGTAGCGAAGGTAAGTGGATTTCACCGCTGAACAAACTCCACTCAACATAGTGAGACTCCCTTCCAAGTATTAGTCACTCACAGGTTGCATTGTTATTGGGTCACATGAGTGTTTGGTGCAAAAAATTCCCATGTTGCCATGATCCTTGCCAGTACAAAGGAGGAGTGGTCTCTTTCCCTTTCATCAATAAATAAAGTTCAACCCTGTCTCACTTGGTTGGTATAGCACCCCTGAAGGATTTTGCTCCATGAAAAAAGAGGCACCATCACTGCATGGAACTGAAAGACATATTGAACAGGAAACACACACTCACAGATGAATGCATTAAATAAAATCTGGCATTATTCACCCAAACGCTGAGCTCTGGGTTTGGAGTGTTACTGTGGAAACACTGGCATATAAAAAGAAAACAATTCATTAATTAAAGGAATTAAAAACTGATATGGAATGCTGGAAGCAAAGCGTGATAGGTTGCTCCCATATTTAACCCACAATGTTTTTTGGGAGTGGTAGATGAGATGTGCGCCATTAAAAGTTCTTGGTCTGGAGTTGAATGAGAAGATTAACATCTACTCATCATGCTTTGGAATACAAGATGTTGGGATTCAAGGACTGGAACAGCCCTGGAGGCCTTGTGCACTTTCTTGTCCATTGCCCTCAACTCCACCCAGGTTCAGCTATCAAGCAGAAGGAGGAGAAACTCTTCATAAAGCAAAGTTGGACCGCATGAGATACCTCCAAAACTGCCACCACTCACATACAATTTGGTGGAATGATTGAACTTGAATTCACTGGCAAAATTCAACCAGTATTATCCTTCCCCATTTCATTTAAAAATAATATTACCAGCTAAGGCAATATTCCCAGGTAAGGAATATTATGCATAGCTAAAGAGAGAAGCTCTGTTGTCAAACACTTTTAACTAGGCTGGGGCAGGTGAAGGGAGAAATTGGTGTGTTGTGGAAGAAGCAAAAAAAATGACCCAATGAACTGATTCCAAGACATGGAATTTGCCCCTAAGAATGTCAGCCATTGTGGAGAGCCAGGGAGAAAACCTTGAAGCAGAAACTAAGAGGAGAGCATCCTTTGGGCCAATCCCGAGGTGACCTTGAGCCATGTATCTGGCACATGTGGTTCTACTCAGAATGAGAAGAAAACGGCCCACAACTGTGGTGTGTAATTGTGAAAGGAAATACTGGATACATTTCTCATATCTTTTCTTCATCTGGAAGAGAAATTATGGCTCTAGATCTGAGGAAATGAGCAGACAAATGAAGCGCCTCTGATCAGGCTACACTTAGGACTTCATCAGCATTCAAGGCAGATTTATCACAGCAAGTACAAGAGAAAGAAGAACGGAGACCAGGAAGAACAGGAGAGAACTCAAGAGGAAATACAGATCCGCTCATTCTTCCACTTTATTTTGTCACTGCGGGAAAGTGTTGCCCAATTATAATTATTCCATTAGACGATCTTGAACTGTGCTGAAGAAGACCACCCAACTTCCAAGCTTCTTCCTCACGACCACAAAGCCATCTGGCACTTTCACCTCAGATCTAGCAAAATGCATTTGGGGGGGCCTGGAAGTGGTGCCTGAAGGAAGGATTTAAAAGGGGAGGGGAGAAAGTTCAGGATGGTGGGACTCATAGAAGCAGAACTGGGGAATGGAAGGAAGAGAACAGGCACAAAATTGGAAGAAAAAAGCCTTCTCCAAAGTAATCTTATGGATGCCATTTTTGATCAGAATGCATCAGGATCTTGGAGGTGAACAGGAGAAGCATCCCATTCTTCCTTTCAGCCTCCCTCTTTCACACAAAGATAAGGGAAAATGGTTTTTTACTGACTAATAGCTACCTAGAAGCAAATGCTTGTCAAGACTTCTCTAAAGACTGCAAGGGCTTCCTGACACCTTCAGTAACGTCCGTTGTCGTTTCCACCACCACTTTTCCAGCAGTGGATATTTCCCTGCTTTAGGACATGCATAACCACTGAAAGGGATCTGACTGGTCCTTTCCCATTTCCCTGGACTGCATTAATGCCAGCGTGTTCTGAATCATGGGGACAGGAGCCCTGTCTAAATGATGGTTTAAATCAAGGTGGCAGTTCTCTAATAACATGGTGGAATGAGCAAAGGACGGTAAATGAGAACACCGAAGCCTTTTGCCTTTTCCTCCCAAGAACCTCACAACCGTCTCTTTCACCTAACCAAGGCCAACTTCGGCATCACAATGTCTTTCTAATAAGTATCTGGAGAATAACATCCAATCTTTTTTGTTGTTTGTTTCCTTCCAGGAGGTCATATTTGCAGATTTGCATTATTCTGAGATGACCACTCTTGTTGACATAGGTGTAGAATTTTAGGACACAGCAGGTGCCTTCAGTTGTTCAGCCTAATGACCCAGGTAAGGCCCCTTTGTTTGACTTCAGCCAACAGATGATGGGCTGCCATAGCCTGACTATGCTATCAGAAACAAGATTAGAATTTGAGATATTTGTGCCATGGGAAGGATCTGATTTCCTTTGTAGTCCAGAATGCCAATCTGGCCATTCAGGTAGCTGGGGTGGGAGAACCAGGTAGGGTAGGGATGGGGGGGCAGGTTTGCTTCATCAGATCCAGCCTCTTCCTCTAGGACAAGGGGTTCTAGACAGAAGCCAGAGAAGCCAGCACAAAACAGAGGCTGCAATCTTTTTTTCACCAAAGGGCCACTCTTGCCATAGAATTGTTCTTCCCTGCGGTGCCTGCCCCCATGCTTAGGAGAGCACAAGAAACTCTCAGCCAAGATTTCTCCTTTTTTTTAATTGAATAATGTAAACATGATTGATTTTTCTTGCTGGTTGGAAATGAAGCCCAAATCTCAGTCAGCTCATAAATGATTAGGAGAAAATAGGCTTCCTGGGCAGAGACCGATAGGTGCCAGCAGCAGCTTCCTCCGAAAGGATAGACGAGAGCCTCTGCCCTGGAAGAGCAAAAGGCAGAGTGATGGAAGAGCTATGCTAATGAGGTAGATAATTGTTGGATTATTTACTGGAGAGCTAGCTCAAAAATTTCTGTTTCTGCCTTTGAAATCTGCAATGTGGCCAGGCAGATGGCAGGACCAGAACTGCTACTTATTTAATCCCTTTTCACGGCATAGAAAATGCTCCGTTCCTAGTCTCAGGTCTTCCAGGTGTTGGGAAAAAATCCAAGAGTTTTCTGGACGGCTTCCTCAATTGAGGGCCCCCATAGACATTGGACTTGGTTCCCATCAGCCCAAAACGGCTGCTCATCGGAGGGGACCAAGTTGGCCTGGCTGTGCCCCTCCAAACTCTCCCCTCCATGGAAAGCCCCCAGGGACCCCCACCCTTCCCAAGACTTCTCCCTGGGAGCAGCCCCCTCCCTAGGAGTGCTTGAAAAACAAATTGCGGCTCCAAACAGAAACAACAACAAAAACGAAATTAAAATCCAGAGAAGCAATCTCTGGTTAAGAGCTATTTGCATAATTTGACATAATTTGTTAGGCAGCATTGGTGGGGAGGGGGGGGTGAGAACAAGAGTTCTGTTTGGGGGAGAGTTGCACAATGCTTAATGCAGCAATTAGGTGATTACATTTGTCAGTTTTTTTTTAATTAGAATAAATATGAGTCAGGTGAAGAAAGGATTTTGTGGACTCTCTCCCTTTCTTTCTCCGACTTACTTTTTCCCTTGAAGAAGGCAAAATAAATAAGCTGTAACAAAAAATTGGTAATTCTTCTCTTCCCTTAATATGAGGAAGGAGATTTGGAATTGAAATAGAAAACCAGAAAAGGGGGTGTCCTCCTCTCTCTCTCTCTCTCTCTCTCTCTCTCTCTCTCTCTCTCTCTCTCTCCCTCCCTCCCTCCCTCCCTCCCTCCCTCTCTCTCTCTCTCTCTCTCCCTCTTTAAAAACATGAACATAACTATCAATTTTAGTAGATTTTATATTTGGCTTTTTAATTGTTCAGGGTAATTCTCTAAGGCAGCCTAACTCTTCCTCAAGTATTCAATAGGGAGCCATCTTGAGAATTTTGGGGTTTTGAATCCCCAGCATTTTTGCCCCTTCTTCCTCCTTTGGGCCAGGAGAACCCTTGGCCCACATTTCTTCTTCCATATTCTGAGGAGCTGGGAGAAGGAACCAGCCTGGTTCTCCAACGTGGCCATGTTCCGTCTAAGCTCATGTATTCTATGGGTCGTCCATGTGAAAGGCGTATTCCTGTTCCACCAGCAATGTGTCCCATTCAAGGTTGGCTGCTTTTCTTCTTCATGATACGAGCACACTCAAAAAGATACGACAACTGTAAAGGTAGCATCTGATTGTCTAAGTGCTGCTGTTTGTAGCTGGGCTGTGAGAAGATGTTCCACAGAAAAGTAGCCCCCAATCCTTTCCGAATCCACATCACATTGCACCAAGTGCTCCAGGGACAAGGCTGATTTGATCCAGGGTCCCAACTCATCCACAGTATCATTGATCAACGACTTCTGAGTTTTTGTAATCCCTATTTACAAACCTCAGTGCTTGTAATCTTTTCCAATTCCTGGCCTTCACAATTATTGTATCTCAGAACGACTGCGTCAATAAATTAAACGCAGCTCTTTTCAATGACAATATCAGTTTCCGATGTGTTATGTTCCAGGTGTCTCTCGGTCTGAATTTTGAAATCCCATAAAACGTTTCCTCTGTCATTTTCAATAACATTATCTGCGCTTTCAGTAATTCTTATTGACAATTAATCCGCACCTTTTGCATAAATGCCAAAGTAATACCTTCCCAGCGTGATTGAGCCTTTCCCCCCCCCTTTTTTTTTTTTGAGTAATCAGTCTGTGTGATTTTGCTGCATCCAGTTATTATACGGTCAACAGTTTCATCCTTATCTCAGCGCAATCGGCATTTATTATCCAAACTGGTATTTTCTATTTTTGCCCCGATGACATTTGTGCACAGTGCTTGTTGCCTTTTTTAATGTTCCATTCTTAAACCACTGCCATGTTCTGATGTCCAATTTTCAGTGCCTTTCAAAAAATGCCCATGGAGTGCTTTGGTTTTCCAATTTCCTAATCTCATTTCAAGCTGTTGCTTTTTATAGTCATATTTAAATTCCATTTTTGCAAATAGCCCTTCTCTCTAAATTTATTTCAAGAAAGTTTTTTATTTATAGATGATGATGATGATGATGATGATGATGATTCTTTAACAACAATGTGAAACCACAGCTGCCAGTTCTTTAACTTGTCTTGGCCTTCATTCACATCAAGTTCTTCCCAAGAATCGGGGATGCCGTAATAATGGTTCGGCGGAGTTTATGTGAAGATCCAAGCACTGTGGCCTTTTGCAGTTGACAGATGGCAATTTTGTCGACGCACAGATTTTCTAACTGCTGTCCAATATTTTTTGGGTTGGCCCCCAGGGTGCTGATAACTGCTGGGATGATTGTGGCCAGTTTATGCCATAACCTTTCAATTTTGATTTTCCAATCTTGATACTTTCTGATCTTCTCCAGTTCTTTAACTTCTATTCGACTATCCCCTGGTGTTACCTACCACATCAATTATCCACACTTTCTTCTTTTCAAACCATGGTTAAATCTGGTGTATTATGAGCCAAGACTTTTATCAGTTTGTATTTGGAAATCCCACAGTCTTTAAACTTGCTCATTTTCAACTCTAAGTTCCCGCTCACTGACACTTGATAATTTTTTACAGATGTTCCAGCAAAACATTTTGGTGATTTTGTTATGTTTTGCTTATTATAATTATTGTGGCATTAGTATTAAACATGTGATCGATGATCCTAAGAGAAGGTTGCAGGTAATGAAGGGTTTCCATTTAAAGGAGGGCTTTGCACTGGAAAGAGAGAAGGAGAAAGAGGTTGGCTTTTCTTTGATGCAGCTCCTTCCTTGATTAAGTGTAAAAACGGAGGAGATACAAAATCACGGTACCTCTTTCAACCCGAAGCTTTGGGAAGCCTGCATTATTTGCATTCCTGCAGTGTCCCCGTGTGCCTGCTGTGGAGGTTACTGGCATCTGCTGGTAGCGGTCTCAGACAGCCTGCCAACAGCAGCTCACTTGTCTGGGAAACGGACCACAGCACATCTGGCATGGCCTCACGCTTTCATCTGATCATACGATGCTCTTGGAGGTGGAACTCACAACTGCGACTCATAAGCTCTGTGTGGGGACGCTGAACAGGCAGAGAGCAGAACCTCAGTTCCACTTCCTTTCTGAAGGTGATTGCAGGAAGGGTAGCCTTTGCCTTGCAATGGCCTCATGTTTGGGATTCATCTGACCTAGAATCTAAGAGATTTGGGTTTCTAGCTCCATGGACTTGGAGAGCCTCTGCTTTTTCAGTAGTTTTGCTTCCAGTTCACGTCTCTGACCCTGAACCCTCTTGCTAAAAGTTGGGACTCTCCATAAAAACCTTAAGGGATCCATTCACCTTTCCTGGAAGTAGCCAGGAAATCAAGCTTTCCATCTTCTGGAAAAGAGGGAGGACCCCAAGAGGAAAACGATTATTTCTTACATTAAACTGTTCTGGGAACGTAAGTTAGAAACACACACAAAACAGTGACAATGTGGCTTACCAACTTCTTTCTTGTCCCCTCTTTTGTCCCCCCAGTGGGGTTACTTCCTCTTTTTAGGATACGTTAAGGGGGAGTGACTGCCCAACTCTTCCTGTCCCTTTGCACAGCCGGTGGTGGTGGCTTTTGAAGAGGAAAGTTCTTGCCTTCCCCTCAGGAATGCGACAATCCTGGTTCTGCCAGCAGTGTCTCTCTAACTGGGGGAGACCCATCCGGGTCTTTGTCCTCCTAGTTTCTGGAGCTTGAGAAGGAAGGAGAAGACGAAAGTTGCCTCAGAATGGCTCTCGTGATGGCCTGGGGCTGGCTGATGGAGGCAAGGCTGAGGAGCATCTGGGCTGCTTGGTTCCTCTTGAGGTGGGGGTGGGTGGTATCTCCCTTTGGAGACGGAGCAGCCCAGGAGATCCACCCCTCACTTCCCTTTGCCTATTCTCCCACTCCTCTTCCCTCACCCATCCTAGGAAGCCGCCCCTCCCTCAACCTCGCTGTCACTCTGCGATTCTAATTTCTTTAAACATTGGAAAAGCTTATTAACCTCTGATGAGTTTAACATATGGCAGAGCCCGTCTTCCTTTCTGCACCGTAATTATGAGGCACACGGTAATAGGCCTGTCTTCTAAGCCACGGCATCTTGCTTTTTGCTAACATTACAACCTATTAAGAAGCTGCATTAAATGCATGTAAAGTGTGTGGTGTGTGTATGTGTGAATGCATGCATGCATGCGCTAGGATACACATGCATGACACCACTACTCCAGAGCTCCCAACTAATCTGGAGAGCATATTTAAATCACGGTTGTGATATTTGGGGGTCAGGCTCCCCCTGCTGTGTATGCTGGCCAGTGGCCAAGCTATCCGTCAAGCTGTACTCATTAATCCATGAATTCATTACATACACACAGGTACACCTATATCGGCATATCTGCTGAGATCTGGATCCAGTCAACATTTTTCCAGGGAGACTCAACTTGCAAGAAGGAGCACCCCATGGCCAGATGCCCCGGAACAGGGAGCTGGGACTACTTCTCCATCTGCCGTTGCTGAGCCTCTCCTGGTTCTGACAGCCTCTTTGTGGCTCCCTTCTCTGGATGGGGCCAAAACAATTGCAGCCTGGGGGGGTGGGGGGGGAGAGACCTTTTTTCTCCTAAAACCAGGCAAATGCTCTGACAGTTTAGCCAGTAACTCTTGTCAATACTGGCAGAAGAGCTTGTCCAGGACAGCGGGAGAATCTTGTACTTGCAAGATTCTGTTAATGCAGCCTCACAGTAAAGTGGAAATAGCTCACCTGGCCTGTTTCCTGTCTGGTCTACCGTACTTCAAAGGATTTCTAAAATGAAGGAGCCGCCTCTGTTTTATCCACCTCAGAGACATTTCAATGGTTCTCTCCCCTCTGACTCAGGCCTGCCAGGTCCATCTTCACCGTCCAAAGAACGGGCACGTCCTACCAAGCACTCTAAAATGGGCCATGCTGGGCTAATGTGGGTTAAGAGTCACCTTGGATTCGGTTTCAGCTCCCCAAAGAAGGAGCACCACCTAGCTCAGCAGTGCAGGCTGTAATACTGAAAATGATTTTAAATTTGAGAAATTGGCACGTTGCAATCCAACAAGGCAATTTCTGAATTGCTCCGTGCAGCTGCGAGGCCTCTGAGAAGATACTCCTTGCATCCTAAACAACAGGGAGGAGAGCCTGTTGCTGTCACGGAGCTGGGGATGGCAGCCAGGTGTCCTACCACCCCAGATGCATAACCTCCTGTAGGTGCTGGCAGGAAGCACTTCAGTCTTTGCTCTGTTGTGGAGTAAAAGGCCTCCTTTGATCCATTGCAATCCAGACTAGAAGATCAGGATTTGTAAAGTCCTCTAGAGAGTCTTTTCATGGTCAGGAACAACTCAGTCCTCCACCTACAGAGGAGCAGCAATGCAAAACTTTGCCACTTTGGGGGAGGGGCTTTCACTGTTCCATTTCCAGCCCTTTGGGATGCAGTGAGGCTCCTTGCATGGGAAACTCTGCTCTGCCTTTTCCCTGGGACCAGCTTGCCCAAGGGGGAGGCAGCAATGGAGAAATGGCACTGTCCTGTGGGAGGAAAGAGGAGAAATGGCCTTGTCCTATGCCTGACCCTGGCTCCTGGACCCCTAGATATAAACTGGACATCAACTGTTTCAACTCCTACCCTCAAAACAACGCTATAGAGCACTGCACACCAGAACAACTAGACACAAGGACAGCTTTTTCCCGAATGCCATCACTCTGCTAAACGAATAATTCCCTCAACACTGTCTAACTATTTACTAAGTCTGCATTACTATTAATCTTCTCATTGTTCCCATCACCCATCTCCTCCCACTTACGACTGTATGACTATAACCTTGTTGCTGGTATCCTTAAGGTTTATATTGACTGTTTCCTAAAATGATTTGATTGCTTATTTCTTCCCTGTGACTATCATTAAGTGTTGTAAGTGTTTTACCTTATGATTCTTGACAAATTCATCTTTTCTTTTATGTACATCGAGAGCATATACACCAAGACAAATTCCTTGTGTGTCCAATCACACTTGGCCAATAAAGAATTCTATTCTGTTCTATTCTATTCTATTCTATTCTATTCTATTCTATTCTATTCTATTCTATTCTATTCTATTCTATTCTATTCTATTCTATTCTATTCTATTCTATTCTAGATACATATTCTAGATACATCCCATCAAGCAACGGGGAAAGCACTTTGGGCAGGGAGAATATTTGTGGGTATGAGGTTTTGCAAAAGAACATCAGGGTCAGAGCTGAGGACCACCCAATCCATGGTAGTCAGCAGGATGCTTCCCTGAAGTCCATATGCAGCATGGAGAACCCTCATCCCCTTTGCAGTTCCTCTGTGGTGGAAGAGGACACCTATAGGGGACCCTCCACCAGCTGCCTCTTGAAAATGGTGTAATTGGGGTAGAAGATTGGAGTAGCTGTTCCTTGTGACCTTTCCCAACTCCGCCTTTCTGTGATTCTACAGTGCAGAATGACTGTGGAGTCTGCATTGTAATTGGAAAGTCCCCAGACCAGTGGTGGGTTGTCCCCGGTTCAGACCGGTTCGCAAGAACTGATAGTAAAACTGGCAGGAGGCCACACCCACCACCCCGGATGTCATCATCAGTGATCTGCGCATGCGCAGAAGCAAGGCGTGCGATCCGGTTGCGAACCGGTAGTAAAGGTAAGTAGAACCCACCCCTGCCCCAGACCTCTCAAGTCAGAACCATCATCCAAGGGTTAGTCTTCCCTTAGAGCCATGGAAGCAAACAGGAAACGGAGAGCCATCATCTTGTGTATGGTGGCAGTTTTTAAAGGCTGCTGTGGCAGAGTCAGAAAAAGGCAGCTATGATTGGCCCTGCCTTCCTTCCACCCCAAAAGCCCAAACTGCGCTTCCCCTGTGTGTTTCTCAATTAGATTCATCTGCAGAAACCAGCTGAATTTTGTTGCATGGCAATAGCATTGATTGCTGTTTACTAATGTCTGCACAGTTAAAGCCATGGTGATAGCCAAACCGGCAGCCTGAATTCTTCTTCCACGACTCTGATTTGTTCTTTGGGACACCTCTTCTGAAAGCTTATTGGGAAAATGTGGACTCGGGAGCACTGGACAAAGGTCCCTTCCTGTCACCAGGCCCTGTTTCCTACCTTTTGGGAAACACTCAGCCAGGCAAGGAGGAAGTATCTAGAGGGGAATTAACCGAGACTCCTTGCCCAGAAGCAGTACCCAAACCCCAAACCCCGTACCCCAAGATCCCTGGAATCCCATCTATCTGTCCCCAAGGCAAGCAATATGGGAAGATTCCTGTATTACAGGCAGAGTACAATAAAATAGTTAGCTTGAACTCTACACGTGTTGATTTGGTCTCTTGCACCTGACACTGCCACCCAATTGAACAGCCCCCCACAAGGCCCTTTGGAGATCCTAGAACAGAAACCCTCCCTCCCTCCCTCCCTCCCTCCCTTCCTTCTGCTCTGTCAATGGGCAGAGAGTGGTCAGTCTTCTAAGAATCAAGTTGTCTTTATCTCTTCTTGGATGTTATCCAAGGATTCCACTTTTGCCTGCCCCGCATGGTTTCCAGCACTTATTGCTTGCCTTGATGAAGCGGGGAGGGGCTCAGAAGATGGACTTGAACTTCCCAGCTTCCACTTAGCCATCATCGTGAGACTTTGGGGAAAGTGCAGAGAAGAGCAACTAAGACGATTAAAGGCCTGGAAACTAAATCACAGGAAGAACGGTTGCAGGACGTGGGTATGGCCAGTCTATAGAAAAGAAGGACTAGGGTTGACATGATAGCAGTCTTTATTTATTTATTTATTAGTTCGATTTATATGCCGCCCTTCTCTGGAGACTCAGGGCGACTTACAATGCGTTAAGCACTAGCCTTCATACTTTTGTATATACCTGCTAAGTAGGGCTTTCGGCCCCCCCCAGTGGTGTTCTTTTTTATACAAAGTCAGCTTATTGCCCCCCACAATCCAGGTCCTCATTTTACCTACCTCGGAAGGATGGAAGGCTGAGTCACCCTTGAGCCTGGTGAGAATTGAACTCACCAGGTAGTTAAGTGCTACTTTAACAGCAGTTTTAGTCCGCTGCACCACCAAGGCTCCAGTATTTGAAAGAGCTGCCACAAAGAAGAAGGGGTTAAATTATTCTACAAAGCACCAGCGAGCAGGACAAGAAACAATGGTTGGAAACTAATCAAGAGAGAGAAGCAACCTGGAATTAAGGAGAAACTTCCTAAGAATGAGGACAATTAACCAGTGGAACAGAAGTTGCCTTCAGAAGTTGTAGGTGCCCCCTCACTGGAGGTTTTAAGAAGAGACTGATTGTCTGAAATGGTATAAGGTTTTCTGCTTAAGGATGGGGTTAGGCTAGAAGGCCTCCAAGGCCTCCCCTCTCTACATGGGGCTCCCCTTGAGGAGCACTCGGAAGCTCCAGCTGGTCCAGAATGCGGCCGCGCGGGTAATTATGGGAGCGACTTGGCGCTCCCATGTGACACCTTGCCTGCGTGAGCTGCACTGGCTTCCGGTGGTCTTCCGGGTACGCTTCAAGGTATTGGTTCTCACCTTTAAAGCGCTCCATGGCTTAGGGCCCGGCTATTTGCGAGACCACCTTCTGCCACCGATAACCTCCCACCGGCCAATTCGGTCTCACAGAGAGGGCCTCTTTAGGGTGCCGTCGGTCAAGCAATGCTGACTGAGGACCCCCAGGGGGAGAGCCTTCTCTGTGGGGGCACCCGCCCTCTGGAACGAGCTACCCCCAGGAATAAGACTAATCCCGGACCTCCGGACCTTCCGTCGAGCTTTGAAGACCTTCCTATTCCAGCAAGCTGGGCTGGCTTAAAATTTTAAAAGGGTTATTTTAAGGGTAATGGGTTTTAATATTTTGGGAAGCCAATTTGATTTAATTCTGCTTTTAAATTATTTTAAATTTTGTATTGTATGTATTTTAATTTTGGCTGTGCACCGCCCTGAGTCCTTCGGGAGAAGGGTGGTATACAAATTTAAATAATAAATAAATAATAAATAAATAAAGGTCCCTTCCATCTCTATTCTGATTTAATTAACCCTCCATGTTTCATAGGTTGCAATCCTGGAATCAGCTACAAAAAAGAGGGCCAGTCCTGAAGCTTGGAGAAGGGGCCAGACAGGTGCCATTTGGTCGAGGTAATGCAACGCTGGAGAAAAGAACCGGTTGAGGATCCTGGACAGCAACAGCCTCGCTCAGACCAGGGATCCAGGACCTTGGCAGAGATCCTGGAAGGATCAGCATCTCTGGGAAGTCAGTGGGAGACGGAGTTGGTGGTTAAGAGAATGTGCCCTTTGGAAAAGGTTCTTAAAGAGCTCAGCCGATAAGCCCATAATCTTCCTTCCCTGCGTTTACATGCACACCCAGAGACACGCTGCACGGGCTAAGCTCAGGGCGAAGGGGCAAGTCGATACAGGTGATGTTTCTTCTCTTCCAAACCCTTCCAGGGGTCACACGGCTTGGCAGGATCAGCAGTCCTTTGAAGAACCTGTTGGCAGAGGAACTGCAGTGTTGCCTGCCTGCCTCTCTTTCTACTGTCCCCACACACATCCACCTCTGCCTTGGCCCCCTGCCACCACCCTGGTCAGTCCCCCAGCAGCCTAAGGGGCTGCCCACCCACCCCTGAAAGGCTCGAGGTGCAACTGATGGGCGATCAGGAGACTGCAACATGGGACGGCCGTAATCACACCAGACTGAGCAGCTTAAATACCACCAGACAGAATATTACTCAAATTAAAATGAGGCTTTAAAATGCCGTTATTTGTGTCATTATTAATAGCTCTTAATTGTGTTCTCTAATTATCATGAAATTATGTTGGTATTAATAACCACGTCAAAGCTGCCTTGGGAACTGCAAGAACCTCCTCAAACATTGTGCCATATGTCAGTTCCCGGAACGTGAAATGCAAAGGTGGGCAGGGGTGGGGGCTTCCGGTAGACCAACATGGGGCGGATGAACAGGATTCATTGCAAAGAAATGCAGGCCCCAAAGCAAAGGGGGGGGGGTCCCTTGTCTCCTCTCCGTGTGGGTTGGTGGGCATAAAGGCCACCTGGGTCAGCTTCTCTAAGAGGGGGCTGAGTGCAAGCAGATGCCCCCCAGGTGCATCTCTCCACATCCCTTGTGCAACTCCATCCAGGAATGGAAAGGGTGAACAGAGAATCCTTGCTGGCCAAGTCTCCTTCATCCCCTTGGAAGAGCCAAAGGACATCCACACTTCTGCCTTTCACTGCTCCCGTGGTGCCCGGGGCGGTGCCAGGGAACAAAGGAAATGTCTGTTTTCAAATATTTTGTCAGCAGCTGTTACTTTTCCTGACAAGCAGGCTGTTCCGGACTGGGACAAGAGTAGAGCAGGCTCCGATGGTGTGGCTGTCACATCTACTTTGCTCCGGCCAAGCGGCCAGAGGAAAAGTGGCCAAAATTGCAAAGTAATTGCAGGACACCAAGTGGAGCCACCGGAGTGAATAAATGATGGTGAAGGGAGAAAATATTTTACATAATGAACTGTTTTGCTCTTCGATGCCGTTCCCCAATTTTCTGGCGATGACTCAGATTCAGTCTGTCGATGTTAAGGACACCTCCTGCTTTTCCTCTCAAGCCAAGAACGGTACAAGCTCTTAATGATGGCTCTTCCCAAGGTGGGAAGTTCAGATCTGGGGATCTGGGTAAGATTTGATGGCTTTTCCGTCAGGGTGAAGAAAGAGCTTGTTGAGCTGAAAAAGAGAGATCTGCTGTCACGTTTCCCCTCCCACCTCACTCCCACTCTGCCCTGTGAGCCGGTTCGGCTGGTGTTACTTAGAACTCAATAAAAGAGGAAGTTTAATTGGGTTAGAAAAGAGAGTTGGCAAGGCAGGCGCACAGAATAGTCTCTAATAAGATCAAACTGGGGAAACTTTTAACAATGAGAGACAAAGGCCAAGGGTGCCCTGAGCCATCTCTCTCTCTTTCTCTCTCTCTCTTTGCAGATACTTATTATTTATTTATTATTTATCTCCAAGATTTGCAGAGAGGCTTATTCATTTATTTATTATTACATGAGGTTGAGCTTTGGAAACTAAAGAAGAGTAGTTGTAAACAATTGAAGGGTTTATGATAGCAGGCTATCAGGGCCTTTGTGTCACAATTCTCAAATATTCTATTTTGAGGGGCTTCCCCAAAGTCACAGAGGATTAATGGTTAAGAAATATCATAGATGTCCTGTATGAGATCTACCACAAAAACAAAAGACACAAGGCAGAAGTTCCAGAAAGTTAACTGAATGTGCACAGTCAATCCAGCAGTTTGTCTCTTCCTTCAACTTTCTGAAACTCATCAGCCAATGTTCCCTGTAATACTGTGGAACTCTTTGCAACATGAAGAGTTAAGAGCATCTCCAAAGACCTGCAGAGCTCTCCAGAAACTTGGAAAAAACTTTCTTTTCCTCTTCCTCCTCTTCCTCCACCTCCACTAACCCCTTTAATAATAACTTTATTGTCCTTGTACGTGTATACACAGTATACCCATACAACGAAATTCACTTAACACCCAAAGACCAGGTCCAACACGCATAACAATCCCCAAACACACTCCCACCCACCACAATTCCCCACCCCTAAACCACCCAAACATCTACACAACAGACCAAGTAATGCTGTCCAACAGCTCACAGATGGTGGCCCTTTAGTTCATTGTTGAGTGCAATTATAGCTCTGGGATAAAAACTATTCAGAAAATGTGTGGTCCGAGTTTAAATTGTTCTGTATCTTCTGCCAGAAGGTAACAGTCCAAAAAGATTGTAAGCAGGATGGGAAAAATCTCTGAGAATGTTATGCAACTTCCTCAAACAGCGAGATTCGAAGATGTCGTCCATCTGGAGTCCGATAATATACTGGGCAGTTTTAATGATTCTCTGTAGAGCTTTTTTGTCCGCTACAGAGCTGCTCCCATACCATGCAAGAATGCCGTATGTCAGGACACTCTCAATGGTGCTGCGATAGTAGGACAGAAGGAGATACCGAGATAGATTTATCTTCCTGAGCATTCTCAGGAAGTACAGCCCCTAGAGTATCTGGTCATTTCCAGCCCAACCCAGCCCAACTCAAGTCGTCAACTCGATTCAGATTGTCAAGTCAATCTGTGTAAACAAAACATAAAGTGAATCAATTTGTTAGTTTTAATCAGTTCACCAAAAAACCCTGAAGCTTTTCTGAGCTATTGAATCTATTCGATTTCATAGCATCCAATTCGAAGCAGTCCAAATTGTTGATTTAATTTTGGAGAGGATTCTTGATCTGGAGACTTGGAATCATTTCTGAATGAAATCCTTTGTGCAGCCCGCCCACCCCCCTCCTATTGTAGCTCTCCCCCATTAGCTGTTCACCCCCACCACCCCCATCTGTCTGGAGGAAGAAGAAAAACCAGGATGGCATTCAGACTCCTGCCCATAATCCCTTGATGAGAAGCAAAGGAGAACTTCCTAAGCAGCTTAGGAGGACATGTTTCAACAGAGAGATGCTCAGGGAGGGAAAACAGGAGGAAACCATCTGCAACAGCCAAATTTTGAGGAAGTGCAGTTAAAATGAATTTCATTCTTGCTCGCTCTTTTTTATTAGAGTTGCCTGTTCCAAAGCGGAAAAGCAGCAGCTCTGAATGTAGGTTAAAGTTTTTCATTTCTTGCCTCTCAGAAAATGCCAGAATAAGTCTTACAGTTCCAGAAAGACATTCTTTGTTTCAGAAGACTTCCAGAGATTAGGAGGACCTCAGCCAAGGCTTTTACCCTGCAGCCACCTCTCTGCTGCAGCCACGGATGCTACAGGGATCCGGGTGCCATTCCCACCACTGTACTTTCTTTCTTTCTTTCTTTCTTTCTTTCTTTCTTTCTTTCTTTCTTTCTTTCTTTCTTTCTTTCTTTCTTTCTTTCTTTCTTTTCTTCCCACCCAAAATCCACTAAGGAAGACACAACAGCTGTCTGCTTTCTTTGCACTGACAACACAAACTAGTCCAATTAGGGAGAAATTAAAAAATAAATAAATTTGATTTTGATTCTGTTACAATTCTAGACCATCTGAAAGCTGCAATTCCTTGCTTGGAATGCAAATGAGTTAAAATATGTAACATAAAATATAGTGATATAAAATTATTAATGAAAATAGCCTAATAGTGATAGCGAAACCAAACAATGTCCAGCGTAAGAGTTCATTGCTCTTCTCCGAGGCCAGATAGATCTACCTTCTTTCATGCCAACCCTCTCCTGCATTTTTCACCACCTTCGTTGTGGCCCAGGACAGGTACCTGGTTGGGAGCCAGTTGGAAGCAATGGGAAGGCGGTGGCAGGTGAGTCTGCCTTCTGCCTTGGGACCACCTTGTCTTCCTTCTCTCCAGGTGGAGCTGATAAACAACGGGACAGGACAGGAGGATGAATATAATGAAACTTTTAAAAGCAATGCCCAAAACTGAGCAGCAGGGAGTGGTATCCAGAGAAGGTTCTGTTCTGCCAAATGCTGAACTTCCGAGGGGAAAATGAGCCTTTTCTTTCCTGGAGTTGGGATTCCCACCGCTTGGAATCTGCTGCTTGCAAATGGCCCCATGGAATCAGCAGGGGTGTCTTTTGCTGCGTGCGAAAACTCGCAATCTGTGGCACTTTTGTGGGCGAGGCAGCTTTTGTTGCCTGTCCTCCAACACCCCAGGCCGCAAAAGGAGGGGGCAGCTCAGAGGGGTAGATTTGGCATGGGTGGGAGGCCTCCTGGAGAGTCTTGGTGCCTTTCAATGGTGGGCGCCATTTGCACACATAACGAAGGAGCAGAACTGGCGAGAAATCAGAATCCAAGACCGCAAAGCCGCTGTGCCTTCTGCACCCTTGCCCTGCTCCAGCCTTTCTCTGCAGAAAGGAAGGGGTCCGGTTTCAGCCCCCTGTGGAGGCAGACGGCGGAGGAAGTTGGCAATGCTGGGCACTGCAAAAGGTTTCTAGTTTGAAAACTGCTGAGAGGACCAGCTTTCCTTCTCCAGCAGATTGGGGGTCTTAGAAGGTTGCCCCATCTCTCCTTGCCACCCCTTCATTTTGCCATGGGAGGGGTGAATTCTCTGCCAGATGTGCCTCTTCCTGCCCACTTTCTGTCATTCTCCAAAGGGCCCTCATGGGGACCTTGCCGGTTGGGTACCAGCCATGGTCAGTGTCCTTCCAAGGTGACCCTGAGTGAAGATCCAGGTTGGGGACGCATGTGCCACCCTCCTGATCACTAACAGCCTCTTCAGATTGGGAGAAAAGGGCCAATGGCTAAATCAATACCTTGGTGGGGGAGGGGGACACAGTTGCTCAGCCTCAGCAGCCACATTGGACAGGTAAGTGCGTGGCACACCTGCACTCCCAGGAGGTGATGCCCAAGTCACCTTCCCTTTCAGTTTGCTTTCTTTCAGGAAGGCTGGCTTTTCTGTGAGGCAGGGTACAATGGCTGTCCAAGCCAAAGATCTGGGCCCAAGGGGGGAAGGGGCCCCCTCTGCAAAACAGGGGGGAGGCCAGGCAGAGAAGGGTGAGATCAAACCAGTGGTGGGTTGCCCCGGGTTCGGACCGGTTCGTAAGAACCGGTAGTAAAACCGGCAGGAGGCTCCGCCCACCGCCCCAAATGTCATCATAGTTCGAAGCGAGTGCGTGAGCGCGATCCCATTGCAAACCGATAGTAAAGGTAAGTAGAACCCACCCCTGGATCAAACCAACCTGATTTACATTCATTAAACTCCCATTCTATTAAAGAAAAGTGGCCTGTTCTCCATAGGAATAGACATGAAAGTATCCCCGTCCCTCAGGACAGCAGGGCAAGCAAAATTGCTCAGAGCTTTGGGATCCTCCACTGACCGTCCTCCGGTTGCTTTTCTGTTTGTTTGCAGGACCTGGAAAAAGTCCCTCCTGCTGCCCAGGAGATTTCTGCCTAGCACCGATGGGCGAGAAGCTAAGCAGGTCCTAACTGAGCACCTTCCACTCCACTCAAAAGTGCATTGCCAGTATTTATAATATGGATTCCCCTGCTTGAAAAAGGAGTGAAATTCATTCAGAGTGGGGAGGTTGAGAGGCAGCCAGAAGTCCGGCAGGGACAGCCCCGTCCCGCCTGCTTCTCTCCCTGCTCCTCTGATTGTGGAGGGTCTCTCTTTCCCTCAAAGACCCCCGTGCCAAAGTTCTGTTTCAGAAGCCCCTCGTTCTTTCCCAGTGCTGCTCCACCTCTCATTTTTCAGCCTCTTTTTCTGTGTTTTAATCTCTCCTAGCGCCCCCCCCCCACATCCGCCCGCCCCCCCCGAGTACACTTCTCTTCTTCCCCTTATAAATTTGGTCTTTCTTGCCTGCTTATCATATTTCCTACCGGATTGGGTGTTTAATTAAAATCATAATTAAAATTGATCTCCTCATTAGCATGCACCTGCTCCTGCGCTCACATGCCCGCATTCCATTATCTGCCAAAGATGTCGGTGACTCTGAAAGGCAAAGAGGAGACCTCCCCGGCCATCCATCCGTCCGTCCGTCCATCATGGGCAGGAGATATGGCCACGGGGGGCGGGGAGGAAAGGGGCAGGCCAGAAGCATCCCCTGGCACAAGGCTAACGGAGCCTAGAAGGCCGGGGCGTTTGGTGCACCGTCCTTGCACCCAGACACTGCGCATATTCATTGAATGAACCTGGGGTCTTTAACAGGGGTGAAATCCAGCAGGTTCTGACAGGTTCTGGAGAACCTGTAGCGGAAATTTTGAGTAGTTCAGAGAACCGGCAAATACCACCTCTGGCTGGTCCCAGAGTGGAGTGGGAATGGGGATTTTGCAATATCCTTCCCCCAGGAGTGGGGAGGGAATGGAGACTTTGCAGTATCCTTCCCCTGTCATGCCCACCAAGCCATGCCACACCACGGCCACCAAGCCACGCCCACAGAACAGGTAGTAAAAATATTTGGATTTCACCACTGGTCTTTAAGCATCACATAGACACCCGTGGCTCACACAGTACTTTCAGTGTCCTTGAGACCCATTCTGTAATTGGGCACAGCCTAAGTCTAGAGAGGGCAGTTGAGCCTGTCTTGGCCGGTGGGGACCCCTAAGACCCCAGAGGTGAGCAGATGCTGAGGATTGCCTCTTCAGGCTCAGAGCGGTCAGAGGAAGCAAATCTGGCCCGTGGCCAAAGTCTCTGTCCTGCCACATTTCCTTTGCATCCTTTGAGGTTTGTTCCTCTGTCTGGAAGGGGGCAATGATTCATCTGACACATTTTCAAGGTTGCTGAAGAAAGGAGGTTATTTGGTGCAAGTCAAAGGGCAGGTCTGACTCAAGAACCCCACGATTCTTCTCCCGGAACTGAAGGCCGGCTGAGCTGAGTGCCTGTGGATAGGTTGTTTCTGAACATAACCAAGGTAGATGCCTCCAGATACTCACACTTGCAGCCATTGGCGGTCCCTGCCTTACCAGTTATGCTGCCAATGAAGATGGAGGCTCCATTTCCCCTGTGTGGAATTAAACAAGCTCTTCTCCACAAGAAGCTGGCAAGCAAGGAACAGCCCAGGGAGAGATGAAGAAGCTCCTGAGATGTTGGTTCCTGATAGGACGACCTTCGCCCAGGTGCAGAAGCCAGCCAAAGTACCTGCACTCGGATTCCAGCTCATTTCCCATTACGCCCAGGCCCTGCCACCTGCCCTACGTGGAAACAACACAATGGTACATTTATGTTCTATTGTCTTTATTGCCTTGAACACAGCCTGTTAATAATAAAACAAAGCGGCTGTCAGATATTTTACACAGAGATGCATCGTGCTTTTCATAATGAGACATAAACCCAGTGTCCCATTGTGAAGCATAATTTAGTTGCCTTTATAGTTCGCCATCCAACTAGAAATGATGTTATTGTCAGACAGGAGACCTGGCTTCCTCTACGATGGGGAATTTCTGTATGCATGAATGGCAACAGGGAAGTCGTGTGAAGTGTAGCGTTAACTCTATCCCCTTAAGCCCTGCTCATCCAGACAAGAGGCCGGGCAGTCCCACCAGCTTCTACTGACCCTAATGGCGGTTTCCACAAGTAATTATGGATGGGGATCACTTTAGGGGCAGGGAAGGGAGGTAAGGAGGCGGCTGCGGTGCTGTCAGCTGGGTTTCAAGGGCGGAACCTGTTGCAGGCCTGAGGCTGGATCCTGGCTTGTGATCTTCCATGAAGAAGAGCCTCTGTTCACGCTTCATTGTCTGAAGTCAGGCTGGTCCTTCCATTCCTAATTATAATGTTGCATAAATGTGTTGTATTACTCAACAGGCATCCAAAGGCACTTTGTAAAGATTCACCTGAGCAAATTAATATCAAAAAACAATTATATTTCTGAATACAAAGTTGAGAAAGACTTAGCTTTCCTGCATTGTGCTTTTGCAGAGAAGGTGCTCATACAGAACACACAAAAGGCCTCGGGTAGTGTAACAAAAGACTGTAGAAGGTGGAGAAAAGAATAAATAAAAACAAAATCCATCATTTGCTTTGCTAAAAATCCCATGGGAAGCAAGAATTAGAAAAGCCCAGGAAGTGACACACAACAACATTCTTCCTCATGCTTGTTGTTTTGAAAAATGCAAATTTTCTCATGAAAATAGTCCCTGTGTGCTTTCCCTTGTGTGGCCAACAATAGCCTTAGGCCGGTTGTTGAATAGAGATTTAAGACCAGGAATTGTGCAGGAATAAACAAGTTAAGCCTCCTCCCCACACCGTGGATCGTGTTTTGGGGCTTCAGACCAGTGAGATGAAACATGGAGGCCATTTTGAGAGAGCCAACAGGCAACCATTTCTCCCAGAGCTGCTAAGAAGGATCAGGCAAATGACCACTCATGGCAGGTTATGGGGAAGATGGCCCTGGGGACAGCAAATCCCCATTCGAGGATAATGCACTTTAAGCAGTTGGGGAGAAGTTTCTCCTCTGTCAAACTGGTTGGCAGGGTGGTGAGAGAAGATGGAAGGGCTTAGGCTTAGGAATAGGAATAGGACTGGAGTCATGGAAAGCTACATCTGGTGTGCTGAGCTCTTTGAAGGAAAGCAAGGCAAGACATTGGGTGGATGAGTAAGAGAAAGAGAAATGCTGAAGGCAAGGTCCAGAGAGGGCTCTTCAGGCGAGGTGAGTTCTCCTTAGCAAAGAGAAAGGGCAGCTCTGAGTCAGATCAACTAGGAAATCTTTCCAGCCAGCAGGAGCTCCTGCCACCTCAGGCAGACTATCACCCAGAGGTCTGGGCTTCTTCTCCACCACCACAAGCCCCATTGCTTGGCAAGTCTTCACCAGTAAGCCAACAGTAAGCAAAGAGCAGTAGTGCAACTGGCAATGAGCATGCTCTGTTTACAATGTCTGTAAGCGTCACTGGCCATGCCTTGATGCGGCATCCACTTCCGAACCAGGTGGGGACATTCTCCTTCCCCATCCAGGCTCAGTTACAATTTTTTTTTTTATATTTATTTTTAATTTGATTTATATGCCGCCCTTCTCCGGAGACTCAGGGCGGCTTACAATGCTTTAAGCAATAGCCTTCATTCTTTTGTATATTTTATACAAAGTCAGCTTATTGCCCCCACAAACTGGGTCCTCATTTCACCTACCTTAGAAAGGATGGAAGGCTGAGTCAACCTTGAGCCTTGGAGAGATTCGAACCAGCAGAAATTGCAGGCAGCTGTGTTAATAACAGGGTGCACTAAACCCTTGTACTATCAAGGCTCTTTGTGTACAATGCTAGAACTCTCAGCAACCCAGCCACAGACCTAGAGGAACCCAGGAGAGCCAAGGAGAGTTGCCCAGGGAGACACCCGGACTCCATCCTGGAAAAGGCCTCGGGGTGCAGAAGGAAGTGGGTGAAGCAGAGATACACAGCAGACCAGGAGGAGACCAGTCCTGCCACCTTCGTAGGTGCCTTTCTCCGCTTCCCTCTGCAGGGAGGGCATGGCCTGGTCCATGAATGGAGCTTTTGGGGAACTTTGCATCTGGGCCCAATGTTTGCATAGGCAAAATGCTAAATATTCATTGAGAAATTATCCCATTTGGAATAGCAGGATGAAACAATCATTCCTCCCACTGTTGTTAGAAGCCGCCACACGGGTTTGCCAGTTGTTGTGAGGGATCAAATCAGCATATACAAGTGTGGGTGTATAAACACTGACATGCGCACACACACACACACACACACACACACACACACATGCACAAACACGCATATCCCCTTTTGTCTAAATGAAATAAAAGAAACCCAAAAAGCTGCCTGCCGAAATCCCCTAACACAATTACTTTCGATAATTAAATATTTATCACAGCTGAAGAAATAAGCCATTTAATGGCAAGTCCAAAAAAAATCTCCCTCCCTCCCTCCCTCCCTCCCTCCCTCTCTCTCTCTCTCTCTCCATTCGTTTTGCTTTAATTGCTTTCCTGTCACCTGACACACACACACACACACCTTTCCTTTCCTTTTTCTTTTTGCATCTGGGCATCTGCCGCAGGAAGGTGTCACCTGGCTGGCTGCTTCTTCAGGCTGCCCCCCCCTTGCTTTCCGGTGTGTGTGTGTGTGTGTGTGTGTGTGTGTGTGTGTGTGTGAAGGGGAGAGGCTTGCTTTTAGCTTTAATTGAGAAGAAGCCGCTTAAGTCTTCCTGAGATTTCTGTCCACAGAACGGAATATTAAATCCCGCCAACAGTCGGGCAGAAACGCAAATCCCAAATGACTTTTTTAAAATGAAAAGCTGTAACTCTGGGAGAGGAAACCTGACTAAGTACACTTTCACTTAGAGGGTTTGAGACACCACCAACTTTCCTTCCCCAGAAATGCCCCTTCCAGGCTGCCCAAAACCCACCAAACTCCACCAGGCTTTCCAAACCAAGCTCCAGAACACGGACCTTGCATCACGGAGGAAGACCTTCCCCAACTCACTGGGGGGGAGGGGGGAACCACTCCTTCAGTTCCCAGGATGCTGGAGGCAGAGGACCAGGCCTGGCCCATCAGGGCATGGGGGAACTGTTGCTCCCTCTGGGTCTAGAAGCAGGGCATCTATCCATGAGGGTAGCCATGGAGGAGTTGGGACCCTCTTGTCTTCTGGAGAGGGAAGCAGAGAAAAGTATCCATGAGTGTGGTTGAACTGGTCTTCTCCTGCTTTGCTCCACATCAACCTTGACCCACTTTCTTCTGCACACCGAGGCCTTTTCCAGGGGTACGGATCCCACCACCCCCATGGGCAACTCTCTTTTGCAACCCTCAAATCCTCTATCATGCCAGAAACCCCTGAGAAAGGAGGCATGGGACTCAGCCAAGGTGGAACAAGGCACCAGGGATGGTCACCTCTGAGCTTGGGTGATCTCCGCATACCTGTCTCTAGAGTCAGATGAAGAGTAGATCCCTGCATGCCAGCATGTAGCAACGACTTGGTGACCTGCCAGCCTGGAAAAGTCAGTTTATAAATAGCTGCAGAGAGGACACTGTTGTCACTCCATGAATAATGAGCCCACTCTTTCTTCACCGTCTGCAGAGGGACGTGTTGTTGGACTCAGCACTGGTGGCGGCGGGAGCTTTGTGGAGGGCTTCCTACCCATTTTGGAGGAGGATGAGCTCTGCGAAAGGCAGGAGGAGGCGCTGGGACATTTCTCATCCCTGTAAATCTCTGTCCCTGGGAAAAGAAGAACGGGCCTTGGCAGGCAGAGGATGGGACTTCTGCACCAGCCTCCGTAGAGTAGGAATTAGAACGTTTTCTGGTAGACTGACTTGTGGATATTGTTCTTGGCAAAGACATTTTCTCTCCTCCTATCAGATTCACAGCTTCCTCAAAAAGAGTCATGGGGAGGGGGAGGAGAAATCTCACCCCCAAACCATTTGCTACCCAAAGGATATGAAGTCTAGAATCCTAGCCATCCATGCTTTGCCAAGACCTCCTGGGTTAACAGTCCTGCTTCTTGGTCTGCTTACATCCAGCATCCCCTGCTGGGACTGGATTCATTCACAAGCAACTGTCAGCAGATGTGTGTCAAATTGTGTAAATGGTTGGGATCGATGCCATTTGGCCCCTGTATCCTTAATTTAACCCAGGAAAATCCATCTGTAAGCCAAGTGATGCAACAGGAGATGTGGTAGCTAAGATTGCAGTAGGTCTACCAAGGACTCTTCTATGGATTTTGTGGACTCTCCACCTGTGAAAATGGAGGGGTTTTTTTTCCAGTAGATCACTCAGAAGATTAACTGTGTCTTGTTCGTATTTAACCTGGACTACGGGAAAAACTGTGCCACCTCCATTCCCACCCAGAATGCCCACTTAGCTGCCATTCCTAGGACAGCATCCATATTGCTTTATGTCAATGCAACACCTTGATGGGCCTCAGCATTCTGGTTCAGCAATGGTTGGACCTGTCAACAGGAAAGGGGAGATGGCTTCCATAAATATGAGCAACTCTCTTGTGCAGCTGTCCAAGCCAGTGGCCTCCAGCACATCATATGGCAAAGAGTCCCATAGAGCCTTTATGTGTGCTGCAGAGGCAAACTTCCTTGGGTGACCCTGAAGGTTGCTCTGAGAAAGAAAGCAAAAATTCAGACTCAAAATAGAATCCACAAAGAAAAGTGGACTCCTCCTGCTCAGAAGAAGACAGCAAAGATCTGGAGAAGAATTCTGTCCAGAAGTGCCGGAGATACTTGACCACCTTTGCCTGGAGAAGAGGACTGGGAGGGATGAAAGCCAAAGAATCTTCTTCCGATAACTGATGGAACAAATGTGGGAAGGGTGTTGCAGACAGAGAAGGAAAGGGTCTTCAGCATGCAGATTAATGGTGTTTGGATTCATTGAGTCATTTCTGAAGGAAGAAGGATGAGGGGATCGCAGGCCTGGAAGATGATCCGTCATCAACTCTGCTTCTGTCTTTGCAGTACCTGTGGATCATGGAGCAGAATCTTCTCCCCTTTCTCTCTCTCCCTCAAACACACACAAATACAAGCACACCACCCGCTCACAATCCCATGCCTAGTCCAGGTGCTTTGGCTCTGGTGGCCCGACTTCTGTTGCAGGTTCCAGAAAAGCATCACCCTTGAAATAAATTCAAGGGATAGAGGTCCACCCCACATCAAAAACCTCTGAGGCAGTGAGATGTTCAAGAAGGGCTGGAGGGAAGCTCTGACCAGCATTGCCAAGAGCTGGGTCTCAACTGGGGACGAAGTGATTTTGCTGATTTGTGAATTTAAGAGCATGAGATCCTTACGGCATCCAAAGGCAGAGCTTCAGGAAGGCAGCCACACCTAGAGAACCTGAGGGACCTCTTTCTTAGGTAATCCTCCTCAAAGTTGCAGAAGGTCTGTGTGTGATTCAGATAATGCAACGGAAGCTCGTGAGGTGTTATTTATTTATTAGAAGCTTCGCATTTGCATTTTCTTTGTTCAGCACCGGAGTGTTTATCTGTATTTTTGCCTAGCAACCCCCAAAGGCTTCCTTTTCAAACGGCTCAGGTGATGCATTCATCACATAATTCTGCTCCCGTGCTTGGCTCTCCTTGCAGGGTAGGGTGCTGGTGACTTATGGGCATAGGTGTGAATTGAAGGCAGACATGTGTTGGTTGCCTGGATGTGTTTCTAGCATTACATTCAGTCTGTTTCTTGAGCTCACATTAAGCATTTCTGCACCCCAGAACAGTAGAAAAAGGCTCCATCAGGGTTCTGTATGAGGGTTTTCTAGAATGGAACCATATTTTCTGCCCATGTCCGCTTCTATCTGTGCACCATGCCCCAAGGAACCCAACGAGCTATGCCTGATGGACACCCCTTTACCTTTCCCATCATTTAATCCTAGCTGTGACCAAAAAGCCCTCCAGATCCATGTTCCATTGATGTTTTTTAGAATCCCTGACATGGATAGCCATGACTCTGGATCCTTCCTGAAACTGCTCCAGGGGAGCCCCTGCAGGCAAGCAGAACACGGAGCATCTTCTACGAGACTGCCTGGGCTAGGAATCTGCTGCTACTTTTGGAGGATTCCTTACCAAGCTTCACTTCTTGGAAGAGCAGAGAGCAGATCCTCTCAGAAGGTCCCTTTCCTTATTCTCAGGCAAGATCTTCCTTTCCAGAGTTGGTTGGGCAACTGACGGCTCCCTTCAGGGGGAGCTTTCCTTTCTGCAAGTTGTTTGACTTCTTTCTAACTCCAGAGTGTGGCTAGTTGTGGCTTTATCAGGCATCCTTCGCACTCAGCTCCCCATCTTCAAGTTCTTTCAGGAAAATGACTCTGCTGAGCTAAATCTACACAGGAAAAGGTTGCCCGAATCCTTTGGATGGCAGCCATTCCTTCCCCCTTCCTCATTTGAGAATCCTTCTGCATGTGAACAGGCGCCACCGCGCAATATTACAGGCCCCCATGGGGCATAACAAAGTGATGATTATAGCTGCTGGGAGAAGAAAAGGAGACTTACATCTGGAGATGATTTGATAATGAACAGACCTGGCTTCTGTTGGGAGAGAAGCTTATTAGCTCCTTGCTTCCATTGTAAATACAACCCACATGGAGGAGATGATATGGCCTGGAAAGAGGTTTAGTTCCAGCAGAACGGGAGAATGGACAGACGGACACCTGAGACAGGTTTAAGTCAATTCATCCACAGAGAGAGAAATTAGCAGAAGCTACATGGGAGGAAGAGATGGTTCCCAGGGGGGAAAAATCTCTCACTTCTGTCTGTAGTCAAGAGGAGGCCATACATGACCTGTAGGAGGTGCTTCACAGAGGACCTTGAGGAGAAGGAGACAATCCCAAACCAGCATCATAGACCGAAGGTTAAATTTGGACTGGGGAACAAATAGTTCAGCTATGAAGTGTGCCCTGGACAACCTTGATCCATGTGCTTAACTTTAACCAAGCACATAGGCGGCACCAAGCACATGAGCTCCTTGGAGTGGAAATAGACTTTGATTTTATTTGGTCAACCAAGAATGAAATGAATCCTTTGATACCTAAGTCACCTGATATTCAAAATATTCTTTCCTGTCTGGTGCCCTCCTACTAGGTGGGATTCTCACTGTTGGTACAGTGGTTTTATATCTGCTGGAGGACAATGGAATGCCTTGGGTTGTGTCATGTTGAGGAGCCACCAGATAACTATTTCAGGAAGGGCTGGAAGCCAGAAACCAGCCTGGAGCCATCCTTGTTCCCAATGTGGTCCATTCACTGCTCAGCTGCTCTCAACACAGCGGCCTTGGGATCCTTTCTTTGCTCTGGAAGACCACCTGTGCTGCACACCTGCCTGGTCTTAAGCACCACAAGCACGGTCACTTCCCCATCATTTTTTCTTCCTGCTCTGGTGATCTCAGCTGGCCTGATCTTTGAAAGTAGGCATTCAATAAAGGACCTTCAACTCCTGTAAATAGGTTTGTTTTCAGCAAGATGGTTACCTACTTTGGCAGTTAGTTATTGGCTGGTCTTTCCTCTCTTCCAAATGTTATGGCTTAATTATATTTTAGAAATTCAGCACTTGAAGAAGAGATGGGAAGTTTGCTGTTCCTTCCAGGTTGTGCCTCTGATATGATGTTGTTTCTCTAAAGCATAATACACATTTATTTGTACTCTGCTACACAGAGTTAAGACCTAAAGTTTCAACATGACAGTAGCACGAGAGACACTAAAAGAAGGCAATTCAGCATTTGGGAAGATTACGCACAACTGCAATAGCAATAGAAATAGCACTTAGACTTATATATCGCTTCACAGCCCTCTCTAAACGGTTTACAGAGTCAGCCTATTGGCCCCAACAATCTGGGCCCTCATTTTACCCACCTCGGAAGGACGGAAGGCTGAGTCAACCTTGAGCCTGGTGAGATTCGAACTGCCAAATAACTGGAGTTTTGTCTATCCTGACCAGCTTGACATTGAAAAAAATATCTCTGGCTTTGAATCATGGCCAAAGGTTGCAGCCCTGGAATATTACCAGTTTCAAACATATATCAGTTGGACAAGGGTACCACGCAGTTAATTTTCATCAGTGGAACAAAATTCCTGCCTGAGACGTTTGAACTGGTGGCCTGATAAAAGTAAATTGTTTGGACTCTAATTTTTAAATGATTTGAAATGTTACTCTGTGTGCTCGTACTTCAAGGCAACTTTTAGCTAATGCTCTATTAAGATTTACTCTACCAAATGAATTTGGCCACAGGGTGAAAACTGAAAACTCTAAATTTATCTGCTTGTGACTTGCCAATGAAATAGGCTAACGTGAAGAAAAGAGTTTTGCTCTGTGGGGAAGCTTTGTTGGTGATCCACCAGCTGAAATAATCATTTGAACCTATTTTCCCTTTGAAATACAGGTTCACAATGCAATGCATTGAGGACTCTCAAACCTGAATGTCTGTAAATCATCTGCATATAAGCAGGGCCTCTTTAGAGAAACAAAGGGACAAATCCAACTTTTCCAACAAGCTAATAGCCCTTTAGTTAGTCAGCATGGGGTTGTGTTTCCCATTGAACAATTCTTTTATGAGTAACTGAAACATTGCTTTTAAAAAAATGAAGATCAGTGCTGGGAATGGAAAATGGGCAGGGTCTCCTACATGACTGATAGATTGTGTGCCATTCAAGTTGGTGTTGACTCACAGCAACCATACTTTCTCCAGCATCATCTGTCCCTAATCTGGTCTTTCAATGGTGGCCCTATCACCACGGTGACTGAGACCTTCCAGCTACCTATTGGTTGTCCTTCTCTTTCCATTTTTCCCAGCATCAGAGCTTCTCCAGAGAGTTGGGTCCAAAGTGGAGAAATTGACCCTGGTCATTTGTGCCTGTTGGGACCTTTGTGTCTCTGGGTTCATTTGTCTGATGATCCACTGTTTTGTTTCTATGGTTTCTGTGATATTCTCAGGAGACTTCTCCAGAACCAAAGCTCAACAGCACTGAACTCTTCCTTCCCTTCTTCTTCCAAGCCCAACTTTCATTTCCATCGAGTGTCACAGGGAATGCAATGACTTGCCAATTCTGATCTTTGTAGGTAACAGACACGTCGCTGCATTTGAATATATTTTCCTAAGCCTATATCTATATTCATTAATTATAGAGGCTATATCTACATAGGTATAAACATAGGCTCCATAATTAATGAAAATCTCATGGTCTAGCCTTTCTTCTACATGGCAGGAAAGTAAATGAGATCAAAAGGATCTTCTAAATCTTCTCATCATGGTTTTTGTTATTCTAATGATTTGCAGAGCACAAGTTCCAGGGACAGTTGCAGATTCAGATTTTCAAGGGCTGATTGACTCTGTTACTCTCTGAAAAAGTAAGAAGGACTCTGATTGTGAGACAAAGGCCCCTTTATTGTCTCCCAAGAGGAACCATTCAGATACCGTCAAAAGGCCTTTAATGAAGAAAAATCATTCTCATTCATTTTCTCTACCAATTATTTGCTTAATGCAATAATCTGGGTTACTTGGGCACATTATAATGAAAATAATTACAGAAAGATGCAATAAACAGCACAGGAAGGACATAAAACAGAAAACCCACAATGTCATTGTAATAATGGCACTTATGTCTGCCTTGAATGCTTCCCAGCATTTGGCATTCAGAGGTAGAATGCCTCCGACTATGGAATCTCTCTACAACTCTTACAACACATTGTTACTGCCCAAATTCAATTCATGCTCTGGCAATTTGAACCATCATTGTAATCCTTTCTATGAGCAGTGTGGTGGCCTAATATTGAAGATGCTCATTTCCAGTGGTTGAGAGTTCAATCCTAGGTAGCGGCAGAGGTTTCTCTCTCAGGGCACAAAGAAAAAAAAAATCTGCGAACTCCATGTGGCATCAGGAAGGGCATCCAGCTAGTAAATTGTCAGCTCCATCCAGTCATCTCGACTCTACCCCAAATTAAAGGGATTACAGGATTGTAAAAAGAGAGTTTTAGTGTAATCCTTTCCACATCCTATGACAATAAGATTTCAGTGGTTTAATTAATTATGGTGTCTATGTTACTATCAATATCAATGTCCATCTTTGGAATGCTCTGTCTTGGATCTCCTTGAGTAGACAGCTTAGCCCTCCCCCCCTCCCCCTCCCAGCTCCAGCTCAGGGTGTACAGCCAATGCGCTAACCACATATTTTACAGATTCCGATGAAGTTTCTTCCCTTGTTCCCTCTGGGCAAAGTGCTGATCCTATCATTTACTCTGACGGGTATCTGAAAATGAAAGCCGAGGAGGCATGAAAGCAAAGCTTTTCACTTTGCAAGGCCAGTAATCGAAAACTCCTGACACTAAACACAGATGAAAACATTAATGGACAATATTCAGAGCAAACGTTTTCCATATGCAGAGCACAGCTCTGGGCTGAAGAATACAAATTTTGGCAGAGATTCTGGATTTTGGTGGGGAGAAGAAGGAGGAGAGAATGTGGAAAGAAGGCAGATGCGTCCGAGACCCACCTTGAAAGTTTTAATTGGTTGGTTTTCTTCCATCAGCCAGTAATCAATAACTGCTTGGTAGCACCTGGACACTCCTTGTGTGGGAGGGGAAACTGGATGACCAGATTGGGGTGAAACGGGGGACAGACAAATATCTGGCAGATATTTTTCACAGGGGAAAGTCCCCATTTAGTGTTCTATATGGAGATGGTCCCAAATCAGGTCACTAGCATTCCCTACGGAAGGATTGCAGATCCTGTCTGGTGGAAAGGCCATCCATCACAAGGGAAGTTAAACTTTAGGGCAGGGGTCACCTCTTTCCTGCTACATGGGCACCTCCAAGGCAAGAGGAGTGTGATGAGTGAGGCTTGATTGGTTTGTTGAAGAACCTCTTCAGGTGCAGAAGGGGAAAAAATACTTTTGCTTGGCAAGACCTCCTCTCGTGGTTGGCATGGAGGGGGCAGCTTCTCAATCAGCCAAGCCTGGCGTTAGTACTTGGCATTTGGCCCTCTGAAAGTCTTGGCTCAGTTCCAGCCCCTGATTTCCCCAGTCCAAGCTCAACCAAGACCAGGTTTGGACCAGACATGGAGAGTTGAAGACCTACAGTTATGTAGACCGGGTTCAAGGCATTCTGAGCAGGAGGAAATGCTCCCTTTCTCTGATTCTTAAAAGTAGCTCTTCAGCAGGACTGATGTTCCTTTCAGCACCCTCAGAGGAACTTGGGGAATTTGTAATGTAATCATTCCTGGTTGGGAAGCTTCTGGAATAAAAGGATTTTCATGACGGTGTGATGTTTACTATTTTGCTTGCACTGCGCTTAGGTGGAACTGCAGAGCAAATAAACGTAGCGCTAAACAACTACATGACAGTCATTAAATATTCAGCAGCCTTTTCTTATGACATGATTTCAGACCCAACTGGGAGTTGTCACTTGCGTGGCCATTAATTCATTCTGGAGGGACTTGTTGCCATCTGGGAGCACGAGGTGTCCTACGTTCTCCTTGCTCAGTTGAGAGGAGCCAGTTTTATCTGATAATAAATCCAGAAAGACCAGCTAGAAAGAGGGCAGCAAGGCTGGAGAAAGCTGAGAATGAAAGTAGCATCCATTAGCTCAAAGCCTTCAGCGCTAACATGGTTTATTGTCTTGATTAGAGGAGACAGGCTATAAATTCCTCTTATTAAACTTCTTGACTCACAATATGAGACAGAGACTAATGACTTAAAAATAATATGCACAACTGTAGCAGGAATACAGATTGTCTCTTTCAGTTGGCCCGAGGGAAATCAATGTAATGTTCAGCCAAGGGTGGGCCCAGAAGGAACTTGGGGGAAGGGGCTTGATTGGTGTTTTGATCCTTCCAGGGCCCCTTCAACAAGGATGCCTGAGAGAGTGTAGCCCTCTTCCCTTTCACTCCTGGAAGGTTCACGGGATTATTTCTTCCTCTCTCCAACTAGCCAACATCTCAGCTGCTTCTTGGTCAGAGAGGGGAAGATCCCGGGCAATCCAGGCTGTGCCCTTCCAGCTCTCCATTTCTCCCAGCTGCCCGTCTCCAGGAGTGGCTGACCAGCTGCCTCTAGAAAGCCACAGGTCAGGGAAGCAATATGTCAAAAGTATTGTTCACCCGCTGAACAAATATCTTGACTCCCATTTCAAAGCCATCTCAGCCTGCAGGCACCTGTGGACTTTATTTATTGTACGGTTTTTACAACCTGCCCAAATCAAAAGACTCTGGTCAGGTTACAACTCATTGTATGTTTTGTGACAGCAACTTCCACAATTAATTATCCATAGCATGAATGCAGGAACCCTCCCTGACATCATTCTACCCTGAAGGAGAGAGGGGGGGAGGGAGGGAGGCCTTAAAATGAATCCTGCACTTAGCAAAATGATTTTGTTGCTTGTCCTAAATCTCTAGCCAGGGAGTTTGTGTGTTATTTTTCCCCAATTCAAGAGGGGTCCAAGCCGCGGATGTTTGAGCCCTGGAAGACCCCTGACTCAGAAGCTGCATTGGCTCAGGGTTGGTTTGCTCTGCAGTTGCTCCTGGAGAAGACCACCTGGGGGTCTTGCATTCTGCCACCCCTGCTCTTCCCCTAAGAGTGATACCAATTCTTCTCAGGTTATATGAATTTGGGGTGGTGCTGTATCAGCTTTCTGCTATTGATTTTTCTTTGAGTTGCTGGTTTTATGCTGTATTGCATTTTATGGTTCCGTTTTCTGTTATTTCGTTGTATTTATTTTTGTGCTTTTGCGGTTTTATTCTGTATTTGTCCCTTTCCGCTTTTTCTGCAAGACAGCCAGGGGACTCCTGATTAGCCTTCTTGATACTTCTTGGAGGCCCTTCTTGGTTGACTAGTGCTGGAGGCAGAACCTGGGCCAGGGGCCCAACTGGAGGGGCCCACTTGACTGCTGAACTCGTGGACCAGGACAGGTGTAGGCTGTGGCTCCAGCTGCAACTTGCCTCTGGCCTCCCAGTGTGGGGCTCTGGAAGTAGAGGAAGGCAGGCACCCCAGTGGGGAAGTTCCCTTGAATGAGAAAAAAGGAGGAGGAGGTTCATTCTTCTATTTTTCTTACTATTAACTGGAATTAAAGTTTAAATGTGAGCTCAAAACAATAAAGGCATGAAAAATCTCAGAAATAACTTAATTAAGTTTTTAAAGATTTCCATGCTTGAATAAATTAGCCTTCCTGAAAATGTCACAACAGTCAGAAAAAAAATTGCAATCAATGGAGTGTAATGCGATTCTGCTCTTTATTTAAATGAAAACTCCAGCCGTGCAGTTCTTGGGGGGGGGGGGGCAGAGGAGAGAGAGAGAGAGAGAGAGAGAGAGAGAGAGAGAGAGACTTAAAAACCCAAAACATCAGCAGGTTTCTTTTTTCCTGTTGCTGAAATAAATCTATAGAGATTCTGAACATGCTTGTTTAACAAACCCAGATCTTCGCCTGTAGCCTTACAAGTAAAAACCCCCCAGCAGAGAAGAGGGGCAGGGCAGAGAAAAGGGTCCAGAGCAAGTCTATTATGTAGAACCAAAGAGTTGGGGAATGATCAATAGAGGGACATTTTTATTTTACCCACGGTTCTTCAGTAAGAAATTGTCTGAACAGAGACGAGGAGAGCAGTCTAAACCCTCTGAATCGTTAGCACATTCTCTCTCTCTCACCCATGCCCCCCCCCCCAAATACTAATAGCATTGTGCTGGCACACTCTGGATAGACTGTAGCTTTAATTGTGTTGGATGTCATGAAAGGGCTAGCCATAAATCGTGCTGTGAAAAACAGAGGAGAACAGCACAGAAATCACTGGATGGTTTTGTCGTGTGGATGCTTCACTTGAGAGTTAATGAAAAGAAGACAGCACTGAGTCTACACCTCTCCCCCCCACCCACCCACCCCACTGTTATAGGCCTGAGTCCCTCCACCCTACAAGATGTTCTTTCATCTGTTTCTTTTTTTTTTTTTTTTTTAATTTGATTTATATGCCGCCCTTCTCCGGAGACTCAGGGCGGCTTACAATGTGCTCAGCAATAGCCTTCATACTTTTGTATATTTTATACAAAGTCAGCTTATTGCCCCCACAAACTGGGTCCTCATTTAACCTACCTTAGAAAGGATGGAAGGCTGAGTCAACCTTGAGCCTTGGAGAGATTCGAACCAGCAGTAAATTGCAGGCAGCTGTGTTAATAACAGGGTGCACTAAACCCCTGTACTATCAAGGCTCTTTCTACAGTACCAAGGTTTCTATCTACAGTCTCTGTCCATCTGTCCACCCTCCCACCCATCTGTCCGTGCGTCTGTCCGTCCATCCGTCCGTCCGTCCATCTGTCTGTCCATCCATCCATCCATCCATTCACCCTCCCATCCATCCATCCATCCATCCATCCAAACTATATGGCTGATCCATTCCATAGTGCCTCTGGGCAGTGCACAGTAGTAACATGGTCACCACCACAGAGAAGGGCCACTTCCTAGGTCACTCCAATGACACTGTTTGATTGATGGGACCTGAAGCATGCCAACTCAACCAGCTCCAAAAGGGAGGGCAGGCACTACAGGAGGTGCATGGCAGTGGTGGTTTCAACCAGTGTTACCAACGGTTCCCTTCATGCACGCACTACACGCAAGTGCAGTGTATCACAGAACAGCTGAGACACGGCAATCTGCTCTGCCATGCCTTCCAGCTGGGCTAAAAACAACCTAATATAAGGTATGTATAACACAGGGGCGGGCGGGAGAGCCAAGCTAACCACCAGAGAGAACCAGTTCACTCTCAACTCACCATCTCCGCTACCCGGCTTGCCCGAACCAGTGAGAACCAGTAGCAACCCACCACTGGTGCATGGTCTCTCAGACAGATAGACCCTCCCCCCAGGTGATCATCAGCGCCTAGTATTGCACCTGGAAACTTACTTGGATCCAGTGCAGCTGTTCTGTGGGCATAGCATTGATTGCCCATAACAGCCTGGGCCACTGCATTCCACACCCGCTGCAGCTTCGAGGGCAGCGTAGAGTTCACTGCAAAAGTAGAGACCAAAGCATGACTGACTGCTGGGGCTCAGAGAGAGTTTGTTCTTCGTTACCCAGCATCCAGGCAGTCTCTACTATCTGCATCTACCCTATACTCTGAGAACTATTAGGGAGGGACTGTCTTCATCCTCTTTCCCTCACGCATTCTATCTGAATTTAGCTGCATCTGGATTAAACCCTCCAGAGAGTCCATCCCACTGCAGTCCACCACAGAAGTGGGGGCATAAGGTGAATTCCATAAACCACTGATATTTTGCTTCAAGAGGAGGGAGGGAGAGCTTTATTCCTTCCTTCCTTCCTTCCTTCCTTCCTTCCTTCCTTCCTTCCTTCCTTCCTTCCTTCCTTCCTTCCTTCCTTCCCGCAGGTGCATTCAAAGCCAGACCTGGCCATGGCTTGCATACCAATGGTGATCCTTATCCAACAGAAGGGGTCACCTGTAAAGCTCTAATATCGATCTTGTCCTGATGACAAGGATTTCAGATGCCCAGCAGGAGAGCTTTGTTGTGTACAGAGCTTACAATAAGACAGCTGCTTCTGTAGCCATAACCCTGATAATCAGCAGAGAGAACATTTATCCAAGGTTCTTTGGAGTGCCCCACAGAAGTCTGGAGCTGGACCTGGAAGCCCCCCTTGGAATCGACCTGGGAAGCAGTCTGAAAAAGGTGACTTCTTCTGAAAATCAACCCATCAGGTTTTTCAGGCCAATAAAAGGGAAGGACAAACCTTGTGACTAATGGTGCCTGTCACTGATCCTATTACTGCGGCTGGTAGGATGGAGCCATCCTATGGGGAGAAATTGGAAGAAATGTCTAAATGGAATAAATGATCCAAGAAAATCAAAGTGGGAGAGATCCAGGCAGGTGCGCCATCCTCTGGAGAAACCAGGCTCCCTCTTCTTCCAACTGGATCTTGCATTCTTTGGATTTGGCATCGCTTCTTGGAAAAGTGTGGCTGTGTATACATTTCCAGGCGGGGCACTCTACGTTAGTATCTGTGCAAGTTCAGGTGCCAAGACCGAGTCTCGTTGCCTGGAAGTGTTAAGCGAAAAAGAAAAGAGAAACTCGGTTGGCCAATCTTGAAGGAGAAAAAAATTATAAATGTAAATAGCATCAGCTATAGAGGATGAGAAAGGCTGGATCAGCCTGGGCAGTTTTGTTGTTGGCTTCTCATTGCCAAAATCACAACTTTCAGTTCCATTTTGCCACTCAATGTATTATTTAGCTACTGAAGAAAACAATGGTCCCTGCAAAAAAGGAACTGTGGGAAGAGAATACTTACAAGGAATTCAATCAGGTCAATGGAATTAAAATTGAGATGTAAATTCTAGCACATGTGGTATTTTTTCAGCCAGAATGGATTTGTGGATTTGTAGTCTTCAAGCATTTATTTTGTTTTGTTTTTTCATTTTTAAAAGAATGATTAAATCTCACTTTTCATTTCCTTATCCAGTCGTAGCACAAAGAATGAGGGACATAAAGAATTTAAGTACATTTCTATATCACAACTTGGTTGTGTGAATTGTTCCCCTGGTGGATGAACAGAAAACAGATGGTGAGGCTAACTGCAGCTCGCAGGATGAGTCCTTTTTCCTGGCCAAACCCTGCTTGGCTGGGATGTGCGATCACCCTTAGCAACCAGGCCGTCAATCAGGGTTGAATCAAATGCGCCATCATAGCAAGCGTTCCAAATTTCATTTGGACCCTTCCAGCTATTTTCAAACTTTTGATGACTTTCTTGTCTATAAGATTGCACAGTCCACACAAACCATTGTGTGTGCGTGCCTGTGTGTGTGTGGGTATAGAGACCAACACTGGGGAAATAAGAACTAGGTTTATTTAAACCTTTCTTTCATTTTGCAAAAGCCAAACAAACTTCTACAACAACAAAAACAAACATCAGTTATGAAATCCATTCTGGTTGTTTTGGATCTGCTCCCAGATGCTACGATATCTTCTTCAGAAGGAGGGAGTTGCTGATCCTGAACAAATGGGAAAATGATTTAATGATTATTTGGTAAATAATTTAGCGATTATTTAGTAAGTTCCTCCAGTTGCGTGGAAGAAGAAGATTGTTTTAGAAACATCTTAACTCAACTTTTGAGGCTACAAGTTATTAACACTGAGGTCTCAACTTATCACCAAGCATTGAGGTGGTGGAGAAGGAAAGGATGATAGGACCACCTTGTCTAACTCCCAATTCCACCTTGAGGCAGTGCTATACAACGCACTCTGGAGGTGTGGCTTCCACAGTATAGTTATAGCTGGGGGAATATCAGTTGAAGCAGATCGTCCACCATCACCAGGTTGGCAGTCTTAGAGGAACCATTTGGTTGCCAGGACAGGTATTTGAGACTGGGGAAAACGCACTGATCTGTTTTAAAGAAACTCTGTCTCTCTGTGTGTGTGTGTGTGAGAGAGAGAGAGAGAGAGAGAGAGAGAAAGAGAAAGAGAAAGAGAAAGAGAAAGAGAAAGAGAAAGAGAAAGAGAAAGAGAAAGAGAAAGAGAAAGAGAAAGAGAAAGAGAAAGAGAAAGAGAAAGAGAAAGAGAAAGAGAAAGAGAGATACATACACTTGGAAGACTTTCTTCTATTGGGAAGAATCCAGAACTCTTCTATAAGTGCTTTCCTTTCCTTAGCAGATTCTGGAAAGAGAGGCTCAGCATTACAATTCCAGATGTGCAGGAGGGTTATTATTTTGCTGTTCAATTTCATAAGAACACACAAAGTGATCTTCTCCCCACAGTGGCTAGGAAGATGTTTCCAGGAAGCCCCAGACCACGTACCTTCCTTCCGCCTTGTGGTTCACCAGCCAGGAAGCATTTTCCCGTGTGTGGCTTGTCTCCGTTGTCCCTCAGAGGCAGAGCCACTGCTAACTGCTTCTCTGCACCTCTGCTCCAAAGCCATCTATGCCAATCACCATCATTGTTCTCCAATAAATTCACCACAGGCCGTATTTGCATTCTTGTTGACTCACACTCATTCTGGCCACAGGGCGATGGAAAGTCTCTGATGCCCATGCATGTCTCTCCTCATTTCTGCAACCCTGCTCCAGGCATAGCAAAGCAATTTATTTATATACTGCCTGTTCCTGGGGAATTTCAAGTGACACAGATGCAGGGAGCTCCCCTCCTTTTATCCCACAAAAACACTCCTAAGAGAGAGATGCAGCTAACAAATGTTGACTAGCCCAAAAGCAACAAGGGAGTTCCTTAACCCAAGGCGGGAATTGAACCCCGTCAAAGGGCTGGACTCTGACCTTCAGTTGCAAATAACTGCAATCATAATTTGTCTTTTCATTAACAAGCGTTTGCATTTTGAAATAATGTGAATTAACATTTTGTAAACTCATAAATTGGATACTTGTGATTAAAGGGGGGGGAAACATCAACATCTCATGTTTAAAACCAAGGAAAGTTGAGTTCTCTTCTGGCCTCAGTGTGGATTTGAGGACTAGGAAGGGTAGATCGTGGAAAAAAAGACCATTATGATGTAACCTTAGAGAGGTTAAAATATAAATGCATTTATAACTGCTGTTAAGAAGATCAAAAGCTACTTCTTTATTCTTTTTATTTCTTTTCGATGTCTTTTGCTTTAGTTCTTTCCTATTCCCTTATTACTTTTCCCTAATTCTTTTTCTCTGCAGTTCAAAATTTGCTTTTTTCTATTCTGTTAGAAACTTCTTTAATAAAAGGTATGCACTGTACTAAGTATGTGTTTATTATGGAAATTATAGCTATTAGCTGAGGAATAGATTTCGTCTACCATAAGATCAATATATCTCTGGGGCAGGGGTGAAATCCAGCAGGTTCTGACATGTTCTGGAGAACTGGTAGCAGAAATTTTGAGTAATTCGGAGAACCGGCAAATGTCACCTCTGGCTGGTCCCAGAATGGGGTGGGAATGGAGATTTTGCAATATCCTTCCCCCAGGAGTGGGGAGGGAATGGGGATTTTGCAAAAAGAGGCAGAAATTAGAAGTAAAGCCTCAGTTTAAGAAATCAAAGCAAAAGAATTCATTCTTTCACCTTGTCTGGCTACCCTGGGCATGATAGGCAATATGTCCAAATCTTTTCTTTTCTTTTTTTTATCTGTAGTTTACAACATTATTCAGAAAATGCACTAAAATCAGTTGAAGTTCATGCATTAAACATGACATGTAGATTAATGCTGAATTACAGACATGAAAGTAAATCTATTAAAACCATTTCCAGTGGCACAAGCTCGGCATTTATTGGGACTCTTTGCAATACAGTTGATGAACGTTGTAAGGTTTCTGCACTTTTGCGTTGCTTAGTGCTTTGGTTCCTGCCCAGGAAGAGGGACCCAACGGTACATAAGTTGGGGAATCTTGCTTCCATGGAGACCATACCAAGATGCTCAGACACTCCTCACTCAAATGGCGACAAATCTGCCTTCCCAAAGGAGAAGTTAGAAGAACAAAGTTCTCCCTATCAAGGAAACCAGAACAAGGCATGGCTTGTAAGTTTCTATATAGGATCTACTCTTGTGGCTCAAAATATTGGACGACAGCTGCACAGGCTGAAGATATGTTGAATGTTGACTGATTGGGGGACCTTCAGCTTCTCAGCTTCATCCCTTTTAATAATCACATTAGGTCCTTTACCCTGGTGGCATTCAGCTTTGGATTTCTGCACCCTTATCCTGAAGGATACTTGTGTAGGTCTGTTGCCTACACAAATATCCTTGCAGTAGCAGAAGGAGACACTTATTTTAATTCCTGTTTGGATGCTTCTGTTCTCCAGTTTTTCTGTCAAACTTATTTTAATGCATATCGTATTCTGCTGCTCTCAATATTTATTACAAACAATTGAATATAGCTGAAAAGCAAGATATAAATCTAGATCTAAATAAATAACCAGGCAAAATAAAACTTCCATGACAACACATAAAATAAATTATGCAAAATATACAAATGTTCTTGATTTGCATAATGCTCAGCACTTGTAACTGTTCTTGGTCTGTTCTCTGAAGAACAAGGTCTGTCCACAAGACAACATCTGAGATAGTTTGGGAAGGTCCTTATTAGCGCTTTGTGAGTCACACTCACTATTTGTGAGTGTGACTCCCTGTCAGGTAGCCTTTGCCAGATTGTTGTTGTTGTTGTTGTTGTTGTTGTTGTTGTTGTTGTTGTATCACATTCCCTAACCCTCTGAAACTTCAAAAGAAAAGACCCCAATAAAATTGTGGCAGATCTCAATGCTGCTCTTCTTTCTTCATCAACTTTCTCTAGTGTGGCCTAAGAGCACACAGGAGTAAACTAGAAATGCCATATTTTAGACTTTGCACTACAGTCTGGCCATCAGTATCTAAAAGGATGACAGCACCCAGAGTGGCAAGATAAACTTTTCAAAGCAGCAACATCTAATATTCTCTAAGGCTTGGAGTGTGCTTTATTTCAGAGAAAACAAAGCTGGTGGGCAGGACAATTGTCCCCAAACAGCCCTTCAATGAAATGACCTTTAAGCAAACTTCCCAAGCCAATGGGCACAATTAATCTCCGTTTAGGTAGCAAATTCTTAAACATGTTTTTAGTTCAGAATCATACTGAAAGTTGTCACAATTTGCCCTTTGCTAACAACTTAATAATATTAAAAGGCGCTTATCTTGCGGTGGGAGTGTAAGGCTGAAGTTCTGGGAGACCCACCTAGGCAGTGGCACAAAACCACAGAAGATTGGCACTGCAGCCAAATGCCAGGAAATCTTTCAAAATTAAAAAGTGTGTGGGGGGGGCGGATTCTCTGGACATCCACAATCTGCAAGTTGTCACTCTTAACCCCACCGTTCCAAACAGATTTGACAGAATCCCTTTTTTCCCTAACTCTTCTTCAGCCCAGATTGTAAGCAGAATCTTGGAGTCCTTCAGATGATCCACCATTCAGGAAACTCATCTCCAGGACGTCTCCAAGTAGTTAACTGACCTCCAGGTTTCTTAGAGGATCTCTTCATCTGACCTAGAGGAGCATCAGACTGAAACTGAAAATATAATAGCACCATCACTTGGACTTATATACTGCTTCACTCTCCTTCATAGCCCTCTCTGAGTAGTTTACAGAGTCAGCCTGTTGCCCCCAACAATCTGTGTCCTCATTTTACCGACCTATGAAGGATGGAAGGCTGAGTCCACCTTGAGCTGGTAAGAATCAAGCTGCTGGCAGTGGGCAGAGTTAGCCTGCAATACTGCATTCTAATCACTGAGCCACCACAGCTCAGTAAAGCTTAAGCTATGGCTTAGATTCCCACCTTATGCTTCACTGGACCAAATTTACTCAATAATTATATCATAAACTGGATGAATCCAAACAGTGAATTAAACAAAGGCCAAGAAGCCACATTATGGCTTAGGATGATGAACCCAATGTTTGGGTATGATCATGGAACTGTTAATGGCTGTCCAAGTGAGAGTTCCAGAATTAGCTGTGGGGATGAAGGCCCTCAGTGAGCCAAAGTGAGGAGGCTGAGTATGGTTCTGGCTGGTGACTCTTAATGCGTGGCTGCTGGGCAGGAGGAGACAAGGATTGGTAGGCAGATCTCTTGGCCAAGGAACCACCCACCTATTTCAGCTTAGTAAATTGAGGTGTCCAACTCAACGACTTATTTATTTGGGTGCCATAAACCAAAATTAAAAACCCCAACGGTGGGGGAGGATGGGATAAAATAAACATATAAAAGGACAAACTTTCTGTAATACTGTAGATTGAAATAGGGGCAGATTTTTTTCTTCTGTGCTTAAGAAATTTAAGCATCAACACCACACTTCCCTGGTTTGTTCCTTCTGCTTTCTTCCGTCCCTTTTACAAAATTCCTGGCTCTGTTGGTCAAGCTTTAACCTAGTTTATGTTTCAAACCTTTCCAGCATTTATTTTCCCAGTATAAATATTGGGCTGGATGGATGTGTTGACGTCTGTCCTTAAGCACTGTCAATTTATGATAACGGCACTTCAGCTGGATTGATTTTTAAACACCAATGTGGACAGGAGAAGCCCAGACTGGTAGCATTTCCAGAATTTTTCTCTCCAGCATTTTATTTTTCATCCGTAATGGACACAGGCACACTGTTGCACTGGAATGTCTGCAGTTTTCTGCGCTTGGTGGCTGCAGGGCCTGCCAAGACAGGAAAAGAATGATTAGTTATAAAACGGAGCACTGTTCATGCTGTGCGTTAGGCAAGCAGCCCCTGAGCTGGTGGGATTCATGATAAAATATTACCTTAATAATGTACTCAGGGAAACCAACATGTAAATGGGAACAGCTGCTTCTGCGATGACCAGATTACAAATGGCTGCAACTGGCATCATTAATATTGCATTGGGACAATAATATCTTGATTTGCCAAAAGAGCTACAGCCAGGCGTTAGTCCTCCAAATGGGAATTGGTCTGTCTTTGCTCCTCTTTGAGGGAAGTTGGTCACATGTCTACTTTATTTCTCCCATCACACGTTCAGTGGCAAAGGGAAATGAAACCCTCCCCAAAAACATGGGGGGGGGAGAGCCTGCAAGTGTTTTGGGGTCAGGCTCAGAGGGGAAGGAAGGCAGGACCAGGCGCTTCCTCTCTCTCAGACCAGAGAGACCATCATCACTGGCTGGACCCAATAGGCCTGAGCTGCACTGGAAGACACTGTGGGAACTCCAACCCTGGCAGTTAAGAGGGTGGCCTTCTGCAGAGGACCAGGCCTGGCCAAGGAAGTGACCGCTGACAGCCTTAACGTCCCTGGGAGTTAAGACAAAAGATTAGAAAGATGGTAAGTGGTGAGGAAGACCTTAAGGTCAAGCGGAACCTTTGGGGCTCAATGGAATGGTAGGTCAACCTTCAAGGAGATGGCTAAAAGATTTGAAGAGGTGGAGAGAAAGAGAGAGGATTTAAATAAAGAGCGAGGAAGAAAGAAATATCATATGCTGGTGGTGTGGTGGTGGTGGTGGTAATAGTAATAGTAGTAGTAGTAGTAGTAGTAGTAGTAGTAGTAGTAGTAGTTTTATTATAGTCACCCTCCTCCAATGGATTCTGGGGAGAATGCAAAACCAAAAGGTCATAATATAAAACCACATAGGCAGTCCAGACTAAAATGCTCTTAGAAACAATACCAATCGAACAAGCAGCCCAGGGGCGGATTCTACTTCCTTTACTACCAGTTCACAGCGGGGCCACGTGCATGCTTCTGCACATGCGCAGAAGCATTTTGGTGACATCAGGGTTGGTGGGCGGAGCCTCCCGCCTATAGAACTGGTGTGACCCGGGGGCAACCCACCACTGAAGCAGCCCCTCTACATTACTGTAAAACTTTACCCCCAAGGCTGATTCATGATAATATCACCTATAATCCCTGTACTCTACAGTAGGCTGATAGGCTGTTCACTCCCAATTTTTGTACCTACAATGAAAACTGCTTAGCTCAAAAGGTTGGGTCCTTAAAGCTTTTGCCATTGGGCAGCAGGCCAGTCTCTGGAAAGAGGAGTCTGGGAGGGTGAAGCCTGATGGGTCCTGCCCACCCAGTCTGCTCTCCTCCCATGTCTTCCCATCATCTCTCCCCTTGGCTGGTCGGACCTTGTTGAAACCAAGAGGATGCTGGTGTTTCCTTGCTCTGGGAAGAGATGGAGAGGCCGGTTGCAACCGTTGCTCTTCCTCTCAGCTCCCCAGCCTGCCTTGGAGATGCCAAATGAGCACCTCCGACCACATTTAGAGGCGCCACTAAGAGTTCCTCCAAAATGACAACAGCTGCTAAACTGTCATTTTTAATGAGAGAGAAAAGGGAAAGTATCAATGTATGGGGACTAATTATTTTGCTCTATTCAGTTAATTTAACTTATTTAAAAAGTAACAATCAACTCTCTGAGTTATGCTTGACTCTCAGTGACCCTAAAGGCACTCCGTTTAGTTTTCTTGGGAAGAATATGGAAGAGTTTTGGCACTGCCTTCTTTAGGAATTGGATTTTTTCCCCCACTTCCCATCTTGGCCTGCAGTTCGATTCTCTGGAAGTTGTCCATCCAAGGGATGGAAGGAACAAACCCTGTTTAGTTTCACAGGCCAGGAATAGTCACCCAAGATTAACTTGATGAGATATATTAAGCATTACAATTATTAAATTATATTTTCATCCTAGTTCTCCTCTCCTCTCCTGTTTTCTCTTTTTCTTTCTCTCTCTCTTTCTCTCTCTCTCTCTTGCCACTTAACAGTGAAGGACAGCCCTGAGTCCATCTAGAGCTGGTCTAGCCTGCCTGAAAACAGCTCTCCAACATTAAAGACAGGACCCTCTTCTGACCCTCCCTGGAAACACCAGGGACTGGGTTTCTCTACAGCAGTGGTTCTCAACCTGTGGGTCGGGACCCCTTTGGGGGTTGAATGACCCTTTCACAGGGGTCGCCTAAGACCATCGGAAAACACATATTTTCAATGGTTTTAGGAATAATTTTATGGTTGGGGGTCACCACAACATGAGGAACTGTATTAAAGGGTTGCAGCATTAGGAAGGTTGAGAACCACTGCTTCTACAGGATGCATAAATACAGCAACTTCTCAATATTGTCCACCCCAAAAGGGCAGATAGTAAACCAGTTTAAATATTATAAACATCTTTAGTTCAAATAAACTAAACATCAACCTCAAAAGGTAGCCATCTTCTATAGGGTCAAACTTTGGCCCATCAAGCCCAGGAAGTGGACATTTGAGTGGAAGCTACTGTCCAGCACTTCAGGCAGTGATTTTTCTAGCCTCTACGCCCAACTGGAAATGCTGCCAGAAGTGATGGAACCAGGCTCCAGGATCTCCTGCAGGCCCAGCCAGGGGCTTAGCCATCGTCTGTGGCCAGAGGTGGGCTGGGTTTCTTGCTCTTGTTGTTCCTCAAAAGATGCTGGATCGATTCTTGCCTGCTTGGATGGAAGGTCTTGACTTTCAGAAATCTGGAGCCACGTATTAAAGAAAAAGAAAACCCCAAGCCAATTCACTTTGAATCCTTTTTCTGTTCCAAAAACATTTTTCCCTTCCTGCAGCAATTCCAGCATGGACAAAATGGATCCACCCATGGCGTTGGCCATCAGATGCATCGGGCTCTTCCCAAGAACCTGGGATGTCGTAATATATCAGTGCCGTCCATGAGCAGAATCAAACTGTGCGGCCTTTTGCAACTGACAGATGGCCATTTTGTCAATGCGCAGATTTTCTAAGTGCCGTCCAAGAATTTTTGGGATGGCACCCAGTGTGCCCATATTATTATTATCATCATTACTTTACTAAGGGCACTCAACTACCTGCGCTGCCCAGCCTTTGGGATCATGAAACGCCTTAAAAGCATTTCTCCCGGCCGGCTGCGTAACGTTTTGTTTTTCAGGAATGTGACTTGCGGAGAGGTGGCGGAGGGCAGAGGCAGCTACACTCCTTGCTGCTTTGTTTATTTGCTTTTGTATTTTCCCTTAATGAACAGTGGTTTTCATTATCAATGGCGTTTGTTCCTCTGAGCGATACACGCCAGGAATTTGGTCTCCAGCCTGTTGTTTTCCTGGGTACCACCAATGCTTTGTAATTGAAGCCCATAAATGCCTTGGAGAGGATTGCCATGAAAATAACTCCTGGCTGTAAATCTTCATAATAAAAACCACCAGACCTTTTCTTTTCTATTTGGACACAGCCGCCCTGGAGAAAACAGCCCAGAGAAGGCCTGGCTTTTAGCACCGCTCCAGCCCAGCCCAGCCCAGCCCAGCCCAAAAGGCAGGGGGCTGCAGGCTGAGGATTGGGGAGGTGACCCAGGGAGGCGGAGTAGATCCTGCTGCTGCTGCTGGACACAGAGAGCTGCCCAAGGACCTTCCTCTGGCCCACCTGTGGCCATCAGTTTATTCTACAGTTCCAGCTTGAGGAAGCGTCTCTTGAGCTGAGCATCGGTTTTTAGAAGCTGGAGGGATGCAGTTTAGTGAGGACGATCAGAGGTTGTGGCTGCTCCAGTGTGTCCACCCCCCTTGTTTGAGCTCCAGTGGGGGTCTCAAGCCGATTGTGCTCCTCTTCTGGCTCTCAGCTCCAGGCATTCCAGACTATCCTCCAGGGAAGATAATCGATTCTCCTGTGCCCAGGGCTCCACATCTGGCATCCAGAAGCCGTGGTGGCACAGTGGTTGCAATGCAGTGTTGCAGGCTACTTCTGCTCCCTGCCAGCTGCCTGCAGTTTGGCAGTTCGATCCTGACCGGCTCAAGGTTGACTCAATCTTCCATCCTTCCAAAGTCAGTAAAATGATGACCCAGATTGTTGGGGGCAATAGGCTGACACTGTAAACCACTTAGAGAGGGCTGCGAAGTGGTATATAAGTCTAAGGGCTATTGTTATTCAGGAAAGGGCAGCTAGGCCCTGGCCTTCCTCTGCATGGGGAGAGGGGAGACGGGAAGAAGAGAACTGGCTGCATGGTGAAGTTGAACAAAAAACCACTCAGCTATCTTCACCCTCTCTTGCAAGTGACTTTGGGGACTTGAGTTGAGTCTGAGGATACGGGGACTGGAGGTGGAAGTTCTCCTCCCCTCCCCCCCAGTGGTGGGTTGCTCCCGGTTCGGACCAGCTCACAAGAACGAGTAGTAAAACCGATGGGAGGCTCCGCCCACTGACCCCGACGTCATCAGGAAGCTTCTGGGCATGCGCAGAAGCACGCACGAGCAAAGCGAGCACGTACGCACAGCCCCGTTGCAAACCGGTAGTAAAGGTAAATAGAACCAACTCCTGCTCCCCCCCCCATTGGAAATCCTCCATGGAGAGGTGAGAGTTTACATTACAAGCCACTCTGCCTCTCTGTGCCCCTTTCAGCTCTTGAAAATAGCCTGAAAACCTGAGCCTGGTTTCACTTGAACCACCACACACACACACACACACACACACACACACAGCCTCAACCTGCCATGCCTGCAGTCCTCCGTTCCTATACCAGCTCAGCCCACCGCTTGGTATTATATTTCTCAGTGGCTCTAAGCATGGAGGGTCCCACTCCCTCAAGGGGGTCTATAGCAAACAGGCAGGAGAAGAGCTGCTCCTAGGTTGACCCCTGCCCACAGAGCCCTTCCACTGGGCCCCCTCAGGCATATGGGGTGCCTTCCGAGACTCCCAGCAGCCCTTGCTAGAATCCCTCTCTCTCCTCTTCTTCTTCTTCTCTCCTGACTGACAGTTTGCCCTACTAAATATGTAGATGTTGGAAGGGCAGAAAGCAGAAAATGTCCACCGAGGCAGGTAGAAGGAAGCTCCTGATCAAAGAAGTTCCTCCCGCCTGAAATGACAGCCTGCCAGGCATCCAAGGTGCCTCTTCTGATTACAGGTAACGTAGCGCAGGACTAATGTTGTCGTGATGATCCCAGAGCATGGAAGTGGGGTGGGGGTAGAGGGAAGATTGTCAAGTCCTGGGTGGGAATGGAGGATGACTTGACAATGGGCATCTTATCACCTATACAGGTGCAGTTCCTCAAATTCCCATAGAAGATTACAGGGGTCTAAGAATGTAATGGCAAAAGCAGTCAATAATTCAAGGGTTATTGATTGAAGCCAGCTCTATTCTTCTTTTTTAATTTATATTTTATCCAATTTTTTTCTCCATGTGTTTTATTTTTTTATTCATCTGAAGACTTGAGAGTTTTCTGCCCTGACAAAGGCAGCTGCTGGAGAAGATTGGATCCTATTCAACTTATTATTTTTTTTCTCTTTTCTTTAAATTGCCAGAGAAATTTATATTGTGGTTATGAAAGTGCAGGAGGGAAGGTGACAGAAAGAAAAAGAAAAAAGTTGAGGGGAGAAGAGAGAAGTTCTATATAAAATGGTCACAGCTGATGCCTCTCACCCTCCGTCCTTCAAATACCCGAACAGTTCCTGGGACCAGAGCAGAGTTTTGTGATGCCTGTTCTGCACAAGGTCACCAAAGTGAGCAGGGGCATTCTGGAGGATTGGGGTTCTGGAATCTAGACATCCTGTTGGGAGTACACTTTTTCTCCTGTAGGGCCTTCCTTTAAAAGGGGAATCATTCTGAGCAGATGAACTACATTCAACACTGTCCCTCACAGCTTAAATATATTGGGGAAGATTAAGAAAGCTGCAGCAAAACTCTTTGGAGCAACCCCAAATAGGAGCTATGGAGATTCTCAGTCATCCAGGTCATGGTTGTCCCAAAAGTCAACTGGACTTTGTTTTTCCTTGAAAACCTTTTGCTTCTCATCCAAAAAGCTTCTTCAGTGACAAAGCTTCTTGGATGAGAAGCAAAACATCTTCAAAGAAAAACGAAGTCCAGTTGACTTTTGAAAAAGCACCTTTGGGACACCCCAATCGGGGGGTTTGGAAGCTTGGCCATCACTGCAGGGACCAACCGGGTTTCTACTTCAACTGGAGAAGGCTCTTCTCAGAAGGATCCAGGCAAGCAGGAGGATGAATCTGGATAAGAGATTCTCAACTGTCCTTCAAAGTAATTAGAGCTGCAAAGATCGAGAGAGAGAGAAATTGGATGCAGATTTTAACAGATGGTAAATATTGGTGTTTTACAGGAAAGACAAGTTCGACTGAATAGGAAACAGTCCCAATATTTAATTTCGGCAGAAACCAAATGGCCTACTCTATTCAGTTTCTCTTTCTTTCTGTATCTAGTAACCCTTTGCTCTTCTATGGCAGAAATGGTCGGTTTAATACTCTTCCAGCGATTAACCCTGAGGTTTCTCATACCCGAAGCAGATGCTTTGCCCCTCAGCTCTTCGTCATCACTCTGAAGCCACGTTGCTATGGAAGCACTCTTTAGAGAGCCAGGACAGGCAGAAGGGCCCACCTGAGCATTGTATCCGTGGCCAGGTGGGCTTGTGGCCTCAGCATGCCTGGCGTGGTCATCCGCCACTGAGTCTTCCTTGCCTTTGGAGCCCTACAGACCCCTCCAAGCAACAAACTGGAGGGGCAGGGGCTCCTGTTTTCCCAAAGCCCTGATGGACAATTAGAAGACTTCTAAAAACTTGGTCCTATTCTATTCCTGTTCTGGGCCCACAAAACCCAGAATCGCCCAGGTTGAAAAGCACCGCTCTAGAACCTAGGAGAAGGCTTCCTCTGCACTGCCTGGGAGGCAGAGTGTGTCAAAGCCAATTAAAACTAGGACAGAGCATGTCAAAGTGTGCCAAGGCAGAGAATATGCCAAAGCCTTTATTGCTGTGGCTCCCACATTGTGGAATCTTCTCTCCCTGTGATGAAGTTGGCCTCACCCCTTCTGGGCTTCCAAAGATCCTTCAAGACCTGGTGATGCCAGCAGGCCTGGGGGCCCCCAGGGGACGGGCAAATTAGTCAGATGGCTCTGTTGGGAATTAATATTGACAATGGGTTTAGGTATCTATTAATTGTTTTACCACCCAAGATTGCCTCTTTTGTGAGATGGGCAGCTGTAAAAATTAGACAAATTAATACAAATTTGGCCCGCAACTTGGGTGTCCTCCTGGATGCGCGGCTGTCCTTAGAAGGGCATATGACAGCCGTGGCCAGGGGGGCTTTTTGTCAGGTTCGCCTGATACGCCAGTTGCGCCCCTTTCTGGACCGGGACTCCCTACGCACGGTCACTCAAGCACTCGTCACTTCGTCACTTCTCGCCTGGACTATTGTAACGCTCTCTACATGGGGCTCCCCTTGGGGTGCACCCGGAGGCTCCAACTGGTGCAGAATGCGGCTGCGCGAGGGATTATGGGAGCGACGGGGCGCTCCCATGTGACTCCTCTCCTGCGCGAGCTGCATTGGCTTCCGGTGGACTTCCGGGTGCGCTTCAAGGTGTTGGTGATCACCTTTAAAGCGCTCCATGGCTTAGGGCCAGGGTACTTACGGGACCGCCTTCTGCCACCAATAGCCTCCCACTGGCCGGTTCGCTCCCACATAGAGGGCCTCCTCAGGGTGCCATCGGCCAGACAATGCCGGCTGACGACCCCCAGGAGGAGAGCCTTCTCTGTGGTGGCACCTACCCTATGGAACAATCTACCCCCAGAGATACGAGTGATCTCCGACCTCCGGATTTTTCGTCGGGCCCTAAAAACTCATTTTTTTCAACTAGCCGGTCTGTCCTGATTTTAGAGTTAGTTTTAAAATTTTTTAAAATTTTAATATTTATTTTAATTGACAAGTTTTAAATTATGAGCCAAATTTATAAATTATTTTAACTTTATTTTAACTGTGATGTTTGTATAGATGTTTTTTATCTGGCTGTTCACCGCCCTGAGTCCAAAAGGAGAAGGGCGGTATAGAAATTCGAATAAATAAATGAAAAATGAAATGACAAATAAATATCATCATAGAAAAAAGGCTGAATTTAATGTAACAAGGACCCAGAGATCTTTCCTGCCCCAGGTTCCCCAGTCCCAGAGGCAGGGTTTGCTGACTTCTTACTGGCTTTCAGGCTGCAACTGGGACCACCATCTGCCTGCCCCTTGCCGAAGGAGCTCTCTTGGCCCAGTGCTCCCCCGTCTCTCCTGCCATTCCCAGCCAAGAATGCAAAACCCGCCTTCAGGTGCCAGCCTGTTTTCCTGGTGCAATCTATTCTGGTTACTGATTCTCAAGTTTTGTTTCACAAAATCCTGGCTCTCGGTGTTGCGCCTTGGGGGAGGTGGTGTCCAGCCATTGTGGAGGAGTAGCCTTCCTTGTGCCCAGCCTCTGCCAGCTGGCACCTTCCCAATCAGACGTCGCTCCAATCCGATGGGCGATGAGGTTGGTGGCAGATTGAGCCAAGCTTTGCTTGCCTCCGAGACGGGCTGCGTTGTTGGAATTCCTGCCGAACACTTTTCCTTCTTGTTCCTTTTGTGGCGTTTAATTAAATATCTGTTTGTCTAGAGTCAAACACTGACAGCTCTGAAACCTCCAATGATTTATCAATAAACACAATGAGATAATTGCTCCAATGCTCATCTGACCTTTCCACAGCGCACAACGAATGGAAGCGGACCGTTCTCTCCAGCTTCCCTCTTCCTGCTGAAGCTTCTTAGCTCTGATTGATGCCTCCTCATTAAGTGTATTAAAAGATGGTGAAATATCACTGGGCACTTCGACAGATTTTAAAAGATGGCTCCCTCTCTCTCTCTCTCTCTCTCTCTCTCTCTCTCTCTCTCTCTCTCTCTCTCTCTCTCTCTCTCTCTCTCTCGATACCTGCAATGGTGGAAGAGAGGTGAGGTCGAGGTTTAATGACCTGGCAAGGATTAAAGAGAGAAGTCAAACTCCTCGCTCTGTTTTCCTCTGCCTGACCTTGGAACAGAGAAGCGGAGGGGGTGTTAGCTTTCCCACCAATTGATTGTACCGCCACTCCCATGTGTTTCTCTGCTCTGCGAGAAAGGGTTTCAATCAAGGCCTGTGTAAAGGCCATTTTGCTGCCCAGGCCTGGATTTCACTGTTAGACAAACAACTGGTCAGAGGTCAAGCGCTTCAGTTAGTTATCTGACCCTCCGTGTCCCAGAGATCCAAGGCCGGTAACACCTGTTCAATCAATAAACTTACAACCAGTATGGATGGAAGGTTAAAAATTTGTTCCCTACCAGTGTTATTCAACCTTGGCCACGTTAAGAGGTGTAGACTTCAAGTCCCAGAATTCCCCAGCCAGCCACTGCTCCATACCATACTGATATTCCGAATGTAAATGTTTGTGCAAAGGGGCTTCTGGCTATTATTTCAGCATCCTACCCAAGCAGAGAATAGGGTCTGCCACAGAGAAGCATTGAGGGATGAACCTCAGCATCAAGACATCCTGTTCATCCCTGCCTTTCCAACCCTTCAAGGTTTAAACGTCAAACATTTAACCCCAGCTTATACCCAAAAACACTAATTGATACATACAAATTAGATTTCAAGGGTAATGTTTAGCATGTTGGTCTCTGCACATTTCCATTTTATTATGCAACTGAGTTATTCCCAGAAGCCGACCCACATCCAGTTCTTGCACATGAAAACATTTGTGTTCACGTGGACCATTTCTAGTCCAGGGTTATTCTGGGCTCAGCTTACATATGAAGCCACTCTCAAAAACTACCCCAGGACTGCAAAAAGAAAGATCCAAATATATGAAATTACTTACAGAATGATAGCACTAATGAAGACGAGTGGAACATCGTTCCCAACACGGGAACTCCGAGAGCTTTATTACTTATAAATAAATAATTTATCACTTCTCTTACTGGCTCTTCTCCCGCGGTGCTTGCCGCATGTGAGGCACAGGAGGGGCCTAAAAGTACTTAGCAGACTCCTGGATTATAAACAATTAAAACTTTATTGATTTATTGATGTATTGGCTTCCTTGTTTACGTTACTTACAACCCACCCAAATCCTAAGGGAGACCCGGTAACATATCAAAGGGGGGGGGAAAGGAACTGCAGCAATAAATAGCTAAATCAAAATCACACCACAGGAACAAATAATCTGGGCTACACAAGTTGTTTCCTATTCGAAGGCACAAAATTCCATGCTTATATACAGGATGGCAGTTCAGATTGCACAAACTCCCTTCTTTTTTCCTACTTTCTTTTCTTTCCTGCACCCAATGACTTTCTCTTCTACTTGCTTCTCTCTGTGTCTTTTTACATTTTTCTGCCCCACCTGCTCCCCTGAATCTTTCTCTCACTGTAGCAAAACGTGGCTGATCTCTACTTTCCATTTCTGGTGAAGGTCCCACCACCAAATCTTTCCCTGGACTGGTGACTTTTAAAGGGATGGGGCCAGTGGTAAAATCCAATTTTTTTTACTACTAGTTCTGTGGGCGTGGCTTGGTGGGCGTGGTGTGGTGTGGTTTGGTAGGCATGGCAGGGGAAGATCTGCAAAATCCCCATTCCCACCCCACTCCTGGGGAAAGGATACTGCAAAATCTCCATTCCCACCCCACTCTGGGGCCAGCCAGAGGTGGTATTTGCTGGTTCTCCGAACTACTCAAAATTTCCGCTACCGGTTCTCCAGAACCTGTAAGAACCTGCTGGATTTCACCCCTGGATGGGGCCAAGGACAGTGCAATGTCAGGGGGATCTAGCCAGGCACGGGACTCTTTCTGCATGGAAAGTGAGATGCACAGCATTGCTTCCTGGGAGGCAGAAGAACAAGGCAGGCACAACCTCAGGATCAGCCACAGATGTTGCAAGGAAGCCCAGCTTAATGGAATTATCCATTTCACTTCCTCCTTTAATGGAGCCCAGCCCCGCCAATTAGCACAGGGCTGGATCTCCTCATTAACTCCATCCATGGAACCAAAGGCTTTGCTGATGGTTATGTGCACCTTCCAAGGTGAAGAATCGGCGAAGGATCCATGCAACTTGATGTATCGTGTCTGGAGAAGGGAAAGAAAATAACAAAGCAGCCCAAGAAAAAGGCTGCTCTCCCATTTCAAATCATGACACCGTCTTCATTTCTTAAAATTATTTCAGCCGTGGTGGCAACAAAGCCAGAAAAGCATACATTTGATCAATTGTTGTTTATTGTAAATCTAAATAGACTTTAAAGTAGGAGAGGGAACAAAGAGAGGACATCTTGTGAAGTTGGAATGCATCCAGTTCAAACTCCAGGGCTGTCCTTTGTTATCGGGAGTGTTCTCAACTTCAATCGTCTGAATGTTGAAAAAGCCTTTACAAGTCAGAAATGCCTTTTGATGCATGTTAGATTTCAACTGCCTCCATTCACAACCAGAGTTTGGCAGGAATGTTGACTAGTAGGTGTGGGAGATGAATGCCTTTGTGTCTTCTGTAATTTCCCGCTTTCCACAAAAGCTTCAACCGGAGGGATTTCATGCAAAACTTGGTTAGCCTAAACAAAAATAGCCATCCTCTGCAGCAGATTCAGGAGGGAGGGGTGAGTTTGAGGCCACGTGAAGAGACTGGTCACCTTCCCACCTGTGTGTTGGTCCCCTCAGAGGCCATGAGGACGGAGCCTTCTCTGTAAGAGGAGATGGCAGGTGAGACACACCCGAGATGCCCCAAAAGTCTCTGGAAAACTTTTGCTCCTCTCCTTTGATTATTAATCTTTTCTTTCCCTCCTAGGATAGCGTCTGCCTCTGTTAATTGTTTCTAGGTTCATAATATAATGAAAAACAGTCTTCTGTGCCCAAGGCACCTTTTAATTATACAACAGTGCAGGTGAAACCACTTGATACTTCCCCTCTCCCTCTTACCCTGCCTAGTAATTAAGGAAGGCCAGGCTTTCTCTCTAGGGGATGCGGTCAAATTCACTGTTGCCAAACAATCAAGTGGAGCCTGGATGTGACATGCCCATCATTTCTTGAAGGGACAACAGGAAGGGGGGGGCTAATTCAAGTGACAGGGACCCAGAGGAAGTCAGAAAGCAAGATAACTGAAGAGGACCATTACAAAAAGAACATCGCTGAAGGAATGCAGAAAGCCAGGGAGTGAGATCAGAGGACGGGGTCAAGGGATGATTATTTTAGATCCAGGAAAGGGCCCAATGGATCTCTGGCATCTCCTTGATCGAATGTCTCCACTCCCTGCACAAAATGCTGAAGGTTGTCTCGTGTTCTCCAGCCACCTGGAATGAGCAAGAGGGACGTCTGTCGTGGCTGCATCTGTGAAATGTTGGTCTGTTGCTCATGCTATTTACTGATTATTACTATCAAAATACTGTCTCTTGGCACTGATTACAATTACACTTTGAAATGTGCATTTTACGTTTAAAAAAACCTCCTCCTCTGCTAGCTTCTCTGGCTCTTTTCCACCAATTGGTCCACCTGCTGGTGTTATTTCAAGTTTACGAACATGGTGTGCAGAGGGCATGAATAAAGGAGACAGAAAATCAAAGTGGGAAACTTACCAAGCACATTAGAGCAGAATCCCTGCTCGACAGACCTCAGCAAAAGAGCCTCCTGGAAAGAGCCCTGCCTGGAATCTCAGGAGCCCCAGGGCCCCACCGTTGGCGGACTGACTTCAGCCCTGGGCTGAAGGGGCAGCCGTTTCATTCCGCAGAAGGAGCCTTCCCAGCTCCCTCCTGCCTGTGGGAAAGGCTGCCGAGAGGGATTCCACTCCAGAGAGCGAGTGGATCAAGGTGGCCAAGTGAGCGGCCATAAGAGATCTATTGCCACTGCTCCCACAGCATCGATGGCATGAGAAACCTCCTCCCACTGAACCCCCTTTGGTGGTCCTGAAGGCACCTTTCTGACAAGCATCCCTCAGAACTGATGGCCGACTTTTTTGTCTCGTGGGCACAAGCATAGGAACTGTAAACCTCTTTCTAGAGCTCCATTAGCAGAAAGCTGGTGAGATACTTCCCCTCCTCAACCTGGTGCCCTCTTTTCAAACCTGTCTTATTGATATAAATCCTCCAAGAAGAAAAACAGCAATTTGTCTTTTTTCTCCCCACTCTGCAGATGGAAAAGGTGGGCCTTTACAGGCCTATCCAGAGCCTTGTGAAACATATTCTATGATGATGATGATGATGATGATGATGATGATGATGATGATGATGATGACAATGACAACACTGGCAGTATTACTGACAAGGTGCAGTGCCACCATTTCCCTGCCTGATCATCACCAGATGTCGATTTCTGCTTCATCTTCCATCCTGGCCAAATCAATAATCAAATCTATTCCAAGTGCTTGGCTTTTGCTTCAAAATTTCCATTTGGCTTGTACAGTCATTCAAAATAAAATATTTAGAGGACAGAAGACCTGCAGAGCTCAACTTGTGTGTTTTGGGTTTTGTGCAAATAATTAGACATCACAGCCCTTCTCTGGGCTCTAGTTAGAGCCGTTCCTTGCTTTCTCGCCCCCCCCCACCCCAGCACAGCTCCATTGGGAAGGGAGCCCCGCTTATGGAAATAATGAAGCTAACCATGTCTTACAAATTGTCTGGGCTGCGCTCTGAAGTTGCTGGTGTTCAAAGAATTTTTTCCCAGAAGATCTTGCGGAGGAAGAAGGGGTTAATCCCTGCATTCACATTTTCTTCCAGACTTGAAATCCATCACGCAAAGATGGAGCCATGGAGAAGAACAACCACAGAGAGGAAGAGCCCGGGGTTTTTTTAGGAGTTGGTGGAGTGAGGGTCATTCAGAGCTCACATCCCCCTTTTGTGGTGAACTGAGAAGCTGCCCATGTTTGTTAGACCTGCCCCAGTCCAATCCCTTAGGGAAGAAAAACCCCCAAAAGTAAAGGTACTTTTACGGAGAGATGCTGGTTGCAGTAAAGTCAGGTGGAATCTGAGTTTCCCATGCAAGAAGACACAAACTATTTCCTTTGGTCTTGTCCGGCCCCCCATGACGAGTCCAAACCCAGCCAATGCGATGCTGCCAGGATGTTTTGGGAACACTGAGGTGTTTCAGCTGGTAACTTTCCACACTCAGGATAAACGGCCTTCAAGATGCCTTGGCACCACCAGTCCCTCAGTGATCTGCTTTTCCTCAGCTGTCACTCCCCACACACACACACACACCTGAATTAACCCACACAAAAATGCATACAAGTTTATTGCTACTCATTTGGTTTTCCCCAAAAAAACCCCAGCCCTTTGATGGCAGGATGCCAGCGCAGGCAGGTGTCTCCAAACTTGGCAGGTTTAAGACTTGTAGAGTGCAGCATGCTGGCTGGGGAATTCTGGGAGTTGAAGTCCACAAGTCTTAAAGTTGCCAAGTTGAGAGAGCCCTGCCTTGGTGCAAAGCAGGTGCTTCACCCACTGGGCCTTCCCACCCAAGTAGTTTCCAGGTCTACAGATTTTCTTGGCCTCATAAGATCATAGGAGAAGCAACCTCAACAAGTGTTGGGAGAGGACCTTCTTCTCTGTCCTCAGGGTGTGCTGCCTTTACCTACCTCTCTGCCGGGAGGTTCCCTACCCAAAGGTAGACTCTCAGCATGGCTCCAATGGAACACCTGGCTGTTTATTGTACAGAAATCCCCTCGGAACCTGGCAGCTTTTCCAGGCGCATCATTCTTCCTCCACCTGCAGGCTACAAAACAGGAAAGGCTAAGCATGGAAGCACAAGGGGACAATCACCTGGGCTTCCCTTTCTCCTTCTCTGACGTGCTTCTTTCTGATGCCCAATAGATTTGCATGGGTGTCAGGAAGCATTTTCTGCCCATAATAGTGATGGGGACAAACTCTTCCCCGCAAGCCACTTAGTCAGTGCATCAGTTCCACAAAGATGTGATTAAAATAATAATAAATTAACTAAAAAAGCCACCAACAACACCCCATTTCAGGTGTGAAACAGCTTTAAGATAACTAATTATTTACACAGCTTGGTGCTACATCTGTGGCTGTATTTTTGATAAATATTTTGAGCATGTTTGAGCTTGAAAATTAACAGAAACCTGAGCGATGTCACTTTAGAATTCTACATCGATATTTACTTCTCAGGATTGTTGCCCTGCCGACTCCGGATGGCTGGAGGTGGCAGCCGAGGGCAGAAGAGGAACAAATGCTGTTCTGGTACACAGTGAGTGCGTTGCTGAATAGCCTGTTTTCACACTGAGACACGCACAAGGCTAATCCTTCTTTGCAGTAAAGCCTTAACTTTGCTGCTTGGTTGGATCACCTGCTGGCCAGGCCTGGCACTAATAAGAAATCCAGAGAGATCCTCTTCCACATGGCCCAATTTCAGATTTCCCACAAATATCAAGTACATTTGTGGGAAGAAGTTTAAATGAATATATGGGTTTATTGCATGCTCTCTACAAAAATCTGAACTACTAGTGGTCAAGGCAAATTGGCAGTAGATAAGGGTCAACGGAGCTCAAGGTGAGCTGGACTTAGATCTCTTGTTGCCATGAAGGGACTCAAGACTGATAACATGCTTGACCCCTCCCTCAGCCTGGCCATTTCCTACACAAATTTGGAATTGTGTCAATAGATCCACCATCAGGATTGACAAACAATTTTCATTGGTCTGCTGAAACTGGAACTTTGGGTTCATGGTTTATATTTGTAGGCATCCCTAAGCTTTGAGTCATATCTTCCTTTTGGGAGCTCATGAATGCCTTCAAAGCTATCCCCACAACAAAAACCCTATGAAATAGGTTGGACCGAAGGAGAATGACAGTGGCTGAGGGTGCATCTGAACCTGGTTCTCTTCGGTCCCAGTTTGACATGTTAAGTCTTATTGCATCCCTTCACGAATTCCTTTCCTTCCATCCTTATAAAAGAATCTAAGATTTTTTGAGAAGCTGCAGGAAAAAAAGGTTTTTTCCCCCATGGCTGAAGGGTAGACTTTCTAAGCTTCTCTCTGCTACCAAACCAGGAAAGGATCAACATAACAGATCAATTCTCTCGTCTCTTGCTGGAGTAGCAAGGCTAAAGACAAGCTCTCAGGCATCTCCTTGCCAAATAAATGCTGGTGGTGTGCAAGAACTTTGCCCTTCTTTGGCCTATGGCGTTCCTTCTTGCCAACGCCTGGCTCAACCGGCAGCCTCAAGCCCTTCGCTAGACCGAAAGAGGCTGGAGGGAAAGGCTCTGGATCTCCAATGCTTAATCACTCCAGCTAGCGAGCCTCTCACTTGGCTCTTTCTTGGCCATTCAGAACCATCCTTCTCCCATTGTTAATGCAACTGCCATACCCTGCCTCTGCACTGAGTGAAAGCTAATTATAATAATTAACAGAGAACTCGTGAACTTGTCAAACTGGTAATTATAAACCGCAGGGACTTTTATCATTAATAGACAGTGCTCAGAGTAAAACAATGAAATAGAACCAAGGCGTAAATGTTGCTTTTGATCGAAACTGCACTGAGTGGGATTGTCAGCTCTGGCCATTGGTCATCGTGTAGTGGGGTCATCCTAGCCATTGTCTCCAGGCCCAGAGGAAGGCAAAGCGGGCAGACAAAAAGAGCCGTTGTAGAAAAGACAGGGCAGGTTTTCTGGCTGCTGCATCTCTTGGTGGTGTCCAACCTGTAGTTCAACCGGCTCTGAATTGGCACCCATCCCCACATGGAGAGGTCTGGCCAGGTGAAGCGAGTCTCTGGGCCTGGGCGAGGCCCAGAGAGAGTGGCACCCTCAAACCACGCCTGGAAAGTGAAACTTCTCGGTTCATCAAGGCCATGCAGAAGAGGTGACGGAGTCTCCTGAGATGCTAAAATGGCTGTCCTAGATCAGTTTGGAGAGACAAGAAAGCATTGAGGAAAGTCATTCCACATTAAAGGGGAAAAAAATGAAACTTTCCTATTTGTTCATGTCCATGCTGGGGGGTGTAATTCCTTTCCCTTTTCTCCCTTTCCCTGAGGAGGTCCCCTCCTCAGCAGGCATGCAGAGACCCAGAGCAAGGAAGCTCTCAGATAGGACCAGGAACCTGCACTGGACAGCCCGTCCAGCTGAAAGGAGACCTCTGCCTCCCTCCTTGGAGGACAGTGGCAGTTAAGGCATCCTGGACCTTCTCAACTACATTCACCAACGACCAAGCTGGCGGGTGTCTTGCTTGTACTCCTGCCACCTTCCGTCTATGGAAGAGGAAAGAAAGGTCCATGACGGTGTTTGTTTCAGGCAGGAAACATCCATGCAGGAGTTTATTTGCGGCAACGCTGTCCAAAATGTATCCTTTCCAACCTCCGAAAAGGACGCAGCCCCACTCAGCCCCTATGGGGATGGGAGGGTGGCAGTGAAGCCCTCAGGATCCAGGGACTTCCTGAAAGCCAAGCGCTGGCCCCTCTGAGCCCTGCAGGGGCTCTTTCCACTCGCTATGAAAGAGAAACCTCTGGCGTTTGTCAGGGATCCATGGAGGCCTTTCTTTTCAAAACCCACCCATCAGCAGAGATGTCATTATTTTTCAACTTTCCCTGCTTGTATTGTAAGCTTTCTCTCCTGGACGGTAAACAACAAATGGTTCTTTTCACCCAAGAGATAAGATTGTTTGTCTTCCAAAGTCACCGCAGTGTGTATGTGAGGCCGGGGATTGTTTGAATAATGAATCTCCCGTACAACGTATGTTTCTTTTTGTGTGTCCTTCTGGTAACAAAGATCTGAGATCTCCCAAGGCAGCGGCGGCTTCACCTACCAAGGAGGCTGTTTCTGAAGGGCAGCGACGGCCGTGCTGGAGGAAGGCAGCTCCTCCAGCCTCTCCACTCTCCAGGCGGAGAGGCTGCCTGCAAGCAAACTCTTTCTGTGCAAATCCCCAGCAGGAGCAGAGCAAACCGCACAGCCCACCATCTTGTCTTCACTCCAACCACTGCAGCAGATGAGCTATTGATTTGCAAGCTTAAAAAGGAGAAATATGAATCTCGGAGCTGCTATTTTAAGCTTTCCCCAGGTTCAGGTTGAACCTTCCTGAACAGGGGTTGATGTTATGGTAAGCTAAAAACAGAAAGCTGAAATTAAGCCAGGCCCTCTGCCCAAGATTAGACAAACTTTGAATTTTAGTGTGTAAAAAAGTATTCCAAGAGCCACAAAATCGACAGTTGCCTTAATTTTAGATCTTGAGAAGAGATGCTGGGATCTGACAATGCTCAGCTTGGACCGACGGTTGAGCAGAAAGCCCCAAGGCCTCCACAGGAAAGGTGAAGAGGGGGGCAGACACGGGAGGAGGTAGATCTCCACTAGGACAGCCACCTGCCTGTAGGCCACCAAAGAGAGGAAGTGAGAAGGTGTGGATGGGGAAGAGGGTCCCGGGTTGAAGGTTGAGGGGTCCTGTTTCTTCTTCTGAGGCCACTTAAGGGAGCAAAAATAACCCACGAAAGGAGCATCCACCCCTTCCGCATCACAGCAGCTGAAAGCCATCACTCTCACCACCCCATAGTCAACATTTTGAACACAACAAAACCATCAAAATCGGGACGGTCTTAATTTTTAAAATATGGCAGAGGCGAACACACACATAATTAATATTTTAGAAACAAATGTGAAAGAGCTCATATAATTTGGTGTCCAAATGAACAAAAGAGCTAAGGACTTCCTGAAATGTGGCCCTTTGTTTCATCGCTGCAATTAATCCCACCCGCTTTGTCGTTTCAGCTGTCCTGAAACTTTAGCCAGCCCCTCTTTTAAGGCAGGAGGCCTGTTGCCTCACCATTTGCTCCCCACAAGGCTTACTTATCCTTGTTACGTTCCAAATATTTCTTGACATTCAAACCCGCAGCCCTGAGCACAAGGAGCTACGGGCTTTGTCATGCAGCATATTCAGCCATGAGCCTGAGATTATTAAGAACTTCCTTCTAAGGAAAACACAATCTTTGGTTAGCAACGAAAGAGGGAGACGCTTGAGATCATAACGTGCCAACCTCAGAAAATTCAGATCTTGAGATGTCAGCATGAGAGGTTTCCAGATCAGAATGTTTCAACCTCAAAACATTTATTTCATTTAAAGCACGTTGCCCTGTTCTTTAGTGCAAAGGATCCTACAGCAGTTTACAAGGATCAGAGATGTGCGCTCACACGCCCACACGCCCACACACAGGCACACACCAGGCACTTCAACTGGAGGTGGAATGTAATCTCAGAGAAGAATTTATCTTTGGACTTGGATATTCACCTACCCTTCTTCCTATCCACCAAAGCCTAAACTGAGAAAAGTTGGATAGGGAAGAAAGATTTCATCTAGAATATTTGGGGGGGGGTGGAAGGGTCATCCTGCACAGGTGATCTAGGATTGGGAGGAACAGATCCAGTAATCTATTTTGGTAGCTGAAAGAATACTAGGTTTAAATAAAGAATATTCTTATTGGTAGAGCTACATAATAAGAGCATTTTCTAAATTTCAACAGATGATTTTGCTCTTTGGAAATTCTTTTTATTCTTGAGATGCTTTTGGGATTCCCAGTAGACCTTATGCTTCCCTTTCTGTTCTAGCTTGAAATTCCTGGAGACTAGAGGGGGGGAACGTCCTTCGCATGGTGCTCCATCACACATTAGGGTTCGTTGGCTTCCCCTGCTTTGTTGCAGCCCCCTAAGCCCTGGGTGGAGGGATGCTTGTGAGCCAACAGAAGTGGCTGCGTTTTGGAAGCCCCTGCAGGTTGGGTGGAGAGGGCTACTTTGGTAAGCGAGAGCATCAGGACATTTAAAATGCATTAAAGGATTCCAGCTTTGAAGTGGAAAACATTCTGGCTAATCAGAGAAACAACTTTTCAAAGGATTTGTGGGAAGGGTCTTTACCTTCAAGCTGGCTGCTTTCTCCCGTGAATAGTTCTATGAATAAAACATCCATCTCCCAATTAAATCTTGATTTAATTTCTTTCTCTTTTTTTCCCCCTAAAACTGATGAACTTGACTGGTTTCACAAAAGACAATGAACATTAGTATTCTTTTGTGTCGCAAAATCCTGGAGGAACAAGGGACTTTGCATAATCGCTTGGTCCTCTCACCCAAACCTCCTGAACTCTCTGATGATTTGGACGATTAAAGGGGGGACGGAGACTATTCTTCCTGGTGACAGACGGTCTCTTGGCCCTCAGCCTGTGACTCTGGCCAGCCTCTCGGCCTCGGAGAAGTGGAGGCATCATGGAGAAGAATGAGCAAAGAAGAAATCTGGAAAGAAATGCCCCCACGATTAGCCAGAATAATAAGAAAGATCATTCTCATTGTCCAACTGGTCCATATCAAGTTGCTGCATATTAAGAGCCACAGTCGCTCTCGTTCCAAGGGCTCTTATGATATATTCGGAAGGGCAACTCGTAACCATCCATCAAGAGATTTCTCCTCATGTCACAGCTGTGAAATGAATCCAACCAGGAAAACTCCTAAGTGGAACCTCTTTGGCCAAAATTGAGGACCATCAAAGCAACTTTCTTCGGCAGCATCGTCAGGCTCTGACGTTCATTTCATTTTCCACAGAAGTGATTTCACCAAATGGAGAGTTACTCTTTTAGCTGCTTAACTGGCCAAAGCAGCTGGCCAAATTGTTAGAAACCTATGTGGTTAAATGAGGCAAAGTTACTTACTCAAGGTGTAATTAGATCTAGCAAGGCTGCAAGCTAAGCCAAAGGAATTTAAATTGTACCTTTTTATTTAAAAAAATACAGAATTAAAAAGGAAGATTTATCTACAGTAATGTTTAAATTACCGTTTATGGGAAAAATAGTATTTGGAAAGGAAGGATGTGTCATTGCAGTTCCCAACTCTTCTATAATGGTGAAGCTTACCATTACTAATTTTATGCAGTTTACTTTGTTTTTATTTGTTTATTTAGCAAATTTATATGGATACCCATCTCATAAGAAGTAATTATTACTCTCAATAATTGCCACATTAACAAATTGCAGTGGTAGAATTCTTTCAAACCTTGAAAGAGTTCAGGCATAATCGTCTCTTCTTTAAGAGAAGCTTGCGAACTAACTGGAAACCATCCTCCCTCATTTCTTTTCAGGTTCCCCCCAAACCAGTAAATGCAAGGTTGGCCTTTCATTGCAATTGTCTTCCAGACCAGAGTTTGTTGACTTGTGCAGGCAAACCCAGCAGAAGAAGACGCTTGCTGCATCAACCAATAAAGCTCTTCTATTGTTGGAAATGATCTTCCAGGGACACAAACCATGCTCTCTCTCTCTCTCTCTCTCTCTCTCTCTCTCTCTCTCTCTCTCTCTCTCTCTCTCTCTCTCTCTCTCTCTCTCTCTCTCCATCCCCTGACTGCCAGAGAGGCAAGGGATGAAGCCAACGTCTTCTCATGTGATTGCAAGTACAGTAGACTTCCAAGGCTTCATCCATAGGTGATACCCTCCACAAGGACATTGCTCCTTCAAGCCTTCCTTATAGGAAACTATTATAGGAGAAGAACTGGCAGAGCCAAGGGGAGGAGTGAAGAGAGGAATCATTTTAGAGTTGTTATGTAGCCACAAGTCCACCCCACCCCCCTTGAATGCCATTGACCTTTATCTCACTCTATCACCAGGCACTGACAATTTCTTGAGAAGGTTCCTGTGCGTAGGCTTTTAGCAATAAATCAGTTAAGTTGAACCTTCAGGTGCGGACCTGGTTTTTCCCTCTTATGAATCAGATCCTGGGTCTGTCTCAGTAGTTTGACTGGCAGTGGCCTTCTGGGAGCTCAAGCAGATAAGAGAGTCGACCATGAACAGGAGATCTGAGTCACTCATTCTGCAGTCGCTTGTTCTTGGGGTCCAGCTCAAAACCAGTTAATTTTCCTGCTGCCAGAAGAAAGACATTCCTGGTGCGAGATGCCCTCTGATGGGTTTGCCTGCCTCACTCACTTGGATGTTAAGCCACCAGCTGTTTCTGTAGGATGGAAGTGCTGTGAAATTTAAAAATGAAAGCCTCTGATCTGGGATCAAACATTTTATTCCTTTCACCTTCGCTTCACACCCATCCTTTTCCCAGATTCCCCAGTGTCGGATATAAACCTTTTGCTTGTTTCCAACTTTACCTCCATCTGTCTGCCATAAAAGGACTGGAAGATTTACAATCTGGCATGATTGATAAGCATTTCTGATGCCTGATTTATAAGAGGTAGCTGGTGATTTCAGATGGAAAGATTTAGGTGTGATTTGATTTTGATTGATGGAATTTGCTCTTATGAATGCAGAGTCTCATCAATGCCCAATTTGAAGTTAACGGTCATGTGATGGTCCTAAAAATGTGCAAAGCTTTGGCAGCTTCAGATTAGAAAACTGGGCTATTCTAATGTTTGGGAACAATCGTGTTGCATCTAAAACAAAATAAAAATAAAACCGCAAACCTGGAGAGAGGGAGGATAAATGGAACCAATCTTTAATCATAATTGGGAGACTTCAAATGTAATTTCCTTTTCTTTGAGCCAGCAGAAAAGTCTCCAGTTACAAATAAAGTTAAGAGCTAAAGCAGGTATCGTATGCAAATACATGTCGCCTCCTTCTGAGACGTCCAAAATGAAAAACAGCCTTGGAGACTCCAAAATTTGCCTCGGAGGAGGTCTATGTGACCTGCTAAAATGTGCAGCACCTGGGCTTCAGTCTTGAAACATTTGCAAGGTTGTGTTTGTGCAAAGCATTGTTTCCTGTTGAATCACATCATTTTGTAAGGTAGAAGCCAAAACTCAAAGGCAGAATCCACAGTACTTTGCTGCCTCCCGATTTTGGCTATGGTGGAAGTTAAACTCCCTTTTTGCCGAGCCCTAATGAGAAACCGGTTTATCTTGCCCAAGTCCCTTAAAAGGCGGTTTCTATTATTTCAGTGTCTCTTAAACAGAGGAAGCCATTTCAGGCAACCTGGAAAAAGAAGGGTGCACGTGTTTCCTCCCTGTTTAGTCCTGGGAGTGAGGGGATTTGCAGGAGGGGAGGGGGCTCATACACTGACACAAGAGTCATTCTCAAAAGGGGATAATTACGCGGAATATAGAAATGGCCTCGTATGAACAGGCCACCAATGGCTGCCTCCGATCTTCCGCTGGATCCATTCTGGATGAGTTGTTTCAAGTGGGCTTGCAAATAGAGGCAGAACATTCACTAACCTCTTTGCTCCCCGATACTCCAGAAGAAAATGAGGTCTGCAAATGGCATAAATTGCCATGAGGGAATTGCCTCTTAAACTCCCCCCCCTTTTCTGCAACAACGTTCAGGTTCAGAGAAAATTCAGCCCAAAATATTGTGTTATCCATATTACCAACCCGAGAGCCCAAAGACCCCTCCTTTTCTTCGTACCCAAATCCTATTTGCCATAAATGAGATTAATTTTCTAGATCAGGAACAAAACCTGGGTTGGCTTGAACTCCTCCTGCTGCATGTTTGCAATGAAGCTCCTATCCCGTTCAAAGAGAGCGGTGCCCCATTTTCCTAATGCAAAGATGCTGTGATGGGGGAGCCCTCTAGTTTCATTTTCACCCATGGACAGGTGATGTCCCTGAGGTCCCTTTAAGGGAGGGAGAAGAAAAAATGGCAGTCCTTCTAGGGCCATCCAGAAGAGAACAATGTCTCCTATTCCTCTTTCAAGTTCCACTAATGTGAACTTCTCAGTGTCCTCCACATGAGTTTGTGCTGGAAAAATTCACCAAGGCATCAGTGAAGAAGCCACCAAGGGAGGCCAACTGTCCTACTGAGCTCTCACTTTAGCAGCCCACCAATTGTTTTAGAGGAGAAGGGCACTGCTGCCAAAACCGACGGGGGACATTGGAAGATCAGAGATGCTTGGCCTGTCCAGAACACACTGGAGGTATCATATCTTCAGCCTCCTTTCCTAGAATTGTCATGCTAAAAGTTATCCACTGCTCTCAAGGCATCCCAGCAGGACAAGGATCAATTCAACTCAACCATATGGCAGAGTTGGGGGAACCTTCACCTAGACCAATCCCTGCCCCATTGCATTATATTTTGCCCATTACATATGCCACTTTGGCATACCCGGCCAGCAAGCATCCCATTGTGAGGACACATTCCCCGGAGAACACCTGCCTTTTGAAAGGTTTCCACTGAGTTGCTGAAAGAAGTTCATGAAAGAGTGCTGGGTTTTCTATCTAGCACGATCTAAATATTTATAAGCAACTTTTGAGGGTACGTGACCCCCTTGAACCTCTTCTGATGAGCTGCCACTAGAAATAGTGCAGAAGCAGGCCAGGTTCACCAGCGACTGCCACACTCGTCTCAGAGGTAGAAGCAAGGAAGAGCCCCCCAGAATTTTAACAAGGAGACGACTTGGCAATTAGGATGCTAGATGCAAATCCGTCCTATAAGCGAGCAGGGGGAAGCATCCAGCCAGCAAAGTTAAATGCAGATTCAATTAGAAATTTCACTGAAATTTCAAATTACAGCTATTTTTTTCAAGCGACAGAATTACGTTGTATTACAGAAAAAGTGACAGGTAATTTGGGACCCTAAAGATTTCTTGGACTCTCTAGTTAATGGGGAGTTTAGCACCAATTCCACTGTAATTTGCACTTCTGAGAAGCCGTGTTATTATAAAGTCAGAAATCTCCGACACTTTCAACTCCAGGATCTGCCAAGCTTAAGATGACCAGGAATTGAGAAGGCCTGAGTTCAAAGGTCAATAATTTCAATATCTGAGCCTGTGCAGCTTCCAAGAGCTGGCATTCCAATTGAAGAGTTGAAAATTGGAGGTGACATTCAGAAGTCTCTGAAAATTATAACCCTGACTCTCTCCTTGAAAAGCTTATCTGAATCCTAGCTCATCCCTTGATGAGGTTACTGAAAACGCATTCTTTTTGGAAGACTTGAGAAACGCCAGGTGGGTACACAAAACACGCTGTTGCTACACAGAAGGGGAAAACACGGAGGAGACCACACGGGCCAGGGGCACCGGTGATACTGGCTGAAATTTGCCAGACCTCGGATGCATTGCAATCCATGTTTTCCCACTGGCTCTTCACCCCACATCTACTCAAAATGCCACCCAGATGTTCCACATCCTCAGCTTTAAAACTCAATAGACATTCAGTGCGGATGAACCTTTTACATCTTCTGAGTTTGACTCAGAGTGAGACACAGGTGGAGTTTTCCTACTGCACCAGCCTTCAAGAAAACTAGTTTGGTGTAAGAGTTCAATCATGGATCAGGCTCAGCCGTTCTACTTTGCAAGCAGCTTGTACAATCCCATCAATGGTGGTGCACTCAACAGATCATGGCTGAGCAGGTCATAAGTATTAGGTGCAAACCCACTTCTACTTCCACTGGGAATCAGATGAGCCCATTTCATGGCAATTTAGCGACCAGTAAGATCCCACTGAGTTGGTCTCCTCCGAGTCCCGTCACCTAAACAATGCCGGCTGGCGGGCCCGCAGGGGAGGGCCTTCTCTGTGGCTGCCCCGGCTCTCTGGAGCCAGTTACCTCCTGAGGTCCGGACCATCCCCACCCTATTGGCCTTCCGAAAAGCAGTGAAGACCTGGCTTTTCCAGCAGGCCTGGGACCGTTGATCTCGCTGTTGCGATCTTGTGAGATCCGACCATGAATGGTGTGAATGGGTTTTAATGTTTTAATTTTTAAATGTTTTTATAATGGTTTTTTTAAATGCATTGTAAGCCGCCCTGAGTCTTCGGAGAAAGGTGGCATATAAATTGAACTAATAATAATAATAATAATAATAATAATAATAATAATAATAATTATTATTATTATTATTATTATTATTATTATTATTTAAGACTTGGTGGGAAACCCTAAGACTGGAGGAGACCTGGAGTTGGATTCTTGGAATTGCATTGCCAAGCGGAGAGCGGAAAAAGACACTCTCCCTGGCAGTTCTGTGAGTGCCAACAGACAGATGCCCATAAACTAACTCTGCTCAGGAAGGGTCTGCGCTTGGAGGGCTGAGCCCTGGGATGCCATTCCTGCCCCCCAGGCCTCTGTCAACATTAGCAGCTGTCCTGCAGCTCGTAATTGGAGAGGAGAAGGGTTGGGTTGCAGGACTGAAGTCCAGCCTAAAGTTGCTCTATTTCTTCCTGGGCTGTGATTGGAAACTCTACAAGCCGAGACCCCCCAGCCCCGCCCGAGCACTCAGCTTGCCATCCTGTCTGAAAAGGGCCTCCCACGTTTTCCATTTTCTCATTGCTCGAGCTCACACAATGCACCGCGTACGACAGGCTCCAGCCCAGCAGGCTCTGTAATTTCAGCCTTGTAATACCAAACCTTAGCAAATGCCAGCTACAGAGGCAGGTTAGCCTGGTTTCTTTCACCCAGAACATGCTTTTCCCGCTCAGGACCCATCGAAACGAACAAGACTGAAACAGGCCATTTCGGGCAGACGAGGCCCCATCCGGTGTGGGCAAAAACGGTCTTGCTGGACACCTGAGCACCTTCGGGGGCAGCGGTCAAGCTTTCACAAACTACTACGATAGGTTAGGGGAGAAACCTGATAATGCATTATTTTACACCTTAAAAGATATTAAACTCAGCGTTAATTACTAGGGGCGGAGAGGGCTCCCCTCGAGGTAATAAGGCTATTAATATTGCACAAGACAACAACTCTTGTTTCCTCGCTTGGTTCTTGTCCCACAATGCCCTCCTTGGCAAGAGGCAGGCACTCTCTTGCCCCTTTCTGCATAAGCCACCAGCAGCAGTGCCCACAGGGACTTGGCCCCCCAGAAAGGTGAAGGGCCAAACCAGGGGGCCAAACCTTCTCTCTCTCTCTCTCTCTCTCTCTCTCTCTCTCTCTCTCTCTCTCTCTCTCTCTCTCTCTCTCTCTCTCTCTCTCCTCATAGACAAGGCACTTTCTCAACCTTGCCAAAGCCACCCGCCCACCCTCTTCCTTTTCTCCTTCTCCTGCCCATCTTTTCATTGGTTTCCTTCGAGCAAAATGAAAGCAGAAGCTCTTTGCTGGCTAAGCAAGACGTCTTCAGGCCTACAATTAAATTAATAATTGAAGCAGCCCTGTGAGGCATTTATTGGAAATTTAAAATCAGTTCGATCCATGGTCCGTGGAGCCCTCCCAGGTGAGAAGGAGAGGTCTATCAACAGCTAAACCTGGAGCTTCCATGGAAGAGAAGAGGCCAATTCCCCAATGGTGCCAGCAAGCAGGATGGAGGCCCTGCCCTCCTGCCCGTTTCCTGGGGCTTCCAAAGCGGGGGGGTTTCCTGGGTCTCTCTCAGCAGAGGGGCTCTTCCCCCCCCCCCCCCACGATTCAGCAGAAACTCTGCTGGCACAAAACCTGCTTGCCTCTTTTGCCATCCCGATCTCTCCTCCGCTTCCATCTCTGCAACCACCAGGCTTCTCTTCAAAGTAATGAGTGAAAAAGCCCAAAGTGAGCCTGACTCTGGCACCACTGGGAGAGGAGGGGAAAGGCGGCTGCAAAAGTGGGACAGCTGAGGATGACTTAAGCCGGTCCCACCTGAGGTGCGGAGACAATATAAAAGGGCACCACGGAATAGACACAGCCAGCTATATTTGTGTCTTGACAAGGGCAGAAAGTCTCTCTCTGGAAACAAGGAAAGATTCCTTGACAGAAGATGGCAGCACCAGACACCCCCAACCCACCCTTATTAGTATCCTCAAAAGCCCAAGAGGCAAAGAAGCAGCGAGTTGGGCAGGATCGATAAAGAGGAGTTTCACTGCGAATGGCAGGAATTCCGCTGAGGGCTTCAGGCGCAGCTGAGCTCCTGTGGGAGAGGAAGAAGGGCCTGCTTGTGAGTCAGCCCCAACTCATAAGGACTTCTACTGTGGCTCCCCTGGTGGGCTTCCTTCTTCACCCCGTTAACTGGGTTTGTGAAAGACTCTTCTTCAAAGTCCAGCAAAAGCCGAGAGTTTTACTCCTGCAAGATTCTGCCTTTGGGCATTCTCAGTCTACGGGGCTTTGCCTAGATGGCCAGGGAATCCTCTGGCTCCTTCCTATCACAACTACAAATGTATTTGATCCCACAGCCACCAGCCATCTCTTTAAGGGAAACTCTGCAGTTAAATCACTGTCTCTCATGATCAGCCAAACTCAAGGCTATCCTATCTGGGCTGCAGAACCAAGGCAACCACTAGATGGCAGCAAGGGATACAGATCGCTCCACCTCATTGCCGCCATCTATTGGCTACATGGAGCTTTCACAGCTCAAATATGAGGGCCCTGGGCAATCTGGTGGATGGAGGCCCCCATGAGCTAACAGGAGAAACTAAAAGGGAAAAAGCACATCAGAGAAAACTTAGGAATCCTGAGCATGATTCAATCTGTCCAGTACATCCAGCCCGTTAGGTGGTGGCAGGAAGATGGAATATGCAAACATAACAGAGGATTTGTTTGTTTGTTTGTTTGTCTGTTTGTCTGGCTGGCTGCACTCCACACAGCCCCCTCAGTTGCCAAGCTGACTTGTTTAGCTCCCTGAGCAAATGCTGGGGAAGCACACAATGGAAGCCCTTTTATGTTGAAGAGGCAGGTCTACCTGCCAGATCCTTTGTTTCATACCCACCTGTTGTTGACTCCCCACTTCCGTTGCCCCACAACTAAACCACGGTAATTGTTCCTTGGCGCCCAGCCCCCTTCTTCCCCTTCAGCATTCCACTCCTGCACAGAGAAAACGATTAGCTGCTCAGTGGGTTTGAGTGCCTTACATGAAAGGGATTGTAATGGCATCAAATGAACCGTGAACGACCCAGGTGTTTGGGGGAAAGTGGAGGGCAATGTTTGCATTTCAGAGCAGAGGGTGCCAACTCGGTTGCCCTCCAGGACAAGAGGGTAGAGCTCTTCCCAAATTCTGGCAAAAGAGGAGAATGTTTGGGATGAGGAGGGAGCTGCAAGAGGGAGCCTGTTCACCAGGCTTCAGCTTGAAAGGACAAGCGGCACCAGAACAAATGCAGCTGCCTCCTTGGTGATATTTGGGGGGCTGACAAGATAGCCCCCCAGTTCTCTGAAAGAAGCATCTGATGGTGCTCCAGGAGGCTGGTTCCCATAGAGACCTTCTAGAGGCCCAAACCTTAATACCAGCCGAAATAGAGAGCTGTACTGCTGCTCAGTGTTGAAATCCAATTTTTTTTACTACCGGTTCTGTGGTGGGCATGGTATGGTTTGGTGGGTGTGGCAGGGGAAGGATACTGCAAAATCCCCATTCCCACCCCACTCCTGGGGGAAGGATATTGCAAGAGCTCCATTCCCACCCCATTCTGGGACCAGCCAGAGGTGGCATTTGCCAGTTCTCAAACTACTCAAAATTTCCGCTTCTGGTTCTGCAGAACCTGTCAGAACCTGCTGGATTTCACCCCTGCTGCTGCTGCTCTGATGCCCTTCCAGTGCCCTGAGTCCATCTAATGGATCCACTCCATTTGTGTGCGTCTGTGGGGATTCATCTTGTCAGATGTTTCCAGGACTTCCAGCAAGTCAGTGCTGGTTCCTTGACTATGATCATTGTTCGTTCAGTTGCCCAACAGTAGCACTCCAAGATTTCAGCCCAACTTGGAGCTGCTGAACTGAGAGGAACAGAGGAAATATTTGACCACTATATTGGGCCCTTCCCCAAAACTCACCCTTTCCTGACCAGACTTGCCCGGCCTCTGCAGTGCCTTCTGGGTCTCCTGAGCAATCCTCTGAACATGGATTGTGAGTCCTCCAGCCTTCCAGCTGAGCAACCTCAAGCAAGCGACAGGCCCTGCTCCCCATGCCTTGTGTTGCTCAGCTGCAATGCCTTGCCAGGAGAAGAGGCAAGGCAAGGCGGGGCCAGGCTCTCCTGGAAGAGGCCCTTTTCTCCTACCATTGCAATGTCTCCTCTGCTTCTTCCCAGCACTGGTGTAGCTCCTTCTATTTTCAGCAAGATCTGGAGTCTCCTGGCCAGTTCCTTCCACTCCTTTCTTGCTGACTCCAATCAGCCTTCCTGAACTAAAGTGGGGAAGAAGCTGACCCCCATCAGTTGGGGTTGGCTGGTTGGCAGCCAGGGAGCTGATCCTATTAGCCCTTTGCAGAACCAGAGCCGGTGCAAACCCTCCCTTTTATATCTCTGTTGAGGAGGGGAGATGTACATGGACTCTGGCTGAAAGTTGAAAGGGGGCGGGAGATGCAATGATCTTGTGATGAAGAAAGCAGAGGAAACGACGAATCTGCAAGGATCAGGGGTTAGGAAAACATTCTGGAAGTTCCCCTTGACAAGCTGCCATATTTAATAAATCTCTTTCCGTGGCCTCTCAGCTACACGTGTACCAAGAAGTTTGCTGTCAGCCAACAGTGGCCCAAGCATCAGAGAAATGGAGAATGCTTGGGGGGATTCCTTGAATGCCCCCTCCCCTTCCAGCTTTGCAGTCACATAGCCCCATTTTGGTGGACTCTCAACCGGAAGAATTCATTAGTCAGCACAAGGCAATCAATAGCCTGTTCTGACAACGTACGCATTGGCTCTGCCCAGGATAGGTTCTGAAATAACTCCATTGGTGTTCAGTCATGCCAGGTGAGGCCATGGGGATTATGGCACAACCCAATTATAAAGACGAGTCCTTGGCTGAGCATAAGTGCGCAGAGCCTTCCAAGCTGTACTGGGGCTCCATTTGCAAGGTCCTCTCCAGCCCCTCCCTTCAGAGCACGCAAGGAAGAAGGAAGCCTCCTCAGAAAGAGGAGAGAAGAGGGAGAGGGTTGCCTCCCTTCTGCTTCTGTGTGGTGCTCCTAGAGGCACCAGAGCAAACCAAGTGCAGGGAGCATAAGCCAATTTATCCCAGGCCATTTGGTAAGTCAGGTTTTGTCTTCCAGTGACTCCATCCAACTATCATCTTTGCAGCAACAGTATGGACAGTGTTCTTCTCACTTCTTAGTCTCAACTATGGCCTTGGGATTTCCAAGAACCACAGCCGACTTCTCCTCCAGCCCTGCAGTTTTTATCTTCTGGATGCATCTCCTACAACATCCACCAATAGCCTGTCCCTGCACTGGAAGACGTTAACAGAATAGTTCAGATGGAGCACATTTTAGGATGCAGAATGTGAATAATGGCTCGGATACAGAGAGAAATCATTAAATCAATAAATAGGAGAGCGCGGCCACTGCGATTTCTAATATCCCACAGAAGACAGAAGTGTTAAATCATGCCCGCAGTGGGTTTTGGGTGTGCAGAACACAAATATAATCTTGTGTACAACTTCTGTTGCTTCATACTCAGCATGAAATGAGCAGGGTCAGAGTTGGGAGAGGAAGAACTGACTGGTGAGTTTAGGTTGCTCAGGAGACTTTCCATCAGCTCCTGCATTCTTCCTCTTCTTCCTCCTCTTCCTCTTCCTCTTCTTCAGCTGCTGAGTCGGTAGTTGAATCTTTCTGAAGAGGCTACTCTGGCCACAGCCTGACAAAGGCCTCCTTGTTCAGGAAGGGATTAGAAAAGGTCAAAATGGCAGCTGCAATCATCATCTTGGCTGCCCCCACCCCCACCCCTGGTGGACATTCCTCCCTCCTTGCCGTGAGAGGAAAAGTGAAGATGGCCTCCTTCTTCCCATGCCCACCACTCACGGGTGTCAGGAAGGGTCAATGGCTGGACTCAGGGAGAAGAACCCCGTTTCTTTACTACCTGCAGGGAAGGCTACATGGCCGACAGAACCTTCTTCCCTCCCAAATGCCCCCAACCTCCTCCCCCCTTCATCCTCCAGCTGCTCTCATTCACTTCCACAGGCCGGGCTCTGCAATGCCCCTTGCCTGAATTCTGCGGCCTCCCTGCAGCCCCCCAGCATGAACCGAGCATGTCTCCCATCTGCAAGACCAGGTATATCTGGGGGGAATCGGATTAGGGAAAGAGCTGCAGAAGGTGAGCACCAGATGAAGCAAACATCCAGCTCACATTCGACCTTATATGACTTGAGTAGCTTTTTTTTTTTTTTTAATGTACCTGAAATACTGGCTCTATTTTTTTCTTTTTTGAATTTGGTCATATATTGTCCTCTCCCGAGAAATGGTATATAAAGTTTGATTAAATCAATAACCGCGTCTGAGGAAGGGCATTGGAGGCTTCTAATTTCTAGTGGGCACGAGCACGAAGTTGTGGCGTGACGCTTAGAAGCCTGTTTCATAGCCTGCAGCTGCTGAATTATCTTCTGAGCGGATGATAATACCCTGGGAAACAATTATATTTTTATGCCGTACGGCAAAGAATGAAGGCCCTTGTGGATTCTGATTCCAGGGAAGGCAGTTGGGCTGAGATGGAGCTGCTGCCACTGATCCTCTGAGTAAGAAATCGGGCCCTGCAACATGTTCCTTGTTTTGCCAGTCAAGTGGGCAAGAGAGCATCTGACCAGGTTTGCCCTTCTCTCTTCCAATTCTGCAGGTCCTCCTCCATGTTTTCTGACGTGCTCCCACAGCTGCTTCTGAGGCCTTCCGGGTCTTTCTGTAGCACTGCAGCAACCCAACCATTCTTTCCAACCTAAGCTTCAGCTGTGCAAGGGTCACAGGCTACACTTGGTTGGCTGTACACAACATACAAGGACAAAACCAAACAAGCCACCTTCTGGCTTAATGCAATGCTGAGCCCAGCCTGTGTGACTGAGAGATGAGTAGAATCCCCTCACCAGATTTTGTAAGACATGCAAGCAGAGAAGAGATGTGCCTAGGACACCCCATTAGATTGTGGGTCATGACCGACTAGTATTTCTGTAGTAGAACCAGCTGAGCAGCTCTGGTTTAGCTAGACCAGACGGGACAGTTTAGGGAAAGCAGAACCTGCCTCGGCCTCTGATTCCCTGCTGGATGAAAGGTGGGCCCAGAAAAGATTGGAAAAAGTGGTCGAGAGCCCCCCCACCCCCCCCCACCCTACCCCCCCTGCTCCTGATGTTCATCCAGGTCAGACTTGTCACTTCCACTTGGAAAGATGGAGGGTTGGAAGTCTCCCGCCTTTCCAGCAGGCCTGCAAGTTTGATTGGAAGAGGTTCTGGCACACCCTGCTCCGTTTCTCCCCTTTCGTGCCCTCTGCTCTTTCCATGCCCTGCATCCAACTGGATGGTGGATGAACATTCGTTTCACAGGTCACAAAGCAAAACCCTCGGTGGGAGTGAGACCTTTTCCAGACCCCCCTGGGAACATTTAGAGCCACTTCATCTTTCTTCTGGCAGCCAGTCAAACTGTTGGGGAGGTGAGAAAACAGCAAGGGAGGAGGGACCAGAAAGTCAACAGTGGTATCCCACCTCCCAAGTCTCAAGCAAGGGCCAGCCTCTTGGTGCCTGATCAGCTCTCTCCTTTCGGGAGGACCCAGAGCCACAGGCAGGATGCTCAGGAAGAGAAAGGAGAAGCCATCCTGGGTTATTTGCTTTTCCAGCCATCCTGGGTCTCCTTTTCCAAGGAGTTAAGAGCTGCCAGCAAATGGGAGAGAAGCATAGACCTAAGTGCTAGGGGGACTCAGCTTCCCCTCACATCCAGGTCCCCATCAACCTGCCTTACCTGGCTTTGGGGCTTCCAAAAGAAGGAATCTCCAGGAGGTCCTGGCTCTAGCAACTCCACCGACGAGACGATTTGGGGCATTTCCTAGCTTTGTCCTAAATTTGTTCTCTTGCTATGAGAATGCCTTGACAGAAATGCCCTCTCTGCTTGTATTCTGTAAGCCAGAAAGTACCTAGTTTAAACAAATCATGGCATTAAACAATAGTCTGTTTTAATCTTGGCCTGTTTTCTAAATGACCATTGACTGAGCTTGCACAATACTCTAGGCCAGTAACAAGGCTCTTTGTGTTCATCCTAATGGATAATCCAGGTCAGTGATGCTGAGCTCCCCCTCCCCCCCCCATTTTTTATTTTTTATTTTTTATTTTTTGCTTTCCTCTCTCACAAAGTCACACTTTTCAAACAAGCTCAAGAACCTTTCCATCAAACCCCACCAAGTCTCCCTTCTCTCAGTCTCACTGTAGCGGGAAGGCCTCCTGCCTGTGTTAGCATAATGAACTTTGATTGAGTCGTTCTTTACTTGGTTATGATGACTACTCTATTGGTATTATACTGCTATTGACTTCCATTCTTGTCATTTATGGGGCTGATGTCTTAAATGAAATGCCATTCTATCATTTGTAATGTGCTTCGTGAAGACTTTCTTCTAAAATTGCTTAAATAAACCAACCAATAAGAATCTCCCATTCTCGTTAGGAATTTCTTGAAGTTCCCAGTAGGAATTGAGAAAAAAGACCTGCCTCTGTCATCATTCTCTCATCAGAAGGCAGACTGGACCTAACATAATTAGAAACCCCACCACCATTTAGAGGGGGGCGGGGGAAGGGTCCCTTCGCTGTACCCTTCAGTTAACCATTGGCATACAGTTTATGATCCTTGTTCACTCTTCCCATTGCCGCTTGTTGTTTGAACAGATAATAATAAAAATATAATGATCATTGATGGATTAAGATGTGGATTCATGAATTTCAATTCCTGTCTTTTTCTCTGTGTCTCTGTCTGGCTACAATTCCCACAAGTCACCAAAACTTCACAGATGTTCATTTTATTAATGTTCTCATTTGATAAACTCCATGTTCCATTTGCCAGGTTGGCACAAATACAGCCACTCTCGCTCGGAAAATGAGGCTGTTCTCTGCAGCGATGGGGCCCCGATGAACCGTTATTGGCACAAATATTTGCATGGCCCCAATTAAACAGGTCCCGCAACATAAAAGACCCCAGTTAGCTGCAAACTCAAAGCCAGTTCCAAGAAGAGGCAACGCTGTGGTGTGTCCTGCTCCATCTCGGCACCACAGACACCCAAGGACATCACCCCATTGCAGTGGTGAAATTCAAATTTTTAACTACTGGTTCTGTGGGCATGGCTTGGTGGGCATGGCAGGGGAAAGATACTGCAAAATCTCCATTCCCACCCCATTCTGGGGCCAGCCAGAGGTGGTATTTGCTGGTTCTCCAAACTACTCAAAATTTCCACTACCGGTTCTCCGAACTGCTCAAAATTTCCGCTAACGGTTCTCCAGAACCTTCTGGGTTTCACTCCTGCTCTGTTGTGTTGAGTTGTAACCACCCAGCCCCTCAGGAAATAGCTGGATTCCTCTTTCATTTGAAATCCTTTCAAGAAACGTGTTGCAGTAACGCTGCCATTGGGGGGGGAGGGGGGATTTTGTCTTTTGTGCTTGACTCAGAAGAGAACCTGGACAGGTAGAAGGAGGGGCTGCCTCTTCAATGGTGAAGGTCCTATTGCTCCACTATTGAACAATCCCTGGACTCTTGGTGGCGCCAGACTGAGCCTCCCTTTCTTCCATGTGCAAGCAGGTGTCCCAATACATCCAGAACAGGAAGTTGAGGAGACTCTGTGAAGGAAATGTGCAGCCACTATGACCTCATTTGTATTTCATGGCCTAATTTGATGGTGGCACCATAGAATATACAGCACTAAAAAGCTGCCCCCTGCATTAGCTGGCCAAGCCTTTCAGAGACTGATGGCCCAATGGAGGAAGAAAGGCTTTCGAAGAAAGGTGGCAAGATAAAATCAAGGGGAAGCCAGTGTAACAGATACATGATAATTACATTGTTGGCCTCTTTGCATTGCCTTTGAAGAGCCTAACAGCCATTAACTCCCCACTGAGCCCATTGCTGCAAGGGGCCAGCCGGCCAGCCAGCCAAAGGCTTCTTCTCCAGCCAGCCTGGGGTTCCCGCTGCCACTTCTGTGTTTCGCAATGATTTTCTTCCAGCAGATCATGAGCAATCATAATCAGCACTTTAGGTATCCATAGCTCTGTGTTAGACAAGGTGGGGAGGCATGAAGAAACGAAGCTGGGTTTAATTAATATACAAAAGTATGAAGGCTATTGCTTAACACATTGTAAGCCGCCCTGAGTCTCCGGAGAAGGGCGGCATATAAATCATTTAAAAAAAAAAATTGGGGGTGGACAGTTTTGCCCAGGTTTCCCCTTTCATCCCTTCCCATCCGGAGTTTCTTCTGTCCAGCTCTGCACCTCCGCTGGTTTCAGAAATGAAAACCCACATGAAAATTCATAGCTGTCATTTGAATTTCTCCTAATCCACCCATTTTGCAAGCAATTTTGGCTATTACAGACACTTTTGTATGCAGGTTTTCCAGGTAGCCACAGGGCTAATGGCATTGCTTTTTTGCGGGTGAGACGTTTGTGCCTAAACTAAACCATTTTACCCAAATATGTTCCTTTTCTGGCAAGCCACCTTTAGAAAGCCCAAGCTGGGGAAAGCAGAGCCTGCGATCGATGGCAATTGGGCAGGGAGGGGCAACTGACATTCCCTTGAAAAACAGACCAGAGGCTTTTCTTCCCCAGCCTGGTTAATGGCTCTTATTCTGCCTTTCGGCAGGAGCGCATCAACTTCAGACTGCAAGATGGGGAGGAGGAAGGGCAATGGGGCTGACATTTTCTTTCCCCATAGCCTGATTGGTCAGGGGCTGAAATAGCAGCTGCTGTTGCTAAGCAGCTGTTAATGTCATTCACACCAGGAGCTGTCCCTCACCCCCAGGTCAGGCAGGTACCAAGCTGAGGCTGCCTGGCGAAAGTGGACTGGAGAGACAAAAGGGGTCTTTTCTCCCCCTTCCTGACCTCTGCAAGAAGAAGAAGAAGAAGAAGGGGGCTGGTGGTGGGGGGATGCTTTTTGCAAATGCTGGGCTTACCTTTTTTTCCCATCCACAAGCCGATCTGGGTTTTCTTCTCCTGTGACTTCAGAATCACAGCTTCCCCTTTTATCTTTAGGAAAATAGCATTATTTGCCAGCTTAGTCATTCTTCAGCCTTGATCATTTCCAGAACTCCAATTTCTGGGTGGAGAAGAGATGCATTTTGTTCCTAATGCATATGCAAATAAGCCTGTGCATGTGAGAAGAGCAAGAAGCTCTGTGGTGGGCAGCCTGTGACTTCACACACGCTACAGCAACTCGCTCTTCTGAATTCATACTAGAAGATTGTAGGCTAAGCTTACTTTCCTCATATCACTTTAACCCAAGAAGCAACATTTCACAGGGAGAGCAGTTCTGTCCTAGAATAAATAGGCTTGATGTAGAAGAGAAGGTTCTAGGAAGGCGTTATGTAGAGAATGAGAACGCATTTGGTACTGGTTGGTTTGCCTGTGTTGGAGAAGATCAGATACATGCTTAGATCCAACTGCATTACCGGAGCATTGAAAGGCAGGTACAATGTCCCTCAAAATACCCCCAGGTTCCTCATTTCCAGACAGAAGGTCTCCAGACTAAGCAGTGCTGCTCCCAAATCCAGAAAGGTGACCTCCTATCCTCACAAAGGCACCTCTCTCCCTGGAACTGATCACATCAAAGTTTGGTGAGTTCCTCTGCTCTTCATTTGAAGAACAGTGGAGGCTGCTGGCTCTCCTTCTGCACTATCGGCAATTGTCTCTGGGATCAAGAAATAATTGCCTCCTGGGAAAATCCATTAAAGGTGGCAACAAGCTCTATTGTGGGGCAACTTTTAGGGGTCTCAAGCTAATGATTAGTTTAATGGCAGAATTAGGGAAAGCTCGTCCCTCAAAATCCTTGAGCTAGTGCTATCAAACCCTGGAAAGTGTGTGGTTAACATTTGGCAATCAATCACCCCACTTGTAGTTGTCCTCTGGAGGGCCCCCATCCTCTCAGTAGATGCTCCCAATCCAATGAAGACATGGTTCAAGGGAAGTAGGGTGACCCTGGGTCACCTGTGGGTCACCTGAGATGGTTGGGACAGAAGAAAAAAGCTTTGTCTGCCTGGGTCAAATTGGAGTATCTACACAGCCCAGAAAATATGTTGGTTTTCCAAAGATGGGAGTAGGAAGTGGAGCGGTGTTCTCATTTCCGCCTATAAGGCAGCCATTTCCCTTGTCCCTCGACTTAAAAGAAGCTAATTAGGCAGTGTTTTAAGTAAAGAGGTGGTAATTATTCCACCCAGATTCTTGAGCAGAATGCCATCACAAGCAAGGCCAGGAATAGTCCAGAGGGCTCTTTCATGATAAAAGCTGCTGAAGGCACGAAGGACTCAAGGGGCAGTCCGGATGTTAGCAAAGGAATGAACCAGTGATAAGGTCAATTCTTGGCACATGTGAACTCACTTTTTCCCAGATCTTAGGCCAGCATCTTGAGAAGAGTGCCAAAGAGAGTTGAACATGAGCAGAATTCCACTGGTGCCCTGGTGATTGATCATCTGACCCCAAGATTATTTTTGTAGAACTGGCAGAGGGAGTCATGTCCAAGCCCCCACAGTTCCAGGAGATGACACAATGGAAGACCTGGACTGGGGCTGGTGAAAGTGACAAAATCAAAGGAAAACACTGGGCAACCCCTTGCCCCTGCTCTTCCTCTCCAGAATGACAGGATTTAGGCTACCCCAGAACCCATTAGACATCTCCATCCTCAGGGGAAGAAGGTTGGTGTGTGGCTGGCTGGGAGTTTGACCACTGGGAAGTCTCTAAATTGAGAAAAGCATCTGAGATGTTGGATCGTGTTGCAGCAAGACTATGGAGAGCGTTGGGGCTTCTCCCTCAATGCAAGCCTTGGTCAAACCACTTCCATGTTCTTCACTGGGGCAGAACGGGGCTTCACTGGAAAACGCAAGATTGGAGCAGTCACCCACATGCAGAAATCCTTTTGCTCAAGCGAAGCGGCTCATCATGTTGGATCATCTCCGCATCAATGCTTGGGTGGCAGTAAGTGAAGCACCACCTCAAGTCAGCGTAGAGCATTTAATCCCTTCAAAGCAGGGAGCCTCATCAAGTTGGATGGCTGCAAATCCATCCCACCGCCCCCCCCCCATCCCCTCAGCTGCTGCTAAGAAACCAGAGGGTGCAGAGGGTGCAGGCCATGTCCTTGCTAAAAAAAAAGGGAGTGGCATTCTGAGGTTGTGTAGGTTTTTGGTGAATCAGTCAATCACTACCAGCTGCTCCATGGTGGCTGCTCCTTCTGCAGACTGGCACGCCCACAGCTGTAAACAGATGATTCATAAACCAGATGCCAGAAGCAAAAACCGGGGGGGGGAGTTGGGACCCCTGAGTGGAGCCAAGATCCCAGATGAAATGGAAGAAAAGCCGAAAAGGGAGAGGCCGGGGTTTGCAAACAGAAGCAGCTGTTGGAGGATGCAACTGGCAGACACCTCAGCAGTTCACTTGCCCCCCCTCAAGAGTCTTCCTTGCATTTTGCTTCCTTTATTTGCAAAGAGGGAAGGGGCAGGGGAAGGGATGGGGGTCAGAGAGGGAGAGCAAGGCTTACTTCCTGCCTGATTTGCAGGAAAAGCATGCAAGACTGCCTTGCTCCAAAACACTCCAGCTAATATGATTTCTCAGAAATCTCATGCCCAGCTCAATACATGTTTTTCCTTTGCTTTATATTTCTCCTGCAGATTTTGAATGGTTTTCTAAAGAGCCTGTGTGGTACGGGGAGCCCTGCCTGGCCCTCGTGCAGGAAGGAGGACCATTCAAGGAAGTTCAATATTGGAAAGAGCAGATAAACCAATACTTTTCATATTGGGTTATAAAAATAAACAAATTCTCATTTAAATAAGTGTTATTCACTCATCCAGTTTCCCCACCTATTCCTGTTTAGTTTGGCACTGACTTCGAAATCCCAGAAGAAAACATGGCATTGATATAGGATACATGAAAAGGAAGTGATGCCCCGGAGGGCACGCAGTGAACCTTTAAAGCCCAGAAATTCCAAATCTTGGAAGCCCCCCATCCACCCATCCATTCTCTAAGAAATAAGCTTCAACCATCTGGTCCATCTAACTCAGAATGTCTACCATTTGACAACTCCGGTTCTTGAGTTTTAGCCAAAGGGTCTTTCCTGCCTTCAGGTCAACACTGGGGGCGGGGGAGGTGTCCAGGCCAGGGATCATTTGCTTTCAGTATCATATTGTCCAAATCTTGCCCAACGTGTATCTACTTTGACTCCCTTCAACTGTCGAATGTCCTTCTGATTTGTCCAAGCTTTCAGTGGCCTTTTCTATTATATCGCTTGCTTTTTTAAAACTGTCCTTGCTCTCATTCATACTGTTAGTTTTATTGTCATGGGTATTTGCTTTGAACTATCAGCCACAGGATGTCCTGGGGACCAGCATTGTGGGAGACGGGCACAGAGTGACCCTTGGACTTGCCCTGAAGGAACTCTTGGCCCCATGGAAATCACCTGTTGACCCTGTCAAATCCCTGAGGGATTTCCCATCAGCTTGAACCCTCCACCCACAGTGCCACTCCCTGAAGAGACTTCCCCATAGGCCTGGCCTCTGCTGGCTTTTCCTGAACTGCCCAAAGGGCTTGAAAGAGGCTTGTGTGTATTCAAGAAGCCTCCATTCTTGGAACTGCCAGAGAAGACCTGGCAAAATGAAGCACCTTCAAAGTTCTGGGTGCCCTCAAGTTCAGCTCAGCTCCTGGGATATTCTAGATACAGCCATGCTGTTTCCTTGAAGGCAACAGAGGAGTAGCCATCTCTGCTTTTTCCCAGATTTTTCTTTTACTCTCCAGACTTCTGACAGCCCTGCTGTTCCCTGGCAGGTAGCCCCCCTGCCCCCCCTCTCCACAGAGGAACCAGCCAGACATCTTTAGCTTTTACCTGGTAGTAACTCAGGGCTGCCACCTGCTGAGGCCTTAATGGCAAGGCATGATTCAAAGGCAGTTAAGAAGGGCAACCAGATGTCCATTTTCTATTTTAACCCCCCCCCACCCCAAAAACTACTCTTTAGAAGCGAGTTGCCTTTGTGTATCAAAACGCCATTTGCTGCAGCTCAGGCTAATGGATATGGCTAATCAATATCTCCATTCACTGCAAAGTCTTCTAGCTCCATTGTCCACCACCAGCAACTCTTGGGGCAGAGATTTGATCGGAGAATTTCAAGGTCTGTTGCCTGGGCAGAAAAGCTCCCGTCACTGAGTGACTCGCTCAGGAGCGCCCTGGGAACCGGCCACTGCAAGCCAGAAGCCAGGAAGAGTTTATAATCCGGCCATTTTAAATTAGCCCCAATACCATTATGGTGTCGAAACAGATGGGAATCAGAGAAATAATTCAGTAAAAATGCAGACTGGCGACCGGCTGCTAAACTATTTGTTTGGATAAGAAAGCATTCGGAATATGACATTGCAAATTCTTTTGATTATAGAAAATTGGTCCTTGGCATGGCTCCTGAGTTATGTGCCTTCCTTTCTTGCTTTCCTATATTATCATTACTTATTTTACTGTATTTTATTCATGATTAAATGTATTCACTGCCCATCTGGCTGTCATGCGACCCTGGCCAGCTAATATAAATATATTTTGAACTAATGAATCAAAGCCCACCTCCAGTATAGTTCAGGTCCTGCAGTGTGATATCTCCAGTTGTGTTTGAAAGTGTGTGAATATTAACATGCTACTTGGGGAACATCATTCCCACTTCTGGTGAAATAAACTTTTGTTAGCGCTCTGGGTGCAACTTCGCATCAACGTTTCTGCTAGAGACAGGTGAAGAAGACGTACAAAAAGACTTTCCTTCCTTCCTGCCTTCCTGCCTTCCTGCCTTCCTTCCTTCCTCCCTCCCTCCCTCCCTCCCTCTGTTTAGGAGAGAATTCTGCTGTCATTCTCTATTAGTGGCTGGATTCCAATTATTCTTTTCCGCAAGGAAGCGCAGATCACAGGGAAGAGCAAACAAGGTCTTCCTGAAGAGAGGGGCATTTTCCTTGGCACTTTAGAACTTGGCAGCCAACTCAGCTGCACTGAGCACCAGGCCCAAATGGGGCCCCAAACAGACCCATAAGAAAAATCCCAATCACAGCCACTTCTGGCTCGGAGAGGGGCCGGCCTCCTGCCGCTGTGAATCATTGTTGTCGACAGCATTTTCTGCACTGCACTTCTCTGGGAAAACATTTTTCCCTGCCATAAATCCATTCAGCTGTACTGGAAATGCAGGCACTTTATAGAAAATCTTTAATGGCACCAGCACAAATGGATAGGTCTCATTTCCTCCGTGCAGTGTGAAGATTTGCAAAGGCGTCAGTGGCGACCGTTTACCAAGGAAACAGGGGAAATGGGCAGAAACGGAATCCATCACCAGGCCCCCTCTGGGACTCCGATAGCTTCAGCAGGGACAGGCTTGCTGTAAGAAGACCTGTGCAGGCACCCACACACACACTTTCAGATGGAGGGGCATGCCTGGGGGTGCATGGAGGATGTGCTGATATGCATGCAAATGATTGAAGGGGCCCCTCTGCTTCTTCCTCCCTCCCTCCCTTGCCTGCTTACTTTATCTTTTAGCTCAGTTCAGGAGGCATTAATGCAGAAGCAGGAGCTGATCTGCAAAACTACACAGAAAGCCCAATAAAGGAGAGTATTTGTAGCTTGGAGTTGAAATGAGGGGTCCTTGATGCTCTCTGAGCTTTGTGGTTTTCTTGCAGATGTTTCATGACTCAACTAGGGAACATCATCAGTGCTAGAAGGGAGTGTGGAGTTGGAGTTGGAGGTGGAGGTGGAGTTGGAGGAGGAGGAGTTGGAGGAGGAGGAGGAGGAGAGCTTGGTTGTTTTCTTGCAGACTTCTCACGACCCAAATTAGATAACATCATCAATGCTAGTCAATCAATGCTAGGATTGATTAAGTTACCTAATTTGGTAATGAAACATCTGCAAGAAAAAAAAAACAAGCTCAGAGCACCAAGGAGCAGAAAATCAGTTGGTTGGTAAGTAGGTAGCTGGAAAGTCATGAGTGCAGAAGAAATCCCTGTGGAAAGCCCCACAATGGAGCAGCCATCCAGTTGACATCTCCTCCCTGCAACCACCTTTTATGGGAACAGAAAGAAGGGAGCTGTTGCTAAAGGGGGCTTTGGACTCCAAGACGCAGGGGAGCCCAAAAGATCACCACGGTCCATGATAGATCCATAAGGATCCTCCCTCCCAGCCAGGTCGCCATCAAGCCAACCACCAGCACATGGCCTGGCCTGCATCTTGGCCCAAAGGAGCAAAACAATCCACTTCCTCTAGAGCAGGGGGTCTCTCCCTCCACAGAAGTGGGAGAGACGCATCTTCATCACCTGGGAAAAGGAATATAAATCAGTCACCTTTGTCACTGGGCTGCACTAGCTCCCCTCCAAGGTAACCATAAAATATCACCGGGCTGTGATCAGTGGTGAAATCCAATTTTTTTTACTACCGGTTCTGTGGGCGTGGCTTGGTGGGCATGGTGTGGCTTGGTGGGTGTGGCAGGGGAAGGATACTGCAAAATCCCCATTCCCTCCCCATTCCTGGGGGAAGAACATTGCAAAATCTCCATTCCCACGCCACCAGCCAGAGGTGGTATTTGCTGGTTGTCCGAACTGCTCAAAAGTTCTGCTATTGGTTCTCCAGAACCTATCAGAACCTGCTGGATTTCACCCCTGGCTGTAATGAAGATGAGGCCAAAGTTTCTGCCCCGGAGCCCATTGTGGGTCTGTGGCTTTTCCGTGATGGGACAGGCAACAAACAGAAGGAGCAGACAAGAGGAAGAGGGAGCTCCTTTCTTCCCTCCATCTCTCCCAAATAAATTGCTGTGGGCCTCCAGCTGTGGATATTTTCTTTATTCATGCAATTGCTTTATTCTACAGGGTGCCAATAGCTTCATTTTTATGTTCGCCATTTATTTTCATTGTGTTTGTTAAGGTGGAGTTTTGAAGCTGCCCAGATCATGCCAACCGAAGAGAGATTCTGGGCACTCGCTTGGAGTTGGACGAGAATCAACACAGAATGGCAACAACATTTCCCTTTTCATCCTTCCCATCTGTAATGGAGCTGAAAGTGACCTTATTGTTTGCAAATTATTGGCCTCTGGAGATGGGATGGATACCAGAAGATTAGTTGAGTAAGAGAGAGAGACCAATTTGTCTCCAAGAACACTGAAGCATTGATGATGCTTTCCCAGCCACCCTCTGAACCAGCACCCTAGCAAAGCTTTGCCTCCTCTAAAAACTAGGGAAAAGGCGTGTTTGAGGGCTTGCTTAGCTTCATTAAAGAGCTCAGAGTCCAATGCAGTTGGCTCAGGGCTGGGGCCCTGGTTTGCTCCTGGTCCCCTGTTGTTTGTCCCAGGCCCACAGTGAGAGACGCCATTCCACGTTCATCTTATGTCCATGTCAGCCACTGAGGTTTCACCTACAGATCCTGAGGACCTCAGAAACATTCTCCATTTAGCTCCCGGCCTTTCTTCTTGCAGTCTTAAGGCCAAAGTCTCAAGATGCCCAATTTCCCTCTCATGAAATTCCTGTTCTCAGTGGTTCCCCAAGGAAAGGAAAGGCTTAGGGCTACAGCTGAATCTCTCCTAGGTGTTCTACGTTTCTTCACTTCTTGCACGCACACTTTGTTGTGAAGAGGTGTGAGGCACTTCATCCCATCAGTGCAGAAAAGAGCCAAGTTGTCTTAGACCGATGCAGTACATTGGTCTGTCCAAACCTGGATGGTCAGACAGTTTCAGCACCTGGGCCCAGGTAGAAAGGCAGCTTTTCCTTCACCTGTTCTGGATCCTGCAGGCAGAAGAGCCCGAGATCTCCTGCATGCAGAGCAGATGCTTTGCCCCTGAGTGACAGAGTCGCCAGATGCCTTCATGGTGCCCTCTGCCCATGTTTAAAGCAGACTGACATCCACACCATATTTATGTCTTGCAGATCACAGCAAGCCGAAGAAAGATGGGGGAAGAGACGAGCTTTTGTCTAGGGATGAGAGAAGACAGAGTGGCCTTGGGTGACCCGGAGGCTGCCCCAGGTGGCCTCAAGTCCTCCTCCATCTTCCCCGGTTCCCATTCCATCCCTTTGTTCTGCTCCTCCTCTGCCAGCCTCACCTCTGTTCCTTGCTAAGGCTTCACATCTTCAAGGCGCCCTTTTATTCTCTCTCCCTGGAGAGCCCCTCGCCGCTGCAGAAAGCAAATGAACAATAGGTGGATTGCAAATGGAGATGGCAAGGAGGCGTATTAGAGGAGGAAAACTTTCCACAAACAGCAAGTTTTTGTGACTTTGCCAAGCAGCTCTCTGCTACTGCATCCCACAGACAAGGCAGAGGCTGCAGGACCAATAATGGAGATGACATGGCTGTCCAAAGCCTCTTCATGGAGCCATTCCCCACCAGTTCCTGACTCCACACGTGGGGGAATTCAGCAGACCCTGGTCCATCCTTGCTTACAAGAAGCAAAGTGAAATGTAATCCTGTGATAATCCGTGTGAAGAAATGCTTCTTGTCTTGGTCACAACAGTGGAAGTCTTGGAGCTAGGAAGAAGGTCCTATATGGTCTCTTAGATCTACAAATGCTCCGGTGATGAGGATGGGTCTCAGGCTGCCCCTAGGGATGTCCCTCCTATTTACTTGAACCCCACAGCCAAGCCCCATGACCCTCTCCCTCGTGTGAGGCTTCAGGAGTTGCCCATGCCAGGTTTCAGACCTAAGCAGCTCCTGTTCTCCACCAGAAAGATTCCTCCATTTTGATGGATTTGCTGATGAATCCACTCTCAAGCAGGCACTGTGACCAATCACACCTCAGAAACAACCATCCCTCCATAAAATCTCAAGTGTGAACATTTCAGCTTGTTCCGTTCACACTTGAACAAACTTCTCCAAGTTGCCAAAGTGTTAAAGTCTATGTACACTAAGAAATGTGAAGTCTAAAGTGGCCCTTAGACCGGAGGCCTCTGTGTGCAAGAGGATCCTGGGTATGCGGGAGGCACACTGATTATTTGGGTGCTTAAAATAGCTGGTCCCTGCGGACCCTTTTCTGACAGCAAACTAGGACAGCCTCCCTTGGCAATTCTCTCGTGGGGCCAGCAAAGGCAGGAGGCTTACAACTGTATAGATGAGCACCCATTCATTCCTTCTTTCCCTCATTCAAAGAATTTTTAAAATAGGGTTTTTATATATGTTTAACATATGATTGGCAGTCAATTGGTTACACAGCTATAGGCACGGAAACCGGGCAATTTCCTTTCCAGAAGGTTCTCTTCATCCATCACATACTTCAAAGCTGTAAGAAGGATTTGAGGTCTCTTCTCTATGAAAGTGGCTAAAGAGTTTAAGGACCTTGGCGACAGAAAAATTATTGTCAAGGTTGTGGGGTTTCAACCTCTGACAGAACCTCTGCACAATGTTATCAGTGCAGAAAATGAAGCTCATTTCTCTTCTAAGTTCCAAGAACTCTGGATTCGTGATAGAACTGATAGTCATCAGAAACAGCCCAGCTAAAAGAAAGAAGTCCCTGTCCACTCAAGCTGCAGAGAACTGAATTTAAAGGCTTCTCTGATCAAGAATGTGGTCATTATCTTATTCTTTTATATTGATGAGAGAGGAGGAAGAGGAGGCACTGGGCACACACAGGCTATCAGCCTGGCGCTTCAATGCATCCTCTGGCACAGGAGGAGCTGAGCTTGCACTGCTTCCTTCCCCACATCAGCCAGTCGGCCACAGGAAAACGCAACTCCCCTGTGGGGCCTCCAGTCTAGATTTGAAGTGTGACTCTGGTCCCCTTTGGAAGAGTGGAAGTTGGGGGCTCCCCTGAGGTCTCCACCACAGGAACATGTACATGGGGAGGGTCCCTGGGACCTCCATTCTGCCCAGTTAGACTATCCTAAGGCTTACAGATGGTGCCAGCCCCACTAAGAAGACCAGTCTGCAAAGTCAATTGCACAGACTTTCTACAATGACTTGTCTACCATAACAGAATCAGAATAACAAGTCTGTTTGCGTTCCATCTCCTCTTCCTTCTTCTAGTTCAGTGAATGAGGGAGATGTCTGTCTGAACTACTTCCAAACATTATCTTCTTGATGTTCTGGACTTTAAAAATGTTTTAGCACCTGTTGCCTTGGCAACATAGTTCTCGTATTTCCAACAAGGTCATCTTCCTGACTCCTACAGATGGAAATCCACTTTTCTCTTCCTAGGGACTTTCTCACACAAGTCTCCTGGAGGGCCCAAGGAGCAGAAGACGGTGGCATCAGGCAAACTCAGCAAACTGGCATCAATGCCTGGCTGGTTGATCAGATGGAACATTTCCTTTCTTAGACCACATGAATCAAGGGTCAGGTTCTTCCCTCACTGTGGTTAGCCATGTCATGCTTTTCACAGGGGAAGGCAATGTGGAGGAAGGAGCTTGGAGGCTGCATCCTGACAGGTCCTCCTGCAGCTGCAGCAGCTTCCTTTGAGGCCCCATCTACCAGGCCCTTCCTTTGTGCATCAAGCCTAAGGGTGCCCTAAAGGGAAGGACGCCTGCCTTCCTCCTTCTTGGCAGCACCCTGTGGCTTTTTGCCTGCTCCCCCTTGAAAAACGGGGCTTTGATGTTAAATCCGTCCCCTTCTGCCTGGTTGCTGTAGTGTCTCCACACTCACTAATTCTCACACACAAATGTGTGTGTTGTATGAATGCCGACTAGTGCAGAATTCTCACAGAAGGACCTGTGTGTTTGGGGCAGGCAACAGACTTGGGGACGTGGCTTGTGATGATGGTCTGGAAGTCTGAAACTAGCTGAACAAACCTGCAGCCCAAATCTGATTGGTGTGTTGGTCCTTAGGTGTAGATGGCCTTTTGGCCCCTTCTTGACCCCCATCGCTCAGTCTCCTTCCTCTGGTCAGTTCTTCCCTTCCGTCCCCCAAAGGGAAGGGAGCCTCCCCAGGCAAATGTCAAGTGGGCAAGGAATGACACTGGGGGCAAGGCAGGCAATCGCCATGATTTTGGGGGGGGGGGGGGACAGCTTTTGGCCAGCTGCCTGGTGAGCATTCCTCCATCTGCTAGAAATGTGTCCCCCTCCCCCCACTCTCTACCTCTGCATTGTGACAGGTATTATGGACCAAAATAACAAAGGGATTTTTTGTTCCTATTCAGGGCAATAATGAGTGAGCCTGGTAATAGCCAGCTCTGGGAAAGCAGACAAAGCTGGACTTTGCTAGACCTGTAGGTTAATAGATGGAGAATTGTGCTCTTGGAAAACCAGTTTGCCCTCTGAGCATTATCTGAACAATTGCAAAGCCTCTCATCTCAGCTAAGCTGGCTGTGGGCAAAGCCAGGGAGGGAAGTGCGCAGAGAGATGTGTTTTCTGACGGGGAGAAGGTCAGGCAGACCGAGCACTGGGACAGGAGCGGCCCCCGTCTTGACATTCTATTGTCTGGCATGGATTCCCAATCTTGGTCTGGAGCCCCTCGAAATAAACACTACTTGTTTTCAGAGTGGAGGTAAAATGGTATCCTGGCTTAACTCTTCCCTCCCCACCAAAACCCAGATGCCAACAGCCCTCTTTTAAAAATTCTGTTTGGCGTCACCACCATTTTTTCCCCTAGAATAGTAAAGAGTTGGAATAAATGGGCAATTTTCTCAAGGATCCGTGTTAGGATTGGTGCTTTTTAACTTGATCTTGACTTAAGAGTAAGCACTGAGCTGATTAAGTCTGTGGATGATACCAAATGATATTCAGGATGTAAAATGCAACAGTGGCTGTGAAGAGCTTCCGAAGGAGCTCTCGGGATGATTGCCTAATCAAATGACAAATGCGGTTCCATTTGAAAGTATAAACTGCTACCCATTGGGGCATGCTCCCTAACTTCACGTAATGCTCTGGTTGTTTGAGAACGAACCAGGAAAAAGATCCTGGGGCCAGAGGGGACGGGGCAGTGAAGACGCAGTCAATGGGAGGCAGAAGAAAAAAGAAAAGACCTCGGCGCTTGAGATCGGTAGGAAGGGATGAAAACTAAAAATGTTGCCAACATGGCCATGTCTTTGTATAAATCTGCCTCTGGAGGTCCTTCTAGTCACCATTTCTGTGACAGGGTAGAGTGGGCTAAGCTTCTCTTTGTGTGGTCCAAGAATCATGTTTATGCTCTCCAGGGAGATGGATGGCTTGTTATAGCCAGTAATGTTGAGACACTTTCAGAAGTAGTATATTTAGATTTCATTTACACAACACGCTAAGTTAGAGAGTAGTTGGTCTGTTTTGCTTTAAGTATGTATTATGATGTATAAATCATGCTTTATAGCTTGAAATGTGTGAGAGCCCACATATAAATTACACATAAAATGCAGGTTGGGGTGTGGAGTGAATTCAGTTGCAATTCTAAGTCCATGAATTGTAGCCCACGTCCACAGCTGCAGCTCCTGAACATTCATGGGTGACATCATTGGGTTCATCTCTACTCATAACGGGTGAGGCGCTTTAGATAACACTTGACCGAGTCAGTCCTGAGGACAAGTGTTGAAAGCAACCTGGGGCCCCTTCCTTGCTTCTACAGTCTTCAGAGAGTAGACACATCTTAAGTTCCTTCCTTCCTTGGGTCTTCCATAACTTTGTTACATAGCAACTCAATGAAGAGTCACTCTTGCAGGGAGATGGGCGGCTTCTAAATGTGACATATAAATAAATAAATAGAAACAAACCAGCACCTCCTCTCCCATAAGCTGAAAATATACACGCCAAACATCTGCTTATTGTGATATAGTTTAAAGTGATTTTAGCTTCATCATGGCAAAATGAAGTCCTCAGCTCCATGTCTGCATATCATGTGCATCATAGGTGCTCTCCAGTCTTCCTCTTCAACCTGCCTCCAGCTAATGGTTTTCTGGACAAACTCTTCCCTTGAAGCCTCATCTCCTGCCTCTCCTTCCACTAAACCCATGGGCAGGTCCCAGGGCTTGGATTAATAGAGTGAGATGTGACTGCAGAAGAACAGGGAGAAGTCAAGAGGGTCTCTCTCTCTCTCTCTCTCTCTCTCTCTCTCTCTCTCTCTCTCTCCCTCCCTCCCTCCCTCCCTCCCTCCCTCTCTCTCTCTCTCTCTCTCTCTCTCTCTCTCATCACCAAATGATCCTCTTTTGGGGACCTCTGGATGGCTTTGTTCTTGACCACACGTAATCCGCTGGTGGGTCCCAGGCCAAGGAGAGGCAAGTGGTGATCCTGGAGATAGAGAAGAGAGCCTTTTGAGAGGAATTTGTCTGTCTTCCCTGGCATTTCTTTAAAGATAAACAAACAGATGTCTGTTGTTTCTCTCCCACTCTGAGTGCCATTGAGTTGCAATGCGCACATGTGCCTTTTTGTGCGTGGAGCCTTTTAAAGGCCTTGGGAAGCAATTCCAACATTTTTCTATAGGTGCAGGCAGATAATTGGATGCTTTCAAAGACTACTGCCAGGCAGGGAAAGTTCAATTTGGCGTCAGAGTGTTCCCTGCATTGACCGAGCCTCTTCGTGACTCGGCTGTGGCTTCCCCCCTCCCTTCTTTTCGCCTTTCCTCCTGAGTTGAATGACTTGCTCTCTATTTTTTGTACTTTGTCTTTGGAAAAGCACTTAGATGGCAAAGGAGAAATGATCTCAAAATCGACCAGGACTCTTGCTGGGCCATAAATAAATAAATAAGCAAACAAAAAGTGGTGCTTTATTTTGCTAGACATGGCTTTTTTCCATCCTCTTTTCCATTTCTTTCTCTTTTTTAAAAAAAACCTTACATTTCAAAAAAAAGAAAAGAAAAATTCAAAGGGAAACAATCTTTGGCCAACTGCCATCACTAACAGACAGGTGGCTTTGATCTCCATAGAACGCTTAAGAAAACTAAACCAATTGAAGGAAAGAGATCCATCTCCAAGCCATTGAGAAGAGTTCCTTCAGGGTCTTCTCGCTGCTTCCCCAGCCCACCTGATATCTGTAGATGGAGATACATTTTCAAGGAGAAGCAGAAGGGCAGCCAAGTTGTCTTATTTGTCCTTCCTTATGCCACAATTATGCTTGTTCCTGGTCCAGCTACCCTTACAGAGTCGCCTGCAGCCAGTCTCCCTCTCCTTGTGGTGGGCTTTTTTCAGCAGCTTGTGAAACCTCTGAAAGTTTTACATGGCGAGCAAAGCTTTAAAAATAATTTGTATTGTATTTAAATATTCTTTAAGTCATTTCAGTATATTTAAGCCTTAATTCATCTTCTTTTTGTCCCTTCTCAATACATTAGTATGACTATTTGACAGAAAGATGAACTGTGTTATTAAAGAATGTCTTTGGCAAATTTAATTCTTGAAATCTTGCTCTCCCATTCCCTTTCTCCTGTCTCTTTTGAAAGGCTGGGCCCCGATCACTCTCTTAATTTTCTGGGTTTATTCTTGAGCTTCTAGATGAAACCACAACTTGTCTACTAAATCTTCTGTGCTACTCAAGTGTGATTCAATCATTTTTGCCCGTTAGTTCACACAGGCAGTGATAGAGCTTAAGGTTAAGACAGAAACATGTTCCTGGTTGTCCACATTTTGTTCTCCTTTTGGTAAAGTTCCTGTTCTTCAGGGGGGGAATTGAAGATGGAGAAAATATTTATCAAGACTTTTCAGTGACCGTAATCAGATGTTTGAGGATGTGTGTGTGCTGTTGTGCTCTCTTGCTCTCTCTTTCTTTCACACACACACACAGACAGACAGACAGACAGACAAACACTTAGCCTCAACCTGCTCCTTTCTTTTCATTAATCTCCATAAGAACAATATAAAAAATGTTGGAGACCAAAGAAAGGAGTTGGGAAGGGAGAGGAGTCTCACTCAGGCAGAGTCCCCTTTTGATCTGACCTCCTCGTTCTCCCTAAAGTTATCATTGCCAAACTTGCCAGCTCACTTCCACTCCTTCATCCTCCCCTAATTTTAAAAACTTTACTGGCAAACATTTTCCATGGCGCTCCCTGGAGACCACCTCCTCTACAGCTGGAAAGTTATGTTTCAAACAGAGAGGCTGGGATTATTAGGCCCAGGGGCGTCTGTGGGTTGTGTTTAAAAAATTAAGATGTCTGCCACCTCAGTTCTGTCTGTTTTTATATGTGTCCCACCTGTCCTTCAAGTCTGCCAAGAGAGTCTATCCTCCTTGCTGGAGTCATCATCTTTTTTGCCCATCCTTCTACCAGTCCCAGCCTTACAGAGACCTCAAGAGGAGTTGAGAAGTTGGTCGCAGTTGCAGAACATGTCCAAAATATGATACAGCCTGCTTATTTGTGCCTTGAGAACTCAGGATTGATACGTTCTAGGATCTATTTGTTTGACAACCTGCGGTATTTTAGGAGTCTTCACCAAAGTCCAAACGTGTCAATCCTGTATGTAATGTTTATCACAGCAAGCAGACCCAAATGGAAGTGTTAATATTCTTTCTATCTTTCAAATAGAATGTCACACTTTCCCTTCCAGAGAGGGTCACAGAGAAAAACCACTGCCTGGATGATTCCAATCTTTGTAAGTATAAACACATCACACTATCTGAATATCTTTTCCAAGGTCTTCATTACTACTCTATCAACTCTCCTCTGTAGCATTTTTCTTAACTGCTGGTTCCTTTACTGTTGATAGTCAAATCTAAAAAGCAAAAGGAAATATCGTCTAGGGTTTCTTGGATGTTGATATCTCTACAGTACAGAATTTCAGTGTTCTCCTTCCATTTTAGATCTTCTTTGAATCAGTTACTCTATGTCCCGTTGGGATCCATCCACCTCTTCTAACAACTTTTTAAAATTCTTTGTCAAGTTCCTTTCTGAGTCGTTTGTCTCTATTGGCTTTGACTTCTCTTCTCTTCTCTTCTCTTCTCTTCTCTTCTCTTCTCTTCTCTTCTCTTCTCTTCTCTTCTCTCCTCTCCTCTCCTCTCCTCTCCTCTCCTCTCCTCTCCTCTCCTCTGCAATTTCCAGTTTATTCTAACACCCAATTTGCTTTCTTCTGTTCCTTAATCTTCAACAGTCTCTTTTCACATTAATCAACAGCTTCTTTGATTCCATTCCACAGTTCCTCTGGGTCCCTGTCAATGAGGTTCAAGACTTCAAAGAATTCCTGATATTCTTGAAAATGGTGGCTACAACCTCAAAATCATATTGGGGAAAATGGTTGGCTTTCCTCTTCCACTATAGCTTGACTTGGAACTTATACATGAAGAAGTTCATGATCTGTTCCACAATCAGCCCTTGGTCATTTCTTTGCTATATAATTGAGCTGTTCTGTCTCCATGCAACAATGTAGTCAATTTAATTTCTGCGTATTCCATCTGGGTGTTATCCATATATGTAGAAATTGATTGATTGAAAAAGCTGAAGGGTTCAAACAAATGCATGAAGAAAGTGCATTTTACTGCTTCTGTGATGGTACCCTAAGAATCATCTGGTTGGCCATTGGAACAGGGCTGAAGTTGGGACAAGTTGGGCCTTGGACTCTTGACAGGTTAATTTGTCATCTGAGATACTGGCAAGGGAGTTGTGCATACATAGCACATTAATGAAGGCACCCATGGGGGCAGACCAGCTTTCTCTGTAGTCCCAAGTCTGATCAACAATCAACAGATCCAAGAAAGGAATGGTCCCTTTTGCAATGATGATCCTGTTCACCAAAAACTCCAATAAATGTGCTCTAAAGCAAGGCCAATAAGCAACCTGGATCAGGGAGCTGCCCATTGAAACGGGAGAGAGTGTGCCAGTGAGGAATCAAAGTGTAGGAAGCAATGGCCCTGGCAATCACCCATCTTGCTCCCTCTTGAATTGAGCTCTGTGCAGGATTTTCCTTGCAGCAGCCCCAGGGGGTTCCCCCCATTGGGCAGTCTCTCTTAATGCTTCAGGGGACCAGTGCTGGATCCCCAGTGTGAATGCAAGAGACTAACATAGCTGTACATGGATTTCACTTGATGGGCTCCCAGTTACATCCGGCAGGGTGGAGGGGCTGGCCAGGAGAGAGGAAAGCAAGTCAACCTGGCAGGGGGTCAGTCCCACTGAACACTCAGGGCCTCTTCAGACCCCTCCCCAATTCTGGATAAAATGTAGAAGCTGAAAAGGGAACCAGAAAGCCTCAGCCACACTGGCCTGCATAGGCGTGTCTGGTTGATGGAGCTAGTGTCGCTGTTCTCACTCTTTCAACCACGCACAAAACCCACTCACACCGTACCAATATTTCAAGCTGGGAAAATGTGCCTGCACTGATTCTTTGCTGGCACATGCACTAAACAATGTAGCTTTTAAAAATAGACAAAAATCAGATTTGCCAAACAAAATTCTCCATTGTTCATGCTCTGCCTCAGGGCGAAAAGACGTCTGAAAAGAGAGGGGCTGCTGTCTCTTCATCCTTGCCCCTTCCCAGAGAAGGGGGTCCTCTCCATTCCTTTATTTACTGTTGGTTATTCAGAAACAGGAGAAGTTAATGCAACCACGCGTTCCATTGTGCCTGGAGTTCAAAGAGCAGAATGTTTCCAGGTGAGAAAGAATTCTTTGCAGAGATAATAACCAGAGGCGCAAGACTTTTTCAATACACTTGGTTTCAAAATTGCAGAAAAGTGGCTGCTTGCCTTCTCTTCCTTTCTCTAGGCTGTTTTTGACAAAGGCCCTGGGTCAGCCCACCCTTTCCCTTCATGAGTTAGACAGAGCAACAGATTCTCCAGGCAATCAGAGAGAATCAGTGGGCATCTTCATCATTAAAACTAGCACTGCCAGCCTGATGAACAGTCTATGAAGACCTGCCATGAGGGTTGGGGCTTGGCATTTTGCAGAGAGAAGAAGAACATTGACCAGTGTTGGTGCCAATCCCAGGTCAACTGAAACTGACCTGAAGGGCCACAGTCATTCACCATAAGATGCCAGCTGCAAGTAATCTGGCAGAAGCTCTCAGAGGAAGAAAGCCCTGTGAGTCCAGGGTAGCCAAAAATCCAGAGGACTCTGGCGGGACCTTTTCCAATGAACCAGTAAATTTTGGTGAGCTACAACTCAGTCTACCGCTCCATCTGATGAATAAAATGGGTTCATTGGAAAAAGTCCTACCGGAGTCCTCTGGATTTTGGCTGAAAGTCAAATCGCTATGATTTCTCCAGAGCAAGTTCTGAGCATGAAAAAAGGACTCTGGCAGTTGTCGTGATCTTTGCAATGGTATCATGTCTTACAAGTGATTTATTTGAATGTTTCCTCCAACCTGACATATCATCCTGTTCTCTTTCCACAGCTGAAAAAAATTGGCACCAGCATCACGTGTGAAGAAAAGCCACACAGCAGAAAAGGACCTTTCTGTGATTGTAGGGCAGGTCACAGGGATCTGCATGCCTGGAAAATGCAAAGGAGCTAAAGAAGGTTGCCTCAGTGGCTCCGAAAAGCCACCTAGATCCACTGGGTTGACAGCATACCTTGTGGATTCTTAGGTGCTGCTGTGGTTGCCATGAGCTTCGATACACGTTTTGCATTGCCTTAGGACAGCTTGACCCATGGAGGCCTGGGCTGCGTCTCTCTGCCATTGCTTTGGCATTTTGGCTGAAAGCAGCAACCCTGCCTACCATCTCCAATTCTCTGAACAAGGACGGTCCTTCAGAAATTGGAAGGCCACATCTGTTCTCCCATCCTCCTTCCCTTCTCCAGGCTCGGCCTTTCCAGCCCTGGACCCTTTTCTAGCTCCTTCTGATCCAGATGCCCAACCCTCACCCCAGTTGCTGCCCTCCCTAAAGGAGGAAGGTGCAGCCCATTTGACATGTGACTTGGAAGGAAGGCCCGGCCACCTCCTTTCTCCCAGCTGTACTATTTGGCTTCCATGGTTGGCCTGCTAGACTATTTACAGAGAAAACGCTTCCCTGCGAATTCCACTTTGCCAAGTTTGCACACTTAATTGCACGCCAGCTCAATGCGTTCTGCCTTTTCCCCCCTCGTGAAACTCCATTTCCGTTTTTCAGGTGCCTCCTCCCTCCCTCCCTCCCACCCCAGTTACTTTGCTGCTTTTAGGTGCCGCTTGAGCTTCTGCTATGTGTTAATTACTATTGGGATGCAGTAATCAGCTTGTTGGGTTGTCAGCTTGTCAGAGAGCATGTTAATTTCATTTAAGCTTTGTTAATTTCACTCTCTCCGGTAATTTTCACTTTAGTCACCTCCATTCTTGAGGACCTGACAGCAGCAACTCTGTTTAAGAAAGGCAGTCCAGTCTAACAGGGTGGGGGGCACTGCAGGGACAGCCTTCTCTTGCAAGTGGGTGGGGCCTCCAGGGAGCAAGACCCCTTGATAAATGGAGAAGGGCAGAAGGTAGGAAGGCAGGGAAGCAGCAGCAGGTCTCCAAGGCCATGCATTGACGTCCAGTCCTAAGATATTCACCGTCACCTGATTCTATGTTGATTCCATTTTCTGTTCGCTTAGATTATATATGGAGTGACTCACCCAGGATCCTTTCAACCTGAAACAAGAGCTGAAGCAACTCTTCCATGGGTTACTCATGTTCAATGAGTAGCTACAAGGCTGCAGAAGAACCCTAGAAAGTGTCCTGATGATTTTGGCAGAGCAAGAATATTTTACAATGGGCCTCAGCAGCAGCACGGGCTTCCACTCTTCCTTGTCCCTGGGGATGAAGGTGCTTTGTTAAGAGTTCTCTCTCCCTCTGTTGATGCCCAAGCAACCCCAAGACCAGAAGAGCCTCAGGACAGCCATGCAAGCGCCCGTTCTCCTGTCTCACAAATAGGTTTCCACATACTGTAGATCAGTAGTGGGTTCCATTTACCTTTGCTACCGGTTCGGAACTGTGAGCACACATGTGCACATGCTCAGTTCATTCACATGTGGTGCTTCTGTGCATGCGCAGAGCATCCGTGATGATGGCCAAGTGAGTGGGCAGAGCATCCCACCACCACCACCACTACGGGCTTGCCTGAACCGGGGCGAACCGGTAGAAACCCACCACTGCTGTAGATGCAAAACATTCTCTCCAGTCTAGAGAAGAACTTCATCCAGCAATTCTTCATTCAGAAAGTTTCTTCTTCTATGACCCTGACTTTGAGTGGCGCCAAGCAATATCATGATACTCTGGTTCATAGCTACACAGGGGAGGTGAAAACGTTTCCAGAAAGATCCTCCAGAATGACCTATAATTTAACTTGCTGCAACTTCTCCTCAGCTACATAGAGTTGGTGTTTCTGGCCTAGGCTCAACCCTTAGAAAGCAGGAAGCGGGAATTGGTCCCGGCAGAAACCTCTTTCATTTACACGACTGTGAATTCCTTTCATTCACAGTCAGCAAGGTTTGTCCAAACAGTTTTTCAAAGGAATATATATCATACACCTTATCTCGTTTGGCAAGCTGCCACATAAGTTGTTTCCAAATGCAGAGTAATGCAAAACTTGGCACAGAGTCTCTTAGACTCATGAACAGAACTTTCCACTCTTGCAACTACTGAACGAACAAATTGTTTCCTGCAAAAGCTCCCTCCCTATTCACTCCTCCTTTGTTTCCTATGGGAGGGGCCAATCACCTCCAAGGTGTGGCTTTACTCCCAAGCCGACCCTGTTTTTTTGAGTTGTTCTTGTCTTCTCTGCGCATGCGCACACTGGGAACGGGACCCAGCTGTTCCTCTCCCTCACTGCTGTCTATCTCCCTCTCTGCCTCCGACACAGAGCCTTCATCTGAGCTTTAACCAGCCCTCAGGACTGGCCATGTTCCTCCCCAACCTCCTCACTGTCTGACTCTGCTGCCAGTTCCGCTGGCCACTGGTGGGCCACAACAGTTGGGCCATAAAGAGTTCGGGAGCTCTAATCCTTCCTTGGCCTGTCCTGGGATAAGCCTTCCATGCCTGTAGTTCCTTATGTACCAGAGGAATCAGCCTGCAGCCTGCAGTTCAAAACAAAGAACCAGAATCAGATCAACAATCGCCATGAGTTGTGCCATCACCTCCTCCATCCTAAGAGTGCCTGAATGTGCCTCTGTGAGTTATGCTCTGCCAGCAAGCCAACAGGCTCCCATCTGGCCATCATTCAAGCCAAGAGGCTGCTTGAAATCCTCAGTCAGGCTGCCCCGGTCAAGAGACCAAAGCCAGGCTGCCATCAAGCAGAGCTTCCCCAAGAGCCCAGGCAATGGATGAAGTTACCCAGAGAGTATTGATTTTTGCTTTACTTCTCATTTGTTAAAATGGTTCAGATAGAGATTAACTTTCTTTGCTGGACATTTATTGTTTCGCCTGCCCTGAGATGGGAGTAGAAAAACACTCTGATAAATGAATAGAGAGATTTGTCTGGCTTGGACTCCACCGGCATCTTCTGGAATGCTAAAGCGATGTGGGAGCCAGCAAGCAAGAGGGCTGCATGGAGGGAGGTGAAATAGGCCCTCCGTCCCTTCAGGAGACCAGCGGGCGTGGCCTAAGGGGGCTCTTCCAAACAACCTCAAATTATAGCACCCATCATCCCTAGTCTGCACTTCTTATCCTCCTCTCCACCGAGAAACATGGTCTTTGTAGCTCTTCTGAACAACAGCATGTGGGGGCCCTCTGGATCTCGGGCAGGGGTTGGTTCAAGAGGACAAGTGATGGCTACAGAGAAGGCACAATCTTCATTTTCACAATGGAGTTAAGGAAGGACCCATCATGGCTAGAGGTGAGCTCTGTTTGGGGGGGGGGAATTAGCCTTGTCTGCTCAAAAGAGGCACGAAAGCAGCCGATCAGACAGGGAGAAGAGAAGGGCACTTGTATAAACCACCACCATAATCACCTCAGCTCTGAAGAGATTATCCTTGGATAAATAAAAAAGATCACAGTTAGACAGATGATTGATTTATTGCATGTTTATTAGATTTGTATCAGGCCTTTCCTTCAGGAGCTGAAGGCAGCTCCTCCTTTTATTCCCCATAATAAGATCCCCATGTGGTGGATTGGGCTCTTTTTCAGTCACCCAGGAATCTTCCCCAATCCTCATTCAACACAGTAGCCACTTTATCATAGTGATAAAGAATTGGAGTTTTTATTATTTTGGTTCACTTGAAGTTAGATTCAACTGCAGCTCTTCTTGGCTATTCTCCTGGATGTGCCAAAGTCCTGGACCCTTCCCTGGGGTTGATCCAGGCTGAAGAGTAACAAGCAGGGATTTCTTGGCTTCTCTTTCAAGATGGTTCCAAAAAGACCATTCACAGCTGAAGGGCTAAATTCATGGCCCACCGTATCTGCAGCTGTTCCTCCCCTGGAGTTGGGCTTTCTCTCCAGCTGTGTTCCTTCCTCTGAAGTCATCCTGATCACCAAGGCTTTCAGTACCGTCAGCTAAAAGATGGCTTCCCCGAGATCCCATGGATCGCAAAAGCAGCAGAGACGAAAGTGCAGGAAAGCAGGAACACAGTTCCCACTCCGCAAGAGTTTGTGCATCCGAGTCAAATCATTAGTATCATAATATCATTTCCACAACGTCCTGGAAGTCACTTGTGGAGAAAAGAGCTGTAGCTAATTGATTTGAGCTGCCTCTGCCAAGCCACAAGAGCCAGACAGTGTGTCTGATGCATCACAGCAAGGAAAAGAGGAATTACTTTTGACACCGGGCGTGTCCCCCTGACAAACGCTGCGTTCGAGCCACTCTTCTCCTTATGCGTTCTCCATAACTGAAAGGCGGGAGAAAAGGGATGCCACAGAGAACCAGGGAAAGGCGGCTGCACGTGCTCAGTAGGCTCAGCCCTTTCCCAAGCTTCGCTGGTGGTGGCGGCATTTAAAGAAAAGGTAGGATAAAAAGAGGCACCTGACTTTGCAGGGACAGCGCTAACAAACGGTCCCTCTGCACTCCCAAGAGCCAGATTCATCTGGACCTATAGCCTCACCACTTGCTCATTGCGAAGATGGTGGAATGGTAGAACTGGAGGGGGACACAGGCGATCCAGCCAACCTCTAAGGGATTTGGGGCCCAGAGAAAGTCCCTCCCAGCCTTTCGGCTGGCTGCCATTGAATGCTAGAAAACTCACCAGGGAAGGGATGTTGGTCCCGCTGCACAGCCAACGCCTTTCAGCAATCCAACGTGAAGTCCTGCTGGAATATTTTTCCCCATCTCACAGCTTGTTTTTATTTTGCTTTTATAATATGTCAGTTTATACATTAATACCGTCTGCCACATTTCCCTCATTTTCTATTTAGGGCACTTCTTGCTGCTTCAATGTCTTGCCGTGAGTATTTGTGCAGTAACTAAATTTACAATGTTTCTCCCGGTGCTTCTCTTCCCTCAAAATGCCTTTTATCTTCCCAAGAGGCAGCATCCCGCAGGAACCACTTGTCTGCCTTCCCGTCCTGCATGACCTCCTTTCCTTGCCAACAAGGCCTTCCAGAACAGGGGTCTCCAACCGTGGCAACTTTAAGACTTGTGGACTTCTGGGAATTGAAGTCTTTTAAAGTTGCCAAGTTGGAGATCCCCTATCTAGAACACAGGTGGTGCCATGCAGTGCTGGCCTCAGGAGTCCCTCACCTGGGTGCTCAGGTGGGCCTACCTTGCAAGGCTGGATGAAGCAGAGGCTTGGTTCGACAAGGCCAAGGCGCACCTGGCTCTTTCTTGGGCTAAGAGAGCACCGCACAATGTTTGAAGGAATGCAAAAGAGAAACATCTCCAAGTACATGCAGAGCATCTTTCCCTCACCCAGTGAATAATTGCCTTGTCTTGTTTTATTAAGCTTTTCCAATTGAAGTTAAAATTAGGTGGAATATTAAGTTCTACACAGAACTGTGCCATATTGAGGGGGAGGGGAAGATCTGGCTGCTTTTATAAAGCCGTTTCAGTATGTGTGAAATTAAAGACTTGCTAATCCTTCCCAAATTCCTTCCGGAATTCTAGGTCAAGAGAGCACTTTCTAAAGCGAGTTGGGACACAGCATGTCTTTCTTGATCAAGGGACGAGCCACGTCTTGGCTCCAGCCCTTCCTCCAGCCCTTCCAACCTGCTACACTGCTTTGGGTTGCTAACATTGATGGGCTCCACGCTGTGTGTGTGTGGTGTGTGTATGTATGGTGTGTGTGTGTGTGTGTGTGTGTGTGTGTGTGTGTGTGTGTGTGTGTGTTGTTCAAGGGACCCCTCCCCCAAAGCTCTTAGCCATTCATGAGCTCAGAAGTGCCTTCTTCCCAGCCCATCATTTGCTGGCATTTTGCCTCCCGGGGACACAATCAATTGTTTTGACCTGCTCATCCTGCAAAGCACAGGTCACACAAGAGAAATTGATACCGAACCAGCTCTGCAAGAATCTTTCGGTAACTATAAATTTTGTTGGCGTCAGGAGCAGAACTCTTCGTGGTGTGGTTAGGGGAGGGCACCTTTTGGCTACAGATAAGCTCTTAGAGAAGATTGATGGGAACAGACCTCATCTGCTCACAAGAGGGGTGGAAATAGCAGATGGGACAGAAAGAAAACAAGGCCATTTGTGTAAACACCCCACCCCCATCTGAGGATATTATCCCTGGGCTGCTCCAGAAGCAATTCCAGGGAAGAGAGATTGAGACGACTGGAAACTGATGGGCACCTCAACGGGCTCCTCCCCCACCTTCTCTCACTTCTCTGAAGTTACCCTGACAGTTTTGCCATTTTAAAGGAAGATGTTGGTGAGACAGATTTCCGTTTTTCTTTAAACAAAGTCAGGCCAAAACCTTATCCTTTAATTTGTGTGTCAAGGTGGCAGCCAACTGATTGGCACTTGTCAGTCTTATGAACAAAGTATTCTGACTGCATTAAGGCTGGCAGGGAAGGGGGAATTTGGCCTTCATCTGCACTTGAAATGCCCGATCATCTCATCTCGTGTCAAAGAGGTAAAGATGCCGTTTGATGGTGTGAACATTTGTATAAATCCAGATGAATCCTCACATGCCAACGTGACCCTCAGAACCTCATGGAGGACTGATTTGACTTTGAGCTGACTTTGATCAGCCTCCTGGTTGGGGATTTTGGAAGCTGTTCTCCAACACATCAGGAAGACCCAGAATTAGAGAGGGCAATGAGGGAGGGAGAAGAAGGCTTGTCAGGGCCGAGCAGAAAGCTTGCATCAGGAATAGGGTGAGAAACAGGGAGGGGAAGCTCTAGGAGAAAGGTGGTTGAGTTGATTTATTCAATAATGCAAGCCAACTTCAGGTCAATGTCTTTCTCTCTTTTTTTCCTTTCTGACACATAAAACATCACCAAAGAATATTAATGAGATGCGTGTTTTAGGCTGCCCTTTACATTATCCAAAGTGGGTTTAAGCTTTGCACTCCAAAACACCACCACTCTGTTTTTCTTCTTTTGGCCTTCAAGTTGCTGCCATGCCCAGGGCAAGGGGGGCTTGCTATGAACCTCGCCTCCCCCTCCAACAAGCCCTTCACTACCAGGGCAGCCCTGCCCAGAAATCTCTGCCCCACTGCAGAGCAACTGGCTAACTTGCAAATGTCCTGAAGGATATTTTGGGGAGACTGGGGGGTTCCCTGAGAAGAGGTGCACAGTCCAGGGTCTGTTCCTTGGCATTTCCCTTATTATGCCAGGGTCTCTGGGCTAACTTGCCAGGGCTGTTCCTGGCTGCCGTGACCTCCATTAGGCCCAACATTCCTCACTTTTGCAGCTGGCTGGATGATGATGGGAAGGCACTCCCGGCTGCTGCCTGCAGGACAACGGAGCTGTTCAGCCGGACAAATTTGTTCCAACAATTGACCCCAGTTAGCAATTTGGTGCATTTCCTTCTAGCTGCCTCTTCCTGTCTTCAAAAGCTTCTCGATCCACACATAGACACACCTGCACACACCTGCATGCCCTAAATGGGGCAGAGTGAACAGGGGAGAGGGCATTCATTATTTCCACAGTGGCTGCTGCCTGCAGCCCCGAAGACGATGTTCAAGAGGACTGGAAGGAGAAAAGCCCAGCAAGAGCATCTCTGGCTCCTTCCCTGCGCTGGGCGCTGCAGCTACTTCTTCTTCTCCTCCTCCTCCGCTTGGGGAGAGGCGGAGGCTGCTCTCAGGACAATCCGTCCTCGGTCCATTTGTTTCCCTGCCTCTGCCAGGCAGGTGCTTTTTAAATGAGACAAAACCCCATTCAAGCCACCGGAGCAGCCTGAGATTGAGACAACAAAGAGAAGCAGTCTCGCCCTCTGTCTGATCAATCTTGTCAAAACACAATCATTTAATTCCTTATAAATAAAAAGAAGATATGATTTAGAATGTCATCCTTTGGGTCTCCATGCTGGATTCCCATAAATCAATCACTCCAGGTAAACTGCTGTTATTTAGAAGCAGTTTGACAGCAGACAAGTTAAAAACATAATTTTAAATGTATGCACCGCATGCTGTTGTGATATATCACATGTTGTTGAACGCAGCCCATTTCTTTGCATAGATGATAGCTGCTTCTTTTACATAGATTCTGCCAGACGCGTCACATTGCCGAGAAGCCTCAGCTCAGAAAGGGAGGCTGTGGGGGACACGGGGAATCCAGCAAGCCCAGAGGCCGTCTGACCTGGGGGGGAAGATGCAGACAGTCCCGCCTTGGAAGACCCTTCCCCTCAACTGGACGTTCACTTTGGGCCCTGCCCTCCTCCACCTGATGCCAGGGGTGAGTTAAAAAGAGCATCTATTCAAGGTCTTTTGAGTTAAAATCTTCTTTAAGGCTGATGAGAAAGTTACCGGAGGCAATTATTACAAACAATAAAATAGCACAAAAGAGGAAGAAGACATTTTAATCAAGGGTGGACAGTGCCAGGTGGCCAAAAGTAACTGGAGGAAGCCTCCGCCTTCAGGGCTGTGGTCAAATTTTAATTAAGACAGCAGGAGAAGTGCTGACAGTAACATCCTGCCTGCCACAGGCAGCTCTTCAGTGCAGTCAGTGCTCCAAGTTAAGCTGATGAAATAGTACCATACGGGGTCCAGTTTGGTTGAAGCTGGGTACGAGATTTGGGGCAATGCAAAATGTTTCGTTCTGATTTAGAGAATTGCTAAGGATGTTCCGTTGGACTAGAAGCCCTCCACGTTCCTTTCCAACTCTGTTGTTCTCTTATTCTGTTAAGTTCCCTCTTTTGCCACAACTCCCCTAACAAGGGAAAAGTTGCAGCTGTCTTGCAAGGAGTTTTTTTTGGGGGGGGGATAATGGGAACACCCCCATCCTTAAAAGGTTTGATAAGATTATATCATCTTTGAAGGTTGCTGCAGGAAAGCTCGCGATGCCCTGGGAGAAGGATGTGTCACCTGGACCCAGAAGGGGTCCCAAACCACCAGAAGCCCCTCGAAGGGTTGACTTCTCAGACCAAGGAAATCCGCCCACAAGAGGGCCAACTTTCCAAGAATAAAGCAAGCCAGGTTGACGTGGTTGACAACGGAGAGCCTTCTGAAGACGCTTGTGTTTAAAACAATTTGTTAGGAGCCATGATTTACTGCCAAGGTAGAAAATGGGCCAGCGTATTGATTCTCGTCCTTTTTTTTTCTCTTGCAAATGAATGTAATGTTTTATAGGATGTCAGAATAAGAGCGGCAGCCACTTCATCAATGTCAAGTGTTTAAAATGATTGGCTATTGTGATGTAGGAGATTAAATATGAAAGTTTGATGGGTATATAAAACTGAAAAGGTGATGATCAAAAGAGCTTTTATGCCTAATTTGCTGCCTTTCTGAGGAAGTCCATAGGCTGAGCCACGATGGGTCTACTGCCCCCATGGCTTCATCAGCCTCTCCCCTGCCCCCCTTTCCCCAGCCCACCCTCTTGCTTCTCTCCCCACAAGAACGCTCTCCTCCGGGGGGGGCTCATTCTTCAGGAAAGAAGACAAAGAGCTCCAGATGCCCATCAAGAATGGATAACATTCTTTTTCCTGTTTCCTTGACATGACTGCTCTGGCTCTGCTTGGATTCCCCCCAAAGGGAACCTGAACTGCATTGGGCATCTCTCAGCTGATTAGACCAACTCCTGAGGGGGTTCAAGACCTTCCTGCCTTTGCCAGTGGTGGTCTCAGGTGGGGAAACGAGAGATTCACAGTGCGCAGAACTGCCCTGGCTGGGCATCACCAGGTCCCATTAGTTTTTCCGCTTCTTTAGGATCCCTCGATTCATCAGTCCTCAGCCAATGGCTCAACGACCTTTTAATGGTCTGCAATGTGGTTGAGGAGGAGACCATCAGAAGCAAAGATTGAGTTGGGTTGAACTTCCGCAACAAACCAGAGCTTGCAAGTATCTCCTTGAAAGCTCATTAAAACAGGCCTCCATGGCAACTCATTCTGGAAGCTGGATAGACAAGCTGGGCAGGCAAAGGCCTGAAACCCTCTTCCGATCAAACCTGCCACCATCTGTGCAGGGCCAGCCTGCTGTTGACAGGACACACTTCAGTAATGCTGCCATGCAGGGCAACCATCAAAGAGGCTGTCTTTGGTTGAAGGTAGATTTTAAATTCTGATTTTGGGATGAATGACAGCTCTCCAGGCTGGAAGTGAAGTGTGACTCTTGCCTTCTCAACTTTCCTGTTGTGCAAAAAACACAACTGCCCCCCCCATGAAAACAGATTTGGCACCGACACCTCATCTATAGATAGAAATTAAATCCCCAAAGGCCCCCTTTGTGGCAGCCTCCTACCGGGAGAGATATTGGGTTGGTTCTATTCGGTTTCTCTCAGGGGAACCAATGTTTGTTTCATTTCCTGTACTTGGAATAAGCAAAAGGGGGAAAAAAACCAAAGCAAAACTTGAAAAACGTGTGTTATCCTTTTTTAGCAGATATAATAAATTCCACACATGCTTTATTGCTAGGTTACACTAAAAAAAAAAAAAAAAAGCCAGCACCAGGGCATAGTCTAATTATTTTCGTTTTAATTGTTGCAAGGAAAAGTTAAAAAAAAAAAATACACAGGCAGGACAAATGTTCTTTTAATTAGCTGAGGACTTTATTAGCTGGCACTAATTAAAGTATTCCTTCAAGTCTGAAAAACGTCCAGATTTATCCCATCCAACATCCAGCTGATTCTTAAGTAATTTATCAAAAGAGGAAGTTGATTTTAAGCATTTATATACCTCTCTCTTTCCTTCTCCTTCTTCATTCCCAAAATCTCTCCATATTTCTCTAAAGGGGAACAGGCTCAGAGAGAGACTGGCCACTCTTCAAGGTTACTTACCCACCAACCAACCCAGAAAAAGTTGGATAACACCACAGCTGATCAGAAGCCCTCCCCCCCCCCACTCACCCACCAGCAGCCTTAGGACTCCTCTGACACTTCCAATGGCAGGAACCAGCCCAAGCATCCCTGGCCAGCCTGAAGGAAGGACTCGATTGTATAGCAAAGGGGTCAATCACTGGGGCACGCCAGACCTCCAAGACTATCAGGGTGATTTCGCTGGCACTCAGCCCTTTCAAGCCAAACCATCTGTCTCCTGCAGCCCCTATTAGAAGGTTCACAATTAAAGTCTTGCTTTTGCACAGACAAGTGGATGTATAATGGTACTCACACACACAAACACACACACACACACATACACACACGATTCCAAACTTACTTACTTACTCTCTCTCTCTCTCCTCCCCCTCCCTCTTTCCTTTCCTTTCCTTTCCTTCCCTTTCCCTTTCCCTTTCCCTTTCCCTTTCCCTTCCCTTCCCTTCCTTTTTCCTTTCCTTTCCTTTCCTTCCCTTCCCTTCCCTTTCCTTTCCTGGTTATTTGCAAGAAGATGGCCACATGCAGCACAGATTTTGCAGCCACATCGTGTACAGGTCCCAAACATCTGGAGTTACTGGCAACCTTTGATCCTGAAGACTTGAGGCTTCCCAACAGGCAGCAATTCAACGGAAGCATTATTTTTCTTCTGACCACTGGCCCCAGGAAAGAAAAAAGTAGATTCCATCTCAGCTGCTCAAAGTCCTCAAAGCCTCAAAGAAAAGGAGGCCTCCGATCCTGGTTATCACGTCACATGAGTTCAGCCTGATCCAGGTCTCTGCAACCTAGATTCGCAGTTGTGATCTATTTTTACCCCTCTCTCTGGTGGGAGAAAGGACCCCCTTGAACCACAAAAGAGAAAAAAAGTGTTTATGACATGAATTCTAATGTGAAGGATGAGAGAGAGAGAGAGAGAGCCAAGGCTAACCCAAGGGAGCATTTGCACCTGGAACGTTGCCTCGCTTTTCCCCTGAAATTAAAGTTCCTCCCTTTAATAATGGGATTGTAACTATGTGCTCAACCAGCACATACCAGCACAGTGCCAAGCCTGTGGTTGGTCCAGGCGTTTGAAGACAGGAAGATGGATTGGAGCCGAGTCTTCTGAAGGGCTGCAGAGCCCAAAGAGATGGAAATCCTGCCTCTGGGGTGGTCGCCGCCAGAGACAGTCAATCGGGGCTAGGCAAGTCAGCCACCCCCACACCCGGCTGGTGGTGAGCCAGCCTGGCTGCCCAGAGTGGGGCAGCCCCTTCTTGCCTTCCTTAAGTCGACAGCAGTTGCAGCCAGGTGGGCTTTCCAAGAGGGAAAACGGGTGCAATAGATCATCGGAACATCACAGATGCCCCGCGTGTCTGAGAGGCATCCGTCCTCCTGGTTGGCACCGCTTTGAGATTTTAGCCGTGGATGAAACTTGGTGCTTCTCCCTTCACTTCTCATTACCAGGAGTTGAGCCGGATTCTGACGGCTGTCGTGCCTGAGAGGTTAGCAAAGGAGAGAGGCTGACAGCTATGCTAATACTCCGCTCTTTAGGAGGTGAGGATGACATGGAAGGTCCTGCTTCAAGAGGCAGGCCGGGTGTTGGAGTAATTTAATGAAGTGTTACATGGATCCTGACCTTTGTAAGGGAGGTGGGCAGCTGGGGGGGGGGGAGGAGACTGTTCTGGTAGTTAACCTTGACATCTGAATGGTGCTGCAAGTTGTTGAGCAGTCTGGCCCAGCAGCTCCAGGCAGCCCAGGTTGTATGTGTTCAGGTGACACTGGATCCTTTGCATGGCGAAAAACCCCACCTAATGCTGAGCTGAAGCTCATCTTATGACTCTTCTCGTCGGACAGACAGAGGAGCCGCTGCCCACAAAGGGGGCAAGATGGAAAAAATGTGTCAAAGCACAACCAAGATGCAATGTGAGGTCAGCCACTAGCCCCCTTCAGGTCAAGCCGATGTATATAAAACCCATTTTGGGAGCCCCTGTCCTGAAAACTCCTGAGGCATGCCTCTGTCTCACAAATCATTGCACCCAAATGCAGAAATTGCTGATAAAAACTAATTTGGTTTTAGCTGCACGTTCAGTTCTAGTCCGAACTAAAATTCAGTATGACAAAACTTGTTTTTCTACCCAATGAAATCAAAATAGGTACTGGCCTCTTCAAGATGCTTGGAGAAGGAAGAAAAGGTGGAAATGCAACATAAAATCAAGGGAATGAGACATCCAACTGACAGACAAACACACACGCAGCAATAATTCACCGCAAAAGCCAAGGATCCCCATGGCAGGAATGCACAATTCTTTCCCTTTGTTTTTGACAAGAGGCCTGGGCCACTCCTGCCTGCTGCAGAAGGTCTGAAGCCCCATCAGGCTGTTCTTCTCTGGTGGAGTTCATCCTTCCTGCTCTCAGCTGGGAAGGGCCGGGCCGCTTTGTCAGAGCCGGCCTTGAAAGCTTCTGGGACAGGCAAAGGACCCACCTGGGCATTCCCTCTCAGGAAACAAAGAGATGCAATGCTTTGTGTTGAGCAGAGATGGCAAGATCAATGCCACCCTGCTCTGCCAATTATTTTAAGACCCACCGAGAACATGGAAAGGGTCTGGAGCAGGTTTCGGCTACCGTGCTAGTTTTCACGCTCTAAAATTAAATAGCTGACAGCAACTTTCTTTGAGCAATTCCGTGCCAGCTGCAAATTTGTCACCTTGAAGGGCTTTATAGAGAAAGAACAAAAAAGGGAGCTATTTCCCCCTTGAGTCTTCTCGTGTGCCGAGCTGGCTATTGAAGAGCCAAAGAGCTCAGCATTCCCATTCACCTGGGGTGCATCTTCCTTCCTATTTCATGTATTATTTTCTTACAAAGTACTCAGAAGTGTTGCCAGCTGGTGAAGCGGGCAGACAAATAAGCTGAGCTCCTGACTTGACATGGTTCTGTTTTGTCACTTAACATCATTAAAAACTGCCGGTCTCAACTTTGCGGAACTGGAGAAGGCTTCCCATGGACCATGTTTCTTGTCCTCGACTGGCCATGTTCTTCAAGATAAAGAGGTTATTTTTTTTTATGTCAGAAAAGCTGGCGCCTCTAAAGAATTTGTTGTTCATCCATCATTGCTGATGAAGACCTCAACACCCTGAGTCACGTTGGAACTAAATGTGATGGGTCCAAGATGGCTGGTCAGGCCAATTTGGGGCAGGGGAAGCCCTGGCACACCTTGGGCAAAATGTGGAGACTTGCACAGCTCATGTTTATGTTGTGCTTCTGCAGGGCACCTTACTTGGTAGGCTTAACAGCTCTTAGGGATGAAGCCAGGCCTTATAGAGAGATTTTTGTGCCACGTCTCCCCAGTGGCCGTGTCTCTGTCAAGAGACTTCAGGGAGGTTTTAATATGTCTTTGAGGCATTTCCTCTGCCCTCCATGCAAGCAGTTTCCAGCAGTTTCCCCAAAAGAAGCTGTCTGGGTCTGTCCTACAGATGATGGCGCTTGCCCAGCGGGCTGTGCTCTCATCATCCCTGAGTAGACGGATGGCAGACTTGCTCTAGAGAGAAGCTGGTACTTTATCTAGCCATCGGTCATATTCTGCAAAGAAAATTCATGTGGAAATGGTTAAGCTGCCCTGCGTGCCACATTTCCCAGGCACGGAGAAGGGCCATGAGTCCCAGAGACCTTCAATTCTGCTGCTGCACTAATTCCTCGATTTTCCCACACAGGGAAGGGCAGTCTACCGAAAGCCGAACTTGCACTTGACTTCGGTATCGATGGGCACTGCTTGGGAGACGGTGCTGCTAAAGCAACTGGACAGATCCACTGCCTGTATTTCTGCTTTTTGGTAGTGATTTTGGGCCCTGTGTACGATACATGATGCATGAGGAGCAGGCTGATGCATGAAAAAAAAGTTTTTAAAAGTTTGTAAAAAGTAAAAAGTAAAGCATTTAGTACATTTAAAATCCCAACTGACGAGCCCATGAATCTGCATTCATTGACGCCAAGATCCCAGTGTCAAACTGCATTCTTTCTCCCTCGCTTTCTCCAAATAAAAAGACAAAAGGGAGAGAGAATTGCATATTTTTAAACTCATTTAAAAGTCGAAAGAACCCAAACTGTCAATTCCCTAAGTAATTTATTAGCATCTGCTCACACTTCCCCAGTGTGTTATGTGCTAATGCCAGAGTTAGACAGTATATGCAATTCTTCAAGCATGTACCAGTTTAATAGAAAATAAAGTGGTGGTTGATTTGGTTCATTGTTATTTACTACATAAAAATCAGACTCTGCACAGGCATTGCAGTAAATGTGTTGTGGCAGCCTCCAGTAATTTATCTTGGAAGGGAGCCTCCCGTTCCTAGAAGCCCGGAGGATCTGTCCCAGCATCCACTGGAATCACTGTGGTGGGCTTTTGGGGGACAGGGAGCCATTGCTGAGAGATGGGATGCTGAGGTTTCTGAGGAGCCCCCAGACTCTCCGCTTCTCAACACCCCATTAGTATGACCAAAAGGCATCACCAGGGGTTCCCATCACCCAGGCATGAAGCAAAACATGCCCCTTTCCAGAAATGGTCCCAGACAAAGCAACCATCATCACTGCTGTTTAAGGTACCCAAGAACAGGGAATGTTCTCCCTGCTCACTAACATGCAGGGAACAATCTCTCATGAAGTCAGCCACAAAGGAAAAAGGATGTCCTATTAAAAGGAAGAGAAAAACGGACTCATTTTTATTAATGAACCCAAGAAAAGAGCAGCTTCAGAATCTGAGGCAGTTGTTGAGAGAGCTTTACAGCCGGCTACTCACCATCCAGATCAAAGCAGTTTTCAGCCCCTTCTCACTGAAGAAAAGCTGCTGTGAGAATCAGGGGCTCCCTGGTGAGAAAGGAGGCTCTGAGTCTGGACCCAGAAAGAAATCTTGATCTGTTTCGATGCCCAGTGTGGTTATCCTCATCAGACGTCCACCCACGCTGACCTTGGGAGGCCAGCTGGTCCACGGGGGGACCTTCCCAAATCACCTGAACGGCTTCACCACGTGGTGGCTGATGGGTGGCCCTGCCTTCTCCTGTCAGGAGAAACAAAGAGGCCCAAGTCACCAGGAGCCCTGATTGTTCTTCCATCTTGCCTAATAGCATTTTTGACAGCTCGGTGAAAGAGCGTAATTATTATTTTTCCCCTTAATCGTAATAAAAAGGGGGGATTGCAAGGGCCTTCTTTTTATGTTCAGTGCCTTTTAATTAGGCTTCTATAAAACAGTTCTAAGCGTGAAGCATGCAGCCATTGCTCTCCGGATAGCTAACCCTTTAGACTTACACTCTGAGTAGGAAATGATTGTCTTCCCTATTCCCTCCTGCCTTCTTCTTTTTTAAAAAAATGTTTTCTACCAGAAAACATTGCAGCGTGAGAGATAAATCAAAGCCAGCAAGGGTTTTTCTCCGAGCAAGAAAACTGGCTGAGGGGTCCATGGAGTTGGATCCCAGTTTTCATGCAAATCAAGGTGGCTTCCTTGAGGAGATATCCGGGGAATCTCAGCCTCTGCAAACACTGATAGAACCAAGTTGAAGCTCACATCCCCAAAGAGGACCTGCGCTGCGGGTCAACTTTTACCGTTCTCAGATATTTCTCTAAGTGGCTTTCAGCTGGGAAGATATTTTAACATGAAAAAGCAAAGCTCAGATATCTCAGAGAGCGATCTTTATGCAGGCAACATATGGATATTTTCGCTACCAACAGGCTGACTTGACAGACAGTGTACAGGAGAGAAATTTGATAAATCAAAGAAACGTTAAAGGAAATCAAGATTTCAAATTAATATGGGAATAGGAAGAGTGAAGACTTGTAAAACACAGGATGGAAATCAATGGACTGACTTGCATCCTTCTCCAGCCGTCTTCCCAGTTCGAAGCGTGCCAGAGTTGACCTGTAACACAAAACATGAGTCCTTTAATCTGTGTTTTCTGCTGATGCTGTTGCTCTTGGCTTTGGCCTAAGTCAGTGGTGAAATCCAAATGATTTTACTACTGGTTCTGTGGGCATGGTGTGGTGGGCATGGCAGAGGAAGGATACTGCAAACTCCCCATTCCCTCCCCACTCCTGGGGGAAGGATATTGCAAAATCTCCATTCCCATCCCAGTCTTGGGGGAAGGATACTGCAAAATCTCCATTCCCACCTACTCTGGGGCCAGCCAGAGGTGATATTTGCCAGTTCTCTGAACTGCTCAAAATTTCCACTACCGGTTCTCCAGAACCTGTCAGAACCTGCTGGATTTCACCCCTAAGAGCAGGTAGATCCTTCAGAAGCAGCTTCCCGCAAACTCAAAGACCCAAAGCGCGATTTGGTGTTTTCTGTTGGTTTGAGTTTGCACAATTAGAACCTAGTACAGTAGAACCTCTGGTCATGAATACTTCTGACCACAACCAAACCGAGTTCCGGCCAAGAAATTAACAAATTATTATTATTATTTTGTGCCCGATTTCCTGTTCCATGGTTTTGTTTTGTTTTTTGGTAAGCGCCAAATTTCCAAAATTAAGTTCGGGTCATGACCAAATCAGGTTGCGACCAAAGTTATGGAATGAATTATGGTCATGACCAGAGGTTCTACTGTATGGATTTGAACGCCCCTGAAAGTGGTTGCCTTGAGGCACCCCAGTAGAAGCTCCTTCTACTTCAGATCTGGAAAAGGGCTGTGATTTTGCAAGATATCCCTTGCTCAATAGAGAAAAAAACTGCTTCCTCTGGAGCATCAGGCATACAATCATTTATTTTACTTTAGGTTTTTCTTATCTTGCTTTTCCACATCTTTCAAACCAATTTACATAACTGCACAAAATGTCAAACATCCTGATAAAAGTTGACCTGCAGCTGAGACTATCTGAGATGCCAAGCCCTGTTGTTGATTACCAAACAATCCTAGGAATTCTTTGCACATCCTGGGTATGCCGGGTGGGTCTGCAGAAGTTTGGAGGGGTCTTTCATTTCATCAAACTGCCCCCCACCTCCCCACCCCCCCACCCTCTGTGGCTGTGCCTGCAGTCCACGTGGTAGCGGAAGCACCTCCTGTGTCCAACTCAGCAGCTTGTAGCAGCCAAGGCAAAAGCTGCAGAGGACCTCTTTGGACAGAGGAGGGTCTGACGGGGACACAACCAGCTGGGAAGGGGGAAAGGCATCTCTGCAAATGGCCGGGACTGGCAGAGGCAGCCCCTCGCCTGGCAGAAGTGCACGGAAGTGTCTCACTATCTCTAGTTGTCATCCTTCACTCTGACTAGCACTTAGGAGAGCGCGACCCCTTTCAGCAGCTCTGTGCAGGCAATCAGCCCCACACATCGGTCACCGCTGTTTGCTCGCCGCTTCTCCAGGTTATTACAGGGATGTGTTTGAAGAAGAGGATTATATAATAGAGAAATGGCAGAAAAGGTGGAACATGGCTGTCGGGGCTGCCCAGGGAGGGGCTAAGACACAATTGCCATGCAGAAATCCAGCCTTATGATGAGATCCCCCACCAGGCTGAGAAGAAGGCTGGAACAGTGCCCACGGCACACGGGGAAGGCTGCCCGTGCAGAGGGGTCTTGCTTCCAAAGCACCTGGGGAGGTGAGTGCACAGAATGCCTTAGAAGAGACGTACCTGCCAGAGCCACTTTCGCCCCTGCTGCTTCCGCGGCCCTCCTGGGCTCCAGGATGCAGGTGGAAAGCCAGCATTGGTGATGGATGGACCCAGAGTCCAGTTTAGATAGGAAGTTGGCTTGGAGTCTTCCATCCCATCTCCTTCCCAGCCACAGAGGGAAGCTGGCCCTTCCACAAACTCTCCAGGGAAAGCCCCTCAGTGCTAGCAGATTCTGGAAGGGTTCAAGGCAGTGGTGAAATCCAAATTTTTTTACTACTGGTTCTGTGGGCGTGGCTTGGTGGGCATGGCTTGGTGGGAGTGGCAGGGGAAGGATACTGCAAAATCTCCATTCCCTCCCCATTCTGGGGCCAGCCAGAGGTGATATTTGCCGGTTCTCCAAACTACTCAAAATTTCTGCTACCGGTTCTCCAGAACCTGTCAGAACCTGCTGGATTTCACCCCTGGTTCAAGGCCTTGGTCTCACCACTTTCTGGAGGACCAAAGCTGAACAAAGAGAAGCAGGAGGAGCAGGAGGAGCAAGGGGAGAGAGCGAGAGGTCTGCTGGGCTCCTTCATGCTTCTGATCTCAATGCTACTCTAACCCTGCAGACAACTTCTCTGCTTCTGCCTACCTGAGGCCTCATTCTGGCTGGCAACCCTTTCCCGGCAAACGGAAGCATGTTCCCGTGTCAGAAGTGGTTGCGTCAAGTCTCTGGCTTCCAGAGCAACGGGGCCAGCCAGGCAGCCAGCCATTTATGGGATCAAGGATCAAGAACTGGGGGAAGAGCTGTCAATTTCTTTAAAAGGGTCATCTTGGAGAGTTGGTGCTCTTCGAAGAAGCCATGTGGGAGCTTCCCAGCACTGTCTCCAGGTTTGAAGAAGGGCCAATTCCATTCAGAATCAGCATGACAAAAAATACATCCCCTTATCTATGTTTTTCTCTTTCAGTTGTGACACATGTGTGTTTTTCACCATGACAGATGATCATCCAGAAAAGAGCGTGGCGGGATGAATGCGCTTGTCATGGCACGGGGAGTCGGGATCGTTAACATTCAGGCAGCACATCACACCAATTGTGCGCGGTGATTCTGCGCCCACAAATGACACTCACTCATTCCGTGGGGCTGTTTGCTTATGGTAAACAAGCCATACACAGCCTAAAACATTACGCAGGCATAATAAGCGCTAACCAGCCTCCTCGTCCCTCAAAACTACAATTTTGCAGTGGGCTCCAACATTCACTTGCTAGGTTGGTCACCACAAATTGCATAGCATGTCAATTAAAAAGAAGGCTCTGTCTGTTTAAACCCCACATGTAAAGAGCTGGATACCATTATTATTATTATTATTATTATTATTATTATTATTATTATTATTATTATTATTATTATTATTGACAGAGGGAAAGGGTTAAAATATTTGTACATGCCTCCCGTCTCAAGGCTGTTTGGACAGGAGGCTTTCTCAACAGCCACACTTCACCTGTTCTGAGGGCTGTTTTCTTTCATTTTGAACACCTGACCTTCACCTCTTTATTAAAGTAAGTTCAGAAGAAATATCTGGGTATTCCTACTTAATTAAGCAGCTTCTTGTGCTTCCTTTTTTCAAGTGAAGGAAAGCGTTCCTTAAAAGCCGAGTTCTAATGCTGAACCAGCAGGTGTATTTTGGAGAATTCCTCCCTTCCCAGCCCACTCCATTTCAGAATAGGGACCCATCCCCAAGGGGTCTTGGGGGATGAACCTAAACAGGGGTACATTCCCCTGAAAAATGGGGTCTGGATGGGTCTTTGTGCTCGCTTCCTTCGTCCAGAGGGATCGTTTCCCTCTCTGTCCTTTCCAAACTGCAAGGATTGCTGAGTTCCAGACCTACATGGGGATGAAGCAGCTGGGCAGCTGTGAAGGGAAGGAAGGTGTTGGACTGAAGGGAGGGTGCTTTGCCTTCTCCTTTGACTCTTTCCCTGTTTCCTGGACAAAGAAAACATCAGGACAGAAACTTCAAGAGCACAAAATTAAGGTGGATGAAATAAAAGAACAAAAACAAACCACCTCCATAGATTCTCCATAGCAGCCAGCAGAAGTCTGGAGAGAAGGTCTTGCTTCTTTCTCAGCTGGTTTCTGGATGTTCGGACAAGGCTGCCCGGGGTCATTTGCTGCCACAAACATTCCAGCCTCCCGTCTGGAGCACCCAGGACTGCCCAGGTCCACTCGGAGCAAATTTTCTCTTCTGCTGGGATAATTCTTTTTGTGACCCTGCAAATTAGCCATCCTCTCCATCTAATGACCAGGCCAGTCCTGTCTGAAGATGACAGAGAGGACTTTTTTTTCTTTCAGGAGTCACTGCTGGCAAACAAAATGGTCTCATTCCTCATAATGCCCCCCAACTCTGGGGCAATAGAAGCCCACCACCCCTTTCCTCCCCTTGGCTAAAAGGCTACCTTCTCCATTTCTTAAAGGAAGGTGCCGGCCGGCTGCTGCTTCCAATACCTCCTCTTTTTTTCCTGAACAAATATTAAGTGCTGCTTCCTTATTGCATCTTGTAACAAGATTGACAATGTAGTTAAAACCCAGGCAGGCCTTGAGCACCCAGAAGAGCCCCCTCCCCCCCCCAGGGGCTGCATTCCCCTGCTTAGCCCTTCAGATCCCCCAAGGCCTTCACCTTCTTTGCCCACAGCTCAGAGACACAAGGTCTTCCTCCATTTTTCCCTCCCAAGTTGGCTTCCACCTGCTCTTTGAGGAGAGCAAAGTCAAGGACCAGAAACATGATCCTGGAACCCGGTCAGGCTTGCTGGGGCTGCAGATGGAGCAGCCTCGTCCATCCCAGGGATGAGGAGGGTTCCAATCACAGCACCCCAAAGGTCTCCATCCTGAATTGCTTTATATAAGTTGGGAATGTCCGTCAAAGGCATCTCTGACTGCTTCTGGCAGTCCTTGCCCAGGGTGTGACCTTCTGCTTCTCCCATTCCCCTTCCAAAACTGGCTACTCCATTGGTTGCTTGATGGATTACCAAGTGCAAAGTGGGTGTTTATTTTCTGAGAGACACTGAAAAGGGACCCATCTGTCCCAGGTTCCTTATCTGTTTGGCACTATCAGCCGAAGAATCTTATCGCTGTAATTACCACGTCCAACGTTGGACTAATTGCCTTTCTGGAGCCATCTTGCCTCCTGTCTGCCTGTTGTAGAGGCAGAGCAAGGAGGAAGCAGACTAGAATGTGGATTGGGCAGGCTGCTCCCCCAGAGGAGCAAGCAGGAGCAGACAGCTGTGGCACTTACACCCCTGGCAACAACCATCCCCCTCATCCCAAAAGCTGGGAATCCTGGTAGCTGAGTGAAAGCCCCCAACCATCAGTCTGGAGAAGGGCAGTTTCCTTCAGCCTCCGCTGGGGATTTGGAGAGGCAAAAGAGCCACCATGGCAGCCATGTAGGGAAAATCCTCTACTATTCTCATGAGGAATTGCTTACACCAGATGCCAATCTCTGCCATCTCTGGAAATCCCTCTGGGTCACACTCCTTGTTTTCTTCCCATCAAAACATCAGGACATTATTAGGACTCCCTTGGCTTGATTTTGTTCATTGGTTTGGTCGATGGAATTTATTTTTGCATATATTGTATACTTTGACAGCTACTTCAAACCACACCTTGGTAGGCAAAAAAAAAAAAAATGCCATTATTAAGCTCCATGACAAACAACTCAAATCTGAACATCTGTGGCTTGTCCAGTCAACTCAAACATTTCCCCCTTGACCGGCCATGGAGTGCCGTGACATCACAGCAACTCCGCCAATGGCTGGGAACTGTCACAGGAGGCAGAAAACAGAGGCATAACACCATCATGTGGACAGACTCTGCACTGCTCCTCACACACAGTTGGTGAACATCAACAGTTGTACAGAAGATAGAAATGGGATGCCTTGTTCAGATGATCTGATGGCTGCGTTCCTTGAGCCCCTCTAGTTAGGACGAGCTTTCATGGCTGCCGTGATAAACTCAAGGCCACAATCACAGAAGGGAAGGCCAGGAACTGATTTTAGAAAGAGCTCCACCAGCCTGAGAGCAGCCAGCAAATGGGATGGAGATGTCCACCCTCCGACATTCCTGCAGAAAGGACGTGGTTGGGCAGGTACGGAGCTCTTTTGATGAAATCCAAAGACACCTTTACCTGGCCTTCTTTCTCCCATCCATGATGGACCACAATGTTGTTCCTATCTGAGAAGTGAGCTTTCAAAATAAGAGGGCAGCAAATCTCCTTTGGATCCACAGCAATTAGTGCCTATTTGTCTCTGTGATTCCAGATGATGTTTAGTGCTTGAAAAGGAGGGGGGAGAGTGGCCCCTGAAAAAAAAATGATAAAAAGGAAAGAGAGATGTAATTGAACTGCTCTTGGGCTCCTGTGGGACGTGGGTAGATGCTTCACTTTGCAGCGTGATAAAGAGACGTTGCCTTGATCAGAGGCAGATAAGCAGACAAGCTGATTAGGTAGTGTCCCAGAGGCAAGGCCTAATTTTAGAGTCTGTTTGTTAACTAGCAGCCTTTTTTCTGATATTTGGTTTGCATACTGTGTCATAATATCAAGCAGCAGGCTTTTAAGGGGGAAACAAGCCCAGGTTTGGGCAGGCAGGATGGAGCAGGAGCTGGGGAGGCACTCCTGCCCCGTGTGCAAGCAGCCCAACTGACATGGCCAGAGATTTGGGTCCCTCGGGTTCTCCTCACTTGCCCAGATGTGGAGGTGGGCTCGAAGGCCTGCAGCAGCAGCAGCTGCCAGGAGGACACGGAGCAGGGATGTGAGCAGAGGCCTTTTGCGTGGAGACGACTTTCCCTGAAGGCAGAAGAGCAGCCCTTGGTCATTGTTCTCTGGCGGGAAGAGCTTCTGTTTCTGGGTTTGAATTCATTTCATCAGTTGACCAGCCTGGATGATGGTTTCTCCTTGCCTTGCAACGGACCTCCCAGCTGTTGCTTCTGGTAAGCCTGGATCATTCTTCCTGCAGATGCCAGACAGGGAGAGAAATATATGAAAGTTGTTTCTTTGATCATCTCACCCCCCCCCACCCCACACCCCACCTCCTTTTGAGGAAGCCATAGATATTTCAGTTGCCCAGTTGATCTCCTCTGACTCTGGGCTCTCCGCCTCTCTTTCCAGCCTCACCCTGTACATTCTCGTGGTCTCCTATATTCATCCCTTTCCTGTCTTCTCAGGAACTGAATTTTCAACCTCACCTTTACTGAACTGGCGCCCATCCTTCTCCCATCCCACAGACTGTCCTCTTTCTTCCTGCCTTGGAGCTTCAGCCACATCTGGAGATCATTCTCCACCTTCTCTGAGGATCCTTGGCCACAAGTCCCCTTTTATTCCCCATCAGGAATAAACTCTAAAACAGACCCAGGCAGGAGAAAACAGCCACAAGTAATTGCTTTCCAAATAGGAAGGTTTATCTTAAGAAAAAGAAATGGAAAAGTGACATTTGGGGTGGGGGGGAAGAATGTTAATTATTATTTCTGCCTTTAAAACACATTTTAGCTTATAATTGCACACTATGTGTAACCCTTGCAGGTTGGTGTGTTTGTTTGACAATTGGGGAGGGAAATTTGCTGCATCTTATAGCAACCAATTGAATTAAGCAGCAGAAAAGTACTGTAACCTGTGGGGAGTAACCCAGGAGCTGGCCTTCGAGAGCAATTCCACCTTCCATCACCCACTCAGGAAGAGAGAACGCCGTCTTCCAGGCAACACAAAGCCCTTCAAACCTTCCCAGAATGCCTTGGGCAGAACTGCTGGCATGATTGGGCTGTTGGAACACAACCAGAGAACCAAAGTTATGTGGAAGGCACCAGGGTGCATCCCTGCTCCACTGCCCCTGGGGCTGCAGAATGTTGTGGCGGTGCCAGTCCTTCCTTCAGGGCTACCTCCAGGCATCCACATGCGGTGCAGGTCCCCTTAAAGGTGCTTTCCCCAGGATTCTACAAGGCCTGGCCTTCTGGAAGAAAGTCCAATTCCTGTTTGGACAGCCTTCCTGTGGCCAGGATGGCTGCTTTGGGGATGTCTGAGGAAGGCCACCACAGAAGGTGGAAGTAGCTGTGAAGTGGATCTGATTAGAAATGGCAGGGACCCATCAGGAAAAGAAGTTGTTCTCCTGTAAAAAAAGAAGAAGAAGAAGAAGAAGACTGGAATGGCTGGAAATGTCATGGTTCCAGATGAGAAACATGAAGAAACAGAAGAAGATTGAATGTCTGTCTAGAAGCACAACGTGGGCTTCTTTAATCACACTTTAAAGTCACACTTTAATCACACCCAGCATTTAAGGCAAGGCTGTTCTCTTGGCCACCTGGATATCTTCTGCAGAAGATCAGTCTGATATCACCTACCATATTTCCTTTTTCTCTTCCATCTTTCTGTGCTAGATGGTCACCAAAAGAGACTCTAGGTTGGGAAGCTAAGATTTTTTGCGTCTAATCATGTTATGACAATTATTGTTGTTTGGATATCTTCAGGGTTACAAAGGCTGGATGGGATGGAGAAGATCAAAGAACTGGTCTTCCTTGAGAAGAAGGGATGAGGTTCACAGGAGAAGGATGAAACCAAGAGTTTGTGCCTGCTTGAAAGAAAAATTCATTACATTATTTCTCACCTGAAAGCAGTTTCTTCTTATCTGACTTGTTCTGTGTGTGTGTGTGTGTCTGTGTGTGTGTGTGTGTCTGTGTGTGTGTGTGTGTGTGTGTCTGTGTGCGTGTGCGTGTGTGTAGAATACAAAACTGGGTCAGGTGCAGTTCTGAGCCAGAGGAATCCTTTCATGCGTAATGAGAGGGGAAGGAAGGAGGTGGGGCTGGACTAAGGCACCCCCCTGGTTGACAGTTTCTGGATCTTCATGAACGTCGCTTCTGAATTGGGCAGGGTGGGAGGGGCACCTCCCCCTCCTCAGCCAGCCTGCTGCAGAATCCTCGTGGGGTCTCCTGGGTGCAGCAGAAGGATCAGCCCAAGGGGAGATGCTTTGCCCGAGGGCCTTTCAGCCAGGCATGCCAGTGGGCAACTTCCTCTTCCTGCCCCGGATAAATGGGGATGGGTGGATTTGGTCCTTGATTTATGGACCTTCCCTGTTCATTTCTAGAGGTATTCATTCTAGCCTGGGGGGGGTATAGTGCCAATTGGCTAAACTGTCAGGGTTTCATCCCAAGGGAAGGACCTGGCATAGAGTCCTGCTTCTTCCTCAGTGCCCATTCACAGGAGGGGTCCTGGCTGATGGGACCCGAGAGTGCCATGGTGGAAGCTCTGTTCTCCACTGAATCCTTCAGGTACAAAGACTTTGACGGAGGCAAAGGCCAAAGGAGCAGAGAATTTAACTGGGTGGGAAGGAGGAAAGTTAAGTTACAATATTCTTACTAGAGCAAAAAGTATTTTAAAACAAAAAATGAGCTGTCAGCATAGAGCAGAGTGCCAGGTGATTTCCTGGTTCCAGCTCATAACACTCACTTATAGCTTCATTGGCATTAAAGGCCCAACATTTTGGTAGGACCTCCTCATCTTCCCCCTCCCACCCCAGGTTTATTCATAGATATCAGTTGCTGCAATCAATAAAAGTCGTCTTTTCAGCCTTAAGAAAAGAAGCCAGTGATTGTTTGGCCATCTGCAGTGAATCCTAGCCAGAAGCATTTTGTTTCTAATGTGTCACAGATGGACACAATCTGGTCTTCAGATTCACTTATTCTAACCAATTTCATGCTAGACATAATTTATATGTTCCCATAACTAGTTTTGCAACAACAAAAAAGTTTATATGTGGTATGTACGATGGTTTTATGAAATGGCCTTGTACACCACAAATGTCCCATTCCCCTTTTTAGTATATTATATCCAGACTTTGCTAAAATTCCCAACACTAGATTCTAAGTCCAGGTATCTCACATCCAGATGCCAACAGACAGGTCTATGCAAAGCGAAGTTAAATACCAACCTTGCAGGCTGAATCCATGACCAGTCCTTCACTGTCGTTTCTTGTGAAGTATTAGCAGTCAGCTTGTGTAATTTCAGCTCAGTACAACCCACACAGACCCTCCACAACGGCTTTCAAGGCTTTGACACAGAGACCAGCCTTTCTCTTACCTTGAAGAGGGGCAGGGAACCTGGACCTTCTGCACATCAGGTAGGTGCTTGCCTGGTGAGCTTTGGGTAGCCTTGGCTTGCTTCCGGGAGATATCTCTGCACAGTTTGCAAAGCTAAGAACTGGAGGATCAGTCAACTAGAATGGTCCAGAATTGGGTCTCCCCACAATGAGTTAAAACTAGTCTAAGGTGGGGTGGGTGGACCTTGGGACTTCATAAACATCAGGACTTGGCATCTATTTAAAATCACGGCAACAAGGAGACAATTGACCAACTTGGTCCCTCAAGAATGTGGAAGTAGAACTTCTCAATATGTAGCCACTGAGGTTGTGCTCAAACCCACCTGCACAAGCTTTCTTAGTGGGAAGTGGCTTTTTTTTCTCAGTCCTCCCCACCCCCCCAAGTTCTTCCCAGCACCATTCCCAGCCCTCCTGCTCCCAAGATTAACTTCAAAATGCATAAAGGTTCCGGAAGTCCAGTTCTGGCCTTCCCCAAACTCTCCTTCCACGTCCCAAATGAACTTCCAGGAATTGATCTTCTCTTTACTCCTACACAAACACTGACATTTCATAGGGCACCCCAGTGAGTGGGCTTTGTAATGCATGCAAACAACTTTCATGTCCTTAAGTGTATTTAATGCACAGGAGTCTTTCCAGTTCAAGGACAGCATATTTTTCAAGTCAGTGGGGCAGTCAGAGAAGAATTGGTGTGTGTGTGTGTGTGTGTGCATCTGCATCAGAAATATGTTTTTGATCTCCAAAAGAGCTGGATTCGTCAGGCAGCCTGATTGATAAAACATCACTCCTCTGCCAATTAAAGTGAGAGAGTCAGAAGTTTGCAGGAAGAAAGAAGGCATTGATTTTGATGTGGGGTTTCCATTACTTTGGTGAAATAAGGCTGTGCTCTGGCTTTAAATATTTATGACTTCAGGGAAGGGCGGCCGAGACCAGTGTGGGGGAGCCAGATGATCGGAAGCTGCCAGAAAATGCACACGAGTGTGTTTTGCTCCGAGGATGACGGGGTCCCCATGAAAATGTGAAATTAGACTTTCAACCTCACAAACTCAACTCCTTTCTCATCTTGGTTGAGTTCCTCCCCATCTTGCAAGCTCAGCTCATGTCTTATCTTAACCTTAGCTGGGGACTAAGCTATAAAGCATATCCCAAAATGGCAGCATAATATCTTTTTCTAAAATCATCTCCTTCCTCTCTGAGGCCAAGATGAAAATAGGAGCATAATCGTCAGCAAACATCAAAACAAAACAAACCCAGAGCCCATCCTCAAAGCCTAATCCTCAAGGCTTCCAGAACTCTCCGTCCTTTCATCTAGGAACCTGCCATTTAGTTATTCTGGGACATGGAGGCCATCACTGGGCTATGCGAGAAAGGAGGAAAGATTCAATTAATGAGCACCTTGGCGGGTTTATTAGCATTTCTTCTGCTCCACCCTCCCTCTCTGCTATTTTTTTCCTCTCCAGAGTTAATCCGAAAGGCAGAGTCCACAACATTAACTGGTTGGCACCCTGGAGCATCCGTTTCCCTACCTAAATCAGCCCTCTTTCTTTCCAGGAAGGTGCTGAGCTCCATTTGCATGAATATATTTAGCAATGGTGCAGGATGCTCCACCAGGTAGTAAAAGTGCTCAACATGGTGCAAATGCTCAGGAGAAAGCAGCTCTTACATTTTAGGTCCTCCTTACTCAATGGAGGCAGCTTCACCGTTATCCAGGAGGAACATTTCATTCCCTCAACCCCTCAGTCAACCTGCGCATGGGGAGAACCGAAGTCATGACCTAAAGAGCCGTCACCCCCAAGACTGCATCGAGCCTCACAACCTGTATCAAGAAATGCAATTCCTGGAACATCTTGGCCAATCCAGCAAGAAGGACTTGCTTTTCTTAAAGGCTAACATGCTTATTAACATATTCAGTTGGCCTGGGGAGAAATGCCCTTCCTCTTCTGGACTGACTGGAGAAGGATCTCCAGGACAGGAGGCCTTTGGGTGAAGTCCCAAGGTTGCTTAGGTGGTTGTCCAGCCACACTGAGAGAGAGAGGAGAGGAGAGCCTCTGCGGCACATGCCATATTCTCACCTTTGCTTCTCTGAAGCTGGTTGTCTGTTTCTGTTAGCGGAGGAGAGCAAACTGTGATTTTTTGTGTGTCACCCTCCCTCCCCTTTACTCTCCACTCATGACTTTATAAGGCAGTGCAGGGTTTTCTCAAGGACTGCACAGCTATTCAATTTAACTCAGTACAACTCCCTTGAGATGGGATAATTCAGAATTTACCTGTTCGAGGTTTCTTTTTTCTTCAAAAGGTGAGCTAGCCTCTTCTGAGCATTTCCACAGCTCTTTTTAAAGAAATGATCACATCCTGAGCTTCCTTTTCCCTTCTGCTTTTACACCGAGGGGGCAGTCAAGGCTGGGGCCTCTCTTCTGAGAGTATGGTGGAAGTAAAGAAGGCTGCTGAGATCGGGGAGCTTTCAAAGTCACCGTGGTCTTCCCACCTGTGTTGCCTAAAAAAGCCCCAAAGGATCCAAATTGGGAGACCACCTAGATGTTCATGGGAGCTCCAAGTCTGCTCATACCCTTGGTTTCTCCTACCCTTGCTGGTGTCCTCCTTTTCCAAGCCCTTATTAAAAGTTCATCTGCTCAAACATATTTTGAAGAACCATGCTTGGACTCCAATTGTAGGTAAGTAAGGAAATAAGTCTGGACAATGGAGTTTTGAAGCAATGGGATGATTCCCAAGACCATTGAAAGTGCACATGGATCCATCCAAGATGGACCACCTAAATTTATCCTCCACTTTCTCTGCCATTAAACACTTCAAAGAGAGAGCTATCTGCTGCTTTAATTGTTTTAACTGGTTGTTTACTGTATGCCACTCAGAGTCAAATTTATAAGATGGGCAGCTATATAAATCTGATAGATAAATAAATGTCAGCCACAACAGAATTGTGAACGGTTCTTTGCACTTTTTCAACCAATTGTCATCCTGCCCAATACAGAAAGCCAATCAGTTGTCCAAGGCCGACCATAACAATACAGTTTTTCTCTGCTTTTGGCTCCGCAAGCTATGTGAAACCAGCCATTATGATTTGTAAATAAGAATTTGTATTTGTATTTGTATGTATTTGTAAATACATCATCATCATTAATGTATTACCCTAAGCCTGGTTTCATAAACCTGAATTAGGCAAACTATAGTCAAGTCTGATGTGCAACTCTGGTCAATGAGAGATGCAAGGCCAGAGCGGTCAATGATGCAGAGGAGACGGCAGGCAGCCTCCATCCTTGGTGGGGGTCCCCCCATTGCTCTGTTGCCCCCAGGGGAGGGCAGGGGAGGCTGCAATCTGCCCAGGCCCAGGGTGGAAGCCCCTCTCCCTTGAGCAGCTCTTCTTCGGCGTCTTTCAGTCTCCTCTGCACAGGGCCTGCTGGCCCTTTCACCAGGGGGAGCCGGAGCCTCCGATCAATGAAGCATCAGATGAAGAGGGAGCTGAGCTGAGCTCCACGTGTGATTTATGATTTCACAGGCCGGCTGAAATGCTGTGATCGAGTTTCTTATTGTAATGGTCTCTTGCTGAGCAGTATCCAATCAGATGACCCCCCGGGTCTTTCCCATCGATTTCATTCAGGGTGGGAAGATTTGGCCCATTGTTTTCTCATTACTCTTTTGATGAGAGGGGGCACCAGGCTACCTTCACTGGGATGAAAGGCGCTGAATGAAGAAGAAGCCGGTGGCCCAAAGGGCTGGAGGGCGTGACCTCAAAGCCCAGAATGGGATGTCTGGCAGAGGTAGGGCAACCAGGGGATCTGGGTAGACCAAGCCAAGCCTCCAATGCCATCTCCTGGAAGTTTTGAAGCATGTGCTAGATAGCAAAGAGGGGAAAGGAAAACTGGTAGCTGAAGACATGGAGAAAGATCCTACCCAAAGAGAGTCACAAGGCCACTGGAGAAGTTACTGCTTGAGTCCATTATAGGACTGTCCCTTTGCAAGGAGGATGGTCTCAGACGGTGCAGGTGGGGGGAAAGATTGAGTAGAAAGTCAGGTGCTGTCTTGGTGGTGCAGAAGGCCTAAATATCTGCAAATCTTTGGGCACCTAATTTGTGCTTCCCAGTCAATCAGTACCTGACAGTCAAAGGGATCCTGCATCGGGGCCCTTTCTGGCTAATGCTGCTCGAATAAGGGTCCTTTCCCTCCCACTCGTCCAGAGACACCCCATTCTCCAAAAAGAGGGAGAATCTTTTGGGACCAAGCATGAGGAGGATGCTCTCTGGGTTGGCACTTTGCACAAAGGTGCTTTTCTTTGCTTGCTTGTTGTTTTTCATACAAGAGAATAGGCTGAAGGGCCATCATGAGCTAAGTGCGTAATGAACCACAGGATTCCCAAACCGTAAGGGCCGGCCTCGCACAACAAGTGAAAGGAGAACCAAACAAGCCACAAGATGGCTTAGAGGGCTATGTGAACCTCGTCAATCAACTGAAAGAAGAAAAGAATCAGAAGCCGCTTCTCTCCTTGGGGGGACAGTTGGGTTGGGCTGAGATAGCTTTGGCAGGAAAATAATGTCAGGGCCATGTTCAAGGCCTTTGTGGTCCCCTGCCAGGGATTTGCCAACCCAGGTCCTGGCAACCAGGCCCTTCCTCTTCCCACAACCTTTGCTGGTTGCCATCCTGGCCCCTCTGCAGAGCGGGAGAGGTGAACCTCACTTCCTAAGGAGCCCCCGTCTTGATTCTGGACCACCCAGGTGCACTTTCTGTGCTTCCCAACACAGGAGGGGGTTGGGGGGCAGGAATATTAAGGGGGTCTTCCAAAGGCATCATGGGTTGATTAAATAGCCATCAGTACCCACTGCTGTTCATTACAGAAACAACCACATGTTATTACAGGAAAGCTTTTCTATCAGGCTCATCTCAGGAAAACAGCAACGAAAACGGTTTCCCAGGGAGGAGAATTAGAAAGGAGGAGCTGAGAAGCATTTCCCCCTTTGGAGAACAAGAGCCTCCAGCCAGGCTGGCATGGCTGCCTCTTTGTGTGGGAGAGAGGGGGAGGCAAGTGCCAATCAACGCTGATCAAGCCTCCTCGGCCAATTTGGATCAAAGCTGTCACTTTTCAGAAGTTTGCTGGGATGCATTTCCTTCCCCTGTAGTGAAGTGGCTCTGAAATGAAGGGGGCTGGGAGGGGGTCTGACAGGCTGCAGTGCACTGGCCAAGTCTCCGCCCACTCTAGAAGAGGCGCAGCCATCAGTCACCTTCTGCCCCACATCAAAGTCCAGGCAAAGGGAAGGGGCTCCCCTCAGATGCCCAGAATCAGGGCAGCTTTCGGCAGCAGTGCAAGGAAGGGGAGGAGGAGGGCTGAGGGCTGCAAAAGGGCTTCCTGAATATCTTCAGGATTCCTTCGTTTCCTCTCCTCTTCCCACAGTCCCAGCTGATCCATTTTGATCTGTGCTGCCCTTTAGCTCCTCAGAGGAGGAGGGGGGTTTCAGGGCAGGGGGTTTTGCATTCTCCCCCCCCCCCATTCATAACATTCCCAAATGGCTGCTTCCTCTCCCCCACCCCCCAGCTTGTTCCTGGTGCAGAGAGTCCTTTGGAGACAGAATTCCAGCTGGCAAAAAGGGAAGGCCCCGGAATCCTGCCCTCCGGCAGTCACTCTCCATAGCCTCCCTCTTCTCAAAGATTTATTCTCTGCCTAATTACAGCCAATTAACACTTAACCCCAAATAAGCCTGCATCTATCCTTGTTGTTCAATAGAGTCATCACCAAGTAGTTTGAGCGGATGCTAATTGAAAATCGTCAGGCAAAAAAATTCCTTCAGCCGCTCAGAAATTCCTGCAAAAAAGCTCCTGGACAGAGGTGGTGCCAGGGCTGAGGGGAACTGCCAGCTGGCAAGGGAGGGGCAGGCTCTGCCGTCCTCCTCTCTTGCAGGGAGATTGGCCCCAAACGTCCTTCAGAGCTGCCTGTTCCGGGAGGGCAGGGGCCGTCCAAGCAGACAAAAGCTGGAAATCAGACTGGTGCTCAATTCCTTGCAGAGCCCCTCAAGCCAGCAAAGCACCTGTTGAGCCACCCTGGCTTTGAGAAGAGGCCGGCTTTATCTGAGAGTGAGGGAGGCAGGCTATTCCTTGCTTCTACCGCTGGGAAATTTAAGCTCCCCTCTTTTCCAGAAAGGCCCCGGGGGCCAAGCAGCCAAATACCCAAAGCCACTCTTGATTTTGAGATCAGTTCAGGCTCTTCTTGTTCCTGCCCATCCAAGACTTGCACCCCACAACTTTGCCACAGTTGAACACAAGCCTTGAACGAAGGTCTCATCCTGCATTTCCCTCGCCATGGAGGAAAAACTCTTCGAACCAGCAGATAGAAGGATTCCAGCAATTGCTTTATTGCTTATTTTTCTAATGAGCAAGTTAGGGTGAGTTATGGGCTTCTTGTTCCCGAGCAAGTCAGACACAAGAGCTCCAGAAACCTTACACAGAATGTGGATCAAAGGGCACCTACTAGCCGAGGCCCCCAAATAGGGAGAGGGCTGCTTGAGAATTGATAGGGACGCCTGATCACCAGAAGGGAGACACGGCTGTCATTCAGAGGGTGAATGAGCTACAGACACTTTTTTTTAAATGCAACATAGCAGCTTTGATATTTGAGAGGAGCCAAGCCTCTAATTGTTATTCTAACAAGCCAACTCTGTATTTTACTGCAGAAAGAGGAAAGAAACACCACATATCCCTGAATCTGCTGCTTTGCTAAAGGCATAAATTCTACAAACATTTTAATCACTGATGGCATATTGGCACAACTAGTAGAGTTCTGCACTTAAATGAGCATCAACAGAAAAACATAATATGAATAAAAGTATGTAGAAAGGAAGGCATGAGCAAATCTTGCTAAATTCTTATTTCAGTTCTCCCAGCTGTCCCATGAGACAACTCACCTGAGATGGGCGTGCTAACTCCCTTGGCCCTTTCCTTGCTGTCCTCCACACTCTTTCCTTGACATGCATCAAACACAGATGGACGGGGAAGCCAACATCATCCCAGGCTTCCATTTTGTCAGAGTGGGGGCCCGTGCTGCCTTCCATTTATTCAAGGAATATCCATCTTGCAGCTGACGGAGATGCTAAGGTTTGTCCACAGCTGGTTCTGGCAAACAGCTGGTCCCTGCAACTCCAAGCCATCCATCACACCTTCCATCCATTGTTTGCAGAGAGTGGAGTTTCATGCCACTTGGAGCTGATAGTGGCCATTTTGTAAGGGCAGGACAGCGAATGATAGATGTAGCCAGCAAGGGATGCCAAGGGCCACACACAATGCCCTGATTAACTAACATTAACTAACAAGCCCTAAACCCTACACCTTTCTTCATGCTCTTCATTAACTGTTTGGCTGCTTGATTTCTTTCCTGATGTGGGCATACATGAGCTGCCCTCCCAAGGAGGAGCCTGGCTAAGACAGCGGAGGGCACATCAAAGGGTGTGGAAGGATCACGCAGGGCTGAATTGTGAAAGGCCAGCCCAACTTTTCCACCTGAATATTGGCTTTGAGGCCATTCCTCCTGCCATGGAGCTGAGCCAGAAGGGTTTCCTCCCATGGGGAGGGAAAGAGACCACCCACCCAGTGGCGTCAGGGCAGGGGTATCTGCCTCAAGGAAGCCAAGCTGGAGGCAGAGTCTGTCGGTGTCATCCCTTGGAAGTTGTTCTTCCATACAGCAGCAGTTCCACCCACTCCTGTTTTGGTGTGCAATAACTTAATTACGGCAATAGGTTAATTGCTTCACTTTCTCCTGCTGGCAGTGAGAGACGTCGGCTGGGCGGGAGGCTGAGAAGCGGCTGATCCAATTTATTATTTATTTGTAACCATTCTCAAGATTTTTTTTTTCTGCAGCAGATCTTGATTGCGTGCATTCGTGTGTAGGAGAAGGGAAAGGAAAGAGACCCTGGCAGATTTATTCATCTTTTTCTCAGCAAATAGTATTCTGGATAAACATGGCTGTGACAGAGGAAAAGGAAAGTCCGCAGAGACAGATGTTTCATGGTGGCCACTGCTGCAGCTTTGCTGGAGCCTGGAGGGAAATGAAAGGTTGGACCAGCAGCAGCCCAAGGACTCCCATTGGAAGCCATCATCAGATGCAGTCAAAGAACGCAACTTCCTTAGGTGGAGGTCTTATTTCTAACGCCGGCTCCAAAATTCATCGGCTGAGCACTATCAAATGTAAGACACCAGAGGTGATTGAGTCAGTGGAATAAAATAAATAAATCTCTAAGGTGCCAAATTCACACGTGCAAATCATCTTTTGTGCCTGTGATGTTAGTGAATTTGAAGCTAGCCTAATGTCAGTGGTGAAGACACAGAGGGAGACGTTGCTCAGATGTTCAGTAGAGAAATCCATCTCCAAACAGGTGATGATCCTTACATGAGTGCAATGGAGGGAGTGGGGCTGGCACTGGTCCAGCAAAAGTCCCCCTCCCCCAAAAGGTAAGGGTGCCACGTTATTTCAGAAGCTGAGGTTTATGTGAAGAGGAGGAGGCGCATCCACTGAGGAACTTGGCCTGTTAAACTCCAAGCTGCTTTGCAGAGCTCTGTCAGAGGCTGGTGAGCTAACAACATCTTTAAGCACACTGAGGAGAGTGACAGGAAGAAAGGGAATTGCAGGTGTTTCCAAAGGTGATATGGGCACTTCAGAAAACTCTTTCCACTTTTCTCAGTTCAGTGGTATCCTTGCAGTTTCGTCCCAATTGTCCAGGTGGAGGTCACTCTGCAGCAACCTGACATCTGACAGGAGTGTCCCTGCCCCCAGATGGGAGCTAAATGAATGAAAGGAAGCATGACAGACAGAGGAAGCTGCATTCCGAGGAATAGCACAGATACCTCACCTCCAACTTGTCTTTCTGCAGAACTTCCTGTGTCCTTCCACAAAAAGCACTTGTGGAACCAAAGGTGGGTTTCTGCACCCCCCAACTTGGCAGCAGCTGCCAGAAAAAATAGGGATGGGAATTTAAGAGTTGCACCTGCAGCACATCCAGCAACTTAGATGGGGAAAGTTAGACCACCGCAGTCCTTTCTTGATTTCCTCATTTCTACATCTGCAGTAATCCAGGCTCCCACGTTCAGTCCCGTGGATAATGACTTTTTATGGAAGAGCCACTGTTTCAACATCAAACCCTAACTGAGGAGGAGGGTGGGTGGGAAGCTGGGCGAGCTTTTCCCCACGCACCGTATGGCTGTCCAAGCTCCAACCCGCCCACTCCGATCACTGACTTGCTAAATAGGAAGCGGGGGGTGGGGGGGGAGGACTTCCAAGGGCACATCCAGAAGTGGGTCTCAGGTTCCCTTTTCTTTGCAGATGTTCTCACTCATCCCATGTTCTCAGGATTGGATTCAAGGCTGCCTTTGAACAAAGAAGAGGGAGGTGAGTGTCTTTGTTGCTTTGTATGACTTCCGTGTGCAGCGAAGTCTCAGTGGGAGGCTGCAAATGACTTTATCACTACCGTTCCTCAGAATTGGGCAGCTCCTTGGAACTCTGATAACATGGAATGAAGCCATCTGCAGGAGACTTCAGACAAGTGGAATTTGCATGGTGAAGCTCTCTTCTATCTCACTGCACTAACTTTTGCATAACCGTGTGTGTGTGTGTGTGTGTGTGTGTGTGTGTGTGTGTGTGTGTGTTCTTGAGCTTCTACAGCCTTTCTCCAAGGTTTTACTGAGCAACTGCTGGCCACAGCAAAGGGCTGAGGGCTCCACCACCCTCTGGGCTGAGCTACCCAAGAAACCTGCAAGGCTGGATGAGTTCTGCATGCTTGGATTCAAGGAGAAGAGACTTGACAGCCTGCTCTCAACAAGGAGAGATGAAAGGACAGCTGCAGAGTTGCCTTTTCTCTGCATTTCCTTCCGAAGTGAGGAAATGTTATTACCAGTGAAGGATGAATATAATTTGATGTCATCTTTTGAGTCATCAGAGGTAGAAGAATGCAGGAAAAGGTGGAGGACAGGCAGCAAAGGGGTGAGGGGAAAGGAGGGATGGGAAAACAGGGAGGGGGTGAGATCAGGCGGAGAGGCAGGCCTGGAAAAGCTACTGGGAAAATGTTTTCCCTAAACTCTTGCTACCCAACCCATGTTCTCCATCAATCGAACAACTCAGTTGTACACAGCGCTAGAGATGCACTGATGATGTTACCTAACTTGGTAACAAAATGTCTGAAGGGAAAACCACCAACGCATTCTGGTCAGAGAGACGCTCCCTGAGGAGGGGCTCCAGCACGAGTCCAAAAGCTCAGAAGACTGAAGCTCTGGTCCCAGTGACCAACCCTGTTTGCATCCCAAAAACAACCAAGTTCAGAGAACAACAAGAACCCAGTTGATGCTGTTATGTAGCCACGACCACTACACTTCAAAGAGAATACTGGACACTTGAAAAAGCTGCAAGAGAGCCAAGCAAAAATAATTCAGATGTCAACTGCTAGAGCAGTTTTTCAGCACTCCTTGGGATGTTTCAATTTAGGGCACAAAAAGAGGAGGGGAGACATGGAAGGGCTACATAAGACCTTGCTGCCATTCAGGAAAATGAGACCCTGGGCCAGGCACAAGGAGTTGTGAGGTTACAAATCACTGCCAATATGCTGTGTGTGTCTTATTGGACTCCTCTATTTGTACCTTCATGTGGAATCAATTCCCACATGTCGTGAAATTAGAATTCAGAAAGCACCTCCTCTTTTGCAATAGCCAGTTGGGTTGAACTGTTGTGCTTACTGGTGTCACCTGGCTTTTATTTCCTTGAGTTCGTATGGCTTTTTCTACTTCCTTGATTCAGGACCAAGGAGAGCTCAGCAGAAAGCTTTTACTCTCCCCAGGAAGAGCTGGGAGGTGTCTCTGCCATTCCCAACACCATCCTTCTTACTGCTGTCTACAGAACTGATTGGCATCGATCCAATCGGTTTCAGCTCTGATCATTGGCATTTTGCATAAAGCCAGGCAGGGATTTTCAGGTGAAAGAAAGCCATGTTTTTCAGGCCACCTGTTACCTCAGGGTGAAGCATGCCAGAAAGACATTTCTCCATCAGCCCAGCCTTTCTGTCGTTGGAGGCTCATTTGTGGAAATCTGAACGCCAATCCAAGCTGATGAGAGAGCACCATGTTCCAAAGTCAGTGGGGACCACAAGGCCACCCAGCAGGTCCCCGTGAAGATAGGGGGGAGGATTTACCCCAGCTCAAAGGGCTGCCCCCGTTTCTCCAGCACCGCAGGTTTTGCAGAGCACATGGCCTCTGCCAGGGATTCTTGAGCAACTGGCTGGGCTGACTTCCCCTCTTCCAGGTCCTCTTGCCTCGGAGGCCCAGTCCTAAGGTTGCCTATGTTGACAGATGCAACGAGGCAGCTGTTAAGTGGCAACTTGGTTGTATTGCTGTATATCATTATTCCATGATTTGTCTATTTTCATTAATGCAAATATTCTCAAGGACATCCATGTCTTAAGTAAATCCATCCTTCCCCTTGTCAGGGGGCCAGAGGAGCATCCAGAGCAGAGGTGGGTTTCAGCAGGTTCTGACCAGTTCTGGAGAACCGGTAGCAGAAATTTTGAGTAGTTCGGAGAACCGGTAAATACCACCTCTGACTGGCCCCACCCCCATCTATTCTCTGCCTCCCGAGTCCCATCTGATTGGGAGGAAATGGGGATTTTGCACTAACCTTCCCCTGGATTGGGGAGGGAATGGAGATTTTACAGTATCCTTCCCCTGCCACACTCACCAAGCCACGCCCACAGAACCGGTAGTAAAAATTTTTTAAACCCACCACTGATCCAGAGCCCCTCAATTTAACACGTCGTCTCCATATGAGTTTGGACCAACAGGGAAGCCCCCAGCCCCAGGCCTCACCTGCAGCTCCAGGTTGCCCAGAGAGCAGGTTGTTTGCGAGGTAACCATCATTCCCTCTGCCTGTCTCCATAGTAGGTTCATTGATTTAAATTAGGCCTCGATTCTTGCTTAAATTATAGTTTACTGTTCTGCACCCTGCTCAGAAGCGAATTACCTTAAGCAGCAGTATTAATAACACGGTTATAATTAAGCTTCATTACTGTAGGCAGTTTGCTGAAACAAATTGCTTCTTCATTATTATTATGGTACCTTTGGTAAAAAGACGATTTCCCAGAATGCGACCCTGATGCTTTATATACTAAAGCCAGACTCAGCCAGAGGCACGTGGCTGAATTAGCCTCTTTGCCTCCTCTCTCGAAGCTCCTTAGAAGGAAGGAGACTCAAGTCACAAGCGGGGAGTCCGGGCAGAAATCTGAGTCTGGATGAAATGGGTAAGTGATAGATTTGAACTTTCCCTGACATTTTTATACTGAGGCTTTATTTATATTATATGTATAATAAAAATATAAATATTTGTTCTGAAAGAGAAAAAGTGGAGGAGGAGGGAAGAGGCCAGAAAGATAGGGGAACGTTCATAAAATCAGAAATAGTTTATTTAATTCTAACTTCCCTTATTCACACATAGGCGGTTTGTGTGTGTGCGTTAAAGAAAATTAAGATCGCGATTCTAAGTTCATTTCTTTGAATGTAATTTAAGCAATGCTATTTACTTTTGATTGGATGCACATAGAATTATGCTTTAATCATTGAGTGAGTAGTAGACCTCATTATTTCGGAATGAACTAAACTTCCAGAGGTTTGTGCTACGCAATGCCTTTCCGTAGGCCTCCTGTCTGTGTCCTGGCACTGACTTCCAGCTGTGGAGGAAGACCAACAGCTGAAGATGGGAGCTCCTGGAGGGTCCTCTCTGCCAGCCCAGCAGCTTCGTGGCTTCTTCTCTCCCTGGAGAAAGGGGCTTCTTGGCTACGGAGACCTGGTTGAAGCCCTAGGTGTGATCTCAGCCTCAACCCGCAAGACACACAGCTCTAAGCCCAGAGCCTCGGGGGTTTCCTTCCACCCATCATTGTAAGGACAGTGCCTGCTCTCCGGGTTTGCAAATGTAAATTTGACAGGGAATGAAGCATCCTGACCAAGTGAGCACCAAAGGAGGGAAGCCAGCGTCAGTCGAGACATTTCCATTGGCGCTTTGACCTGCCTTCAAAGACTCCTGAAGCTCTTCCCCGACCAAGACAGATTGTGCTGGACCAAGCCCCAAAGAAGTCTGCTTTTTTTTAAAAAAAAAATGCCATTAGTTTTCAATGAAAGCCTCTGGGATCAGGCAGGGAGCAGGACACCAGCCTAGAGCTGATATTTGTTTATTTACCGTTGCTGTAATCATAGCCACAATTGCACTTTGCCTGCCTGTAAAAAGCAGCCGTAGAAATTATCTTCAGGAAATCTGTGCACATGAGAAAGGAGTTTAATTCTGGGAGAAGGAGGGGGAGGAGGAGGGGAAGGAAGGGAGGGGGAGGGGGAGGAGGAGGAAGAGGAGGAGGAGGAGGAGGAGGAGGAGGAGGAGGAGGAGGAGGAGGAGGAGGAGGAGGAGGAGACTGTCCAGAGTGCCATAATCTCCCTTGCATTATTAATAGGGAATTGGCAATTACAGTGTGTAAAAACTATTTGTCTGCCTAAAGCACACTTAATTACCCAACCCGCTGTTATAAATCCAGGTGGAGCCAGTCAGGGGCTGTGCACATAAATTAGCTCAGGGCTACAGGTGCAGGGCCGGGGATGACACAGGACAAGTAAATAGGAAGCAAAGGAGAAGGAGGCATGCTCTGGCATCCTGGGGACTGCCATGTGCCGGGAGGGAGCTTCTGAGAACCATTCTTTGCCTTCCATGGGTCCCCCCCACCCACAACCCCTGCAGCCTGCCCAAGAGCCCTTTACCAGCACCAGGCTCCATGAGATCCCCCCCTCCAGCTGTGCAGAAGAAACTCACCTGTGCACCTCCAACTGCAACTCTCTCCGGCCTCTCGGCTGAACCAGGCAGCCGAGCCTGAGTCTCCCCCTCGGCTTTGCCTCCCTCGCAGGGGAATACCTGGCTCTGAAGTTGAGCAATCTTGGGGAGATCCAAGGAGCCAAGAATCAATACAAGGAAAAGAAAGGATGAAAGAAAGATATTCAGCAGCAAAAGGAGTTTTGCGGAGAAGCGCTTCCCCTTCCCAAGGGACTCTTCCAAAGGGGGCCCCGCTCCAGGTGCTGCCGAGCCCCAAAGAGGCCTGGTTCTCCCCAGGCGCAGCTGCCTGCCTGCCTGCCTGGCATCCGAAGCTCCCGCCCTCTCTGGCGCTGGGGGGGGGGCGTTGGGCTGAAGTTATGCTGGCAAACTCCAGGGAAGGAGGCAGCAGGCCAAGCCTTGATTGGCTGACCCTCCCGGCTGTGTCTTCCACGCCAGGCCCCAATTGGGCTGCTCCTGAATCTTTAATCTGAGAAAAACGAGCGTGGCATTTTTCCTTTAAAGATTTACCATGTATAAATGTATGAGAATATTAAAGGCAACAATTAACTTTATTGGAAACCTTATATTCTCCAGCCTCATTAGAACTGTCAGCAAGATCTATTATTAGTGTTACTATGCAGATAATGTAATAAAAAGGGTATTTAAAGTGGATGGTTTTGTGTGGAAATAAAATAAGTTCTTCCGTTCTTCCTTTTTTAAAGTTGCAGTGCACGGGAGACCCAGAGCGAATCTACGCACTCTCCTGCAGCCAGGGAGGAAAGGAAGCGCCAACAGCAGCAGCCCCCCTCCACGGCTTCATCGCCCAACCCCAGGACGTGTCCAGCGGGGGGAGGGGGAGTTGCTGGCTTTCTCCAGCCTCGGAGGGACCCCCCCTCAAGAGTTGTGCCCTGATCCATGGCCCATCTCTGGCAACCAGCGGAGGGAGGAGCCCTTGCCTACACGGTGCTTTCCACAGGCCTGGGAGGAGCTCAGAACTTGGCAGGATGTAGCCCAAATGCTGGGCTGACCTTAGAGATTGGAATGGCCCAGAGAGTCCATCAGCATCAGAGAGCAGCCCTGAGCTTCAGAAAAGCCACAGGGGGCTTTTGCGGAGGGGAGAGGAAGAGGAAGCGGAGAGGCTCCCTCCCTCATTCCTGGAAGAAACCTTCAGACAAACGCCTGGCCCCTTCCCCTTCTAAACACTCCCCTCTAGAGAGGGTCAGCCTCATTTGGTGGATGCCTTGTCGTGGCCTCTTCTCTGTCACAAGACCCATTGGGGATCCTGGCTGCTGCAAGTCCCTGAAGACAATACTGGGAGAAATGGACCACTGGTGGATCTGACTGCTCCAAAGAAGATCTTCCTGTTCTCCAGGCACTAGAGCAGCCCCAGACCGCCTGCCCAGGAACCTTTATGATTTACTTATGAAAATTGCACTTATTCTGTTTCCCTTATGGCCACCACAACCCCCAATGACTATAGGTCATATAAGAGGGCACCTTAAGAAAAAGAGCTCGTTTCTGTCTAGCAGCATCTCCAGAGCCCGCAGGAGCCACGGCCACGAACGAGGCAGGACAATCAAGGGGAGTGTGTGAGAGCCACTTGGAGACAGCAAGGAGGGTCTTCTGAACTTCAGAGGACTCAGGCCCGTGGGATGAGACAAATTACCTTCTAAAGATGACGGATCCATGGCATGGCTTATCAACAAGTAGCCTTGGTGGATGCAGACAGTTAGTCAGTCAGTCAACCAGTCTATCTGGGGCCACCGTGGGCATCCAGCCCAACCCCTTGCTCAGTGCTAGAGCAGACATTAAAAGATCCGTGACTATTCAGTCTTTATTTGGAGGTTGGTCTACTGCTCCATTATCTCTACAAACAAGCCTGCGGAGCATTTTCGAGCTCATTGTCTGTGCCAATCATATCTGGCTGCCATGCCTGGGCATTGGGGTCACCTTGTGTCTTCAAGGATGTGTGGGCTTGTCTAGATGTGTGAGCATGTGCCGACATAGAGACACAGACGCACCAGTACTATATTATCATCCCTAAGTGGAGAACCAATTTGCATAACTTAATTAAAATTTTACAGTAATCTTCAACTCGAGTCAAACAAACAAACAAAACACCCTCCTCTTCCTTAAACCTCAAGGTTAATTAGCTCCTCTTAGGTGTCTGGCACCTTGAGGGAAGCTGAACACAGAAGAGAGCAGTCGAGTCACCTGGGGCGATTTGGCTTCCCAGGAGGGCGGATGTGGGGAGCTGTGAGTCCCAGGTGGGTCATGCAAGGTGCTCCTTCTCTCGCTCGTGACCAGGGGAGCCTCTTCACCTCACCTCAGAAAACAAACACTATCACAACCTTCCCATTAACTTCCAAAGTTAATGTAGAAGCTCCTGTGCTTCTTCTGGCAAATTGCTCATGCTGAGTGCATCCAGTTCTGTCTTTGTGGTCCCAGATCTGATTTCCTGAATCCAGCAAATAAATATTGTTGTGGCAAGAAAGACAGAGATAGGAACCTTCAGCTCAATGCTGCTCTTCACGTGCTTCTCCTTCTTCCCCATGTCATCTTTTCTGGTATGGATCCAGCATCATGAAAGCTTCAAGCATCTTGGGAAGGACTCAACAAGCCTCACTCAGCCTGTCCAACAGATTTGGGATGACCTCCGTTCTTGGTGGAGTCACTAGACGCTGCCATCACCATTGCCCAAAGAAGCTTCAATGTCTTCCCAATACTGCCCCCTCCTTCTCCTAGATCTGCTTAGATGACCACTTGCAGCATTTGGGAGCCCCTCCCTCCCCCTTTTATTCTCTTGCACCGGCTGCTCCACAATGCTTCCCTGCATTCCACCGTAAGGCACCCTCAGAATGCCTTTGAAGGCTACGGAAAGGCACAGAGTCCCCGCTGGTTACACGGAGCCAACAAAGCCACAGGAGAAATAATGCAGCACAAAGGCAGGCAGGCACGGGGGACGCTCTCTGAGCACGAATGCCGAGATGACTCAGTCCCATTCTTTCTGGTAGGCTATTAAAGCACAGATATCTATTGTGGAATTTGGCATTATTTGATATGGAATCTTAGAGGATCTCTTAAGTACCCAATTAGCATGTAAGAGCCCCGTCTGGTGGAGAGTGTTTGCTTGTGTATGTTTTAAGTATTTACTCTTCCTTTCTAATTAGTGCTTCATAAAAAAATAAATAAGGAAAAGTATCTTGTCTTTGGGCCATCTGGATTTAAAGATTAAAACACATGTTTTCTGCCTGGAAGGGGAGTAGATTCAATTTGTCTCTAGACAGAGCAAGGTGTGAATGTGCAGATATGCAGCCCAGGAAGTTGTGAGCTTGCTTGCGTGTGTGTATGTATGTGTGTGTGTGTTGAGCTGGCAATGCAGGAGCACCTTCAGCTTCCTGGGAACTGATGAAGAAGAAGATCCTCTTCCAACTGCTCCTGAACAGGATGCAAAGCCTTTATGGGGTGTCCCATTCCAACGGCCTCGTCTGAGACGCTTCTACAAGAAAGGAAGGTTGAAGTCAAGACAGAGGTCCCCCCTCACTTTCCTTCTCAGGTGAAGGGTAGCCCTAATTCCACATTTCTGCAAGTCTTTATCACCTGCAAGTCATCATCACCGGACACCGTATGCATACTTGCATATATTTGGTGTTTTGAAGAACCCTGGACTACCTCAAGTTTCCTTTTTAAAAAATTACAATGCTTAACAATAATTTGCCTCATCTCAGAACAGTCTTTGCATTTGGGGTCTCTGGAACCATCTCAGTCAGTTGCATAGATGCTTCTGGGTGTATCTCTGGTGGCCTCTCCCTGGGCACCTGCCCCAGGTGTCCCTTCCTGTCTCCCCTTCTGGGGCAGCTGAGGCAGAGACCGCTGTCCTTTGGGCTGGCTGCTCTGAGTACATACACACTCACACCCCCACCCAAGATTCCAACTACAGGATGGGGGGGGACAGCCCTCTGCCCAGGCTACCCAAGACCTCTTTTTGCCATCTTCCCTGGAAACAAGGGCAGTGCCAGGGGTGCCTGATCTCTGACATTGCAAGAGCCATCTCACCCACCCTACACACACACACACACACACACACATGCCAGAGCGCTTAGATCATGAGGGTCATGGGGGGGGCTCTGTTGTGGCCCAAGAGAACATCTGGCAGGACAGGAAGACAGCCTCTGAGCTGGTGGGTTTCCCTAAAAGGCTCTTTGGCTCTTTTTTAGCTGCTGCTTTAATGGCTTTGCATTTTGTTGCCCTACAACGATCTTGAGGAGGATTTGCATCAGCACACTCACCCTCCTCATCCTCACCCTCTTCCCTCACTCCTTCCTGCAGGGACTCTGCCCACCAGACTGCCCTGCCAGCCCTTCCTTGCTCCCCTAAGCAGAGAGAGGCTCATATCTGGCTCAAGAGAAGCCCCCTCCCCATTCTTGCTCCTCCCCAGCAGCCAAAGGCTCCAATTCCTGAGAAGCTCCGGGAAGCCTCCCTTCTGCGCTTCCCCTTTGAGTCTGCCCCAGTCTGGAGTTGCGTGTCTGAATACCAAGCATGTTAATAGGTTAAAGTAAATCTAAAGTTACATTTGAAAGCCAAAAAGATGAAAGTAGATCACAGGCCAAAGATCAAACAATCTAGAACCACTTCTAAGCTTTTTACTGCTGGAGATTATTAGCATTTGAAAGTGAAGAGCATTAGATGGGGGGGCGGAGGGGGGGAAGAGAGAGAATGAAGTTGGGAGGAATTTCAGCGGTGGAGATAAAACGGAAATCAAACGGAGCCAGGAAAGGTGGCTGGCAAAAGGGATGGCGGCAGCGATTCCGAACGGCGTTGCGGGACGGGGCTTATTTTTAGAAATCAAAGAAATGTTTTAGCTGATTGGACTGGAAATAAAGTAAACGCAGCAAACGGTGCAAGGAGGCCCAGGACTTTCGCTTGGAGGAGGAGGAGGAGGGCAACGGAACCTGCTCGGGGGCTCAGCGGACGGCGAGAGCAGCCAGGCGGGGCCCCCAGCCCAGGCTCACGAAGGCCGCCGCTCCCCGCCACCGCCGCCCCCTGGGAGGAAAGCCGGGCAGGCGGCGGGAGCTCTCCAGGGTGCTGGAGCCCCGGCCTGACTCGGGGAGGGAGGGGAGGGGAGGGAAGGGGCGGATGAAACCGAACCCCCCCCCCCCGGCAAGCCTACTCGGGGAAAGGCAAAGGGAAGCCCCTCCCAACATTTCAAGGGGGCACGTTATGCCCAGAGCAGCTTCCACCAAGGGAGAAAGAACTCTTGGGTGGATTTTCCCTCTCTGGGGGACCAGTACGCTCCCACAGAGAGGGACTCCTCAGGGTGCCGTCAGCCAGGCAATGTCGGCTGGCGACCCCCAGGCGGAGGGCCTTCTCTGTGGCAGCTCCTGCCCTCTGGAACGATTTGCCCCCGGAGATACGAAGGATATCGGATCTCCGGGTCTTTCGCCGTGCCCTAAAAACTTTTCTTTTCCATCAAGCAGGGCTGGCGTGGAAACCCCCCTCCCCCTTTCTAGCTTTTTTAGTTTTTTAAATTGTCAATGGGTTTTAGTTTGAATGTTTTAAATTTTGGGGCCAAAGTCATGAAATTCTTTTAAAAATTTTAAATTTTGTATTGGTATGTGTTTTAGTTTTGGCTGTGCACCGCCCTGAGTCCACTAGGAGAAGGGAGGTATACAAATTGAATTAAATAAATAAATAAATAAATAAATAAATAAATAAATAAATAAATAAATAAATAAATAAATAAATAAATAAATAATTTTCCGAGAGGACCTGACAGGATTTCCCGGTGGGCTCCCACCCCCACCCCCACCCCCCACCGCCTAAATTAGTCGTTGCGAATTGCTGCCAACCAGCTGAGTTGCAAAACAGGAAATGCTGGATTGTTGTTGTTTTTTTAAGTGATTCTGTCAGTTGGCTGCTTACAACTGTAGATGGTGGTTTTAATCCCTTGAAGTTATTTGATTTCTATTGTTTTTTTTTTTTTTTTTTTTGTCAGGCCGACCCAGATATTTTTATCATGTTGGCTCTTCTATCTATAATTATAGCACATGAGTTCTTACAACATGATGTTTTTGATCTGTTACTCTATTATTTCCCTTTTAAATAATGATATGATACCTGGATAATTACTTTGATAAGCATCTGATCAATACTAAAAACAAATAATTTGCTATTTTAATTTAAACTACACTTCTTTCAATCACTCAGTGAATGGTGAAAAGGTATTTGTGTGTGTGTGTCTGTGTGAGCACATGTGTGCATGTAATAAATCCACTCAAGTATGACAGTGATTCACAAAGGTGATTCATTCTTATTGAATTTCTTTTTTTAAAAAAACCCAATCATTTAGTTCAAAGAGTTTGGGATTAATTTCCCAATACCTCTGGGCTCAGTCAAAAGGATATGGAGTATGTAATAGGGAAGTCTGGGGGGGGAGGGTTAGGGAGGGTTAGGGTGGATGGGAAGTTTGGGGAGGGAGGTGGGGGGGGTGAAAAAAGGGGTGAAAATGTAATTGTAAAACTTTTGCAATAAAAAAAAAAAAAAAAAAAAAAAAAAGGATATGGAGATTTGGGTTGCTTTTCAACAGGTTTCAATGTTTGTGTCCATCCAGCCCATTTGTAAACAGTGAATTAGCCAGCATGTTACTCCCTGGATTGATACACTGCTTAGCCATAGTTTGCTGGCTGAAAGCTCCGCAATACTCACCAGATACCAAGCTATAATGGGGCTCTGTGATTGGCTTAGTGTGTTGTTTCTGCTTCGGCAAGTGGTTTTGAGAGGCTGCATGGAGCCACAGCAAGTGGGAAGAAGCTGCCAGGTAGGGAAGGATATCAAGACAGACAGACCTTGAATTGTGGGCACCTGGGGACCAAGGATGAGAACTTGACAACAGCATCATTCCACAATTGAAACAGAGGTGTGATGAGTCGCTTTACTCTGAGACCTTTACCTGGTCTTTGTGTGGCCCTGAAGCTAACTGGCACAGAACCCAGTTTTCCTGGCACAGAACCTGCCCCACAGCCAAGTTTAGCCCTCCCTGGCTGAGTGGGTTGCCAAGGGGCCCCTGTGCCCTTCCTCACCCTCTTGGCAAAGCGGGCAAAGCTCCAGTCCTTGAGGCCTTGAGCAGAAAAGCCCAGAGTTCCTCTGCACGGTGTCCCTGTATGCCAAGCCCTCTTCCCCACCACCACCACAGAATGATTGATTGATTGATTCAATTTCTATCCCGCATTTATTATGTTTACAAATAATTCAAGGTGGCACTTATCCAGCACACCTTCCTCAGTCTATTTTCCCAACAACAACTCTGTGAGGTGGGTTGAGCTGAGAGAGAGGGACTGGCCCAGCTGGCTTTCATGCCTAAGGTGGGACTAGAACTCACAGTCTCCTGGTTCCTAGCCTGGGGCCAGAATGACTGCCCACCAGTCCACACCGAGTCAAGGAACCTGTCTGGACTGCAAGCCTGAGTCCTGGGCTGCCTGCTCATCCCTTCTCTGCAGCAAAAGAATCCATAAGGCACAGCCAGCTTCCTCCCAACTCATGGAGGATAGTTGGTGGCTCTTCTGGGATGCCCCTCTCTCCTCCATCTAGTGGTGCCATCCCTTCTGAGCACAGCCCACCTGTTCTCATACCACCTGATGGGCAGACAAGGCCAACTCTCCCTGCCCATGCACTTTGTGGCACCAGGTGCCCCCAGGAAGCCCTTCTGACTGCCCTCCTGGGCAAGGAGGAAGCCCCTGGCTCCTTGTTCCCAAGGAATAGAGACCCCCTGCATTGCCCCACCCATCACTCCCTGGGTGTCAGCTTTCCTGCAAGGGAAAGTGGATCTCCTGCGCATGTGAGGCAATGACCTGGGAGGGGATCTTAAGAGGCATCAATGGCTCTCCCTGCCCAAGCCCAACAAACTGCTGGCAACCAGTGCTGCCCCTCAGGTGAGGTTTGCCCCAGAGAGGCCAAGAACATGACAAGCTGCCCTCTCCAAATCGCTGCTCTTAGTAGAAGACATGAGAAGCGAGGAGAGGTGAGGGTTGGGGAATGCATGTCAGGGGGGCTGGGAAAACCTGGATTGCCTGTGCTTGCTCAGCCATGTGGAAGGCAGCTGGAGCTGCTGGGGCCCACCGAGAGAGAGAGCCAGCCATGCTGCTTAGGCAAGGAGATGAGGATCCAAAAGGTGCCTCCACATCTGCAACCTTCAGCTCAAGAAAAGCCTCCGGTGCTCTCTTTGGGCAGAAGGTGGTTTCTAGAGGCATAAAGCAAGAGCAGGGAAAACACCACCTAAGCAATGTCTGGGGCTGAACAGGTAGCTGGGTAGACCCTCAGGACCGATGCTGGGTCCCAAACAAGCTCCAGCCTCAGCCGTTCTCCTTGCGAGCAACCCTCACCGCTCCATCAGCATCTCTGAAGGTCCAGCAACGGCTTTTGAGTCAGAGGGTCTTCAGGGGTGTCTGAAAGGGATCTCGGGAGGGCCCAGAAAAAAGGCTCCCCAAAGCCAAGAGCTCTGGCCCATCCAGAAGATGGGGGGGGCTCTTCTCCTTTCTGTGGTTTCCAACCTCAAGTCCCGTGCAAGCAAAGGAGGGAGGGTGGGAGGGTGTGCAGAAAGCAACAAACCCTGACTATTATGTGCAGCCACTGTCGTAAAAAACATTGAAGTTGATGGTTCCCAGGGGGACTTGCTAACATATTGATTTACTCCAGTGTAGCCCCCCACGGGCTCTGAATGTGGCTCCCACTCAGCTGCCTATAAAATCAATCCCAGCTTTTCAGCACTGTTGACAGGGCCGTCTAATATTAATCCACTCACCTTGTCAGTCAACCCTGCTTACAAAGGCTCTAATGATCTTTACACTGTATGAAGCCAGGCAGCACTCTGGGGGGGGAGGTGGGGGGATATTCCTAATAATGCCTGCTGCATGAAAGAGAGAAGGAAGGGGAGGGGAAGGGGGGGAGGGAGGGAAGAAGGAAGGAAGGAAAGAAGGAAGGAAGGAAGGAAGGAAGGAAGGAAGGAAGGAAGGAAGGAAGGAAGGAAGGAAAGGAAATTCTTATTCCAAAATGAGACCTGTTGAACCCAAGTCAACTCTTTAACCAGGCATTAAGGATCAGGGTTCAGCAGCCCTGCAGCACAACAGAAGGCTTGAAATGAAACCATCGGGGAGACCTTGGGCACGCAACAGCCACTTCCCGTGTGTTATTGAGTCATCACACAAGAGGGCAAGGCTATTAGCAGCACACAAAGGGCCTTGTTTGCCACTGGGCCAAGAGCCCGCAAATTGCAGGCCAAGATGCAGCTGATGCCAGCCAACAGGGTTGCCACAAATCTTTGAAGCACAGCTGAGGTCCAAGCGCTGGCAAAACGGTGAGAAACATCATTATGGAGCCTCGGCAGGCCCCAAGAGTTATGAAGGGAGGGCCGTGGTGAAGTAGCAGAGCGGCTGATCGGAGACAGAATGTATGAAAAAGACACGCCAAGAATGTAAGAACATGGTTGATGGGTTCAGTTCTCACAACGGTTTCCTGCCCACTCAGGCACATGCGCATTTATTCCCTGTAAAATACCTTCAGGGCCCTTGCTTTGCAACACTGCCTGCAGGCTACTTGGGTAGCACGCAGAGCCAAGAAAGACAGTGAAATCAATACCTCTGCATCTCTGATCAGGAGGAAGTCGTGGATTTATTCGTTTTGCCTCGTGCGATGCGAGAAGCTTCTAAGCCCCGTTTTCTTTGCCATCTTCCTTCTGGCGGAGACAAGCACACACACACACACACACACACACACACACACCACGATTACTTGTGTGTTCAGGCATCCTGTGATTTCAATCTGGGAGGAGTGGTCCTCTTGCTCTTGCAATTTGGCTGTATGTTGTGCCACGGCCTCCAACCCTCTTTCTCACAGAGAGCCACTTTTCGTGGACGCCTGGAAGACCACTGATGTTCGTTGTTGATGTTGAGGATGCCCGGTTGCCGTGAGCAACTGCCTCAATTGGATGGGATGTTCATCTCTGGCACTCCGATGCTTGTCTTGGGGGTGACCTGCGATTGTTTAAAATGCTCCAACTTCATGCTTGATGTTTGCTCAGCTCAACTGAATGTATTTGTCTAAAAAAGCCGAACTGAGCAAACAGCGCCAGCCGAGACGCCTCCCAGCCTCGGGCTGAACAGATTGACTCGCAGGTAGGCTGAACGGAGCCTCCTGGGGACGTGACGGCTCTACAGCCGGAGAGAAGCTGTGGGCCATGGCAGCCCCTTCTGCGTTTTGTTTATTAAAACTACTCAGTTATGAAATCATAAACTGCCCGGCAGAGCAGTTCAGAAAAGATTAAACAACCCGCCCAAAAACTATAATAAGGGCAGGAGAAAAGGCTGGAGAGCCACAACTGAGTTCTGACGATTCCACAGAATCTCTCGGCATCTCCTGGGCTGGGTTCCTCGCTGCCATTGCCTTCATGCCTCCCCTGGACCCTGCTCTGCTTCTTTCCCTTCTCCCAGAGGAGAGCCTGGTATCCCCTTACGTGTGGCCCTCCAGCCTCTGCAGAGGAAGGGGTGAATGAGAGCTGGCTTGGGGTGGTGTACTGGTTGAAGCACTGGATTAGAAATTAAGCGACTGTGAGTTCTAGTCTTGCTTTAGGCACAAACTCAGCAGAGTAACTTTCAGCCAGTTATTTCCACTCAGCAGACGGGGGGGAGGAGGAGGAGGAGGAGGAGGAGGAGGAGGAGGCGGTGGCAGGTAGGGCAAATTCTGTCTGTGAAAGCAGCAGGGATATGTCAAGGCCTCCAGGAGTCAAGACTAAGTCTCCCCCAAAAAGAATTAATTGGTATGTGAAACACATCAGCTGCCCCTTTGGCTGCTGCTGTCACAACCAAAAGGCACATTCTGCCCACCCCCCATCACACACACACACACACACACACACACACACACACACAAAATTCTGCAAGGCTCCGTCTTTTCTTTTTTTAAACCTCCTGCTGCTAACCAAGATTTGCTGCAGGGGCCTTTCCCGCCCTGCTGACTCAGCAGCTGCGCTTGCTGGATGCACTGGAGGCCGAGGGAGGGAAGGGGAGCTCTGGGGTACCACCGACCTTTCCGTCCACCTCCTGGCAGGGAGAGCTTGGGAAATGCAGAGCTGCACCACGGTAACCCCGGTCCAAGCAAGAATGCCTGTGCCCAGAGGCTGTGTGGTCATGACCCCAGAAGTTACGTCTGGCGAATTGGAGTGGGGAGAGGGGGCTGAACTGTTGAAGTGCTAGGAAGGCATCAAATCCTTCATATTCCTATCCACAGCCCTGAAAAATCCCTGGCTACCACATCTGGACCTCCCACAGCAGGAAGGGATGACTGGGTGGGCGACCCCTCCTCAGAATTCAACCTTGGCTACTTTGCTCCTGTGGTTACAGGCATCGGCAGGAGGTTTCTGGAAGGGACACACACCCCACCCCCACCCCCACCCCCGCTGCTGTGGCAATCCAGGGTCAGGTCAGGAAAAGCCTGATTCACAAAGGGACATGACACAAACACACACACACCCTTCTGTTGTGGACTAGATGCCCACCTGGAGACGGCTGATCTCCCTTTGGAATCCACAACCACCAAGAGGGATCAGGGGAGAAACAACAGGGAAAAGAGATCCCAGGTCAGGATCCCGGAATCCTCCCTGCCATCCTGGGGGATTTCCCTCCCAAATGCTGTCTCTGTGCCAGGCCGAACCTTTGCCTGGCCCATCTCCAAATTCTCCATTTGAGGAGCTTCTTTTCTATGCCCAACTTACAGTGCCTGACGGGGCCTTATCCTGATTTATTCTGCATCTCGCTTATTTATGCCACTTACTTTCCACTCGGTCCCAGAGGATGCTTGGAAAGACCTATTGTAGGGAGGTGTACCAATCCATCACACGTACAAATTGCATTTGGAAAGCCCCCCTTAAGCTGAGTCTTCACTGTATGCAATTTGTGTTCCACCAGGCCCAGAGATATATGGTCTCGGGGTAGCAGTGCCTCTGAACTGTGATTGCATGAATAAGCCCAAAGGGAATGCAGCCCCAGGAAGATTAGTGTGCAGAACACACACAAACGCACACACACACATACGCACCGGCAGGTGATCCTTCCCTGGCCTGCTTCCGTTCGGCTGGTCAGAGGAAGATCTTGGCTGTTTAACTTCAACCATGGGGCTTGCTTGCCCCTGCTCCTCTCCCTTCCTTCCTTCCTTTGTGCCTTCCAGAGGGCAAGTGAGAAGACAACGTTGTGTTCTTGATTACCAAGAACAGCCATCGCAATCTCGCCCAACTGTGTGAGGAAGGGGCACCAAAGAACTGCCTTTGTTTTGCCGTGACAACGAAACATCTAATGGTCCTTTGGTCCAATAGGGCCTGTGCAAAATCAGTGTTGATTCATTCCTAAATTAAATGTGCCCCCCCCCCCACCTCCGGTGAGGTGAAAACACAGGAAAGGTCAAATCTGCTCTGTCAGTATTTCTGCACATTTGGCCCAACTGAAATGACAAACTTCATTGGCATGCAAATGGGCCTAATTGATAACAACTCCCTCTCTGGGTGACTCGCAAAGGGAAAAGGAGGACGCACAAAATGTTTCTGATTGTGACAATCCTCCAAAGGCCTTTCCTCTTTGCTCGGCAAAGAAAGGCCATCTCGACAAATTAAAGAGAATGGAGCAAAATCAGATTAATTAATGCCAAAACCAATTTCGGTATGCAAAGAAAATGACAGAGGAAAGCGAGATCTATCAGGAGACAAGTTCATCGGCCTGAATGTCTCTATCACTGCAGCTGCAGAGTCCTGCAGGGGGCGGCTGGCTGTCCCCCCAAACCAGCAGAAGAGCCTCAGGGGAGCCAGGAAGGAGCCGCAGCGCTTCGGCCTCCTGGCTTCTAAGGCACAGCAGGGCTCCCTCCCTCTCCCCATCCGCCTTTGCAACGCTCCCCTTCTCCATTGGGGTGGAAAGCAGAACTGCACCCCAAGGCTGGATCTGCCCCAATGCGCCTCCCAGCCAGCATCTTTGCCTCCAGCAGCAGCTTCTAAGAGGGATGCCCCAGGCACCAGAGTCTGGCATAACCTGAACTAAAGGGAAGGAGCAGTGGTGAAATTCAATTTTTTTTACTACCGGTTCTGTGGGCGTGGCTTGGTGGGTGTGGCAGGAGAAGGATACTGCAAAATCCCCATTCCCACCCCACTTCTGGGGGAAGGATATTGCAAAATCTCCATTCCCTCCCCACTCCTGGGGCCAGCCAGAGGTGGTGTTTGCCGGTTCTCTGAATTACTCAAAATTTCCACCACCGGTTCTCCAGAACCTGTCAGAACCTGCTGGATTTCACCCCTGGGAAGGAGGCCTGGGACGTTTAGTCAAGTCAAGTCATGGCCCAAAGATCAGCTTGTTAAAACAGGGTGTATTCTGACATAAATGCAAATGTGGACGTTAAAGGCCAAATAAAACAGCCTGGGAGACCATCAACCTAAGGGAGACTGAGGTGGTCTGTAGTGTGGCCTTCCCTCCCCAGTCCGGTCTCAACCCCCTGCCCAGAGCAGGGCAAGAGCTCTTCAGTCAGTCAGTGGGGCAGCCCCCAGACTCAATTGCCAGGGGGGGTGGGAGGCCGGCCATTGGGCTGGGAGAGCAGCAGCCACTCCTTAAGGGAGAGCCACCATGGAGCCAGTGCTGAGCAGCTGTCCTGCCCTCCAAGTACCTTGATCTTTGCCTGGGTGATTCTGTTCACTCCCCCACATAGGAGGAAAAGAATTCCTGCTTGGGAGGGGGGGCACTTTTCAACTTTTTATCAGAAAGAAGGAAAGGAAAACAAGAGCCTAGACAGAGAGACTCCCACCCAGTAGCCATACAATACCAGCCCACCTCCCCGTCACTTATGGGGTAATCCGGACAAGGGGGGGGCCTCTGGGAAAGGAGGCTTATGAGGGAGCCAAGGCCCCAAAAGAGCTCATTGCCAGCCTGCTTCTTGGGGTCCCGTTGTGAGGCCTCCCTCTGGGTGGGCCCCTTTGGAGCTCCGAATGGCCTTATGAAGCCCCCCAGGACACAAGACCCCCGAGGCATCACTCAGACCGGGGAATAGCTGCAAAGTCCACTTGTTGGAATAATTGTATCTCTTTAGAGAGCCGGCAAGTAGGTCAGCCGGGCGTGATGAAGTGCACTTAAGAGACAGGAATTTTTCGGAGGGCATTATCTGAGCTGTTAAGATATTTGAACGATTGAATAACCGTTATTCTCGGCATTATGCTGCCATTCTGCTAAAGTTCACCTCTCTGATGCATTGCCTCCCCCTCCCCCATTCAGCAGGGGAGGGGATGAAGGACGTTTCAAAAGGCAGAGAGCGCATAATGCGCGAAGGGCCGGCATGACAAAAGGAGGCCGGGGTGCCCGCTGCTAAGCTGCAGAAAAGGGAAAAGGTTATTTTCTGCGGAGCTGAGAGGAGTGACCTTCAATCAGTGGGCGAACTGGTCAGCCAGCGTCTTGCAGCAACTATCCAGAATTGCCCCAAGGGTGGCTCTTGGGGATAACTAAGCCGGAGGGGGGGGGATGGTGTCAGAGGGTTACGGAGCTACATGCCTGAGCAGGGACTGGGGAGGAAGATGGTCTCTACAAACCAGACCCACGGCAGGAACATCCATGGGGCAGCTGGCCACTGGGAGGAAGAGAATGCAGCGCTCAGCCACTCTCAGCCTTTTAATGACCGAATGTGTTAAACAAGGGTGTGTTGCTTAAGGGAAGCACATGCACAGAGAGACAAGGGGAAATGCTTGCAAAGCCTGTCCCCTTGCATTAAGGATGCACTCAAAGCCACATTTGGGAAATCACATCAGAAAAGGGATGCAATTTTTTTGTGCAAACTAAACACTGAAAGAAGCCAGGGGTGAAATCCAGCAGATTCTGACAGGTTCTGAAGAACCGGTAGCAGAAATTTTGGGTAGTTCAGAGAACCGGCAAATGCCACCTCTGGCTGGTCCCAGAGTGGGGAGGGAATGGGGATTTTGCAGTATCTTTCCCCTGGAGTGGGTTGGGAATGGAGATTTTGCAGTATCCTTCCCCTGCCATGCACACCAAGCCACACCACGCCCACCAAGCCACGCCCACAGAACCGGGAGTAAAAAATTTGGATTTCACCACTGAAAGAAGGATGTGAATTGACACAGAAATGGGCAAGACACACACAAGAAATAATACTGGGGGGTGGGGGGATGAATTTAAACAGAATTGAGAATGTGGTTCAAATTTCATTTTTTTTGGCAACAGGCAGTCCCAGCAATTACCAAACATTTCTTGGGAATTCTTTCAAAAGAGTCAAAACATGCCCTAAAAACACCTTCCAATCGCTCCATGTTTTGGCCTGGGGGGGGGCGGGGGGGGATGCCTTTTGAAGGGTTTGCTTTGCTGCTTTGGCATCCGTTACTTTCTCCTTCCTTAGCCTTTGAATCAGTCGGCTAAGGGGCATGGAGCAGCCTCAGGATAATAAATGTAGGCATCATCGTCATCACTGGGTGCCATACCCAAAAGGCTTGGATGGCACTTAGAAAATCTGTGCATTTCCATCAGTCAACTATAGAAACCGCACCGCTTGGCTCTACGGGATGAATATACTGTATGACACCCATGCATTGCAACTTCCCAGGCCAACAGAAGCTAACAGACAGCTGTGACTTCACATTGTTGTGTATATATTTATAATAATAATAATAGTACCCTACACTTTTTTCCTCTGTTTTTTATGTTTGGGGTTTTTTTGTGGGGGGAGGGGGGTTAGTACAAATGGCACAAAGCCTTTTGGGGAGTGAGGGCAGCATTTTCTGATTTCTTCTGAATGAGAGGACAATATAACTTGTAAGCCACCCAGTCTCACCCTATTAAACTTCCAAACAGACAAATATTAGCATCCAGATTCAGGACCCTGAATCTGCAACGGCGAGCCGGAGGGCCAAGAGACAGGAGCCCTTCTGGAGAAGGAAGCTCAGCCTTTGAAAGGCGGCTCTCCTCCTGCTCGGCCTCTTGCTGGCAGCTGCCTCTTTGTCCCCTTCTTCGTCTCCGTCCCTTTTCCTCTCCACTTGATGAGACTATTTGTGAAACATGAAGGAAGCCAAGAAGGTCTCCCCACCCCCAGCCCTGCCAGTTTTGCCCTTCTGATGCCTTCCCTAATTGAACTCATCAGCTAAAATTATTGGGGGAGGGGGCAAAAGGCAGAGAAAGCATCATCTGCGGAGAGAACGGAGATGGGAAAATGCTTCACTCTCTGAAATTGCCATATTTATTCACACAAGTATCCTGCTGTGCTTCAAAAACCCGGTTGATTTTAATGAGCTGCCGAAAAGGTGTTTGTATTATGGAATGCCAGCTCTCTTTTGCTTCCCTCCTCTGCCATCAGGTCCAGGTCCCCTCTGCCCTGGAACAGGAACACTGGGGGCCATGGAACTCTTGGTAAGGAAAAAAAGCAGAGGCAGACTGGGGAGGGTCTCCCTGGTGCCCCCCCCCTCTCCCAGAGGAGCTGAACCCAGAATGCAGATAGGCCAGTTGCTCCCCATCTAGGCTCCCCCTTTGCAGATGGAGAACTTCCCCCCCCCCCGCTCCAATGCTCTTGCCCAGCCCATCTTGGGGAGCTGCCTCTCCATTCCGGGGGCTGCTGTTTCATGTGAGGCTAAGGGCCCTAAGAGGGCAAAGCGTTCCAAGTCTCATTTCTTCTGTAATGGAAAATAAAAAGAGAGATTTCAGGCACTGAACACCTCTATGAAAAAAGAAAGAAGGGCAAAAAACCAACAATATCTTTATTGGTGCTAGACAGGCTGTCAATCAGGCTGGGAAATTGCCAGTTTCTCTCCCCCCTGGCCCAAGAATGGCTCTGCATACCAAACAATTCAGGCTCCTTTCCGGCTGGCTGGATAGCAGGGCCCTTTTTCCTCCAGCGAGGAGCGTGGGGGGATTTGCAATGCATTGCTTCCGAGTAATTGCCCCCCTCTGTGGCTCACCAAGGACGTTCCTTCGCTATCGGAAGGCTGATTATATCCTCCGTCCAGCAACGGGCATCCATCATGCATCTTCCAACCTTCCTCATGAGCCGTCCAGCCGAGCGAGTGCCTGGCTGTGACTCTGCCTGAGACCTGCCTGTTAGTGCGGGAAGATGAGAAAGGGAGGCAGGCTGGCAGAGGGTCTCCCCATTGGAAAGGAAGGGGGCTCAGCCTTGGCAAATGAAGGAGCAGGAGATGCACTCGGTTCCTTCTCTCTGCGGGCAGCCAACTCTCCTCTGGAACTTGTCCAGCAATAAAATAGCCCAGCAAATCTCGGCAATGCTTCTCCAGGACTCCTTGGGTAGAAGAGCCCAGCCAGTGCCACGCCTCACCTCTTCTGCACCCAAGAAGGGGACCTGGAGCCCCCCAGCAACTGGAGTGGCTCATCTGCTGCCGTGGGGTAACAATGAGAAGACCCAATGGGACAGAGAGCTCAGCTAGGGATGGTGGGTGTGATTCCCGCCCTGAGCCTCCTGTCCTTCAGCCGTGCCATCTGGAGTGCACAGACCCATAAAGAGAGCGGGGGAAGGGCCGTTGTGTGAGTCCAGCCTGGGCCCCCCAAGCCGAGCTCATCTCAGCCACAGGGAGGAGAAGTCCCATGAGGCACATCCTGGGTAACATTGTCATGGAAGAATCCTTTGACTTGAGAATAAAAACATTTTGCATCGTTTTGCAGTCCAGCTATTCAACGTGAATCATATTTCAGACGGAAGAAGCAGCAGCCTCTGGTGGGGGAAGCAGGTCTGGTAGTGGAAACCTACAGGCTTCCCATCGCAGTCCCATAGAATCGTGGATCCTCCAGCCAAGGCCTTCCTGTTAAAGTTGAAACTCCTTTTTGGAGGCCAGTTCAGGTATTCCAGATTAAGCATTTTGGTCACAACACGGACTAATTGTGTGTTCCCGCAAAGAGTGCTGCTTTTCCCACAGATCGCGGAATAGCCTCCAACCAGCCACCGGAGCAGCCGTCTTTAGGGGGCGAGACCATTCATTCAGAGAGGCCGGGAGAACTGGCAGGTTTTGGGTGACCAGAGGAAATCTGGCTTCTTTTTGATCTACGCTGTGCTTTTTGGCTGAAGCAAAGTTGTTGCACAGATCTGAGTTTCTGTCACACGTTTAATGTATGAATCTCTCAATTTCAAAGAACTACAGTTACCATGTTGATTCCATTTATTATTTCACCAAATAAAATGATAGTGAGAAACACTTAAAAAGAGAACATTTCAGTTTTGTTGTCTTAAAAACTATTGTTAAGGAGACAGATTTAAGAGCCTAACGCTGAACACTGGTGCCAGTGGAATCCCTTTAGAAGCATCCAATTAGAAAAATAAAGCCTAGAATATTTGCAAACAAAATCCGGGGGAGGGGAGAGAGAGAATTCTTCCTGGTGTGCATTTCAGCTCTCTTGCTTTCCAGGGTTTCTGGAACCCATCCTTGCCGTTGGAGAGAGAAGCAGATTGCAGGCTGGAAGGATGCTCCATTGCAGTTGTGTGTTGGGCCCCACAGCCATGAGAGACCCACGCAGGCAAAGCAAAGCGAGACCTCGCCAGCATCGGGTCCCAGAAAGACCTGCCATGGGTGCCCGCCCATTTTGCTGGAGGCCACACACACTCCCCTCTTCTACCCTCCCAGTCCTTGCTGAAACCAGCCAGATGTTAAAGAGAAGCAATCCTCTTGCACTTCAGCATGGGGGACATTTGAATAGGGGAAGGGAAATATTGGAAGCCATGAATAACACTTTGCTGCTTGGAGAAATGAGGGGGTACTGGGAGGAAGGAGAACAAACCCCTCCTAGAACTCCCCACTCTGAACCTCCACAGCTCCCCCTCCCCCAACCTTGCAGTGCCCCGTCTTCTGATCAGCACCTGCTTTAGCATATCTGGCAGGTCAAACCAAGCAAGGAACAGAATCCCTTTCTGGGCCCACCAGCCATCCAGGATAGCTTCAGGTCCACTTGGAGAGGCTGAAGTCACACACACACACACACACACACACACACACACACACACACCCAGGAGGGTTAGAAAGGAGGGGTCAAACCCCAGGCAGGCAGGAGGGGCTTAGGCTCCAAAAGGAAAGGAGGAGCAGAGCAAGTGTATTTTTAAGAAACTTAATAAAAAATATAAAGTTTTTGAGGGTGAAAGAAAATATTTTTGCTGTTCCTATTATTTGGCTGTTTACATCGCTCAGTTCTTCTGCTTTTCAGAACTAGAAATGCCGTCATACAGAAATGAAAATGATGTACCTTCTCCGTTAGTGGTGAACTTTCAGAGGAAAGCTCTCCTGCGAGAAAACTTTGTCCTTTGGTGATACGTAGAGGCCTCTCCTGCTGTCTTGGCGTCCAATCCCAATTCAAAACTTTAGTCAGTCAAAGACAAACCTGCTTCCATAACTGCTGGAGAGATTAATGGATTGCATTCATTTTTCTAATAGTAGTTTAATAAACTTTATTCATTTTCTATTGGGAATGAAAGCTTCTATTCCTTCAGGTTTTCCCCTGTTGTTCGGGTCAAAGGACTTGGCGGAACCTGGCCTTTCCATCGGAAGAATATCAGGAGAAGCTGGAAGCTGCTTCAGCCCCAAGTCCTCTCTTGCCTGGCATCCGGTGGCCCAGAGTGACCAGCTGGCTGCCCATGGGAGGCTCACAAGTAAGGGGTGAAGGCAAGAATCTCCACTGGTTCCACAAAGTGACTTTTGAGGCTGCTCAAAACTGGGAAGCCGCATCTGAAACCGTCTTGCGGTCTCCTCATGAGGGGTGAAGCAGGACTCTCCCCCAGGCACCAACGTTTTTGGATAGCCGTGAAGGGCTATCCAAAAGCACCTGAGGGTGCAAATGTTACACTGTCATGTAGGAATGATTCATTGCCTGGACAAATGCATTTGGACGCTAATGGGGTCAGAGGATTCTCTTGCATCTGCTTTGGTCTTTCAATGAGCAACTTCGATGAGCCATTCATTTGCCTTCCCCCCCCCCCAATATAATCTTGTCTCCCTCTTTCTTTTCTAATCGCACCCCGAACTTGATTGATTCTGCAGCCACCCGACTTTCAAGGAAGATGGTTTCTTTCCTTCCAATGTTCATGCAAACTTTGCAAATGTATTCGTTTTTTATTGATCCCGTTTATAGACTGCTGCAATCTGAAAGGACTCTCCCAAAGATAAAGTACAATGCAGCGCACACTAAAAGTACACAATTAAAATGTTCTATCATTTATATAACATAAAATGGATATTTGCAAGCCCAGCTGAGAATAATTCCCCAAACAGCCTCCAGAAGAACTCCATTTGAGCTGCTTCTGGAAGACCAGCCTGATGTCCTCTGGGTGGCTACTCCAAAGAACCCCCATTGCCACCAAAGAGCAGCAGCCCCTCTGAGCCTCGGTCCCACTCACCTCCCTGAAGGTGGGACCTCTTCCTTCTTCCCTGGCTTAAGCCTGGGTAAGTGGCTCTTCCGCCATCTCTTCTCCCACCCCCACCCCTTGCAGGGTAATTAGAGCGTGCCAGATAGGACTCCTAAGAGCACATTCCTGAGATGTAATGTTCAGTTTGGCCAGTGCAGAGAGAGGGAAATAAAATACAAATGAATCTCCTCTGACTGTCCTATAAGCCGTCCAGCAATATTGGTGGCATTTGGGGGACCAGGATTCATAAGAAGGATAGGGAAGCGTGAAAAGAAAGGGAGGCAGTTTGTATTTTGGGAAAAGGTTGCATCTGTAAGAACAGCTGCTGCAAAACCAAGGGGGCCATAAGCAGACTTCTGAACGGTTGAGGAGGGGAGTTGGGTTAATCACCAGGCCAATTTTATAGCCTTTGGATCAGTCAGCAATGACCAAACAATGTGATGTTGGTAGGCAGAGGGATTCTTTCTTTTTCTTTCTTTCGTTCTTTTTCTTCCATCCTTTCTTTCATTCTTCCCTTCCTCTTCCCCTTCCTTCCTTCCCCCTTTCCCTCTTTCTCTCATTCCTTCCTTCCAAAAATGAATGATGGGTCTTGTAATTGACAGGGGTCTTCATTGTCCGTTTTATGCACTTTGGTCCTGGAATTTGGGACAACTGGAGAGAAATCAAATATATGTAGCAAGTCTGAAAGACCAAATGCACTTTGCTCATGTTGGTGCCAAAGAAGTACATTTTTCAGTTGTTGTTGTTGTTTTAATTTTTCCTGAACCCCTTGTGCTGGTGAAATCTGCTTTTGTGCTGTGTATAATTTGTGTTAGTGGCATTCCTGGGGTGCCTTATCTTGCCTTGGTAGCTTCTTCTAATTGTCTGTCTAGACAATTCTGTTTCATTCCTGTCATCTCACACAACCAGAGAGGGGAGGGGAAGGGAAGGGAGGAGAGGGAAAGGGAGAGGGAGAGGGAGAGGGAGAAAGAGAGTGCTGAAATATTCACCTTGCTCTGATGTGGAAAACAGAAGGCAAACCTACCATGACAAAGGAATGATTGACACAGAGGAATTAATTTAAGTGCAGACCCAATTTCTTAGCAAATTAAGATAAATTGAAGAAAGCTACATTTAAATCAAATTAAGAAAGGGGCTAGGCTAGGGCAAAAAGGAGAGTGGTAGACAAATGCACCTTTAAGCTTGCCTGAGGAAACGATGTACCCCCCCCCCTCCATGCCTGCTGGTTAACATTTATTTAATACCACCAGGTTGCTAATTATGGTCACTCATTCCCACAAGCAAATATATATATATATGACTTCAGTCAGCCCAACCTTTTTCCGTGGGAAGAAGGGCTACAATGTCTACAGGAGGGGGAAATGGAGGTAACACCCCCCCCCATCAGAATTGGAAGGAAAGTTTAATTCCCAGGGATTCCACAGAGCTAAGGTGTCAGTTCCATCTTCATCCAAATTTGTCCAAAATGGGTTCTCAGCATAACTGTTTCCGGAGGTGAGGTTCAGAATGCTTTCTATCAAGTTGTAAATGAATATTTTAGGCTAAAATATTGGGAGAGCCGGCATTTGGATGCAGATATTCCCATGCTCCAAGTCTAACCACAAACCACAAACCCCGACCCAAAGCCAGAGCAGCCCCTCGAGGGCAGAAACCTCACTTGCCCCTTGGATGCCCCTTCAAAGAGCCTCTCACTCCCTTTCTTCTTCCCTGCCTTAATTTCGCATCACAGTCCGAGGGAGATGTGAAAATTAGATCTAATAATGAATGATTACAACTTTCAAGTAAAGTCTAGTTGGTTGACTAATCAATTTGGTTAAGTGAAAATCCATAGCAAATGAGTCAGCCGTAGTACAACATTTCTCCATCCAATTTAAATTAAAATCACCAACCATAATAATTTCGCAATTACTCTCCAAGCAGGCGCTGGGGACTTGACCCTGGAGAAGAGAAATTTCAAGGACCGTCGAAGAGGGCAGAGAGCGTCCGAAATGTCATGGAAGTGGGGCTGCGCTTTGGAAGCCTACACAAGGCACAAGAAGTGCAGAAAGAGTTTGACGGGATGCAAAATTACTGGACATGGGGCCTCTGTGCTGCCTTGAGTTGTGTCCATGTGAATTTAGTAAATTTATTGTTTATTTATTGGATTTCTTTATTGTTCCAGGCTTGTGTGCTGACTCACTCCTGCCTGGCTCCACAATGCGTCTGGGGAATCTTTGGCCCTCCACGTTATTCCCCAAGGTCATGAGTCTGGGGAAAGGCAGGGATGGATGACCTCCAAGGGCAGGGATCGGTTGCTTTCCCCATCAAGAAAGAGGAGGCAGATGTTGTGTGAAGCCTAAACGACATGATGGGTAATGGAACTCTGTGCCTCGTTTAACCTCTAGAATTGTGTGGAGGAATTTCACCCACACTTCCTTTGTCCCTGAAGAATATATACTATAAGAGCCTCCAAGCAAGGTCCAGCATTCTGGATCCCAGAGGGGCAGCCCAATGCATGTGGGGAGCTCACACACCCGGCCTGCTATTTCAGGTCTGCTGCCTCTTCCCAGGAGCAAGGATGGGGCTCCAAGACTGAGCACGATTGGCAGCTGGGACCTCCGTGAATTTGCTTGGGCAGTGCAGACCAAACCAAATGGATGGTGACCATCCCATCTGGGAGCAGCAGATTACATCATCATTTGAACATGTGTTTGCAGAGGAAACCCCTCTTTTCCTCATTCCTGAATCTCCCTGCACTTAGTTCTCCCCCTGTGAAAGTCGGAGGTTCTTGTTTACCTTTTGCACACCTGTACTCGGTTGTCTAAACCCCCAGGCATTCTTGTCATGTGCTCCCCTCCCTGCCTTCCTCTGGTTGTGGAGAGGTGCCTGCTCTTGGTAGAAGACGAGCAGGTGCAAAGAGCCTATGCAGAAAAGAGCCTGGGCCTCTCTGGTACTGGCACCATCTGCAAAATGTGCTTCTCCATCACGCTCTGCAACAAAATGTGCTGGACGAGGATGGAGGTTTCGTTTCGCAGCCCCAAAAAAGGCACAGCCCAATAAGGCGCATCAGGAACGCTGTTTGGAAAAGCACAGCTTCATCAGATTAGTTGGACTTTAAGGCGCCCAATCTGTGGTCCCTGATTGGCTGGGATTATGCTCACTCTGAAGCAGCTGCAAAAAAGCCTGAAAGAACAAATCAGCAGAGCAATTGGGTGAGGAGAGCTGAGGTTTTTCTGGATACTTGAAAATCAACTTTCTGAGTCAAGAGTATTATAGAAAATGTTGGCGCATTTTCTATAATACTATAATGTTGAACTGTCCTGGCAGTTCTGGTTGCTGCCAGAGGGTGGAGTTAGATGGAGCCCTAGAGATGCCCCCTCCCACTGCAGATACTGCAATGAGTAGAGCAGGAGGTCAAATGGGCCTTTGGCCAGAGAAAGAGGGCAGGCCTAGCAAGAAGCAACTCCCTCATAGCACGACTGCCTCAGAACATCCCTCCCTCCTTCCTTCCTTCGTTCCTTCCTTCCTTCCTTCCTTCCTTCCTTCCTTTCTCCCTCCCTCCCTCCCTCCTTCTTTCCTTCCTTCCTCCTTCTAACTATCCCAGTAAGACTTTTCTGAGTCAAGTGGACATATTATTTCCTTGGCAACAGCAAGGAAGAGATTTGCTGCTGCTTATTCTGGGATGTCGGGAGGTTTTCCAGCCTAGTCTACTTTTCCTGGTGGATACACATTCAAGCGTTGGCCCCCCAGCCCCGTTTATCTTCTCAAGGCCAGCCAGGGTTGACAAGGTATCCTGGCATAAGTCCCCAAACTGCCCCTCTCTTTGTTAAATCTTCCTCAACATAGAACCGTGAGCTGTTTTTGACACGTAATTAACCTACAGCAGTAAAATCCGGGCACCCAGTTTGAGCATTTGCAGGTGGGAGAAGACGGCCGGGCCCACTAAAAGCCAACGGTGCCCATGAACCGAGCCAGAAGCTTTTAGCAGAAGCCATCGTCCCTGCCTGAAATCAATGCCTTCTCACTCCCCCCGAGCTGTTTTGTTTGGGTTTACTTTTACATTTCAAACACACAAGACACTTTTAACAAAGCAGGAGCAGGCAGCCCACTGCACACCTTCCCTGCCCTCGCTGAAATTACTGGAAGTTAATTTCCAAAGCAGGTCACTTGTCTTGGAATCGATGCCTATCAACTCAGATCAATAGCTGCTCTCGGCAGACGGGCGAAGGTACCTAAGCGATGGCCTTCACTCGATTATATTTGTATCCAAATCTTGACAGTTTCCAACGAGTCAGTGCATTTCAGCAGCTGCCACGGCTTTTTTTTTTTCATTTAAAAATATGTTTGCAGATCAAAAGTGTTCCCTCCTGTGGAGCTCACTGGTTTTCCTGATGCTCCTATGCGCAGGAAGTGTGTCCACATGCCGCATTGGGGCTCTTGGAACACTTGCACTGCGGACGGAGCTTGTGAAACACGGACACCCCCTGCTGGGTCTCCCTTCCTCCCTCACAGACAGAGGGATGGGGAGCTAGAGAGGCTTCAGGGAGCTGAGCAGGACCTCTCCGAGGGTGGCCGGAAGCCAGTCTGCCCCCCACATGGGCTCCCCAGAGCTGGATAAGGGGGAGAGAGCCAGCCTTTCCCAGAAAGCCTTCTCCAGGGGAGGAGCCAGCTTGGGAAGAGTCCTCCTTGCAGCTGGGGGGCAGGGGGGGAAATGGACAGGCCCACTGACCCTAGACTCTGCGCACGCTGCTAAAATCCCAGGCACTCTCAGAAGAAATAACCTCTCACAAGTTATTAAGCCAGGGGATGTCTGTATTTGAACGTTAGGTTGATTTATTAATTTGGAGCCCAGCCACCTGGGAACGGTTGCTTTGTGTTTTAGGATCATCACCCTCCCAGGCAAGAGCCCTGCTGGATTCTGCTCAGGAGTGATGCAAATGATCCTAGACGCAGCTTCTTAGGATCTCCAGCAATTACACTTCCCCTACAGCTCCCGGACAAGCAAATCTCCACCGAGAAAGCAGCCTTTTGTTATCCAATAAGTTGCAGAGAACTGGAATTTGTGTAGAGAGGAAGGAAGGATAGAATCTGCAGAAAGGCTGCCCCAGAGAAGCACTGATGGGGCAGCCAGACACAGAGAACATAGAATAAGAGAGTTGAAAGGGACCTCGGAGGTCTTCTAGCTCAACCCCTGCCCCCCCCCCCGAACAGGAGACCCTATACCATTTCAGACCAATGGCTGTCCAGTCTCTTTTTGAAAGTCTTCAGTGATGGAGCACCCACAACTCTGAAAACAAGTTATGCCACTGGTTAATTGTTGTCAGTGTTGGGAAATTTCTCCTTAGTTCTAGGTTGCTTCTCTCCTGGATTAGTTTCCCTCCATTGCTTCTTGTCCTGCCCTCAGGTGCTTTGGAGAATAAGTTGACCCCCCCCCTCTTCTTTGTGGCAGCCCCTCAAATATTGGAAGATGGCTATCATGTCACGCCTAGTCCTTCTCTTCACTAGACTAGCCATACCCAAATCCTGCAACTATTCTTCGTATGTTTTAGTCTCCAGTTCCCTAATCGTCTTGGTTGCTCTTCTCTGCACTCTTTCCAGAATCTCAACATGGTTTTTATATAGGGGTGGACAAGAAAGGGTTCAGTATTCCTAGTGTGGCCTTAACAAGGAGAAGCTCTTTCAACACTTCTGATGCCCCTGAATTTGGCAAGGAAGAGGAGCTGATTGGTTTCCATAGATGCCCTCTGCCCTTTCTTTCGCCAGTCCAGCTCCATAAATTCCCATTTAAGCTCCAAGGTTTATTTCTATTTAATTATTCTGGACAGTTCCTCACTTTATCATAATCGCTAGGTCACGTGCAGTTTGTAAATTAGATTAAGGAAGGTAGCAACACTCTGGAAACCAAAGAGAAGCTATGACTGGTTCCAAGTGGCTGGACAGCCATGGGGCTCCTTGAGCTCCTGAGAAGCTCTTCTCAGGATGTCACAACTGAGCACCCCTGCAGGGCCGCCCTTCCAGGAGCTTTTCACACTTTCAGTTGCCATTTTCCCATCAGCATAAGCAGACAAGCCATCTCTGACTTTCAGATTATTCCAAAGTTTAGGGTTAAATAACTCAGGTTCATCATGGGAAGAATCCTGCTGTTTGAAGTTGATGGATCCCAAACTTAGACCACCCTCCAGAAGGGTGAAGATCAAGACGCAGGGCCTATTTGCTCCAGAGCCCAGAGAAGGCAACATGAATTTCAGGCGGTTCTTTCCATTCTGGGCAACTGAAGGCAGGAGCTGTTCAGTGGGTCATTAAAAGGGGCCATTTTGGCCATGGATTTCAGTCCCTTCATCAATGCAAGAATCCAGATAAAGCATCTGTGACAGGAGCCTGTCAAGTTTCCACCTGAGCACCTTCAGTAAGGGAAAGCTAAAGCATAACTGAAAGCAATTGAAAAATAAAAGTAAAAAGGAATAAATCCTAGTCACAGTTTTAAATCACACTGGCGTTCTCCAGTCATGGTGGGATGGCTACGTCCAAGAATTTCAACTCTCCATGGACAATGATTGGCTGGGAACTCCAAACACCAGATTCCCAAGGCCTTCAGAGGCCACCCGGCTGGAGAAGACCAGTGCAGATGATGTCAAGGTTCATTGGGTGGCCAAAGTTTAGGGCTGATATAATCTCTCCCCAGCTGTCACATTCAGACGAGAGCGATTGGCTGCGTTTTGTAAGGTAGGAAAGGAAAATAGCCCTGTATTCCCTTTTCTTCCTTTCGCTGGTACCACCAACGTGGTAGATGTGTGATCAGGATCTGACAGGAGGCAGACAGTTTTCCGATTTTTCTCTTATTTTATTTAGAAACAAAGACAGAAATATGCACTTTGGATATCAGCCAAGCTTTATCAGAGTAGACAAGTCGTTTCACTCTTCCCCAGCTTCAATCTTGCTTCTTGTTTGCTCTCTCTTGTGGGCTTTTCCCATTTCCCGATGATATCCAGCACAGTCTGAAATAAAAGTGCCAAAGGAATCTGCTCTCTCCCTCTCTCTCTCCTTCCCTCTCTCTCTCCCTCCCTCCCTCTCCCTCCCTCTCTCCCTCTCCCTCCCCCTCTCTTTCTCTCCCTCTCTCTCTCCCTCCCTCCCTCCCTCCCCCTCTCTCTGCATGTGTGTGCATTTGTGTGTGTGTATTTATTCTTAAAACATTCAAAGGAAGCAAATCTGAACACAGAATGATATACACTTGCTGGAGAAGCATTCCAAATATTTGGGGCCCTCAGTCCCTAACTCCTAGTTCTAGCCTTTTTTTTTTTTTTTTTACACTGAGCTCATTTTTGTTAGGCGAGACCCCCCCCCTTTTTTTTTTTCCTCCTCCCTCCTCTTCCATCCTAGCCAACCCTTAGGTTATCTGGCTCTCTTCCTCCTCTGTGTTTGTGTTTGTCTTCAGATACTTCAGTTCATTTTCTTCCAGGCTCAGCCAACAGTCCTGAAGTCCTCGTGAGCCTCAGCTGCTTATCAGTTTTAGCTTTTGCAGCCAACTGTGCTCTGGATGGAAACCAACATGCCACAGTCCATTGTCCACAGCAATTACAGCTGTCTGGTGCTTTTTAGCTTTGGGGACACCTGGGTTGCCAAGCCAGCTCCTCCACAGATCAACCTTTTCTCTCCAGGACCTCTTCTCGATCTGGGAAGTTTAGAGACTTTGCCCCTTGATGCTTCCGTTATTCCTCCTAAGAGAAGCCAAAGGATCTTCCATTGCTAAGAGAGCAGAGCTCAAAGTTAGCAGAGAGAGTTTGCTTGGCTATTCTCCCTCCTTACAATCCCCCTGGGCTAACTCAGGTCTGTGGATCTGTGTCTAGTCACCCCCCAAAACGTGGCGGGCTGCTATCTTGTCACAAGCACAGCGCACATATGCCACTTGGATGGCAAACTGCACCAAACTGCAGGCGCGGCAAACTCCTCTGAGTCTCGTGTGTTAAGCAAAGGGCTGGCTAAGCCAGGCTTCAATTTCAGATTTAATGGGTGTCACATCATTCAAACCCCATGATTTAAAGAATCACGCATGTCAGGGTCTCTTTGGAAAAACAAGAGGGAAAGGAGCAAGAAGGAAGGAAAGTACAGACACAATAAACATCACGGCTTTTAAGGCCTTTTTTTTTTAAAAAAAAAAAAACCTCTTTGTGGAGATTTTAATACTTTGCATGATGACAAGCAACCTTTATTGTTACACAGAGAGAGGGGGGGAGGGGTTCTGAGAACAGAGACAGAGCCTCCAGCAAAGCAATCAGATGCAATTTGGGAACAATGCCTCTGGAAATTATCAAAGATTTCAGCCTCAATTTTTCCCATTAAATGAAGATGGGATGCCAAGATGAAAGGGCAGAGAGGGGAAGGGGAGGAGGGTTGCCCAGATCCATGCTGAGCAACCTGAAAGAGGTCGCTCAAAATCCAGGAAATGGGGAGTCCCATCGCTGCTGAAAGAGGCAGAGGTAAACCTTGCATTTGAAGGAAATCCTGCGTAGAGCTTCTGGGTGAAACGTGACCCAGATGGGAAGGGGAAACACAGCAAAAATGATGAGGACTCAAGCTGAAGGAATAACATTTCTTCAAGAAAGTTTGAAATGCTCTATTGTTGTAATTTTTGGCAAAATGCGAAGTCTGTTGCTTGAAGGCCATCCTGACTCTGCTGATTGAACATGAATGCTTTATGCCTGGTGTTCCTTAGCTGACTGCTGAGCACGGACCCCTCTGCATGGACCCCTCTCCGGTCAAGGGCAGCAATGCCCAGAGGTGCGTCTTCCTTTCTAGCACCAGAGGGCAGGCTGGCAAGTATGAGCTGGTTTGGAACCTTGGATGGATTGCAAGCTGACTGACAAGCTGAAAACTGAAGGGGAGATCTAGAGAAAATGGAAGCCAGCTCCGATAGCCCATGAGGGAGGAGGCGCAGAGAACGTTAGCTTGAATCCATGGGGAGGGCAGCAGAGAAAAGTCCAAGCTGAGGACAAGAGGAGGCTGGAATGAGGAATGCAAAATATAATAAGAATCCGAGGGACTCAGGTGAGGGCAGTTATGTCCAATACCAGAGGTCTGCTCTGTGGGGAAGCAGAAGTGGGGAGCAAAAGAAGATAAACCTGCTTGGTCCCTTCTGTGTGTCTGTCTTCTCTCAGAAGACCCTTCCTGTTGCAACTGAAGAAGGAATGGAACGGAAGAAATGGCAAGGACCCGACTTCCTTGCAATTTTAGAGAAATTCAAGCTTTAGTGCCAGACAAATTGCATTGCAAGAAGTGATTCTGGGGCTTCTCAGTGTAATTTTTGAAAACTCCTGGAGAACTGGAAAATGGGAGAAGTGCAAGCATAGCTTCACTATCTGAAAGCAGCAAGGAGGAGGGACGGGGAATCTGCAGAGCGTCGAACTTAATATTTATGCCGGTCAGGGTCGAACAAGGATGTTAAGCATCTTGTCTGCAAGGCATTTAAAAATGTATAGATGATGAGGAGCCAGCATGGCTCTGTCAGAAACGAGAGAGCTCAGACTCATCTTGTTTGCAGCGCGTACCTTGATCTCCATGTTCCTTGAGAATTTTTAGGATGTCTTGTAGATGAGGTAGATTATGTAAACTGGACGGTACTGAAGTCTTGTCGTTTTGCGACTGGTTGAGGGGCCACACCCAACGCATGCACAGGAAAGGCTCTACATCACCTCGGAGGAAATCCTGACCGGGCGCAGACCTGCCACTCCGGGCTGCCCTTTCAGGAAGCGCTCCTGCTGGACAGCTCCACATTGCCTGGGGCGCCTTCGGAGAGGCCGGTCAAGAGACGCTGCAGCCACCCTCGCAGCCCGCTCACCCACCCGGACAGTTGCCTGTAGCGCCCAAAGGTTTGTAAGTGCAAATCCCCTCCTGGGAAGTCCTTGGCTTCCCCATATGTAACATTTGAGGATCTTTTCCCCGTGGATTGGGGTCATCTCCCAATGGGCAGTAACTGAGGAAACTGAGGAAGGCCAGACAAGGAACAATGGATGGAAACTGATCAAGGAGAAATTCAACCTGGAAATAAGGAGGAATTTCCTGACAGTGAGAACAATCAACCCATGGAACAGAAGTTGCCTTCGGAAGTTGTGGGAGCTTCATTGCTGGAGGCTTTCAAGAAAAGACTGGACAACCATCTGTCAGAAATGGTGTCGGGGTCTCCTGCTTGGGCTGGGGGGTTGGACTAGATGACCTACAAGGTCCCCAACTCTGTTGTTCTGTTAAATGCCACTGAGAATGAGAAGCTGGGAGTTCTGGAGCCGAGCTCTCTGAGCGCTGTTTGGATTTGGATTTTTGAAGGTGGCTTGCCATTACCTGCTTCCGAGGGCTGAAACAGAGTGACTCACCCAAGGTCACCCGGTTGCCTCATGCCTACGGCAGCGTTAAAACTCACTGTTTTTAGCCTGATGCTTTAACCACTATGCCACACTGGCTCTCAGCCTGGGCTTAGGATCTGAAATTTCAGCTCCAGAACTCCAGAGTCCTTAGTTTGAATCCTGCTCTGAATCAGATGATGCAACACAAGTTCTGTCCATCTCTCTCTCTCACACACACACACACACACACACACACACATCGCTGTTTACCAGTTCCAGGATCTCATTATAAAATTAGCTGCTGGGCTCTGAGCTGAAAGTGCTCCCCAGAACCATTCATTAGCTGTCAAATCAAACTGGGGAGGGGGGGGAGAAATTATTTTTATAATTAATTTAATTATTATTGCATCACCACTGTTTTGTGCTGCTTAAATGAATGTCTTGCCCCACTGCCCCTCTCCGCCCTGCCTGCTCATCTTCCCCGGGATGCCTCCTCAATTCATTTCCAGTTGGATGCAAAACAAAACAGCAAGGAAATCATATTGGTGCTGACTAATTAAAGTTCCAATTGTTGTCACCCATTAGACGGTACATATTTTAATTATCCTGTGAGTTTGTGTCTTCTCCATGCTACCAGCCTCTCTCAAAACAGAAGGTGCTGGATGAAATTAGCCCCTTCTCCAGTAAGCATTTTGGAGTTACCATGGCAACTGTGAGAAGTGAAAGGGTTTGAGGTTTTCCTGCCCTCACCTCGTTTCGGCAGTGAAGTTTACAAGGCTCAGGATCTGCACAAACGTCCCCCCAGTGAGCCCAAGTCCCAGCCCCACAGCCAGACCTGCGGCCAATGAATTTCCACACCCCTGCCCTGAATCTGCCCCTTGCCCTTCTTGCCTCGTTCTTCCTGATGGGCAGGGGAGGCTGAAGAGAAAAGCTAATATGCCCAAAGACCAGGCAGGGCTCTTGGACTCGGTTTCTTTGGCTCAAAGAGGTCTCACCTGCCTGTCGCAGCTTTCCTTCCCCAGGAAACCTGCTGCTTCCTGCAGCAACGTTGTCCTGATCCTTTTAGGGAGATAGGAGAGGACCGGAGGCCAGGCCAGGCCTTCCCAGGGGCTCCCTGCAAGCTGGGTTTGCATCTCCTGTTCACCACTTTAGCCAGGAAGGAATGGGAGGAGGGAGGGAGGGAGACACTTGGGGATAAGCATCTACAGAATAAAATTCTGGCTAAATGGAATCCTGTTTTCAGCTCAGCCCTCGGCAGCTTCCTAAAGGATGTGCTGAGACCTGGACCCAGCGTTGACTTCCCTGCTCTTCGTAAGCAAAGAAGACATAGGAGCTGCACAAAGAATCAAGTTGACAACTACAGTTTGGAATTGAAATCTCCTCTAGCAGCACATGAAATGTTCATCTCTGTAGCTTCCAGTGAGATTTTTTTGCCAGTAAAAATGAATTTGCCATTTATTGTCCCAGTGAACGGGGGGGGGGGGGGGGGGAGAGAGAGATTGGTGGTCTGTTATCCAAACTCTGAATGAGAATTTAACACCTCTTTAAACATTTAAACTCTGAGTCCCTGGAGGTTACTCCGATTTCAGGGAGAATTGGGCAGCCTGGCCTGCCTGTGTCTGGCCTGCAGCTACTGAAGAGTGCGTATTTCAGGGCGTTTGTTGTGTTAATGGCAACATTGCCGACTCCTCTGGCCCCCACTTTTCATCTCCTTCTTCCAGATTAGCATACCTTGTCATACAAAAGCAAACATTTGGCAACTGTTGTTGGTCTGCACACTTTCATGGCTCCCAGTTTGGGAGAACCGATCAAGCTTGGATTGTTTGTCTCGCAGCTCCACACAAAGGAAGCGTTTTGATCAACGGTTTTCACCGTTTTCTCCGTTCTGGCAACTGAATTTATAATCTCCCCCATCCCGTCCTCGGTGGATTCCTGAAAGCGGTTTTGCAACCCACCCTCCCACCCACCGATATGAAAACCAGCGAATTTCAATCAAATTTCTGAAAAGCAGCAAACAGTTGCTACTCCCTCGTGTTCCTCTTTGCCTGCTTCAGTCCAGAGTTGGTGGAGTTTATTTGTCACATCTAAGGCTGATTTCCTTCCTTTCAGCGGCTTTGAAGATAATTGAAGGTGCCTGCATTGTCTGCCTGTGCATGTTGCCATTAAAAGAAAGCAGTGCTGGGATCGATGTCTCTTCGTTAATGCTGCTCCTCTCGGCCTCGGAGGCCGTACAACGGAGGGCGGGAATGACTGGATCAGCAAATTGTCGCAGGCCGACTGTTTGGTTAATCGGGCACCTGTCCCCTTGATAACGCACGTCAGGTGGAATGGTGGAGGCCAAATGAAATATTTAATAGGAAATTTTGCAAAACTGGCATTTCCCTCTCCTCCCACCCAATAAATAAGTAAGGCAAGAGAACGGGAAGCAAAACTGCCTCTCCCCAGAACGCCAGCCTCTCGGCTGCCAAAGGACCCAGCTACTGACCCGGGGCAGGGCACACTGACCCCCCTTTCTCTCTGAAGGAGGGGTCACAGGGGGGGCAAAGACAGCTCATGGCTGTTATGCTCATGCCAAGTTAGGAGCAAGAAGGCCTAACCCCCTCGCATGTCTTGCTTGGCCCAGCACCTGCCAGCTTTGTTGACCAGGAGAGCTGCATGACACCCCCTCCATCTCAAAAGCTCCTCAGATGGAGCAGTCGAGAGGGCTGTGGGGGACCAGCCCTTTCTTCCCATTTGGCCCTGCCTGGACTGGAAGGAGGAGATGCCACCCAGAGCCCCAGGCCTCTTGCCCAGTGGCAGCCAAAAGACCGAGGGCCATGGGAGCCGACTGGGCAAAAGAGGGTCCCATCACCATGGCCTCAGGTGGAGGCACAGAAACCTTCAGAATGGAGCTACTGCGAGGGCAGAGGGCCCATCTCAAAATGAGTGGGAGGGCAACGTGGTAATTCCAATTAGCAGCCCTGCTTGAAGCTGCGATGGGACTGCTAGGTTGGGCATTGAATGCAGAGGTGGTCTACTTTTCGGCCTTCACCTCCTGCAGCGCCCATCCCATCAGATGTGGTATCACCAGCAGACTGAGCCATCTCCTGCAACCTGAATCAGGAGACCGCCTTGGGTAGGAGGGTGAGGGAGGCTTCTGTAAGAGGGTTACCGGACTCCGACTCTGGCACAACAAGACATCTCAATGGCTTTCACCCAGGGCAGGCTGGATATTCACCTGCCTCCCTTGGCCCTTCTTTGTCCAGGGATTGAGCAACTTCATCTTCTCATCACTTCCATAAACATTTTTGGAAAAGCACTTAGAAACTGGTCACTTCACTCAAGGAGGGCTGGGTTGTAATGGTTGATCCTGGTCCTTTTACAAGAAAGCTCCCTCTTTAAGGAAGCTGTCAGCTGGAAGGAGGTCTTTCCCCCTCCATCCCCTTTCCTGTATCTGCACTGGAAGCTCTTGGAAACTTCAGACTGCAAATCTGTCACAAGGGAGATTGAGTCGCTCACTGTTGGCCAAGCCCTACCTCTATAGAATAAAGAACATAGACAATTTTAAGTGTTTTGTGAACATTAATAACATAGAATAAGATGAGTTAAAATTCAACTTGTAACACTTGATGTTGCAAGCCAATGCTTGAGCATGCGTGGAGTACCTGGTGGTTTGGAGAACATGCAACTGAATGCCCGGCAGAAAGCAAGAGCATCTGTCCATGTTTTTGCTGGTTGTCCTCTTGTCTTCTCTGCAATTCGTCTTTGGTGTGTTTGCTTTCATTCTCTGACACACATGTTCACTGCTAAAACATTAATGACACTTCTGAGTTTCTTTGGCACCAGTGACTTTAATTGCATAATTTTTTTAAAAGTATTGAATTTGTCTCTGATTCTTGGGGGCTTTTAGGAATATAATTAGCCTTCACACCACTTTTGTACTTGCTGAGTCCTTTAATCTAGGCATACAAGGACAACCGTGTACCTGTCAGGACCAGCTAGGTATCCATCTGGAAGGAGTTGGGTCAGGAACCACTGGAATTAAATGTTGAGGCATCCAAAGGAGCTCCCTTGCATATAAGCCCAGGACAGCCTGCCCTGCTTCCCTCCGCCTTCCTCCTTCAAATCACCAGTTCCCCTTGCAGGATCTTTTCCCCAGGAGAACCAGCTAAGCCTGTCAGAATGAAATGTCACAGGAGTGTGATGAATTGCCAGACAACCCAATCCGCTCCTCTCACAGCCAAAGCTTTTCAGGAGACTTTTAACCAGTGCTAAAATTTTGTGTGGCACTTTGAAGACCGTCCAATTTATTGCCCTGGAAGCTTTGACAGAGCAGGACATATTTCAACAGGAGCATCTCTTGAGGCAACTCCCACCAAAGGACTCCTTGGGTTGATAAAGACATCACACGATCCTTTGTTGTTTTAAGCAAAGCTCCAGCTAAATCCCATTGGGGGAATCCTGAAGGAAGTCTTAGAGAGAAGCCGTCTGAGAGCTTCCACACGGGGGGGGGGAGAGTTGGGTTGACCGAGAAGGGGTTCATTGGCTTGACACCTTAGGAGCCTTATCAGAAGACTCTGCTTCAGCAAGTCCTAGTTGCCCTGGAGAAGTTGAGTCTTCTCTGAGTATCAGAAGCCATAGGAATTGCACCACCACAACCTTATTTTCTGCTGCTCCTGCTTCCTGTACACAACAGGCCACGTTCAACCAGGCTGACGCTTCCGGAATTGCTCTTCGCCTGGGTGCCTGCATTTGCTGACAGTATTTGAAAAGGCTGCTTCTGTTGGAGCCTCTTTGGACTCCGCTGTTATTTCGGCTGGCGGTGAATAAACATTGCAGAGAAAGGTTGGCAACCATTTCTCCAAGCTCTCCCATTCAAACCTATCCTTTTCCTGGGTGCCTGTTAGCTCCTGCATCTGAGTCCCTGGCCTGCACCTCGTAGAGCCAGGCTCAGCTCAGAGCCCAAAACGCTGCCTCCATTCCGGTTGACTTTAGTCAAACCCGACGGATTTGAATTTATCTGCCAAGATGACTCCTGGGGAAGAGCACTCATCTCTGCTATTTATAAACCAAAGACGGGTATGTAAATACATTCCCATTCAATATTTATGAAGCCCTGGCTGAGGCCTGTTGTAAGATGTGACGGGACATGTTGGAAGATCAATGACGAGAGAAGAGAGAGAGACTGTATCGTGTTTGCTGGATCTCTTGGAAGGATCCTGGACTGAACCGAGCTTCCTCTTGCCAGCAGCTCTGCCTTCCTGGCAGCAGCCCTCAGCTTCAGAGCTTTCACCCACCGAGGAGTGCTCCTTCCCCTGTTTCTATTCCTGGGCATCAGTGGTGGGTTCCTCCCAGTTCGGCCCGGTTCTGCCGAGCCGGTAGCGGTAATGATATGACGTCACCGAACCAGTTGCTGCCGGTCAATAAAGCAACAAGAAATAACTTGGGCTACGTCCATGCACTGTGGGATTCTTTTATGCTTGGATGGATCCTGTATGTTCCATGGGTGGAAAGCCAGGGCAGTTCCCACCCATCCAGCACTATCCCATGCATTTATTTAACATCCAGCTGAGATCTTCCTAAGCTCAGGCACTGTGGCCAAAGCAGGGAGCTGGCCAAGCTGGGCGATTGCTCTGATTCTCTGGAATCAAGCTGGGGGCTCTCGGCTCACATGGTCTGGCTCACTGTAGTTCTCCTCATTACCCCCTCCTGCATTCAGTCCAGAGACCCTTGATGATCTCTCTCCAGGGTCTTCTCTTCCACTGAGATGGCTGCAGAGGAGAAAACAAGAGCAACTCAGAAGAAATTACTTGCCAGGGAGGTTTTGCCAGGCGATGCAGGACACAGGGGATGCCCCCATTTCTGTAAAGCCCCTTCATTTTAAGGTTCCCAGAAATAAACCTCCCTCCATTTCAAGCTACCTCAAACAAGACTATCAATGGTGCTCCTCCCGCCTGCTGTTCTGCTGTGCTAAAAAAACAAGATTGATTGTAAGTTTATGTTGCAAATGTACATCATTATTTCAGCACATTAATGCAGTGTCTTTTGGTGCAAATTGATGTTCTTTTTATGATGTTGTTTTGGGACCTGAATAATTGAATTGATTCTTAATTTCAAAGACCCCGTAGGAAATAGGAGAGGAGCTAGTAAACTGCAGGACAATTTCTATGGATCTGTAAGCATTTCTGCAGATGCACCCTTGCACAAAGCCACAGACCCAGCCCACTTCCAGGGAGCGATGGGATCTGAAAAGGGAAGACAGCTGCGTGGTTGACTCCAAAGTGCCCGAGCTGACCACAAAGGCGAGTCATAGCTCCATGTGCCCCACATCCCGGGGAAGCCAACCAGTGGGGGTCCCTCCTGCTTTTCCTACCAGCAATCAGTCTCCAGCAGCCCCTCCCAGGAATCTAAAGCCTTCTCAGAGTCAGTATAACTCCTGGCCTTCCTCCCATCTGCACCTGAATCGATTGGGCTTCTTAAGTGGCCATGCTAAGCCTTCTAAGCCAGCAGCCATCACTACAAGAGCAGCTTATCTGCTCAAAGCCCCACCTGGGTGCCTAAAACTATCCGAAAGGTGGAGTGGATGGCAGGCGGTGCTTTTTTGCCCCATCCAATAGGGGAGAAGGCAAAGGCCCCAGAAGACCCAGGAGGTCAAGAACAAGAGCCCGGAGTCAGATGGGACCCTCTTCTCAGATGCAACCATGGGAATCTTTATGGGAGAGCATTAAATCTATTCCACGTATTAGCAAAATTAGTACAAAACATTTAGCCTTGGTATATTGCTTCAGTTTCTATTGCTAAAATGGATCATTTGTTTTCTAAAAGTTACTGGAAATGTAATGTTCAACAATTTTGGGAAACAGTTTGTATTAGAATGAAATAAATTTTAAAAGTTGAATTCCCAGTTCAACCTGCCATATTTTTGTTACATTATTATTAAAACATAAATTCCCAAGCATGCTAAAGTAGTTGGGTATATGCTATCCAGCAGGATATTACAATCTTCTGCCTGGGAAATGCTGCTTGATTCCTTCCATTGGGGGGTGGGGGCTGACCCACCTTGTGGGAGGGAGGATGCGCCAAGGGCTGGAATAGCTTCCAATCTTAAAAGTAAACTTGAAGTAGGATGCATTTCTAATTGGAAATCATCCTTGAACCCTCGTCCAAAATCTGGTGTTTTCTACATATAGAGTCCCTACAGTAGTCTAACTTCTTGGGATAATCCAAGATGAACACATTCTCATTACTGATTCAATTTATTATAGCATATTATTTCAGTCAGTGATTTATGTTATGTTGACAAGGGTTCCTAATGTATATGTTTAAAGCTTAATAGTATCAATCAATCAATCAATTTTATTTACGGGCAAAAGGCCCCTAAGCCTTAATAGTGATTCCTAGCTTTTTAAATGACATATTTTATAATTCATAGGTAAGTAATGATACTTTGGAAAAATGTAGATTTAGAAAACCCTATTTGTATTTTACTACCTGTTCCTTACTTTTTATTGTATTTAAAAATGTCTTTAAAAAGGAAAAGGAGGGAGGGAGGGAGGGAGGCTTCTTCACAGCACCTCTTTTCCAGCCTCACCAGCCCTCAGAGGCGAGATGGGGCTGCAGCGTCCTGGATTAGATGGTTCCTAGTAAAATAGTGAGTTTCTTCCCAAATGCTCAGGCAAGAATCAAGCAGCCTTGGTTGAGAGGCTCCTGGGATAGCATAGCCAAAGGAAGTGAACAGGGCAATTTTTGGGTCCCCAGGGAGAATCCTAAGCAAGACAAAAGGGTGCTCTCTTTCCTGGGGATTTTCAATGCAAACACTTCCTTGGGATTTGTACGGGGGGGGGGGGTAGACAATGAATACCTGAAGGAACAGATGAGCAAATGCCGCCGTCTGCGCTTCTGAGCTGCAATTGTATTGCAGGGCCTGCAGAATGACTACTGGAGGATTGTCCGATGTGCTCCTGGCTTAAGGCTGACTAGAAACCTGCAAGGACCGTCAGAAGGGGATGTCTGTCACCATTATCTGCAAAGGCACGGGGGCTTCTTTGTCCCTGCTGTGGGATGCTGTTATCCAAGAGCTGACTTGAGCATCTACCCCGCCTGTCACAACATTGAGCAGACCACAGGCAGCTGTTAGGACAACAGAAGCAGTTGCCATAGCAAGCTCATTGCCCGGGGCCAAAACACAGGCAGATGTTCTGGCTCTTGCAGCCGTGGCCGTGGACAGGAATTGCTAGGGTAGGCAAGCGCTGCCTCTTCTCCTGGAAAGGCCCGTGATGCCCCCCACCCCCCAAGATCAGCCCGAGGACTGCCTTTGGCCTTCCAAGTCCCAAGCAGCCCAGCTCTCAGCTCCCAGCCCTCCTTCTCTGCTACGTTCCTATCATCTGTTTCAGGAGCCTTCTCGACAGAGAAAGAGAGAGAGAGAGAACCAATATGGGTACCAACCATCAAGGCCAATTCTCAGGAACAGCCTCCCGTTTGTACATAGTCAGTTGCAAAGGCCAAAGGAATCACTCATATTTTTAGCACTCCTGGAATAGGTGAATAATATGATCCTTTTAACATTTTAGGGTTGCTTTTTTTTCCGTGCATATTAATTGCATAAAACTTCATTGATTTCTTTGGTGCTAGAAGCTTCCTGAAGTTAATGACTTTATTTGCCTGCTGCTCTGTTATACACGGTAGTTTAGAGGTCATTTTTTAGAGCCTTTTTTTTTTCACAGCCCTATCGCAACTTGTTCTAAAAAAGATAATATGTAATAAACTGCACTGAGGTCATCAATCAAATATTGTCGGATCCTAACCGCTGTTTCTTGTTCAGAGTCCCGTGCCATAAAATACTAAACGCTGTTGCATGCAACGCCATAGGGAGCAGCCATGCATTTCAGCCGCTCTGTCACATTTTTCATTTCTATAGGAAGCCGAACGGGGCGACGGATGCCAACGGTGGCTGCACAAGGATTTCAAGGCCATCTGGAGAATTTTTATCATGACAATTTGTAGAGGAGAATTGGAAGAGGCTGATTTATACCCACTTCTGCTGATCCTCTTCCAGAAAGCATCCAAGCTGGAGGGCACTGATTGCAGCCAAGGGTGGAGTTGGGCGTCCTTTTGCTCTATTTCTGCTGCCTCCCAGTTACACAACCACGCAGCCTCGCAAATACACTGGATGTGAAAAATTAATTCCCGTTTGGCCTTACCACAGGTTTCCTCCCAGGGGGAAGGGCTCCTCATCAGGAGTTGCTCTGCCTCTGCTTCTCTACAGGGTGACAGACATTGAGCCAAAGACCCCAGCCCTCCCTCCCGCCATCACAATCGCTTTCTTAGCCGGCCACTTCAATCGTTCTAATTATTCCAGAAACACCCCATTAACTTCCCCGATGGAACCAGCAGAGGGGAAGATCCTGGGCTCTGTGGCACCTCCTACCCTTGGCACCACCTCAAGGGACCCCACGCAGGGCTGGGACAGGTGGGGAGCCAGGCAGGGCTCTGGGCCGAGGTTAGGCACTCCGATTTCATTACAAAGGCCTTGATTGCCCCGGATTGATTTAACAAAGGTCTGCTTGTTGCAGGGAATGCTGAAAGACACAGGGAATCAAAGTTATGGAGAAAATAAAGAGAAATAGAAATGCCACAAGGGAGTTGTGAAGCTCACCTGGCCATCTGGTGGAGTGGAGTGTCATACGCTCAGGCCCCCAGGCCCAGAGGAGCTCTGCCAGGCATGCAAAATTGTGATGATGATGATGATTAACAAAATGCCTGTCATCATGATTGGTGGGCAGTGTTTGGATCGAGGCATCGCTGGTGGTCTCACACAGATCTGAATTTTGGAAGCAGAGGTGGCAGCCGTGCTGTTTGTCAAGAAACACAGAAGGAGGAAGGAGAGAGGGGTATTTTGCCCCCCAAAGATATTATTACACACACACACACATAAGGGTCTCCCTTTCCCACTTCAAAGGACTGCTTGACAGCTACTTTCTCCTCGATAGAGTTTCCATCTGAGAACCCCCTTGAGCCCTCCAGCTGTTCATTCTCAGGTCAGCAAACCCACTCATAAGCCCTGGGTTGACCGTCCAGCCTGCCAAAAGTTGAGTTCTGTGTTTAATAGAGGACGTTGTTGTTTCTTTCTCCTCGTCTTCTGGGCTCAATTATATTTATCAGGACTTCAGGACTGCCAAGGTAGAAATAACCACACCCTGACAAGAAAGTCCAGCAACCTGAGAGGAGGCCTTTGACCTCGCCACTGTGCCAAGGTTAGCTAAGAAAAACAAGCCTCCCGTTCTTCAGACAGACTGCATGTCTCCCATGTACCAATCAAGGCCTGCTTCTTCTGAAGGAACGGGGATCATCGCATGCAGAATTATGCACAGCCACTGGAATCCATTACCTCGCTTGTGGTCTCTTTCACAATGGCTGAGGGCATCTGACAAGCAAAGCAGCAGTCAAATTCCTGCCAGTGCTTGGCTAAAACACAGAGTTGGAAGGGACCTTAGAGGTCTTCTAGCCCAACCTCCCACTTAAGCAGGAAACCCTATAGTACCATTTCAGACAAGTGGTTGTCCAATCTCTTCTTGAAAACCTCCGGGACTCTCGGAAGATGACATCTTCTGGATCCAGATTTCTCTCTCCCAGCTAGGACAGTTTTCCACAGTCTCAGATTCTGCCCCTTCCTCCTTCTGACGCTTCGCTTATTTCTTCTGAAACTGACATTGCAGATGAAAGCTGTTCTACCAAGTAGGCCCTTTTCAAACCATTTATAATTAAACTTATTAAGAAAATAGGTTCAGTTGTTAGATAATGCTTTGCATTAAGGTTGTTTTCCTTTCTTCTTTTGCTCTGCCATTTTCCAAACACAGAGATTTTATCTGATGATCTCACTTATTGTTTAAAATAGTCCTCTACAGTTGCTGAAATATAATTTATGTTCTTAGGATTTTCACTAAATTTTCTAGATTAGGTTTAGGCAGACTTTAGTCAAGGAAGGCGGACAAGAAAATCCTTTAAAAGAGCTGATGTGCTCAGAACACTCTGGGGATCTTAAGATACTTGCAGTTTACTCATCTCAATTTTCTCCAACACACCAACCCTTCAAGCTAGGTTCATACCGCCTTTGAGGTTAAAATGCGGCAGTGTGAACTTGCCAGATTTGTCCCAATTGCATCTTGGGGGCTTGGAGAAAAGAGACCCGATTGCAGGGAAAGTCAGCCTTCACCAAATGTCATTCCAAGGCTAAAAAGCCGATGCAAGATCCAGAAGATTCCTGTAGGCCAAGCCAGCCATGAAGACCAAAGCAAGAAGCCCTCCAGAAAGAGCAGGCAGTTGAGGTTTGATGGCCTGGGAGGTCTTAATCCTCCTTCTGCTCCAGGCAACCCCAGAATAGCTGGGCTGAGGGGAGGAATCAGATCCCTCGCCTGAAAGAAAGCAGGAGAAAAGCCGGGCTCTGCAGTGCGCAGGCTGGAGAAGCCAAAGATGGCCGCTGGACAGCGCAACCACCAACCCTTCTCTAAGGGCTGCTGATGTTCAGTAGAACATCTGAACACCACAGCAAGATGGAAGTGGCCCAAAGAGGAGGCAGTGCTGAAGATCCAGGGGTTCCTGGGACAGCTCAAGCTTCTTTTCCAGTCTGCTTTCTCTTTCTCACTAAGCCTTCGGCAAAGTCACAGTTTCTCAGGGCTGCAATCCCAATGGAGAAACACAGCAGGAGAGCAATTAAATATCATTAGGAATAAATGTGTCACTCCTCCAATTAATTAGTCCCCTTTTTCTTTAAAAAATAAATAAAGTAGGTACATTTTCCAGAATGCTGCAAAATAGAATAAAAATAAGCTACGTTTGAGAGAAGAACTCTGTGGCCTCTGGATTTCACCCAAGTGTGAATGTCAACTTTTTCCTTAGCACTACCTAATAGTGCCTGGGCACTACTGCACTGCTCCTCTCACTGCCACTAAGTAGCTGCTCTGAGTGGTAGATCTCGTGGATTTAGGGCAGCAATTAGCCTCAGTCCTAGGGGAGACAACCATCGTTATGCACAAAGGTGTACGTTTTGGGCCTCCCTACTTAAAGATGCTGCAGTCCGTGCTCTGCTAATGGCTTCCCTCTCTACTTTAGCTTTGAACTCACGACCAGAAAAAGTCACCATGATATTAACTTTGTCATTTGATACATAAGGCTACCATAAATCATTTATTTCATTTCCTTGCCAAGGTCTTCATTTGTTGTGCTTTAAAGGAAGAGAAGGTGATTGCCGTCTGAAAGCAATAGTGATGGCAAAGAGCAAAGATCTGCAGAGCAGAAACAGCCTTTGTGGCCTACACACTGTATCTTTCTACCACACTGTGGCATTGGGAATTAGCTTTGCCTTAACACTCATGGATTATTTTTTATTTATTTATTTAGTTTGTCAAGCATTTATGAGAAAGCAAGTTTGAACTTAACATATAAACATATAAGTATGAAGATAACATATAAACTTATAAGTATAAACAGGTATAGGTATAAACATAAGAAATGAGTATGAATAAATGGGAACATTAGGACAGGGATGGTAGGCACGCTGGTGCACTTATGCATGCTCCCTTACAGGGGCGTGCATAAGTGAGGTCAGGACTGAAATCCAGCAGGTTCTGACAGGTTCTGGAGAACCGGTAGTGGACATTTTGAGTAGTTTGGAGAATCGGCAAATGCCACCTCTGGCTGGCCTCAGAGTGGGATGGGAATGGAGATTTTGCAGTATACTTGCCATGCCCACCAAGCCATGCCCACAGAACTAGTACTAAAAAAATCTGGATTTCATCACTGAGTGAGGTCCACGGTAGACAGTTTAAGGTTAAAGTTTTAGGGGTTTGAGGATGTAACAACAGAGTCAAGTAGTGCATTCCGGGCATTGACCACTCTGTTGCTAAAGTCATATTTTCTGCAATCAAGTTTGGAGTGGTTTACCTTGAGTTTGTATCTATTGTTTGCCCGTGTGTTATTGCAGTTGAAGCTGAAGTAGTCATTGACAGGTAGGACGATGTAGCAGACGATTTTGTGTACTAACCTTAGGTCAGACCATAGGCGGTGTAGTTCTAGGTTGTCCAGGCCCAAAATGCTGGTGGCATAAGGTATTCTATTGCGAGCAGAGGAGCGAAGGACTCTTCTCATGAAATACCTCTGGACTCGCTCAATTGTATTAATGTCCATTATACAGTGTGGATTCAGGCAGATGAGCTGTATTCGAGAATTGGTCTGGCAAAGATTTTGTATGCCCTGGTTTGCAGTACAATGTTACCGGAGAAGAAGCTTCACAAAATTAGGTTAACAACTCTTAATGCCTTTTTGGCGATGCTGTTACAATGAGCTCTGGAGCTTAGATCTTTTGCAATGAGTTTTGAAATGAAATGGATGCCACCACCTCATTTCTAGAAGGCTGCCAGTCCACTTGAGTGGCGGTGAAATAAATTGGTAAAGCGAAACCCACACAAGATAGTAAGGAAACTCTCAACTTAAACCTTGGGAAAATGCTGATTCATCCGATTAAGTCTTCTTGAAGCGGTTTTTCCATCTGAACATGCCTTTGCACATCAGAGAAAGAGAAGCCACTGAATCACCCACAGTAAAAAAAGGGATCTTCAGAGACTGCAGTAGGTTTAAATCCCTGGAAAGGAATTGGCCACCTCCACATCTGTGCAAGTCCTTAGAGACACAGAGGCTGGCAGGATCCAGAAGGAAGGTCGCTTGGCACCCTCTTCTGCCCACCGCCCAAAGGCTCCCCTCCCCACCTGCCCTAGGCACCAGAGCCTGTCATAAGGCCAGAGGCCCAGCGTTAGGTCTGCTGCGGGGGGCGGGGTCCACAGGGGCAGGGAGAGGGTTAAAAAACCAATTGTGGTGCTGAGGGTCACTTGATGGAGACCTGCCCTTTTTATGTGCATGTTAAAAAGGGTTGGACCTCAGTTGGGCCGCCTTCACTTTTTTTACCACCCCATGGATGCCCCAGCTGTACCTAGAGGTTGCTTCCTGTGTTGGGATGCCCATCTGCTGGATGCCCCCAGCAGAGAGACTGAGAGGCTTCTAGCCAGATATAATGTCATTCTTATTTACATACTTAATCATCCTGTCATCACTGTAATACATCCATAAAGGGAAAGATTGACAACGTTCAACTTAAAGAAATTTCAAATAAAACTGCCCTCTTTTCTCTTGCCTGGCTCATTGTACCCATGAGATTTAGTGCCTCTCACCCAATCGCCACATCCTGAGTTTGCCTGCCAGAGATTAAAGGGCTTCAAATATAACGGAGCAAGGAAGCATCAGGAGGCAGCCAAGCTCAAGAGATGGGCTCAGACACCGGACACATTCGACACAAAAGTTCTTCCAGGAAGAGGCCTCGTTCCCCTGGCTCTGTGGACACAGCAGAATTTCTTATCTTTGGAGTGCTTGCTTGATACCAAAGAGAGCAGCAAGAATATAAAAACTGGGACCAGGTCTCAAAAGGTCCGAGCTCCGGACCTAATCCAGTAGTAAAAACTCCAGGTGGGTGATAACTTGGGTTTATTAAGCCAGACTCATGAGCTCCAAAAAGCACTGGTCATGAAACAGATGCAATCCAGAATTAAAGCGCCTTCGCCTCCCAGCGCGTTTATATAGGCAAGCCACACGACCAGGATGTACTGAAGTTGCTCCCAACAAGGCAACTCACAAGCCAATATTCTGGCCCAGGTGTAGCATCCAAGGGGAAGTGGCACACCAATTTAACTAAAGCCCGTTCCTCCAGAACAATCACAATCTTGACTCCTGTAAGCCATGTTTGCATAGCTTACACAAGTCAAGATTGTGATTGTTCTATGTGCTATTATTTCTGTTTCTAACAATTCCTCACCAGCCTCCAGAATGTTCTTCGTTGGCTCATTGCCACTGAAGCCCCAGGCCTTGGTTTCTCAATCTCTCCACTCCACTACTTTGGTGTGATTTAGCACCCCCTCTTCACCCCTTTCCCTTATTAGAGATTTTTTTACATTTACCATCATAAATCCAGCTCACCATGACAATCCTGATCTTAGGGGTCTCCTTTAATTTGCCCAAAGTGGGTGACCTATACTCTGGTGTGAACCTTTGCACAATGTTGGAGCTGTTCCTCGGTCCCTTTGGCACTGTAAATCCAGCCTCCCTGTCTGACAAGGTCACAGCCTTGATGCTCTAATTGCACTTTATACTCTGTGAGAATTGACAATCCTGGCCCTGCAGCTCATTCACAAGGCTATGACTGTCCCTGTCCCTGAGGGAGGGGGGGGAGGGAGGGAGGGAGGAAGGAAGGAAGGAAGGAAGGAAGGAAGGAAGGAAGGAAGGAAGGAAGGAAGGAAGGAAGGAAGGACAGGAGGGAGGGAGGGAGGGAGGGAGGGAGGAAGGAAGGAAGGAAGGAAGTTCCAATTTCCCCTTTGTATATTTATATATCTGGATGAGTGCTTTTTCAAGAAGCATTATGCATGTTTACTCAGAAGTAAGGCCCACTTATTTACCAGGCAATCGTGCACAAAATTAAAGTCTCAGATATCTGCACCATAGGTCTACACATGCTTTAAGTGGCCAGGCACTTTTTGAAAAAGTTGTGTGGATACCCATTTTGTCGGAAGGTATTATAGAGGCAATCTGTTTCTTTTTTCTGGTGTTCTGGGTGGCCGTGGTGCATTTGTGGTCATCTGAATAATGTCTATGGGAGATTCTTTGTCATCCAGGTCATGGTTGTCCCAGAGGTACTTTTTCAAGAGGTAACTGGGCTTCTCTGGTTTTTCTTTGAAGACGTTTTGCTTCACATTCACTGAAGAAGCTTCTTGGATGAGAAATGAAACATCTTCAAAGAAAAACCAGAAAGTCCAGTTGCCTCTTGAAAAAGCACCTTTGGGTCATCTGAATAATGTTCTTACCCAGCTCCTCTTGTGGGAGGTTGGATTGTTCCTTTAGTAATGAAGCCCTGGCTTAGGACGGGTTGTTTTTCAATAACTTGAATTTCTAATTTGCCTCTGGTGATGAGGATATCCAGGAAGGACAGCGTCTTGCTGTTTTCTTCTTCCTTTGTGAATTTTATTCTTTTGAATATGTTGCTGATTATTTCATGTGCTTTCCCTAGTTGTTCTTTTTTATTATGCTGAAGGATAGAAGAACAGAACAGAGAACAGAATTGAATAGAATAGAGCAGAATAGAATAAAATAGAATCTAGAGGCTGTGTATTGTTTAACCATTCTTGAAGCGGTTTTCTATCTGCTTGATATGTGGAATGCATAATTTCACTCGCTTTTAAGGTCGTACAAGCTTTTACTTTCAGAATGGAAAATTACAGAATATTACAAAATTCATTGTGTGCTACCAATTCCAACTTCATATCTCCATAGGAACAGGAAGTATTTTGTCAGCCCTGTGGGTGAAGATGAGCTCCTGTATCAGGTAGGCATTTATTTATGGTTAGATTGTTAATTTCACCTTTTTCCCAACAGTGCCAGGTGGTGCCCAGGTGTTGCCCTCAGGTTGGGCTAAGAAAGAAGGAGTGGTCCAGATCTAGCCATTGGTTTCTGTGGCAGAGGATGCTGTCTGCCCAGAGTTGATCCAACTCCAACCCTTTCATCACCACAAAATCCTGGCATATCAACCAACACACTAGCGGACCGAAACTGTGGCCAGTGTACCTCCAAAATGGGTCCCACAGTTTTTCATGCTAAGGATTTGAAAGTGGGTAAACTAGAAACAGGAAGAATTCATGAAAGACCCTGTTTTGATATCAAAGTATCAACATGGTTGCCACATAGATGAGTTTATCACTTACATAGACTCAGACAGAAGCAAAAATTTCCTTTGGATCAGCTCCAGAAAGATTCCAGAAGATCTAGAATCACCCAAGCCACCAAAGTAGCCATTGATTTGTCCCTCCAAATGGTGCCTCGGCAAGCCTGCATTGACCCATGCAGCACCACACCCCACATCCTAAATCAGGGCCTGCTTCTTGGGTGGCAAAGAGCTTCCTGGTGTGGCTGGATCAGAACCACAATCCTGCAATCCTCCCACAGATTTCACTCACCCTCAACTGGCTGTTGCCAACCTGTAGTGAAGTGTGGGTTGCCTCATTTTTGATTGTCCTCAATGAGCCTTTTGACCCTCACGGACCAGGCCACCTCCAGGGTCCCTAGGCCCTGTCCAAGCACTCCACTCTGCTCTCCCCCGTCTTCTTCTCCCTGCCCCCAGTGAGTCTTGCTTACCTGTCTGCATTACAAGATCTGATTAGCTCCTTGTCCTCCAGAGAAATAAACAGCATCTTTGGCTAAATGAAGAACGGAAGATCCTAGATGGAAAGAGACACTTATTTATCCCTTTCTTAGATGCCTAATGAATAATATCATGTTTGCAGAAACTCATTTTTGAGAGGCAAGGACAAGAGACATGTAGGCAAGAAGCCCAGAGGAGGCGCCAATATTAATTTTGCCCTCAAAAGGTTTACGCTAAAATACGGATGTTACTATGTTAATGTCTCCCTTCTTTTCTTGACGTGACCTGTGAAAAACACTTAGTGTGACTTTGCTCACCAAGGGGCTAATTCTGTGCAGGTTTGTTGGTCAAGGGGACTCTGTTTTAATGAGCGCCCATCTCCAGTCTCAGGACCCCAGCCTCACTTCTGTCCAGGTGAGCTTTCCAGCATCCTCAGCCCAGAGGAAAGTGGAGTGCCAGACTGCATGGACCTGCCTCCACTCTCATGCATGCTCATGGGGTGCTTCTAGGGCAGATGTCAGCAACCTGAGGCTCTGGAGCCGCATGTGGCTCTTTGGGCCCTCTGCTGTGGCTTCCTGTCAGGTGATCCAACCACTAGCTGGCCCCGCCCCTCACCCTCCCAGTCACTCCTTGCCTGGCCTGAGAAGGTAAAGGCAATGGCTGTGGATGGAGAAGTGGCCAGGGCAGAGACAGAGAGATACAGAGAGAGGGGAAGAGAGAGAGACATAGAGAGATACGGAGAGAGAGTGGGGAGGGAGGGGGAGAGAGAGATGTCAAAAGTGTTTTGTGGTTCCTGGTGTTTTTAACAACCGGTTCTCTGTCCTAATGACCGGCTGGATAGGCGTGGCTAGGGGGTCGTGTGACTGGCGGAAGTGAGTGATGTGGAGTTGGCCATGCCCACCCAAGTTTTGTGGCTCATGGTGTTTTCTTTTCTGTGGGAAACGGGTCCAAACAGCTCTGAGTGTTTAAGGTTGCAGACCTCTGTTCTAGGGGGAGACTCTGGACCCTCTGAGGAATCAAGGCTCCTCCTGGATTAGTACTGCATTAACAGACTTATAAGGGCCGCTGTGGGTTGTGGGTCTTGGGCCACAGGCCCTGGTTGATGGGATGTGACAAGGAATGCAAACAAATTAAAGTCATACAACAAATAAACCTCAAAGGAAGTTAGTCAGGGAAATTACTTGAATTCAAACCATGTTGGTGATCAAACAAGAAATTGCCAGTGCTTGTTGAAAGGGGCACCATCCTTGGATGAGAAGCAAAGCAGAACTTCAATCCAAGATGGGGGCTCTTCCCTCCCTCTCTTAGAGCTAACAGGAGAAGTCACTGGGGGGCTGCCTGAGAATTCTTCTGGAAGAAAAGTCTTTGGGTTCTTCTGCGGTTACAGCTCCCATCCAGATGTGATTTTGGGGCCATTTCAACTTCATACATCCAAAGTTAGGCTCAAATTCTGTCAACATGTGGGATGGGGCTTTTTTCCAGAATATCTGGGGGTGGTCTTTAATTTGGGATTTTGGGATAATTTTAGAATCCCAGCTTCTTTTTGCAACTCTAATAACGTCTCCATTCTTTGCAAGACAATGATGGTGTCTTACATGTCGATTTTTGAATTTTTATTGTTGAACATGGCACATCAAAATATGCTTTCAACCTTTGGTCTTGAAAACATTCCTTAAACACATCCCTTATGGATGAATAAACAGATTAAAAACTTCTCTTGCAAGCTAGATGGTACACGCCATTTAATAAATGGTGAGGTAAACTTAATCACAGGCAATTGCTCTTTCACGCTTGCTCAGAGGTCACTTAATAAATTCCACACTGACTTCTGGGGTGGCCTCATTCACTTGACCCTCATTAAATGGAAAGTCCCACACATGTTCCTGGAAATCTCTTTCCCAGCAGCCTGTTAGTGCACAGTGGGTGCCAGGATGAATCAACTGGCTTTCTACATCATGGTCATCAACCATCACCAGCACAGCAGCATCTTCCATGGGTAGAACTTGGCATCCTTCCCAAGTCCAGTCTGTGCCAGCAGATGGTGGCACTTTGGAATATAGAACCCAACTGGATCACCTTCTTGGGTACTCTCTTCGTGCCTAGGATGATCTTGAGAACAGGATGCTGGCCAGACATTCAGATGATTCCCAAGGATAAGGAGGTGTCCATGCTGAGGCCTCACCTTCTCACTAGTTGAATGACCAAGACTTGAGTCCATCCGCTCTGGAGTCTGGAGGGGCAAGCAGGGACAGGGGCCCACCACTGTAAGAGCAAGACCCTTTGATGCAAGGATGGAGCCATCAAACCTCGCTCAGTGGAGCAGCCTGGAAGTGTGCTGGAGAACTTCTTGCTCACCTGTCCATGCCCTTGGTGAGACGCCTTCTGGCCTTGCTGCTCAGCCAATTGAAGTGGCTTCTCTTCTTTGCAGGACAGGGCCGTAGCCACCAACCCTGCTTTGCAAAAACGCGAGAGAATCATCTTCAGGACTCCCAGCCCCCAGCAGTTCCCCTGAGATGAAAGAGCAGAGAAAAGCATGTGGCATTTATTCATTTTCTTTCTTTTTTCCCTTTGGTCCCTCTAAAAAAAAAAAAGGATTACCTAGAAATATACTGGAAGGATAAACCATGGGTATTTAGATTTGCAAAAGATCTGGGGTGGAGGCAGGCAGGGGTGAGGAGAGAGAAGTTAAACCCTTTTGATGTAACTTTGAATCAGTTATTTCAGAATTATATCTAAGGGACATAGAAAGACAGAATCATTTTAAGTAACAGAGAAAGAGGATACATCAGAGAATTCTTTTTTTAAAATCCTACCTACTGCTAGACCCAAGTGTGCTCCTGCGGTTCCCCGTGGATAAATTATTCCAGCTTCCAGTTCTTCTTATAGCCAGTGGCAAATTGGCAGTAGGTGCCTCCACGGAAAGATGCAACTTCAGAAAGAAACCAGATATGGCTGTCTCTGCTGTGGAACCTGGGATGCCTTGATCCTTGTAGGGTCCTAGGCATCCATTCCCCTCCCCTCCCCTCTCCTTCACTTCTATTGTCTGGCTTCCCTTCTACTGGCTTTTTTTTTTTTTTTGAGGTGGGGGGAGGTAGAAGAGTGTCAAAAATATGCAGCAACTGTTACAGTTGAGCCAGGGAATATAAGAACGCATGAGAAAGAAACTCAAGATTGCCTCGCCTTGATTCTCTTGGGTATAAGTGGGAGAGAAAGAGACGCCTTCAAGATTTGCTGTTGGAGCCAAAGCAATAAAGTAGAATTCTGGGTACCAATCTTGAAGGGCCAGCAGACGGCCTCTGAAGGGGTCTGCCAGCCCCCCTCCCTCACGCCCCACCCTTTCTGCTCCTAGTACCCTGATGGGACCAGCCCTCTTTTTATCCCAATCAAGTCCAAGGAGATCTGAGCTCTGTCAAGGATGGTTTGGGGAGGCTCCCCAGGTCCCCCACTTTTCCCCAAACATCCATAGTCATTTCCTGCACACCTTCCCAAGCCTTTGCCGAAGACAACAAAAGATGTGCTTTAATAAGCAAGATGCTCCATGCCTGAGCAGTGTGTCAGCCTCCATTTGTAATGTTGGTGACAGACGGATCTCTGGATAATCGCAGCCTCTTTGTACTCAATGGAGTCGGATTGGAGCAATTGAACGTCTGAGGAAGATTACAGGCAGTTATGCACATCGCCTGTCATGTTAGCTGTGGCAGGCGCCTTTTTCAATTGACCACTCAGGCACTGGAGTTTCTGGGACAGACGCTGGAAGCATTCAGGGCCTCCAAATGAGGCTTTGGGAGGACCCTTCCCCCCAAAAATAGTTCTGCCGGCTATAACCCACCTGCTCCCATCCCCATCTCCAAAGGCTCCCAGACATGCAGGAGTAAATTGGGGGAAACCCACCTGTTATGGATGAGGCACCTGCCCCCTCCACAGGACTACACAAGGGCCATTGAGAACTGATCCTCAACCTCCCCTTGGAATCCAGACCTCCCCCTCCCCAGCTCCAAGGCAGGGCTCACTAGTGAAGATCTCTCAGGTTGGGGCTGCCAGAGCCATGAAGACCCCACGGCCTTCTCCCTTGGCACAGAGGGGCTCTGACTCAATCCTTGCCCATCCCAAAGATCTTCCTTGACCAGCTGTGACTCAAGATGAAGGCCTGCTGCCCACCAGAAGCTCCTATCAGATCAACCAATGGAGCAGCATAAATGCTAAGCTGAAGCAAAACATGGACCCTTTCGAGAATCACAGCACTCAAATTGCTCTACTCCCTGACATCACTATGTGAAAAACCTGCCTTGGTGGCTGCCTGGAACAGGCCCTGCTCTGACTTCCCCATGTGGCAAGGCCCGAAGGCTGCTGAAGCTGCTGGTTGTGGATGCTCCAGCCTTTCGGAGCTCAAGAGGCTTCCCTAGTTTGCTCTTTGGCCTAGTGCTGGGGAAACCCCAGAGGGTGCTGAGCTGGGGATGAGCCATGAGGGGGAAAGACAACAACCCCCATTGGCAGCCCTCTCGGCCCCCAGGCCTTGCTGAAGGAAAACCAGCCCTGCTGCCCTGGCAACTTTTGGGCAGTGTTTCTGGTGCGCCCACCCCCACCCCCACCCCCACTCCCTCCCAGCTGCCTTCTTTGCCTTTTCCCTTAGTGTGCATGTCACCGGGAGTATGTCTATTTATCCCACTAAATGCTCGATTGCCAGAGGGGGCCACAGCCAATAACTGGAGCCTGCTTAAGCATGATCGATGAGAGCTCCGTGGCAACGTGGCCAGGCTGCGAATCTGGAGAGCCCCGGGAACCAGAGATATGCAATCAGGCCTGACTCCGCCAGGATTTCCATTTGTCATCTGCAAAACGGGTGAGGAGAAGGTGACTCCGGGGCCCGCAGGGAGCTGGTCAGCCGATGCCCACCTGGAACTATTGGGGGAGGGAAGTTCTGCTCCTAACCTCCTCATTGGATGGATGGCCTGCCACCAAGCCAAGAACCACCACCCCCCCAGTCTTTCTGGGGCATTGATGGTGGAGAAAGACAAGAGTAAAGCTTGGCCTGGGTAGGAGCCCCCCACCCTGGCTGCCAGAGGTCCCATTCTTAGCAAGCTGTCACCACCATTCCCTTCCTCCTTCCGGCCTAAGAGGCAGTGGCTCCATTTCTCTGACAGAGACAGGAACCAAGGTTAAATTTACTCAAAGTCCTGAACCTTTTTGCAATGCCCATCTTTAGGCAATGCCCAAGTGTCTCCCTCTTGCTGGAGACAACTTGCAGCTTTTGCTCATGGAAGTGAGATCAGGAAGCTCCCTCTCCTTGCCATTCCACCCCAGTGCTTCTCGTGCAACCAACTGGCCAGCAGAATTGCTTTCTATATCTTATTCATCCACACACCAATTTCTCTCTCCATCATTTTACTAGTGCACCTCCAGCTAAGTGGAAACATGCCTGCCTGTGTGCCTCTTTGCTCTTCAGCCTGGGCAATGGGGGCCCCAAGGGCAGCACTTGTGAGACTCCCTCGGGGTCCAACAGAGGTCAGGCCCTTCCATCACTCAGCCCTAGCAACATGCCTGCCATGTTGGAGAAAGGTTCCGACGAATGGAGACGGGCAGGCTGTCCCCCGGGGAAGGAGGGAGGCAGCCTCCAAAGGCTCTGGATGGCAGGAGGCCACCTGGACAACAGGAGCACAATGACTTAAGAAGGAGGACCACCTCTTGCAACAATCCACAGACATTTTGCAATCATCCCCTGGCAAAACTGGGAGGTTGTAAGAAGTGCCGTGTGCTTTTGTGAGCAAAGTCAAGCAGGGAGAGAAGAGCCTGAAAAATGAGAGCCAGCAAGCACCATCTCTTGGCTGCATTTCAGGGTAAACTGCAAAAATAAAGCAAACACCTCATGTATTTGAAGAATGTTTGTTGTGCCTATTGTCAGTTTTGTTGTGTTGTACAATAATAGCAGCTGTGTTATCAATGAGGAACAGTCCCTGTCCTTTCCACATGAAAAGGATTGATGCCTGCAGTGTGGCTGCTGAACACACAGCCCAGTCGAGGGCTTATGACAGTTGTCCCTCTGCACTGAGATGCAGACAGACCAGGTGGGGCCCGTCACTGCCCTTCTGGGGCTCCCCGAGATCTGATCGCTTCCCTGGCCAAAAATATTTCCCATATTGGAGCCGAGCATTTCCACAGCTCAGCCTCGCACAGTGTCCCAGGGCGATCATTCAGGGCCATTGCCCACCAAATCCTTGACATTCCTACCTACCTCCTATATGCCCTGCCTGCCTGTCATCCCTTCCTTTTGGGGTGATGCCTGGAGGAGATGCATGCCCACCTGGGGTTTGCCCCTCCAGTGCTCCTGAACACTGAACTTGGCAAACTGTGACTGTCACCATCTAAGATCTCTCTCTCTCTCTCCCTGTCCCCCCCCCTCTCTCCTTCTTCTGAGGCTTCCACTTAGTTGAGGGAAAGCTGGCAATGCCAGGCAGAGCAGGCCATATTGCTGGCCGATGCCCTACCTTGCACTTGCAATCCTTCTGGGTGTGGAATAGCAGCCTCTTATCCCTGCGCTCCCAGAGCCAAGGGCCTCCTCCTCCCCTCTCCTCTCGAAAGCCATTCCAACAAAGCCTCCTCCCTTCTCCTGCCTGCTCCTCTAAGGAGGACTATCAGGCTCAAAGGCCCACATCGATGATGCCGGGGAAATGATTCACTCCATAAGCGTTTAGGGAACTGCAGGATTGCGCCATGTTTCTCTTTAATGAGCCTGTGGATCAACCTCATCCTATGGTCCTGGGACCCAAAATAAAAGGAATGGTTGGTGGTCAATGCTTTAATGAAAGTTGGGCCTCTGGAGGGAGGCCGAGAGACAGGAAGCCTCTCCTGCAAATCTTCCCGACAGCTCTAGAAAGAGGAACTGGTGGCATCGTTTCAGCATCAATGACTTTGCAGATTTCTCAAAATATATACGGCCTCAATAGGTGTCTGAAGCAGTGATTACCTTCCATTATGTCCGGAGACGGATTCTTCTCAGGGAGTTTTTTAGATCAGGACTAAGGACAGCAAAATGGGCTGTCCAAGGTCTGATCTTGGTAAGCAGGAATTGGGATCCAGTCCCAAGGAACTGGACTGCGGCTGAGCCCAGATCTTGCCTCTCCTGGTGACCCCAAAGCCCATTTCTGTCTTCCCTCCCCCACTCCAACCCCCACCCCCATCCCCTTAATGGCCGGGAAAATGAAATGTATTGCTTAGTATAACGCTAAAGGAGATCTACGGCTTTTCATTTCAGTATTTAATTGGAGAAATTGCTGCTTCTCCATCAATTCTGAGTGAAGGAAGAAATGACATAAAATCTACTGTACACTATTAAAGTAGCTGAAACAAAGGGAGATTTTAAAAAAAAGGACAAAAAGAGAAAATTGTTCAAGTAAGAGTTGTCTAAAATTCTGACCAAGGGAGAATGAGAAGAAATAATTGTTGTTCATCAATTCTGGCTGGGTTTCTGTATCAATTTAACTCTACCGTCACCACCTACTCTGTCAACCGTCAACCCCACTCTGGGGATGAAATTAAAAGAGTGTTTTCAAAACGCTGTTTAGTGGTACTAAAAAAGGACTTTTGGGGGAGATTGCTCCCGAAAGCTGTGACACTGAGGACGGTCCATAATTTCATGGACTGTGACCAGTTTATCTTTTGTTTTGTTTAGACTTTATGTGCCTGAATCAGGAGCAATAAAAGGGCTCAGTCACATAATGTGGCCATCATCTTGGTTTTTCAACCCAATCCCTGCAGATGCCCCAGGCTCTGGAAGCAGGCACGCCCGCCTTGATTGGCATGTTGGGTGACTTTGAGCCAGTCCCCCTCTCTCAGCCCAACCCACCTCACAGTTGATGTTGTGAGGAAAAGAAGAGAAAGGAATATTAGTTATGTTTGCCAGAGAGAGAAAGAGAGGGAGGGAGGGAGGGAGGGAGGGAGGGAGGGGGAGAGAGAGAGAGATTTTTAAATGACTGTTGTTTTGATAGATAGATAGATAGATAGATAGATAGATAGATAGATAGATAGATAGATAGACAGACAGACAGACAGACAGATACGATAGATAGATATAGATAGATAGATAGATAGATAGATAGATAGATAGATAGATAGATAGATAGACAGACAGACAGATAGATGATAGATAGATACCATAGATAGATAGATAGATAGATGATAGATAGATACCATAGATAGATAGATAGATAGATAGATAGATAGATAGATAGATAGATAGATAGAGATAGATAGATAGATAGATAGATAGATAGATAGATAGATAGATACCATAGATAGATAGATAGATAGATAGATAGATAGATAGATAGATAGATAGATAGATAGATAGATGATAGATAGATAGAAGTTCAGCCTAGACCTGCTCTATCCAAGCATCCTATTCCCGCCTTCCCCTGGACAGAAGCTACAAGAAGCCCCTCCCACATGAGTAGTGACCCTTTCGCAAGCACCATTTAATGAGACGGAAGACCGGCTGAAGGCAAACTACCCCATCCACACCAGCTGTTCTAATCTAATGAGCCAAGTTCTGCTTTTCAATCGGTGTTTGACCTTCCCAATTCTAAGCGAGCCCTGAAGTTCTTGTCAGAATGGGACGAGGCATTTAATAAGAGCTGCTGAAAAGTTTGCAGCCACCAAGAACTGCTGGAGTCCTTTCCTTTAAGCAAGGTATAAAAAGAAGGAGAAGAAAAGATTACTTTGAGAGATAAAACTTACTCCCCAACCCGGACAGAGTCCAAATCTAAAGCTTGCCAAGCAAAGGTTGGTGGGTTCATCATTCACTCCATCCCTATAATGGACCAAAGAGGTTTTGTTCCGTCGTTCTCTTCTCCAAAATGGAGGCCAATTTATGTGCAAATGCGGCTCAGAGCCTTCTCCAGTGCTCAGACCCCCTGGCCATGGTTGAACTCCCTCCGGGCTCCAGGCTGATCATCATCAGGCCCCTTTCCAGGAAAGGTGAGCATGAAAGGATCGCTTTCACTCATCACTGCATCTGACATCCAATTCCAGGAAGCTGGTTTATAACTGATCCCCTACCCTGGATCATGACAGGTATTCCTTGGGCAGGTATAGTAATGGTTATAGATAGTTATAGACTATTAGATAGTGATATACACCTGTGCTGGAGGGCTGGTTGTATTCGCCATGGGTCAAGTGGCTTTTCATGAGCATCAGTCTTTCAACCTCTTTTTCTTGGAGGTGCCCAGTGCTCCTCCCACTCAGTGGAATCACTCAGTACAATTTCATCATGACTCTGGACCAGAAATGGAATGAATATCTACAAATATTTGAATTCACACAAACCTCTAATATCAACAATTAGTCTTTGAATATACTTCTTTTTTGTTTTGTTTTTCTGTGCTCCTGTAAGATACTAAGAGAACCTTTGCTGTTGGGCTGAATATAAATATCAAGAGAAAGAAAAGGGCTTTAAGCTTTAAGGATGACTCGGGGCATCTGCTAATGTCTGCTGTCCAGGAGACGAAGCTGCCAGTCCCTGATCCAGCCCTTGGCCAGCTATACCCTAGTCATTGCCCACTCTGGCTGGTAGGTTCTGCCAGCCCAGGCATTTGAACCACAAGACTCTGGAAAAGTGACCCGAACATGGTCAGCGGGGAGACACGGCAACCTTTCAGAAAATTGCCCCAACACAACAAATGGAACTGGGATTAATGGCTGTGCTGGTGCTGACCAGATGGCGTCCATCAGGCCCCCCCAGCACCTTTTTTAGAGAAGTTTTAAGTTGGGGCAGCAGGTCAGACATGAAGAGTTAGAGGGCTGCCTTGTATTATTCTGAGTGCTCCGAAACAAAACAGGAGCATATTCTCTAGTAGTTCGGCTGGCAGGACAGCCCAATCACCCCATTCTGGGGAAAGCTTTTTAACTTGCATAGTAAGCATTAACCAATTAATGATTTTGTTTACATGCAAGACAATGAAGGCTTCGTTAGAGTGATTTAATTCTCTTTAAAAAAATACAAGAGGGAAAACAAGGTTTTTGCTTTCCATATTATAAACTCAAAGAGTTAATTGGGAAGTATTCATTTTGTTGCTATGAAACATAATCACCCTCTAATTAGTGGGAGCCAGTTATTCTGATATAATTACAGGATATTATATAAATAAGCCCAGGGAGGGGAGAGGAGCCATGACAGAGAGGTGGGAGGGAAAGGGTCTCCAACTGGGACTCTGGGCACCAGAGAAGGCACCGGCAGGGCCTTGGATGACTTTGGGAGCCTGACCACCTCTGGCTCCCCGGCGTGGGGTTCAAAATCTCCCGTCTTATGGTAGTGGCACAGAAGACCCAGGATTGGGACTTCTGTGCCACTTCTTGCTTTTCTAGAAGGAAACTTCCTTTGCTTCCTCTGTGGTTTCCAGCACTTTATGAGGGGCAGGAAAAGTAAGATGGAGAAAAGGATTTAGAAGGAAAGGATTAAATCTCTGTCTGCCTCTCTAAAAATAAAAGCAACCCTAGAGCCCATCCAGAGAAGATTTCAGCAGGAGAAGGGATTCTACACCATGGATGGTGACAAGGAAAGAGGAAGAAGAATCTGGAGGCCCTGCCCCACATCCTCCCTTCCAGAAGGCTTCAGGGAGCTTCGCTGCACAAGAAAGTGGAATGGCCACCTGGAGAGATCTGAACCTCCGTCTTCCCAGGGTTTCCTAAGCCCTGCTGAGATTCCGGCTGCAGGGAGTCCAGAGCCCCCAGCCCATTCTTTGGCCTAGGACTCCCAGCAACAGGACCTTCATCTAGTCCTCACCCTCAACACTCCACGTAGTTCAACTGGGAGGCTGGATGGGAACGAGGAACGGAGAAGCCTGCTTGGAGAGGGGCTGGTGAGGGGCTTGGAGTTGCTGAAGGGCAGGACGAAGAGCCCCTCCTGACCCAGCCTCTGCCTGGGGGGAAGCTTCTTCGCATGGGGAGAACCAGAGTGAACCGTCCAGGAATCAACATCCATCCAGGAAGACCTTCAGGAACAGGTTTGGGTGGAGCAGGGAAGAACTTTGCTCTGTTCCTTTGGTCGTCCAGAGGGGAGAGCGGCAAAAGGCAGGTGCTGTCCCACGTTGGTCGAGATGGGGCCAGGATGCTGGGTGATGTGTTGGGTCTGGGCCACAGGGCAGAGGCAACCCTCAGCCCCTGGAGACCTCAGACCACCAGGGCTCCCAGTTCCCAGCCCCTCCTCTCCACCTCCAGTGTGGACAGAGGACATTTTGCTGGCTCTCCTGCGAGAGGAGCCAGGTTTTTGCAGTAGCAGAAGGATCAACCCCTCCCTCCCCTTTGCCTCCCTCATTCATCACTGTCACATCTGGAGAGGTTTTTTATTTAACAACCAATTTATTTCCAATTTAACTAATCTCGGGCTGCAGCATCTCACACAAACACACCGAAGGCGTCGTCTGCTGTAAATAGACTTACCGGCCACCCCAGTTAATGTAAGCTCCCATCAAAGTACATCAGGCAGGAGAGAGACACCAAGAGGAGATTGCCAGGCTGATCTGGGGGGGGGGCAGAGAAAGACTGTCCCCACCCCGTTTCTCTGGGCTCCGAGAGCTGCTTAGATTTATATATTTGCCTTCCGGATCGTCCGCCTCACCTTGAGAAGCCAGCGCTGGCTTTCATAAACAATTTATGGGGAGATAATGCAGAGAGACTTGGAGGGAGGCAGGGGCTGAGCTGGGGAGGCAGGAGGGCAATCAGAGAAGGACGCTCTCCATTTCCCTCCAACTCACATTATAACTCCCAGCTCTGCCTTCACATCCCTCTGCCTGTAAGGTCAGGTTGCAACTGTACAATGTACTTTGGAAGCAGCAATTGGGTTTGATAAGGGAAAGTCTGCCCGGATAAAAGGGGCAGCTAATCGCATGGCAACAAGCCCCTCAGCAGCTCAAGGAGTCCAGAGGGAGCCGGGTGTAGCGTCAGAGCCACCCGAAGCCCCCTGGCCAATGGTACTGCTTCTCTCTTTGCCCATCATCTCTGAAGCCAAACAGGTCTGGCATCCCATCAGTCCTCCCTGCCCAGCCTTGCTTTCTTCTGCATCTCCTGGAAAGATAAGCCTTCAGCTGCCCCTTCAAAGGCAGAGGAAGCTTTTAAAGCCCTGTTAAAAGCCCCCCTCCTGATTGCCATCTTTCCATCAACCCCTGAACGGAGCAAGATAAACAAGTCCTTGAAAAAACACTCTCCCAGCCGGGGCTCAGACACAAGAGGAGCTCAATCCCTCTGTCAAAGAACAGCCACAGTCCAGAGTGACAGGAGGAACTTCACGACCACCTGCTGCTCACCACCCACCAGCCTGCTGTGGCCAAGCGCCTTTGATCTCGAGGGACAGAGCGACAGCCGGGCAGAGAGGCAGCCAAGACAGGCAACCAGGCTGGACCCAGACTGGTCCAGGCGGTCTTCAATGCCAAAATCCACCTATGGTCAAAGACTTATCACTCCTTCCACCCCACCCCACCTCACCCGCATTAATGACTAACTCTATAAGCCAGTTAGCAATGCAGCCAATGCTTGACCCAGAGGGACTCAGCTCATAAAGCCCTAAGAACAAGACAAAATTGCCAATCCTACAGGACACAACAGGAATGGCCCGTTGTTCCTCTTTCACAGCTCTTTAATTGTTGGAGGCACCATCGGAGGTGCCAAAAGGATATTGGAAATGTTGCTTCACAGATTGGGAGGGAAACTAATAGAACAGGAGTTCCTGCATTTTTCCCTCCAGCTACCATCCCAGCCCATGTGGGAAGGGTAACCCACCAGCTGCCTGTTTGTAAATAACAGCCATGTGGAAGTCCAAGGTCAAAGTGAAGGTCATAAGCATGACTGCATCAAGTGGAAAGTTGCTTTCTCCAATGCCCAGTGCAGGATGAGGCCCAGGTTTCCAAAGAAGTGCATTTCCTCTGGTCAAAAGGAACCCTTCTGGACCCTGGGCCTCTTCCCAAGTGCCTGGCATAAGAGGAACAGGCTTCTATTTGTCTCTACCAGCCATAAAACCGTTGCCTTCTCCACCACAACCTAACAGATGCTGGTGGATCTGTGGAAGCAGTAATCCAATATCATGCTTTGGAGCAAAACAAGCAGAACAGCAGCAGGAGGACAGCATAGACATGGCGCCTTGAACCCACTCATCATCATGGCCCCATATGGCAGAAGGACGAAGGCTTGAAACCCACAGAAGGGCCAAGCCAGCCAATGAAGCCAATGGCACAAGGAGCTTCTGCTAATTAGAAACCAGCAGATGGGAGGATGGCAGTGTGAGCCCCAGGCTCCCACCCCGGCCTTGGCTCCAGGTCTCCATGCTGCCCCTTCAAGATGGTAAATCTAGAGTCTGAACTGGTCAATTTGGGACCATCTCTTGCCCAGCTCCATTTCCCAAACAGAAGATGTCCTGCACCACAAAATGCCTCTGGAAGAAGCTGCTTTGAACCTGGTGCTTCTCTGCTTGGAGGGGCAGGACCATCAAGTCCACATTCAGAAGATGCCAAGAAGATACACGAGAGGATCTGATGGAATCGGACGCTTTGAAAAACCCACCGGCAGGAAGTGAGTGTGCAGTAGCAACATCCTCACGCACACACATTCCCATCAGTTTGCTTTGAGAGGTCTATTGACTCTATTACCGGAAGATAAAATACAACCACTGTGACTACTGATTATTGATAGCCTTATTCTCCATCTCTTTTCATCATTATCACTGGAGCTGTATTATCTGTTCTTCCCAGGGCATTTGCTAAGATAAAGGAATGCCAGCTTCAAAAGAAGGACAGGTACAATATTCTACCCCAGACACGCAGAGACATAATATTTTGCAGCTGGCCTTACGCGAGATGTTCAGCAGGTACCCATTCATATGCATTTTCTCTGCTGTTCAAAACACTCGCCATTGCAAATAGCTTTTCTTCTCCTTTTTTGTAACATCTTTGAAAAAAGATAATATGTACAGAAACCTGCCAGCATATCTCCTACGGGCTGAAATCCGAAGCAGGCTCTCTTGGAAAGAGGCCCAGTTTGAAACGATGACGTTGGGACTCCTGAGCCGAGGTGGCTTGGTGGGCTGGTTCCTTGTCTTCTTGCCTCCGGGCTGAACATTCCTGCCCACTCACTAAGACTCTTCGCTCTCCTCAGAAGCACTTCCCATTCATCAGCTGCCCCCTTGAACTGGCTGAAATACAAAGCCAAAGGAACAAAGGAGGACTTCTGGGGAGGCCTTCAAAGGACGCGGCAAATCACAGGGCCGGAGCCTCTCTTGCCCTCAGCGTTGCTGCTGTGGGTTGTTGGTGGCCCCGAGCTTCTCTAGGCAAGCCTGGAATCCGAGGGGGCCTCTTTGTTTCTCTGCTGTGGGTCAGGCAGGCATATCAGCTCAGAAACAGGAACAGGTGGAGCAACCGAGGAAGGAGTGGTGGTCAAGGAAACTGATCGCCTGGCCTCCCCATTCATTGGCAGCACAAGGAACACTTTATCTTTTGCTTTTGTTCTCTTTTTTTAATCCCCATTCTTGGAAACAAAGTGACGTTTCTATGGTGATTACCAAGTCACAATTCTGGCTGAGTGTCGCCCTGAGCCTCAGGAGGAGACTGAAGATGGCTTGGCCAGAACTGCTCTGCATCTGAGTTTCTGCACGGGGGCTTCCTATGTCATCTTTGATTTAGGCCCTCCGGTTCAGGAAGGGGCACAATACATGCAGTGGCTATGAGCTCAAAGAGTTGATAAATCCTCATTCCAAATTCCAAAACAAGGAAGGTTTTTGTACGAGTCTCAAGTCTCATCTTTTCTGGCCACCAATCTCCAGGCTGGGGGGCAGAAGGTCTGGGTCATTCCAACCACTCCAGGCCCAAAGGCCTTCTTCCAAAGAAGGGGAGCACTGGAGATGCCCTTTCCAGACTTCATGGCTTCGTCTGAGGGAGGATTAGGCCTTTCCACAGGGCAGCCCCTCAACAGGAAATTCCAGAGACAATCACTGAAGGGCAGTTCGGCAGCCCAAGGTTAGCGAGGATGTGCATTTTTTTTTTTTGCACCTCCGTGGAAATTTGGGCAAGGAAGACAAAGAGAATGTAGGTTTATTCTTCCTGCTGCACTAAACGGTACTGGGAGAGCACAGAGTCCGGTCTCTGCCCTTTGAAGTTCAGGCCTGCCTCTGCCACAAAGGAAATCCATTCTGAATAAATATTCTTCCCCATCTCAGAAGAAGGGCAGGCATCAAAACCTTGCCCGATTCATTCCTTTTTGCTCTCTCACCCCGAGCCAAGTCTTCCATATTGCAGTTGAATTATTACTTTTCTTTTCAGGTATACATTCATGGTAGAAACTCACCTGCTCCTAGTTTCAGCTCCCCTTGCACAATTGTCTGTCTGTCTGTCTGCCTGTGTGTGTTGTGTTGTATGAAGAAAGAATAGGGAAAGAGACGGCTAAAGGGTCCATGGAGCACAGCAGCGCCCCCTCCCATGGGGTGAGTGGAAGGTCTGAGTTTGGGGCTTTCAGGGGGTCTCCCTCTTTCAACCGCCACGATAGACCCGTGGCTCTGAGGAAGAGTTCAAGCTGATCATGGAAGCCCGACTGAATGCCAGCATCAAAAGGGGATCATCAGAACTCTGTAGGAAGCACCCAGAATCCAGCTATGAGGCTGATTACCCCTCTCCTACCCACCCCCATCCCTCATCGGCTGCACAGGCCTTGCTGGGCTAAGCTCCCTACAGGGGCGAGGAGCACCGGGACAAGATGGCTTCAACCAGGGGATGTTCTTCAAGTGGATATTCAAGAAAAAAAATCATGACAGTCATGTACCTGGAGACCACTGATCCCAAGAGAGAAGACACTAGAGAAACTTGAAGAGGTTCCTGAGCAGCTTCACATTTTGGAGAAATGCATCTGCATGGGAGAATCTAAGTCAGGGGGACTTCTCTCCAAGGCCCTGCCACCAGGAGATGCATAGTCTCAGAAAGCAATCTGAGATCCACATTAATCTGGATCACATTATCTCCTAAAATGAAGCTGTTCCCAATCCGTTCTTGACTGCTGGCTTGGCTGCCTCACCCTTCCTAAACATGTCCGGTCAAGTTGCTCTTGTCTTGTCATGGGGATCTTAAGGTGCCAAGATCAACTCCCATCTGCTCTCTTGGTTCCTTAGAGCCCACTCAGAACTATCAAAGCCCACCTCCTCAATTGAAATAGCCCAGAGGCTGCTTCCCATGGTCACTCTGGGTTGGCTTTGGCCCCCATTTCTAAGTCATACTTTTGGTTTATTGTACATATTTTTGGCATCTACATGAGATTTCATTGATACAACCTCTGGATTTTAAAAAAAACAGCATTAAGAATATAATTTACTGTATCTCTCAGGAAGGAATTTGCGAGTGGCATGCTGCTTCTCACCCCCATTTTTCGGGGTTCCTTCTCTCATGTCTTAAACCTCTGCTGCAGCTCATCTTCCAGTGCTTATGGAATTCTTTATGTGTTCCAGGATCCACCGAGCCAACACCCTGGATCTCTCTGAGTGAGAAATGCCACACCACCAGCCAGCCTGTAATTATTTTCCTCCCTCTCTGGGGCATGAGATGCCAGACGTGTCATCCAATTGCTACAACTCTCTTTCTCCAGCTCTGCGGCAAGGCAGGGGCTGCCGCAGCCCCAACAACAAAGCGAGGGAGAGCACAAAGCTGGGGGCGGGAAGAGAGATTCCATTGTTTTCTCCTTTCTTCTCAAGATGGTTTTGCTTGTGTACTTATTTTTCTGGCAGCTCATGATACGTGCTGAAGTTGAGAAACTATGACCCATCCAAGACTGTGTGGGCATCTGGATCCCACGCCCAGCCCTGCCCCAACCACAGAATGGAATCATGGGCCTGGAAGGGACTTTGAAGGTCTTCTAGTCCAACCAAGGTTGTTGTTCAGAGATGTAACCACCTCAGACTTGAAGGTGGCCTCTCTGGCCTCACCCTGGACAGACCAGAGAGGGGGCTGTGAAGTGTTGTCTGGGGGTGCCAGCCTGTCCCCTGGTCTATCTCTTGTGAGAAGGGAGACAGGAGGTGCTGGGGGGGGGATGGCCCTTCCTGATTAGTCCATTTGCCCAAGACGCCTTGGCACTCCTTGAGCCCACCAGCCTGTATTGCAGTATTTACAGAAATTTCACCAACCTGGTATTTTACAGGAACATTTTGTTTCCAGTTTTTCCCCAAGGTGGAATGATCCTTTCCTTTCTTCCCTTTGTTAGATAGTACCACTATAATTAAAGTTTCATACCAACCTTCAAAAGGGGAGGCTGGTGGTGGAGGGAGGTTCTCCTCTTTGAAAACTGACTTACAAAGAGATGTCACCAAAGGAGAATGGGAAGTACAGACATGTGCAGCGTAGCAATCACTGAGCAGCAGACAAGGGGAAAAGAATGTTTTCTTAAAAGCCTCCAATTCAGGCAGAAAGGAGACTGCAAAAATACATATAATTTTTTGAGCAACACCTACAAGGCAAATCTTGATAAAATCAGTGGATTAAAGTTACCCTGCCTGGAGAGCGCAACACTCTGATGAGTGATGACCCAACAACATTAATGCCAGTTTTGCACTCCTTTTTTCAATGGAAAACTGAGATAAAGCACAAGAAAGAAGAAATTACACTGATGTCTATGCCTCAGTGTGCTCCCTCTCTCTCTCTCTCTCTCTCTCTCTCTCTCTCTCTCTCACACACACACACACACACACACACACACACACAGTATATAGTATCTCTCTCTACCTATCTCTCATTGCCATCAGACTCCCCATGTATTGCCAAAGGCAGCCACAGGGAAATAGAGGAGGGAAATAGAAAGAGAACTCTTCTTTAAGAAGGGTCCCAGTAGTTGCTAAGCTTTTCTCCACACCACATCCTATTTTTGAGCACCCTTTTAGTGTTTACTTCCTCCTCTGACAGGCTGACCCTCTGCGATGTCTCTGGCAGCTGGTTTTAGCCCCTGGGGTGTGCTGCTTCTCCCGTCCTGTCCAGTCAGGGGACTCCCTGGTCCACCTTCCTCTGTGGTCCTCCTGGACTTTGGGAGAAGCAGCTACCAAGGAAGTTTTCTCCCTCTGGACACTGGCAGAGAGCCCCGCCTGCCGTGATGTTTGCTCCAAATGACACCTTTGGAAGACAAAGAAGAGGAACTTGTGCTTCTCCTCAGACCTCTGCTAATTGAAGGAAAGCCAGGAAATCTCCATGTAGCATGAAGAAATGCAACTTCCTGCATTGAACGGCATTTATAGATGCGTGACACAACATCTTCCTGGCTCGTTAATATTTAAGAAATAAGAGGAGCAATATTAATGGTTTGGCTCCCTCTGTAGTCAGGTGGAAGATCCAAGAAAGAGTTGGAGCAGCCAAGACGGCACCCAGACTCAGACTGGGATCAAACTCGCCCCAAGGACAAGTCCCTTAGAAAATATCTTCAGCCACTGATTGTTCCTGGATTGCCAGTGACAGTGCCACAATCCAGCGGATTCAGGACAATTGGTCAGGGGAACGAACCAGAGTCCCCGTGTCGTGCAAACACAGACCAATAGAGGAGTCTCCTTGGGGGGGTGGGGGAGAGATTCCTGCACCCTTAGAGGGAATTCAGTCATTTCTCTGTGAAGTTCCCCTCTCTTCTGCAGAGGGTTCCACCAAAAATGTGAGAAGGTGATTCCACCAGAAATTGAGAAAATGCGGTGCCGTGTTGACATCAGGCCATTCTTGAGTGTCCTGCCAGTCTTTTCCCTGGAGATGGGCAGCAGATGGGCAGCAGCATCCTGCCCATGTGTGCAAAGCTCAAGCTGAAGCCAACATTACAGGCTCGGAAGGGGAGGGGCTGGGGAGGAAACATAGAGCTCTGTATGCACCAGGGTTTCACACCAGCCTGCTATGCACGCGAGAGATTGAAGGGAGCTGGAAAAGCACTTGATGTGCTTTCTAATGGTCTTGCACAAACCTGACCCATTGCTGCAGAATGACATCTTTGAGATAAGCAGGTGGTATCAGCACAAGAGGCCTGATCCCGAGCAACCACAAGCGAAGCCCGAATCAGTCATTAAAAAGTGAGTGTACCAGTGGAGATGCAACTCGGGCTGGTTTCTCCACCATCTCTGCCCACTCCCAGCCCAGAGCCTCTCCTGGTGAATCAGGCTGGGCACGTTAGCTGCTAAACAACCCCAGTCTTGAACTATGCGATGGAGAGAGGCCTACTGGCCACAGCAGGACAAGCTCAAAGAGGAGAGCCAGCGTTCAAAGCATCACCAATGGTTCTTGCTGTTTCATGTTAGAGCCATCCTTCTCTCCTTAGACCCTTTGCTCCTGACCCTCCTTGCACTTTGGGTTGCCGATTCTACTTCGGGGGTCACTACAGCTTTCCTGGCCAAAGCCCCCCCCCCCTTCAGCACAGCCTCATGGGCAGAGCCCAAAACAGTCCCTTGGAAGGCTGAGACCTTAATGAGGAGAAGGGGTTCTTCTAATGAGGAAACCCTGCTAAATGGCTGGGGTTGTTTATGAAGCAGGTCTTGTATTCCTTCATGGAAATTTCATTGGGGGCGTTAAGTATAGATAGTCACTGGACCAAAGCCTACCAGTAATTATGGGTAATTACTGTGCCTTGGTGTTTGGAATAACAATGGCAAGCAAGCACCTGCCGGGGGAGGCTGAGAAGTCAGAGCCATCCTGAGCTGAAGGTAACATCGGAATATCAGAATTTCAGAATCAGTGCAGATGGGGTTACAAACCCTGAGCTTGGAAAGGGAGGGGCAACACCTTGGCCAAGATGCCAATTCAGAGAATGTTAGCTCTTAGCTCTTAGACTTATATACATCCCCACGGTGCGTTACAGTCCTCTCTAAGTGGTTTATAGTGTCAGCATTTTGCCTCCAACAATCTGGGTCCTCGTTTTACCGACCTCAGAAGGATGGAAGATTGAGACAATCTTGAGTCGATCAGGATCGAACTCCAGGCTGTGGGCAGAGTTAGCCTGCAATACTGCATTCCAACCACTGCACCACCATGGCTCTTACACAGAAAAGCCAAGGCTCTGGGAGGTCCCAGCTAAAGAGTCCAGATACAGCTACCAAGCTGTCCTGCACGTGGCCACCAGAAGTAAAGCCACCAAGGTGACAGCTGCCAAAAAGCCACCAGCTAATGGACTGCCTGGAGCCCAAAATGGCAGCTTGTCATAATCACAAGTTCCTTTCTGTCTTCCTGGCCTGGACCTGGGCTTCATATCACAATGGCTTCTCTTGTGTAGCCACCAGTCGTCAATTAGTAACATGACTGTACTCCTGATCTGGGGTGACTTTGGCTCATCATTTGTGGTCTTGCTGAGCCCTAACCGGGCTCGCTATGCCCTGCTCTGCTTTATGGAACTTCAATTTAAAATTTCTGGTAAATCCTCCATGATTACTAGAGATGAGAAAGGATGGACCTGGGAACAGCAAGAAGCCCATTTCCCAACAGGTATGCAGAGGAAGGAAGTATCTCCCTGAGACCAGGTGGCCCATGATGCACAGCCTGGCAGGGGCTCAAATGGGCCTGGGAGCCAGCAGTGGCAAAGTGCCGAATGCATCCAGCTTCACCTCGGCTGTTCTCTCCAGCATGGATCCAAGTCACACCAGCCAGATGCCTGGAGGAATTACAGTGTTTGGGAAAGAAAACAGAACCACACAGAGACATTGTTGAATGTAAATAGCAGTTAAATATGCGTTGCCGTCTGCCATCCCTTCGGCAGCTTGCAAAGAAGCAGGAGGAGGCAGAGGAAGAAGTGGAAGGAAAGGGCCGGAGGGCCAGAGCCCTGTTCAAAACCTGCCCTGCTTGGACAACTTCCACCAGTCCTCACCAGGGACCGGCAGACAGTGTTCCCTAGTAGCCTCAGTCCCCCACACATGCACCGGCTGCCCCCAATAAGAGCCCCTCAGAAAGGCAGAGATGCCCCTTTGGGAATCCCAGGGGCAGCTGCTCTCTCCTGTGAGGGGGGGTCCTCTCTCCCTCCCACCAAGGGGCTCCTGGGGTTGCTGGGCCAGCCTCAAGTCACAGCAGTCTTTTTATTTAGCACCTCAGCCTAGTATACACAAGCAAACAACAATAAAATTATAACGTAATATCAATTTACCAAATGTTATCTAACCTAACAGCGCCATATGGTAACCCAGATGCACCCTCTTCCCTTAGACAGCAGCTCACGCCTGGAAGGGCTGCTCCTGGGTTCCTACCAGCTGCGGGAGACACCCCTGCAGCCCCTAGAAGGATCCCTTCCCACCCCAAGCCCCCCACCCCCCCACCCCAAATAGATCATCCCTACCAGAGATCCCAGGAAGCCTGGATCAGGCAATCCCGCCTGATCAATTTGAGCAGGACATAATGCCCCCTTTCACCAGCAATTCTCTCCATGTTCTATTCACATGAAAGATTGGTGGGCCTTTCGGACAGGTGGGTTGTTCCTCCCAGGGCTGGCAGAGAGGGAGGGGCAAAAGGGCTCTGCCCATCCTGCCACCTGCCACCACCCAGCCCTCTGCTGGGGGCAGCCTCCTCTGTTGGACCCCCTGCAACCACCTGGTCGGTCTCCATAGCGAAGGCCAAACAGGTTGAGTCTAAGCTGCTTTACGGAGAGAGAAGGAGGAGGCAGCTGACAAAGCCAATGCACTGCCCAACCAGCGTGGCCGGCGTCAGTGGAGACCAGGAGCCAGGCAGAAGAGCGAAGGGAAGCTGGAGGCAGACCGTGTTCATGGAGAGGGCTTCTCCTCCCAACCCCGGGAGGCCATTTGTCCACCAATCCTTTTGTTCTATAATCCTTTCATTAAAGATGAAGATTATAATAGTGAAACTAATTCAAGGGAAAAGAAAGACAGAAGAATAAAAAGAAAGAGTGGAAGGCACAGAAAAGGAAGAAAGAGAAAGAGAAAAGAAAGAATATGGTAATGAAAAAGAGGAGAAATATAAAAAGAAGCGACTTGAATGCAGTTCCTTCTCTACCGTCCCCAGCAAGCATCTCTCGTTCGGCACAAAGTCTGCCGACAGCTTTACTGGTTATGTGTAATTTGGATACCAGCAACCCCAGAGATAAAACTCACTTGGCAAATCTGCTCACATCACACTTAATGGAGTCATCTGCTTTTGTGCAACCAGGTAACAAAGGGTGATGGAGAGAGGGCCATATATATTGCAAATCATAATTGAGCCCAAGGAGAAGATAGGATCGACTCTTTGGAAAAGGAGCAAGAAAGAACTTGATAACTTTCACCCTTGGCCTCCCCCTCCAGGAGCTCTTTCTCCATCCTGGAAAGGACCTGACACTCCTTGTAGAGGACCATTGGGCAAGCTGCTACCCTTGGCTGCAGTGCATAGAATATCTGCGAGCTGCCAAGAAGGACGCCATTCACCCATCCTGATGCAATTGGAATGAGGGCTGGCCTTCCCCCGTGGAAAGGCCCAACAGCAGGAAGGGGAAAGGCAGCCGGGTGGCTCTGCAGGGCTCCTGGGCTGCTTTCTCTGCAAGAACCAGCTGGGCAGCCCCTAAGCAAAGGGGCACCAACTCTCCCTGTCCTGTGGTTTCAAGAGTGAAATCTGGAGGCAGCCTTTGCATGCCTCCTTTGCTGTCTGGTCAAGCCAGCAAGATGTGAAAAAGAGATTTGGGGTTTGGACCGAGGGAAGCCGGTGATCAAATTCCTAGGCGGCTAAAGTGCTCCTTTCTGTGCTCAAATAAGTTGCCTCGCTTCAGAGGATTGCTGGAAGACTCAAATGGGATCAGTTTCCAAGCTTGTCCTTGGAAGAGCTCAGTGACATGAACAGGCCTCAAAGCATGACACAGGATTGGGGTAGGTAGCCTGTATCTTCACCTCCCACTTGCCCAACCTGAAGCCACTCTACTGGTCAGAGGACTGCACCCATGCACGCCCTCACACAGGCAGGCTGGAGCTGAAGAGAGCTGCGTTCATTTCTCTGCCTTGGACTTGAAGGTGCGATGGGACCTTTGCTCCCGGCTGCATCCCCACCAGACTCCAGAAAATTTCTGGGCAGAGGCCAAACTTACACTTTAGCCCTGCAGAGGATATTTGACGTTTGAATATTGAGATTTTTTGCAGGCCTTCCTTTGGAATGTTTTCTTGTGAGTTTGGCTCTCTTTAACAGACGGATGACCAAGCTTAAGCCATACGGAGATCAAATTAGAAACCAAGCTGGATATTCCTTCTTAACTGAAGAACAGAAGCCGAGTCCTGCTGGCCCAGACCCCTGACCCATCTAATCCTGCTCTCACATGGCCAACCAATTGCCAAGGAAACCCACCACTCTCCCAGCAGATGGCTTCCCATCAAGGCTAGGACCCCTTGATCACCACGATTTTCATAAATCCGTCCAACCCTGTTTGAAGTAAGGACTGCTCCATTTTGGCTTCAATACCTGGCTGGTAACAGCCCACTGATTGTGCCAGACAAATGCATGTAAAACTCTTCTACCTCTCTGTCTGTTGGGCCTGTTGACCCTTGTTCCAACGGGCACCACCAGCTCAAGAGTCCCCCCAGAATCACCGCAGTCTCAGCAGGCAAGAATCAGCTCTCTGCCACCAGCCTCTGCCCAGCACAGTTGGGGTACATCTCCTTCTGGCAGATCTGCTTCCTGAAAGGGCCCCAAAGTCTTTCATTCTGGGGGCTCCTGAGGCATGCTCCCAACCTGCAGCATGGCCAGCCTGGTGGCCCAGTGGGTGAGGGGACAGAGCCTATCTGGCTTTACTGGGAAGGCAAGGAAGCATGTGTAGGGCAGCGGGTGGGGGGAAACCCTTCTTAGATTTGGCACCAAGCAGGAGGTGCATAGTTAGGAGCACGCTTATTACTTGATTTTGCTTGAGAAGTGCTGTTCAGTGGGTAGGGTGGCCTTGAACTGCCTGCCAAGCACACATTATTCAAACTCTTTTCCCCCAGCCCAGAACAGCTCAGAGGGTGAGTGCTGCAGGAGCCTTGCCCCCTCCCTCGGTGCTCTAGGGCAGGGGGGGGGGGCAGGGAGCTGGCCTTGGTCCTCCAGGGTCCCCACACAGAGCCTCAATAGCTGAAGGACACTGAGAGGCTGATGTGCTCGTGCTCTTCCTTGAGTCCCAGACCAAACAGGTGTGAGCTCCATAAAGCTGAGGAGAAGCTGCCCTCACCAGGGACAAAGAAAGCTGTTCTTCTTGTGAGGAGAGAAAGCCAAAGGGGAGCAGGCTTCTTCTGACAGGATTCTTTTCGGAAAGTGCCGAATGGGACCTGTTCAAACAGGAGTGCTCACAGAGGGATACAGTGGTTCAATGGAAACATCTGCCCCAGTGAAATGTGGGGGAGTAGGCAGACGCTGCAGCCAGGATGGGAGAGAGTGAGAGGAAGGACAATAGGCAGCAGTGCCTCCTTTGAGAAGCCCTAGAGGTTTGGGGAGCTTCACACTTTCAACACCAGCAGCAAGGAAAGAAGATTCCCCTTCTGAAATGCCTGCAGGATGGCTAGGAGGCCAAGGAATCCCAGGTTATTTTGGGTGTTCCAGTTCTCCCTTCCTGCTCCTCCCTCCCGGCACATCCTTTGAAGTGGGAGCGCTGGAATGGCTGCCCAGTGGGAAGCCTTCCTCTCAGGCCCATCAGCAGGCAGGGGACAGGCCACTGTTGCCCGCACAGACTGCCTGCAAAGTCGATTCTTGGACCAGGCCTCCCACTGGCTGAGGCAGAGCAGTCATCCCTCAACTGGAGCACAATTCCCACAGCAAGTCCTATTCCCTGATGAGCCAACCCATCCCTTCCCAAGATCCTTCAGCACATCCTCAGGGGAGGAGGGACCCCGAGGTTCAAGGCCTCCTGAGCTGGTTCCCCTCAAGCCCTAGGAGAAGCCGCATCTCCTGACCCCATCAGTCACTGCCTGCTTCTCGCCAGCAGAGAGTGGGCACCAGTTAAATGCCAAAATGCCAGGTTCCCAACCAGGGGTGAAATCTACTTACCTTCCCTACTGGTTTGGAAGTGCGTGCAGGTGCGTCACATGCGCACGCGTGTCACATGCATGCACAGACCCTCTGCACATGCGCAAAACCTTCTGCACATGCGCAGAGGGTAAAAAACAGGTTACTTCCTGGTTAAAACCAGGAAGTAATGACGACTGGGCGGGTGGGCGGAACCTCACGCCACCATCGCTACCAGTTCAGCTGAACCAGTCCAAACCGGTAGCATTTCACCCCTGCTCCCAACCATGTCAGTGGCCAAGCACCCAAATTTTGATCACATGACCGTGGGAAATGCTGTGATAGTCATAAGTGCAAGGACCAGCCATAAGTCCGTTTTTCACTGCCATTGTGACTTTGGATGATCATTACATGAGTGGTTTTAGTCAAGGACTACCCATAATCCAACTAACTAACCTACCCAGCATTTGCCAGCATTTGCGTGAAAGGAGCACAAATGGAGAGAACTATGTAGCTAAAACAAATAACCTACTGGATCAGAGGCTAAACATACTGGATACCACAGTAAGAATCTGGAAAACACTGCAACCCTTTGAGCCCAGTCCTACTCAGAGGTTTTGCTTTCTGGGGCTGGGGAAAGAGATCAAAACCCACTGGCAATTCGCCTCCTTCCTGCTAACCATGCTGCTGACATCTGCTTCCAGATTTCCTTTTCTGTTACAAACACGGTAAGATCCAGCAAACATCTGGAGAGCTTTGGAAATGGTCTCTTCCTCAAGCAGCTGCCGTGGACTCTCCCACCACGATTTCATTCAAATGCAGGCCAGACAAAGTAGCTTTGTTTGCTTAGAGATTACAGAACGTGGAGATTATGCTTTAATGAACAGCTAATGTATGTTTCCGTATAGAGGGCAGGAAAAATAACGAAAATTTCAGACGAGTAAACGGAAAGCATAATTCTTGACTGATGTTAGCTAATCTTCGGCATAACTCAGGGCCGTCCATGAGGTTCCCAAACAATTGGATTTGTCGGCTATGAGAGGGAATCAGCTTCGGACGTCCTGCTTGCCTGGGGGTGAGGAATCCATGCGTGGCCCCTCCTCCTGGGTCCTCCTTCATGGGGACACAAGCAGATACAAGTGGAAGGTTGGCTAAGGAGGCATGTGACCCTGGAACAAGCTTTGCTTTGCGTTCAAAAAAATCTCACAAGCACACACACACACATACACAGAGGACCCAGGTCCAAGTAGGTATTATCAGACACAATCAGTTCTAAACAAACAGACTTTATTAGAACAGCTGAGAATTAACCCCAAACTAATTCAAAACAAATTCTTCATAACACAATTCTTCAGCCTTATCACCAACCTTGGTCTAATTAGGCAACCTGCCAAAGGCTTTTCTTGGCAAAAGTTCGGAAGCAGAAGACGCCGACAAGAAATAAATGTAGCAAGACAAGAAACAAATCTATCAACGTTGCTTTCCTACAAAGATCCCAAGAGCCGTTGCTGCTCTTTTAAGCCTTATGGGAGGGGCCAATCATCTCCTGGCCTTACTCCCGAGTCGTCCTTTTTGCTTCAGCTGCTCCTGCCTTCTGGCAGCTCTTCTCATGCGTGCACTAGGAACAGGCTCCTCCTGTTCCTCTGCCTCTCTGCTGTCAGCCTCTGGGGGCTCTAGAGTCTGCACATCACTCCCAGATGGCCCTGGCCCCATCTCTGCCTCCAACGCAGAGTCCTCATCCGGGCCTTCCCCAGCCTCCAGGACTGGCCCCTGTTCTCCCCAGCTTCCTCACTGTCCGACTCAGGCTGCTGGCGGACCACAACACTGGCCTCCTACTTAGTGTTAAGAGGGGTCTACAAACCATGGTTTGCTGACTAAGCCTCCATCCTTTGGTTCATATATCACCACAGGCTATTAAGCTCGCTTTACAGAGAGCATGGCTGCCTTTACCCACCCTAAGCCAAAACCGAGGCCGTGGCACCGTCTCTCCTGAAACCCTCTGGCAGTTCTCTGGATGGTTTTCAAAACCTGCCCTCTGACCAGCCAGGCCCACCCCACCAGCCTGCTCAGCCACTCAGTTGTCAGCATCCTCTGCACAAAAAGACACCCCAGTAAAAGGTGGTGCATAAATCTAATCTGATCACCCTTGCTGGGGGTGGAGGGGAGAGGAGCCAGGGAGAGGATGAGTGACGGCCAATGCAGGGAGAGGATATTCCAACTTAAGGAATAATTCATTTATGACAAGCAGCAAAGGAGGAATCAGTCAACCTCTCAGCGCAGTAACCGTCTGGATCTTGGAGGTCTTCTAGTCTGACCCCTGCTCAAGCAAACCTTAAGGGACTTAGGCTTTAAGAGAGCTGAGTTCAGCAAGCGCATGGCTGGGAATGCATTAGAACAGCAAAAGCCAGAAACAAAGGTTGCAACTACGGGAAGAGAAGCCAGCCAGAAGCTGCTCAGTGCTTGGGTTGTTGGCATCGCCCTGTTTCCAGGACTTGACCTCCACAAGCCTGGCCCCGCCTATCCATGGTTAGGGTTAGGACACCCCTGAGCATGTCCCCTTGGGTCTCCTCCAGATGAAAGGAAGCCATTGATGGATCTTCCATGAATGTTTTACCTTCCTTATGCAGTGAGCTGAGAAAACTCTGAAAGGGCAAAAAGAGGTAATGCCCCCCCCCCGAGAGATGGTAGCACCCAGATGTGTACCCCTGATAGGCAGGACCTGAGAGTGTCCACTCCTGACCCAGACATCCTCAGTTCTAGTCCAGTTCCACTCCAATGGACTTTCTCTTCCCTTTGGAGCATCTTCAGAAAACAGGACCCACAATTTCACTGCCTGCAGAGAAGATGGAGAACTCTGTTCTTGTTGGACCTGAAGTTGAATCAATGGCCAGAGGCTCCTTTTGCCCTCCCCAAAGGCCACTCGCCCCCAGGATGGAAAGCCTTTCTTCTCCTCTGTTGCCCAGGGACTTTGGTCTTGGACCCACAGCTGGATCATCTTGGCCAGTGCTGGTCCAACCTCAAGCAAGAGCCTTGGTACTACAGTGGTTTAAAGCACCCTGTTATTAACACAGCTGCCTGCAATTTACTGCTGGTTCGAATCTCTCCAAGGCTCAAGGTTGACTCAGCCTTCCATCCTTTCTAAGGTAGGTTAAATGAGGACCCAGTTTGTGGGGGCAATAAGCTGACTTTGTATAAATATACAAAAAGTATGAAGGCTATTGCTTAATGCACTGTAAGCCGCCCTGAGTCTCCGGAGAAGGGCGGCATATAAATCAAATTAAAAAAAAAAAAAAAAAAGCAGCCACCAAATGGGCAAGCCGTGTCCAGGGCACAGCAAGCAGGGCACAGCCAAGCTGAGAGGAGCCAGGCTTCCTCTCTTCCAATCAGGCTACTTGATTGTTTTTCCTCTTCCTTTTCCTCTCTACCCCTCCACCTTCCTCCACCAAGGCCAAACAGCCCGTCAACCGATCCATTCCGGGTAAAGAGGGCCCGGCCTCCTCCTTCTGCAGAGCCTCCAGGCAGGGAACAAACTGCACCAGCAGAGACGTCAAGCTGCACGCAAGACACCCAACTGTTTCTTTCATTACAGAAATCAGGTTGGCATCTCACACACAAAAATGGGCCTTCTTCAGCAAAAACTGCTGTTGTCAGCCAGCCCCCCCCCCCAAATCCCCCCCTCTGTGAAAAGACAGGAGAGGGCTAGAAAGGGGGGTCTCGTTCCGTGGAGCAATGTGTTTCTTGGCCTTCCCCACACTTCCTGCATGCTGATCGGTGGTCTTATTGGACCAATTGACGGGGCTTAGCTCAGTGGCTCACATGATTCATGGCTGATCAATGGGAATGGGCTGCAGCTGGATCTGCTCCAAGAAGGAACCACAAAGGGGCCAAAGTGGTGTCTGTTTTTTTAGGGGCAACCACACCTGTCCTTTTGGTGCCATTTGGTGCTATCTCGTCCTGCAGTCTTGATGGGTGGCATGTGAGGCTCTTCCTCCAAAGTTTTCTACTGACATCTGAGAAGTGGAGGCGTTGCAATCTGACATGTGCCCCCCCAAACTCACAATGCCTTTGAAAGTCAGGTGTTTGCTTTCAACCAGGTGCTTAAAATGAAAAGAAAGAGCAAGAAGTTTGACCAAAATAAATTTTTATTTCAAAACAATATTTAAACCTTTCCTCCGAGCCAGAGCCAATCAGCCTGTCAATCATCCCTCTGCAAAACCCAGCCATCTCATCACACATGTGTCTTTGTTAATTAACTAATAAATCAAGCCTGTCTTGCTAATTAGGAAAATGCACCGAGTGTTACATCCATTCCAAGGTGTGCTTGTTTTCTGCTCCACCCAGCTCATCTCCTGTGCTCTGAGCAGAATTGGCCCCTCCGGCAGCCAATTCTTCTGCCCCCACCCCCCAGAAGGTCTTGGCAATGTCTTCCTGGAAGGGGCTGCCCCTGCCAGGATAGGAGGAGGGGGAGGGGGCAGCAGGGCCTACTGGTCTGGGTCTGCAAAAGTGGGACCAAGCTTCTTGCCTGCGTCCATTGGCAGAGCAACTGGGTGTGTGGGGGGGTGACTGGCACCCACCTGGCCTCCTTACAAAGGATTCTTCAGTGCTGGCCTTCACTTTTTAGCTTCTTTGCATCTGGATCTCATTGCACAACTTCAGTGTATGACTTGCGTGTATCAGGATCTTCCCGTAGAGAGAAAGAGAGCTTCATCCTCAATTCTCACAGAGACCCATGTTATTTGTGGAACGGCTCCTATTTTCCCCAAGATTCCTTTAAAAGGAGTACTAACGCTAGCCTCCCCATGCATGCAGGTGGAGAGGAACTGCTGGATGGGGGGAGGCCGAGCAGCTTACCTGCCATCCGGGCTGTCAAGGTGACCAGGTGCAGCCAGATGCTCCCTTCCCACCATCCCATTTGACCATCCCAACTGAAAGGCTCCCTATCTCCTCCTCCTCATGCAGCCCCTTCAGGGAGGCCCTCGAGAAAGTTCCCCTCCTCTTAGTCTCCCTTTCACTGCAAAGAGGCGCCTTGACTGTCCCATTCCATGAAGGCGGAGAGCCACCCCCCCCCACCCAGAAGGACAGGCAGCCTCCTCCCAGAAGGCAGGTGAGAAGACCAGAAAATGCCACAAGACCAAAAGCAGCCAAGACAAGATTGGCAGGATCTGCTCAGGATGTAGTCAGAAAGCAAGATGGCAGCCATGACAACACAGATGAAGTTCTGCCTGCTTTTACCCAAAACTCTTCTGTGGCAGCGATGAATCTACTGTTACAGTCGTCCCCTGGACTTTACGCCATGCCCTGTGGACATCCTCAAGAGGTCATCAAGGATCCAGTCATGGGTAGAATCCAGCTTTGGGTGAGGTTGTGTCATTACCTGTCTAGTTGCACCTCCGTTCTCTATTGTTGGGTTATTAAGATGTAGTTCTCATCTTCAATTAATTTATCTGGACAGCTTACATCACACTGTGCTTTGAAGTGGAGTCAGCTCATTAATACATTGTAATTTTTATGTTAAAATTCACAAACAATTTACCACCTTCTCTTAAAAGGGATACCGGGGTAGGTTGCCTGGATTAAACAAACAAGAAAGTCCACAAAAAAACAAGCATATTACAAAAACTGTAAGAATGAGGAAATCAATAACACAATTGAGAGATGTAACCATCCTGCCTGCAGATAATACAGTTCATTTAAATTGCCTGGGCAAATAGAAGACTCTCACGGAGGTCTCAAAGAGAGCGCAGAGCCATAATTTAATTCTAAATGTGCAGCTCCTGCACTTGACTTTGGGGGGGGGGTTATTTCAGGAGCATGGAAGATGAGGGTTGGGGGAGCAGATGACAGACAGTCCATCAGCTTGGCTGGAACCATCTTTGATTTATTGAGTGTCCTGCCAGTCCCTTCAAGATTCATCCTGCCATTGCCGTAAGTAAGCGTTGGGGCCGGACGGAGGGGCCATCATCCTCTCTCCTGACGGATCCCTGGCTGCCCGCGAAAGAGATTGGGGAAAGGTGTACATTGTGCCAGTGGTGTTTCTGTGACTCGGCCTTCATGGGGACTCACCTGCCCTCCTGCGATGGTGCATCACCTTGAAACAAAATGAAATGAAAACCAGTAGTAAAAATGTAATAGTTTAGGCAAAAACCTTCTGGCCAACAGCCCTCCAGGTAGTGCTAGCACTAACTTTTCAAGCTCTCCAGCTTAGGCCAGGCCCCCTCTGCCCTGGCCCTCCTGCTGCTGGGGGCAGTGGAAAGGGCTCTGTGGGAGATGCCAGCCCCACTGCCAGGGGCAGAACAGGACCTTCTCCTGCCTGGTTCTCGAGGGGCTGCATTTGCCCCCCTCCTCCCCCAGCATTTAGAAGATGGCAATAATGGCTCTCTCTCACCAGACTTTTCATGGTTAATTATTTTTAAATTTCACATTAACTTTGCTTTTCATGTCCTCACATAATTTGGAGTTATGTTTGATACTCTGTACTTTTGGTTAAGCCATAAATGTGTCGTTGTCTCCCCCCCCCCCCCTCTCTCTCTCTCACACACACACACACAAACACACACAAATTCCGACCTCACCCCACTTTTTCCAAAATGCCACCCTCCCCCTCCCCCTCCTTCAGTAAAAAAGTCGTCAGATGGGCATTGCAGAGAGGTTTGTGCCTGGAAACCATTCCCTGACTCGACTGGCATCTGGGCATCTGCCAACAGCCATCCAGGGGTGGTGAGTGCCCCCCACATGCTCCTGCCTGCCAGGAGGCCATCCATCGCCCGCCCCGGAACCGGGAGCCAGGCCGTTTTCCACCGGACGCAAGGAGCTCTTTGAAAAGGTCAAGCGATTATGAAAGATTATTGTCATTCCCATAACATGCTGGCCATTAGAGGCTGTCACCCCTTTGCGAGAGGCTGTAATGAGAAAGAGGAACGGGGAGGGGGGAGGGGGGAGGCCAAGCAGGAGGGAGGGAGACATAACATGGCATTACATTAATTCTGATGACAAAGATAATCAGAAGTTCAGGAAGCAGTTGCCAAATGAATCCATTATCATTACCGTGTCAGGGCACGCGGTCTCAGGCCTCCTCCTGGGGGCTTTGAGCGAGAAGCCGAGGGGGCTCCAGACCGGGAGAAGCAGCTGGCTGGCAGGAAGCCGGGTTGCCTGGAAGCCCATGTGCATCGGCTGAGACCCGGCTGGAGGGGGGGGTTCCTTTGATTAAGTCAGCCCCGTGGGGCACAGACTTTGGCAGGGGCGGGTCTTAACCTGGGGTCCAGAAATGCCTTGGGCCTCCAGGTAGATTTTTGGGGGTATACACTTGGCTGGGAACAGTACTGACCCCTGCGCTGTCCCTAACTTCCAACTGAAACCTAGCTTTTCACTCAGTTACAAAGGTAGACAGCCAAATAATTTATGGCCTCTGGACTCCAAAAATGTTGGTTAACTTCAATAAATTGGCTTTTAAATTGGCTTTTAAATGTTTTTTTTAGATAAATTGGATGTTTTAATTTGTTTTTTGAGCCTAAATTATTTAATCTGTTTTTTAATAGTTTTTTAACTTTTGTATGTCTTTGTATTTTATTTTGGCTGTTCACCGCCCTGAGTCCTTCGGGAGTAGGGCGGTATACAAATATGATAAAATAAAATAAATAAATAAATAAAATAAATTGCATTGTCTAAAATGATCACCCCTTAAAAAGGGGATATTGTCTAGTTATTGATTCAATGGATGAATAAAGAAGCACTTATTACTGTGTTACATATGTGTTATTTTTAATATTTGTAACCTTGTATTTGAACATAATTGGTTTCCTTTGTAATACAATCTAGACCTATGAATTCCATGTGACATATTTAAACATATATTTCTAAGAAGGGGTTCATAGCTTTCCCAGGCTCTCAAAGGGGTCTGTGGTAGAGAAAGGTGAGAAAGGCGACCCTGTCCTGAGCTGGGGGCCTTCCAGGGCCTTCGTGCCTTTTGTTTGGGGCTCTTCCAGCAAAGCCCACAGAAGCTGCTGTGGCCAGATCCCCCACCAGCCATTTAGGCTGTCAGTTCCACTAGCCAGGAAGAAGCGTCAAAGCTGGAGGTCAGGGTCTTGTTCTTTCCTGGAGAGACGCTGGACATTAAACAGAATCCCAGAAGGAGACCAAGTCTCCAGGATATGGAAAACACGGACAGGGAGGGAGTTCTCTGACTTCCCTCACATTGCTAGAACTCAGGGCCATCACTGAAATTAACGGGCAACGATTTGGGGCATTTACAGAGCTAAACGTCCTTCAGTGCCAGGGAGTCTCAGGCATAGGAACAACAATTCCAGTGATCTTAAATGGGGATTCAGCCGTTCCAAGAAGGTCTAAATCACAAGTGGCAACACTCTGAGATCGGTACAGATTTTCTCTCACTTCTGGTTACCATATTTCAAATCCAATTGCGGGGGGGGGGGGGTTCACTGTGGGAGGACTGGGAGCCAAAGGTGTTATGGAACATAGAAACCATGATTAAAGAAGCCCAGGTCTTATCCTGCCCTGGGATTCTTCTCATGTCCTCGGTGTGGCTGAAGAACATAAGTAAATCACAGCTCATTCTTTGTCTTCCCTCTGGCCAACTCAAGGCCTTCAGAAAGCACACAAGGGCAGCAGCTGTCATTGCTTCAGGCCCTGGAAGTTTCACATGGTCACTGCAACTCTTGGCAGCTATTCAAGGCACAACTGCAACCGGCTGGGGCTGAAGTTCTGGGACAAAAGCTACAGCACTGTTAGCACTGCTGCCTTCTCCATCTTTGATGCCACACAAGAGGAGCAGGCAGAGGTCTCCGAGTGCCCATTCCCTCTTGCCACTCTGGCACTTGTCATATTAGAGAAAGACTTAAAGACCATCCAAGGCAGGGGAAGATGAATTATGTTTCATTTATATCAAAGAAGCAATCTCAGAGCCCATTTGTGATCAAATTTGCTGTCAGAGAAACTTTGCTTTATCTCATTACGTCTTCTATCTGCTGGCTTCTTGTCCTTGAGACTATTAAAGTTTAATGTCAAGTTGGAGATGAAATGGAGTCCTTGCAGCATTGACTTGTCAGGACCTCTCACCACCAACACTAATTCTGACAACTAATTAAAGTTGGTGTGGGGCCAGATAAAGGGGGAGGAAGGGAGAGAGTCTCCCTTTGCCCATGGCTTGTGGACGTAGTCACAGGGCTGGGCTTCAAATGAAAATTAGCATCACTTTCTGGAAAATGGAGTCCTCCCTCACAGTCCTTCTTCTCCTCACGTGGGGGAAGGCTGGAAACAAGGGCCTGCACAGACTCTTGGGACCAAGCACAACTTCTGCACGAGGGGTTCAGCTCACTCAGAAACCATGCCGGATGGAGGTCTTTGCTGTTATGATAAAGACGGCAGGATGAATCACATTTGGGGAGCTTTGCAAAATTCTACTTTGGAACAACTTCTCCAGATCAGAGGTTTGGTTCTCAACCTCCGTTCAAACAGTTTGCTAAGCTTGGTTAGAGTTAAGTCTGCTTTGCTGAGAGTGATGTGTTATGCATATCCAGCCTTTGGTTAGCTTAGGATTCCATATATTTTATGTCAGGCCCAAAGAACCAAGAACAACACAGGGAGTTAGTTCTGGGCAGCTCCTTTATTGCTGCCCACCTACAGAAGGAATCTCACCCGCCTAAAGCAATTATCTGCAATAATTACAGATATACTCTGTGAATTGCTAAGGAAGGTCTGACCTTGCTCTCTTCCTGCCCAGCAGACATTGAAAGCTGTGCTGAGCCCCCCAGCCCTCCTGCAACTCCAGGCTACCTTCTATAAGAATGCTGGAGAGGGCTGCTTCTGGGTGCAGGTGTGGCCCAGGGGTGAAATGCTCCTGGTTCGGATCGGATCAGCCGATCCGGTAGCGATGGTGGTGGGTGATTCGGAGAACCGGTAGCAAAAATCCCTTCCCCCCCCCCCAGCCCATGCCCATCCAATCGCCCGGTCGCCCGCTTGTTCCTTTTTTAAAAAAATGCTTTTAAAAGGTATAAAAAAGACTCTGACGATCCCAGCCAAGCAGCACGATCGTCAGAGCCTTTTTTTTTTACTTTTAAAAGCCTTTGGTTGTAAAAAAAAATGCTTTTAAAAGTAAAAAAAAAGATTGTGCGCCACAGCTGATCACACACACCCGTGCACTGTTCTACTTACCCCAGGCCTCCTTTTGGCATGCACTGCATGCACGCACCTTGCATTTGGTGCACGGTGCGCGCTGCACATGTGTGCACTCAGTGTGTATGCGCAGGCCACAAACTGGTAGTAAACTGGTTCAGATTTCAGCACTGGTGTGGCCCTAAGCAATAGCTCAGACCCCTATGGCACAGAGGGCCCCTGAGCTTTGACTGGAGCTCTGGGGAAGAATCTCTCCTTCTTGCAGGGGTTAGTGAGGGCCCCTGAGAAGGAATGAACTAGAAGCTGAGTCTCACTGGCTTCCCATCCAACCCGCTTCAACTGGCTGTTATTGCTGGCAGTTTATCCACATTAACTGATCAGGCTCAGCATGATGGATTTGTCCTCCCCAGACAGCTGCTAATGAACAAGGAGGAAAGGATCCTGGTTTTCAGACGTTCTCCCCCCCTCCCCCGTCTGTAATCGCTGTCCCTGGTTCAAGTGCCTCCTTGCCTCAGATGAGGAGACCCCTGCCTGCCTTCCTAACTAAGTCAAAGGCCCAACGGGAGGAACAGCCAAAAGAGGTGATGAGGATTCGGCAGGAGCCCCCAGCGACCCCTCACTCTCAGCCAGCCTGTCCGGGAAGTAGGCTGGCGGGTGGGACTGGGTCTCCAAAGAAAAGGCATCCAGAGCCTGCCTGCTCAAGCCAAGCTCAGCCAGACCGATCCTGTCATTAAGAGGATTTCTTCAGAAACAAGAAGCCAAAACTAGCAGCAAAACAAGAACGGGCACCTGCGTCCCAAACTGGAGAATCCAATCTGAACCCCAAAGACATCCAACAGCTGGCTCTTTCCTGCCATTGTTACCAGGAATGAGATCTAGGAAACCCGCCAAAAAGTCATTGCGGAGGCAGGAAACACAACTCCAAATGTTCGGCACCCCCCCCACCCCTCTGAGCCTCAGATGCCCCCCAGAAATGTCAGGTGTGCCCCCTGCCCAGCGCCAGAGGGAGGGAGCCCCATGGCGGAGGCCTCTGTCCCAGCCTTTTTCCTCCTTTCTTCAAAGGACTTTCTGAGGGCTGAGCAGGGAAGGGAGACTTTCTTTTCATTTTGCAAAATCTCATTCCTGGAAAAGGAAGAATTATAATAGCCCACGAAGCCATGCATTTGAAGAAAAGACACATTTTCTCTGCCTCACAAAGGCAGCTGGGTATGGTTTATCAACCAGCATCTCGCCAGATAGCTGTTTCCAAACACGGACAAGGCTCTTTTGGCAGGGAATGAAAGCGGCGAGACCCCAAGACCTCCCCAGACCTCCAGTTAAGGTGGGGCAGGTGGGAAAAGCCCCCCCTCCAGAAAGGCCATGTGAGGGCCTTGCACAAAGCTATTCTCCCCCCTTCAGGTCCAGAAAGTGGCAAGTGGGGGGGGAAGCCATGGGTGCTATCTCTAAACCAGGCCAAGCCAGAGCTGCCCCCACCCGAGATCCCTCAGGAGCGAGCCCACCGTAAATAAAGATGCTCCCCTGCCCCAAAGCCCCCCCCCCCGGCTCTGCACTCCAGAGTTAAATCAAGGCCTTGCTGGAAGGTGGCACACAAGGAGGGGCTGTCAGAAGGATAAGAGCCCTGTTCCTTCCAATAAACAGCTCCCATCTCGGCCGCCCCCAGAAGGCCCGGCTCCCACTCCCCTCCTTCCGTCCACCCTCTGTCCCTTTGGGCGAGACTAATCACATCTGCGCTTGAAAAGCTGCCAATGAAAAGAAACAGGCCAGCACCTCTGCACCTCCTTGATAAACATCCCTGGATCTCCTTCTTCCTAAAGAGGTGTCTATTTAACACAATTTCCATCTCAAACAGCTGCTTTGCATTTCCTTTTGGCTTTATTAAAACTGATTTTCTCTTTGCACTCTCCAAACTGATCTGATTACATTTCCATTCCTCCCTGAAGAAAGGCGGGAGGGGGAAGGGAGGGGGGAGGCTGGGGGGGGCAGGAAAACAGCCCGGCTCTTCTTTGTGCAGCCGAGATGGATTTCTGGAGGTGGGCTGGCTCTGGTCTGCTTCTTTATTTTATTTGTGTCCATTTGAATAGCACTTCGGAGATGGCCCCAGGGAGCCAGCCTCTCTCTCCGGCTGCATCCTTGCCTCCATTTCCATGGGAACCGGGTGGGGAGGCTGGAGTCTCTTCCATGGGCATCCTGCAAGGCTGGGATGGTTTGCATGCACCAGGACTCTTTGGGCAAGGCCAAGATGCTTCGGGGCAGGTGTGCATGGGCACCTGTATATATCCACATGGTTATTTCTTGAAGCACATGTCTTGCGCGCATTCTCCACCTTCTGGCGTTGGGATTCTGTCCCCTTAACTGCTCCTGCGCTCAGAAAGGCCAACGTTCTTCCAGCTGCAACCCCACATGTCCTAGGGTGGGCCATGGGTGCTGGACCCCTGCCCAGAGCCAGCCCGGAGGAGGCCAAGGCACCTGCCCAGCCTGTACCACTTCGCTGGCCTTTGGGAGGGAGGTTGCAAGGAGCAGCTCTGGAATATCAGCGTTATTAAGATTGACTTGGCTCGCGTGTCATTTTGACAGGTCCAGAGCGACACTTAGTTTGGGGGGTGGGAGAGATTTGGTAATAATTACCATCTCTAATTACTGCTAAAACATCAATTGCTTGTGTTCAATTAACAGCACAGATCCAGCCATGGCAAATTTTTGCAGCACAAAATCAGCTGAAAATTGATTTTGGAAGTCTTAATGTAGAAATTGCTAACCGGATAAGAAGGGAGCATGTGAAGAACCGGCCACGAGGAATTTGGAGCTGATGTAATTGCTCCGGTGGAAGATTAATAACCTGTGTACGACACTTACATTGTACACATCGTGTGGAAGTCACTCATGAGACACAAGGACAAAGGAAGGGAGAGGAGCAGTTAGCAAGGATGCTGCAATTAACAGGGAATTTAGGAAGTTACACCCTGACAGCTACAACGTTGCAACAGACTCACCACTGAGATGGGCAGTTTTACAAAGGTGGTAAAGAAACAAACTGAAGGCTGCTCCGCAGATCTCGTGATGCCAGAAGCATGAAAAAGTCCCAGAAACGGTGGCGCTCCCCTCTGTGGTGGATTCTTGCCACCGGGGACAAAGTGGGGGCGCCAAATTCATGGCTTCTTTCCCTTTACCACAGTGTAAGAATGTACTTTTTAAAGAGGTGGCCCAAACTCCAGGTTAACACCTGGATTGCGCTTTTAGGCTCCTCCATAGGCAACTCAGAGAAAAGAACCGGCATGCATTATATCACACCCAGCAGAGACGGCCTCACCCCTTATTCAGGGAGCCTCCTTTTGCCTTCTTCTCTTCACTTGGACTGGAAGGGGAAACTGGCTGGATCCTTGCTTAAAAAAATCAAAAATCACCATTTCACTGGTCAATCCTGAATGCATACCCAGCATTTCCACCATCTCTGTGTGCCCAGCTAGGGTTTGATACCCCAGTTGTCCAATGAGGGGGGTATAGATGGCAGACAGAGGAGGCCCCTCGCCCAGGGCCACTTCTCAGATGTCTCCTGATGTCGCCAGTGGCCAAGGGCTGCCACCTGTGGGCACCTCTGCACGGAACCGTTTGGAACTGCTCAGCTGGCACAAGTCGAAAAAATCCACCTTTGAAGCAGACATGACAATACGACTGCCAGATGACCGGTGGCAGGAGGGGGGCAGTGAGTGAGCAGGGCTACTCTGGTCAAACCCCAGTTCCTGAGGGGGCCAAAGCAAAGCGCTGCCCACCTGGCTCTACAGAAGAGCCCCTGGTGTAACTCCCATTTGAAAGCCAGCCCAGCCCTCTAGCCTAGTGACCGTCAGCACTTCCTGTGGCGGTGAGTCCCTCAGGCTCAACGGTTGCAGCCAGAAAGCCATGGCGGAGCTGTGGAGCAGGGGTGGGTTCTACTTACCTTTACTACCGGTTCGCAAGGGGATCGTGTGCGCAGAAGCTTCTGCACACGTGCAGATCACCCATGATGATGTCGTGGAGGGTGGGCAGAGTCTCCCACCAGTTTTACTACCGGTTCTATAGAACCGGACCGAACCGGGGGCAACCCACCACTGCTGTGGAGGTATCCCAGGCCGAGGGGTTTCAGCCTCTCTGAGGTCCTTCTGGACTGTCCTTGTTCCTCTCAGCTCCTCTTCTTGTCATCCAAGAGGGAGGGGTGTTATTTTTAATTCATCTGAGATTTTAAAAAGAGAAGAGACCGGGAGGAAGGAGGAAAATCTCCCTAGCAATGCCGCACAGCTGTCTTTGGCCAAAACAAGAAGCAAAATCAAGTCCTTTTTGCAGACAAGGACTAATTTGAGCACCGCTGGCCAGCTGCATTTGCATAATGAAACGCCAAAAGGATGTGTTGCTCATGTATTTTTAAAAGATTTGACTTTAATTTTGTTTAGCTTAAGAAGGGCACGTCACTCACTCTCCAGTGGTCATTTAGAAAGTTATTTCAATTGTGTTTCCAGAAAGCTGTTTTTAGGCCATAAGTGTCTCTTGCAATGGACCAGAATACTAATGAGCCTCCTCTGACATTTAGGCGTGGGGTCTCTCCCGAAAGTCCAGGCCTCGCTGGCCTTCTTCTTTTCAAACCACAGCTTCGGCTAGAAAAACATCTCAGCCTTTTTGCAATGCAGGCAATGGATTTTTAAGGTATTTCACAGCATCAAAATATTTTTGCAGAGGGGTCTTTTTTGCAGATCCTTTCCTGTTTTTCTCCGTGTGCGAGTTATTTTAAGTATGGAAGACAAGGTCCTTGTCCCCACCCCACCTCGCCCCCAAGGGACCGCTTCCAGCCAGCAGGAAACATGAGTCAGCAGTCTCTGGGGATTCTCAGTCCTCCAGGTCATGGTTGTCCCAAAGGTGCTTTTTGCAAGAGGCAACTGGACTTTCTGGGGGTTTTTTCTTTGAAGATATTTCGCTTCTCATCTAAGAAGCTTCTTCAGGTGGCTCCTTCCCTCCTTTTTGCATCAGAGCGAGGAGGTGAGGGTTGGAAAGAAGGAAGGCATGGCTGCCCATCCTCCAGGGCTTCCTTCTGCGCCAGCACCCACCCACCTCCCCCAGGCTGCCTCTTCTCTAGACCCCATGAGGTCAGCAGGGCAGAAGACAAGTGCAGGAGCCCCCTTCATGCCTGACCTCCATTCCCAGAGGCAGGTTGCAGGATCAGAGCCCGAGAAGGTCCCTTTCCACCCCCTTAAGCCAGGGGGATGGCTGGGCCAAACCCAGGAAGAGGCTGACTGGTGCACTCCATCCCTGCTCTGTTTCCTGCATTGAACTTCTCCGGCCCAACGGACTGCGCCTCCTTCCAGAGGAGTTGGGGTCTCTACCGTGGGCAACCCCCATTTCTCAGTCAGCATCTGCATCCAGTTGCTCCCATGCCTGGCGCTTAATAGCCAGGAAAATGCGGCAGTGCCCAAGCCAAGGGGACAGAGGCCCCTTCCTTACTCGCTAGCCCCAATTTTAGAGCTCGCTCATTAAGAAGGGAGCACGGAAAGAGAAATTTCGAGCGCTGCAGAAGCTGGAGAGGAGGGGGAGGGCTTGGGGCTAATTAGCCCATGCACAGCTGCTCATTAGAACTATTACAGTTGCAGTATTAATTTCCCTGCCTCTCATCTGCAATGCAGGTTTTCGTGCCTTCCCCACAGCCTGCTTTTATGTCAGGGGAGGGGCCATAAAGGCAGGCCTGGATGGGGGGGGGTTCTACGGGGGGGGGGAGCTTCAGTCAGACTCCAGATGGTCACCAGGGTTGGGGAGGAATTTCGCCTCTGGCCCCGAAGCTGCACCACTTGCAAGAACATCCCATAGACAGGATGGGGTGCTGGGAAAAGATGAAGGAGCATGTGAAGAGTGCAGGGGTTAGAGACATTATAGCCGAGCAATCAGTGCTGCAGAGGAAGTGGGAAAAAATACATTTCAGTCCTGGAAACCCAGGAGCCAAACTGCAATACAGTTAAAATGGATTTCCAGTCCTTGTCAATGTATTGACTGGGTGTGTTAATATGCCTCCCAGCTCCCCAGCCTGTTCATTCTCGATGCAGCCCTTGTCTTAATGGAGGCCCCTTATTTATTCCTCACGGAACGCAACCAATATTTCTCAAGCTATCCTTAGACTTGGACAGGTCCAACGCTTGGTATCTTTATGCTACCCTCAACATGGTTGACCTCCATACACGTTATTTCAGAATGTGAAGTGCAGAGAAGAGCAACCAGGATGATTTTAGGGGACTGGAGAATAAAACATACTTTGAACGGTTGCAAGAACTGGGCCTGGCTAGTCTAGTGAAGAGAAGGGCCCGGGGAGACCGGATAGCAGTCTTCCAATATCTCAGGGGTTGCCACAGAGGGGAGGAGGTCAAGCTATTCTCCTAAGCACCTGAAGGCAGGATAAGAAACAGTGGATGGAAACTAAACAAGGAAAGAAACAACCTAGAATTAAGAAGAAATTTCCTGACAGTCAGAACAATTAACCAGTGGCATGACTTGCCTCCAGAATTTGTGAATTCTCCAACATTGGAAGTTTTTAAGAAGAGATTGGACAACTATGTCTCTGAAATGATATAGGGCTTCTTGATTGAGCAGAGGATTGGAATAGAAGACCTCCAAGGTCCCTTCAAACATTATATATTATTATATTGTATTATATTATATTATATTATATTTATTATATTATATTATATTATATTATATTATATTATATTATATTATATTATTATATTAATTACATTACATTACATTACATTATTATATACTATACTGTACTATACTATTATTATATTATATTGTTACATTACATTACATTACTATATTATATTTATTTCTATTCAATTCTTTTCTCAGTCAGTATAATAATACCAGGTGGTATTGTGGAGGACTGGGGCCGAGAGCAGAGCAGAAACCCTGATGCAGCCCTGGCTAAAATGCTTTGGGACCTGCTACTTCCAAGTTAGTGGAGCTCAGCTGAGGAATTAATTAACAGAGAATTTCCCTGTCACAGAGATTGGGGGGGGGGCTGATGCGAATGCTGGTTTGGCACTGATTGTAAATGAAAAACAGAATTCCAGACTCAGCAATTAAGGAGCGGAAGCCTTTCTAAGCAAAGCATTAAGAGGCCCGGGTGGGGGTGGGGGTGGGGTGGGAGGGGTGGAGGCAGATCCCCTACTCTCCACCCCCACCAGGCTGGAGAGAGGCTCCTTTGCTTGCAAAATCTTTGTTTGGGCTGAGTGGATGATAAACTTAACTTTTCCTTTTCCTTTATTCTAAATGAATGTTCATCTCACATTTGGTAAATGAGTACTGCTGATGCCAGTCAGCTCTCATTTATCTAATAATTCCATGCAAATATTTTGTTATATTTCAATGAAATGTGTCAAAATCTATTACCCCCGGAACAGCTGCAGCAAAGGAGGGAGAGGCTGGTTCCCAAGGGAGACCCCCCCCTCCCCCTGCCTCAATGGGGCAGGAATGGGAGGTGGAGAGGAGCCGGGAAGCGGGGCTGACCCATCTCCCTTCTCCTGGGCAAGGGGACCGGCTGCTTCAGCAGACAGCAATGCCTTCGCTCTTGGGGGCAGGCAGAAGGGTCTCCTCCAACTCACCCAGCCCCCAACCACCCCTCTTCACAGCAGCAACTGTGCAGATCCCAGAGAAAGCTCTGGGGCGGTCCTAGAAGCAGCCATGGGGGATCTCGACCCACCAGGAGGGCCAGCCTCTCTCTCTCTCTCTCTCACCCCCCACCCCAAAGACCCCCTGATTTCCTCCTCCCAACAGGAGCCAAGATGCCTTCCAACAGTCTAGGCTGGTCTTCTGTGTGAAGCTCAGGCTTCTGAACCCCTTGCAGGGAGGCTCCAGCTGCTTCTTGGACACCCTCAGCCCCACCAGGCAAGTCCACATGCCCGGTGCCCTCCAACAGGATCCTGGCGTTGTGGGCACAGGGCAGAAGGAGCCCCAGCAACCATTGGCCGCCTCTTTGAATTGCAACTCTACATCCCAGTTGCTCTGGAGGCCACCCAGGCTCACCTGTGTCTCTTTTGCTCCCCTTTGGGGTTGTTGCTGTTTTCTATTCTTTCATTCCTTTTCTTTTCTTTCTTTTTTGGCTCTTCCTTGAGCAGACTCTTGCACTAAATTAAATAAGCCAAACTCCCTTTTTATTTCCTCTTTGACAGTAACGTATTGCAAGTGTGCCTGGTTTTGACATCCTAATATTCAGAGTCATATCCCCCAGGAAAAACACATCAGCTGTTATCCAAGACGGTGATTTGTTCCAGGACAAAATGGAGCCAGAAAATGCAGCTGACACTCTCCCTAGCGAACCCGCCTGGCCACACCAGCTCAAGGTGCCCGAAAAGGCACCAAAATGCCCTCAGCGGCCAGCTTCGTTGCCCTCATTAGGTCTGGGCATTGGGTTCAACCCCCAATAGGAGCTCTGTGGCCCCTGAAACGCCCTCGGAGCTCCCCTCTTTGCTCTGGGGGAGGCCCCCCACCTTCAAAGCTAGTCACCTGATTGTATCTGTGCCCCCCCCCCATTCCAGCTTCCCCCCTTTTGCTGAGCATGCCTTTTGTAAGGGTCATCGCTCTTCTTGCACTAAGTCGGGAGCCAGGACTCTGCTGTGAGGGGGGAACGAAAATATGGAAGATTGTGTCCCACTGGATTTGAACAGGCTAATTTCACTGCCCAAATTGAAACTGCTGATCCATCAGATAATTTTAATTACTATGTTATAGTCTGAACAAAACCCCTCCCCTTGAGCCCCCCCCCCCCTTAAAAATATCTGCAGGCAACAGCCAGGGTCTTTGCCACCCCCCAAGCTGAGCTGAGAGCAACCCAGTGGGAGGGCCGGGCCCCTCGATAGAGTCCTCCAACCATCCACCCCAGGGAGCCTGAAGTTTCTGCTCAACTATGGGACATGGGTACCCCAAAGTACTGCCTGGTCACTCCTCTCTGACCATGCCCAGCGAAGCCTTGTCAGTCACTCTCTTGGGCAATCCACTTGTTCCACAGATTGGGCCCTAGGAAAATAATCCCTGTTAAATGAGTTCCGTCAACACCATATTGCAAAATTCTTTTAAAACTGCCATATTTTTCTATTCGTCTCTTGGAGAAGAAATCGGTTCTGTTTGGTTGGGCAATTCCTGTTTCCTCTCAGACCACATGTGGGGGGGAGGGGATGCAGGAGACGCCCTCCCCAAATGAACCAGGATGGGCTCTGCTCTGCCATGGCTCTGGGAGTGTTTGCAAGAGGTGGGGGCTGCCAGAACTAGACGAGCCTCTCTGGTCCACGTCCGTGAAGCGGGAACAGGGCCCAGCTTCCTAGGCTGAAGCCCAACAGTAAAGTTTTTCTTACAAGCCCTTTTTGGACCAGGCAGGTTCACAGCGTTGCTCCTGGCACATGGAGGTCTTGAAGGAGGGGAGAAGGGATCCAAGGCAACGGTGGGAATCAATGCCTTGCCCAGCACTCTCTGCTCTTCCTACGGTGCCAACAGGGGACAAAGCCAGGCATCTCCAGAGACCTTTGATGCCCTCCACATCTGACCACATCTGACCACATCTGGTGTTCTCCTTCTGACTCACTTGCAATCACAGCCCAACTGCAGTTTCTACCAGGCGGGCATCAGGACCGTGGCAGGAATGTTGCTGGCACTTAAGGATGTCCAAGAGGGATCAAGTAAATTCTTGGCTACAGAACCCACCCCTGATTCAAGCCACAGCAGGAGCAAACCAGGCACCAGGCCTCAAGGCTGCCTGCAAAGAGCAAAGATCAAAGTTGTACAAGCCCAACAGCTCTTTCTTGCTCAGCAGAGTTTTCAGCAATGTCCTTCTGGACAATCCTCCTGCTTTGTGAAGGGAAATCCAGAAGCAGATATCGAAAGGGGGAGAATGGTGTTGGCAATGGCTGCCGAAGGCTTAGTGATGCCTTTAAAATGCAGCAGGCATGGTAATCTAATAAACACAGCAACAAAGCATTTGTCACCCAGCTAATTTTATTAGAGTAGATCTCAAATGGCTAATTTCCTTTTACTAATGAGTAAATTAGCTGAGTCTCTAATCTGTTTTTAAGGCACTTACCCTAATGAAACATGAATGACAGCTAAATTCATTGTGAAATGTGGTGACACATGTTGTTAAGGTTGAAAAGAAACCTGGGCGTGTTAGAGAGGCAGGGAAATTTCACGCCACCGTCCACTACCCTGGAGCTGCGGCTGGATCCATCGGGGGGCCTCCAGCTGCAGCCCAGAGTGGAGAAAGAATGTTGTCATCGCTGGGCCACGGATCCAAAGAGCGGATAAATGGCGATCGTTGCAAGAATATCTGAACCTCCAGCTGCCTTCAATGCCAGAGCAAGAGCCAGGCCAGCCTGAGCCACCAGCCGCCTTCCCCACCCCCACCAGCTCCCCCCTTGAAACACGGGCCATGGGATGCTCCGAGTAGAAACAGACAAGAGCTTGTGCTTCCAAGCTCTTGTCTTCGGAGTGGCAAGAGATTGTAAGAATGCTTCCACGCAGGTGAAATCTAATCACCCACGGATGCAAATAAATCCAGTACTTTTGTTCACTGCTTACACTTGATTTTAGGATTATAAACTGAGCAACTTTCAGCCGAAGGAACTAAGTGTAGAATGAGCAGAGGACTTAAAATCTCCCACAAAGGCTGCTCAGGAGTTCATGCCCAGTTTGGGTCACTTGAGCGAGGTGTTCAATGGGCCTCATCCTGCTCCTCCATGCACCTCCGGTTCTCTACTCCAGATTAAAACAAAGTTGCATTTGTCACTCTGTGGTTTGCAAAGAAAGGCACCTGTCAATTGTCAGAAAGCAAAGATGTGACATCACACGGAACTATATGTGAGGATGCCTTTTTTCCAACTGTTCTTGTTTATATATTGCTCGCCTTTGTGATTTCTGAAAATATTTTATTGGATGCCTAAGGTCTAGGTAGATTTACTTTTAAGCTATTCACAATGTTTAAACAAAAAGTTACAAAAACTAACTTTAAAAATATAAAGCCATTAACACTGAAGCATAGGAGGTGTTCAATTCTATGTGTACTAATGGAATCCGGAAGGATTTACTTGTGAGTAAACAGGCCTCGGATGGCAACAATTAGTTCTGCCCAGGAACAGACAGCATGCTAATTTATTATTTTATTATTTATACATATTAGTCACCTCCTAAAGTAAATTCTCTAGGCAACACAGCAGTGTGAGACCAATTAAAATATAATAAAAAGCACGATCAAAATCAGCATGGAAATTTCAAATGACAAGCCAAAAAAACATTGAATGCAACAGACCATTTCATGCCCTGAAAGCTAAAACTATCTCCAAGCCCCAAACCAGCCAACCGTAGAAACAACACAGGTGAACCTTTCCAAATATTAAATGATCGGTTGCCACAAACTTCTTTGCTGATTTCCTGGATACGGCCAGAGTTCAGCATCTCTGTGATCTTTACAAATTCTACCAGTATAAAAATGAAGATGAAAAAGGAGGAACCGAACTTTTAAAAGTTTCTTCCCCACCTCACTGGGAACAAAGCTGCAGTCAGCCAGTGCTCAGAGCAGCGTCCAAAAAGCCCTGGGCAGGGAAGCTCCCTGGGGTGAGGGCCGGACAATGGGTGCCCCCCTGACTCCTCCAGCCGTCTTCAGAGCCCAAATCCAAGCGCCTATTAGGGGGGCTACTGGGCATTTGGAAGCCCCTTGCAGGGCAGCCTCCCCCCCTTGCCTGCCCTGAGACATGGACTGGGACTGGGAGGCTGTCAGGGGAGGCAGGGTCTCCACTGAAGATGAGAGGAAAGAGAGAAGAAAGGAAACCACCAACCAACGTGTCAGGAACACAGCGCTGCATTCAGAGCTCATCCCGGCAGCCCCTGATCTGTGGTTAGTGGTTGGGGGGAGTGAGCAAAAGGCATTTTGCAAAAGCTGATAGACTGACAGTTGGGTTGGATTTCCCCTTTATCTGCTGCTTTTAAGGACTCAAGAAATAAATCCCACGTCCTTGAAAGCACACACACGCTCAGTCCCCGGAGGCGGCTTTGTTTCGGGTCTGACCTGGGCACGAGGAAGCAGGCGGCAGCCGTGCCAAGTTAGCCAGGTCTGGGCTGCTCAAACGGCCACTGAGAGAGCATGAAGGAAGGGATGGGGGGCCGACTGAGTGGAGGGGCAGTGGCCCCAAAGGCTGTGCCCTCTTGCAGAGCCCCCTTCCCAGAAGGGGGGCAGCTGAAAGAGAAAGGAACCTGCAAGTTCCTCTGGTGAAACTCACCAGGGCCAAGATGCTGCATGGACCCCCTCTTCCCTGGAAGGAGGGGGGGCGTCCTTCCCCATAACAAGGAATTGACCCCACTGACTGTCGTCTTCCGTGCCTTCAGCCCTCCCGGAGCATGGATGCCCAGGGATAAAGAGGGAGGAGAGAAGCCGGAGTGCCTTGGCCCCCTTGCCTGCAGTTGGGGGGGGGGGCAGGGTAGAGGTTGTGGCTGGATGGGAGGCCCTCACTCCAACTCGGGGTTTCTCAACTTTGGCAACTTTAAGATGTATGGACTTCAACTCCCAGAATTCCCCAACCAGGCGTCACTCTCACTTGTGGCAGCAAGTTCCACAGGCTAACTTTCTGCAGGAGGAAAAGCCACACCCCCGATTCCTCCAGAGTCCAGCCACATCAGGGGAACATGGTGTTGTCCTTTTAGGGACAAGTGCAAAACCCCCACTTTCTCCCTGGCTTAGGGGGGCCAAGAGCCGAACCCTGGAAGGCAGCAGTTGAAGACCAAGGCCTACCTGTCCGTCCTTTGTTCATTCTCCCTGGAAATGGAGGGGGGGGTCGGCAGGGGGTTTATCCAACAGGCAGCTGCCTTTCTCTTGCCCGCCCAGCCAGTCCCAGCTGGACCACTGACCCACCTTCTCCACCCGTCTGCCTGCACTGCCATTCAGTCCTAATTTAGCTCAGAAATTGCTCAGTGATATTGGGAACAATGAGGGCTGACTCTGCTAGCCGGGAACAAAATGTTTTTTTCGATGGAGGGGCTTCGGGTCCAGAGAGACGCACGGATCCTGCTTTAGCTTCCCAATGGGAAGCCTGGAGGGAGGCTGGGCAGGGCAGAGGCAAAAGGGAAGGGGGCAAATAGAGTTTCATCAGTGACTTGATGCTGTTCCCACTTAACGGCTCAGAGGTGGGAGGTGCATGTCCCAAACTTGACCGACATCCCAGGACTGGGTCCCTCCAATGGCCTCCTCCTCCCCAGAGCCTCTGGTGAATGTGAGCGCCCAGGTGGACCTGCAGGGCCAGCTCAACAGCCTCTCCCACCTCCCTCCCCTGCCCAACGGGGGGGAGACCCCCTCCCCACAGCAGCCCACCACCCCCTCCCAAGTCCTTCAGGAGAGCTCAGCTCCTTTGCCCCTTCGGAGAGCGGGAACCCAGCAAACGGCATGGAGGTGAGCATTAAAAGCTGCTCAGTAGGAAGAAGGCCGATTGGCATTCATGAATATTCTGTAGGAGGAAACGGATTAGTGTCGGCGACGTATCGGAGAGGATTTGCAAGGGAATTATTTACGGGGGCAACGCAGAAAGCGCACGTTTAGCTGGTTTTCAACATTATCCAAACAAGGCACCAGGCTCTGTGCATTAAAGCAGTACTGCTGCTCTAAATTAAATTCATCAGCACCTTAATTAAGATCTATATTTAGCGCTTAATTAAAAGGAGGAAGGAACACTGTTGTATGAGGCCTGATATCATAGCGAGATAGATGGGGAGAGACGCAGAGGGGTCTGGAGTCTGCTACTCCAAGGGTACAAAAACCTGGGCTGCTCCAGGAAGCAGTTCCCATAATCCTGGCTCCGGAATATGGGACAGCAACCTGGGATCTTGCCGTTAGCCGGTGCGGCATTTTCAAAGCTTGGGCAGAGGCTAGCAGAGGGCCAGATAATGAGCGGGAGACGTACCAAATGGGGGAGGGGGGAGAGGCTTTCATTTGGTGAAGACCAATTAAATGGCTGCACCTGATAGATACTGGCTGAACTCGAGGGCGCTATGCAGGTTTGATCCTGGTGAGAACTTAGATGAGACAACACAGGGAAATCCCACACGAAATTGAAAGATATCCTGGAAGAAGGCAAGGGAAATCTTCTCTGCAAGGACTTTAGGAGACCCTCCCACAAGATCCTGATGATGCCACCTCCAGACAGTTTTGCCCAGATGGGCTGTGGCTCTGAGCATCCAGGATCTTGCTGGCAGCTGGTGCCGCCACCATCACTCTCTAGAGTGGGGAGCCCCCTTTTCGCCAGACTGGGTGCCTCTGGCTTCCCCCCTTCCCCACTCCTGCTGAGCAAATGGCCCCCTCAGGAGCCCCAAATGGCTCGGCAGATGTGCTTCCTGGCCCTGCCAGCAAATTCTGATGATGAGGAAGATCCATCAATGTGACTTACTCCCTTCAGGTTGGACGGAGAAGTGGGATGGGGCCATCAATCATCCCCCATCTCTCACTCTCGCTCTCTCTAACTGGGGTGTGGGAAGGTGGGAAGGGAACAAGCCAATGGAAGAGTTCTGCTCACCCTTGGAGGCAGATGGCCAGGCCACGCTCTGGCACTTGAGGAGGTCCCCCCACCTCTCTCGTTTATGATGGGCAAAGGTGATTCTCTCTTCCCACCCACCCCCCTCCCTTGCCTGGGAGAAGCACTTCATGCTTGTAATATTTCCCTAGGGTGGGGGCCCTAAGCCTCTTCCCTTAGCAATTCGAGATTGAAGAAGGCTGACTCTGGAAGGGAATCCAGGGGGTCTTGGCCCAGCCTACATCCCAAAATTGTTCTGATAAAAGAAGCGAAGTCATATCCAGTCCTTCTCCTCCAAGATGCTCTCATGTTGGAGAATGCTGTGGTTTTTTATTGGTCTGGGCCCAGATGCTGGAGGCCCTGGGGCTGCCTCCCTTTGGAGGGGGCTGACTTAAGCAACTTTAGATGCTTTAGATCAGCCACTGACTAAGAGGAGGGACCACACAACCATTGTAACCCCTACTGGGGCTCTTCAGGCAGAGAGAACCTCCATGCTTGAGGTTCTTGAAGGGCTGAACCACCTGGGGTTCCCAGAGGAAAGGCAGCCCCAAAATCTAACAAATTAATAAATAAAAAGAAACAAATGCCGTAAAGCAATTCAACCATTTGGAAAGATCATCTTAAATGATAGGACGTCAATCTAAGAATTCCATAAACATGGCTTGGATTCCAATACCTCGTTCACCGGGACATCTGCAATCATGCCAGAGACCTTCTCCAAAGGACGAGAATGTTCTCCTACCTGAGCAGCTCAACTGGCCCCCACCCCCCTCCCCAGAATGACTGTAAAGCAAAGCCACAGGCTGGACCTCTTCATTAAGATTCAAGGCCAGATTTGGTTGCACATCTTCTGAGAAGGCTTCCTGGCCCAGCCTGCCTCCTTCCCCCTGGAGCGAAGGCCAGAGCCTTGCTGGAGGAGACCCGCAGTGGGGCAGCCTGTGCTCAAAGGCCACGTTGGCTAATCTAGGAATTAAACAGCCCTGAGACAGAAAGAGGGAAATCAAATTAAACCCCAGCAGGAACGGTTTGGAAATAGTGTGTGTTGTTTTCTTCCATCTTAATTAGAAATCTTAGCAGCTTCTGGCAGTTCTGCAACCCATCGCTGGAAACAAAACTGACAAGGTAGAGAGACACCCCGCCTTTGCCCACCACAGCACAGCTAGCAGAGCCTGGGAAATGAGGCTTCTTCTAGAGGATCTGAAGACTCCTTGACCTTGCAATCCAGGAGCCTTCTCCAACCAGCCCACCATCAGGGGCACTTGCAAAGCTTAGAAAACCAGGCGACGGGCATCAGCCCTTCCAGGCCAACACAACAGGGAAGGGGGCAAACACCCCCTCTGGGCCTAGGAGCTCCCGAAGACATCCGATCAGCCCTGGAGCCATAGGGCCTGGGCGGCATGTGTTTCTTGGCCTGATCCAGCCCCACATTCTCTTCTGATCCAGCCAAGGTCATATAAATTAAAGCAATAAATAATAATAAAAGGTCCCCATAATTTCTGGAAATAGGAATCAGAAGAATAGAAACCGATTAAAAATAGGACAACGTGGAAAGCGGGTTTAGGCTAGATAGCAACTGTTTGCCTGCACAAAGACTTCATTCTATGAGGAGATGTTGAAGCCATCATGCAGCTTGTCCTGACCAGCAGTGGCGCTGCTATTCTCTGCAATTAATCTGGCTGGACCCAAGTGAGCAATGACCCAAATGACCAGCTGAACTGGGAACTCCAGTCTTCAGGGCCCAGTCAGCAGCCGGAGCCAAAGGATCCTCTAGACCCACAATCTCTCCCCTTCCCAGTTTCCTGACAGGACCTAACCAGGCCACGATCCGGCTGCTGGCACTCTTTCTCATAAAGAGCATTCTGAGGGGGAAAACCCCTAAAGCTTGGCTAATTTGGCTGCATAATTAAATGTTCCATAATTTGGACCGGCAATTTGTGGCTGAAAAGTTCCCTCTTGCAGGAGGCATCCCTGCAGGGAGATTTCTGCCAGAGAAATGAAATGGTCTTTGTGCCCATAAAAGGGATTCAGGCGGTGGGTTTCTCTCTAGGAGCAGAGAGGAGGAAGTGAGGCCTGAGGGGAGAACATGTGGCACAGAGTCCTTCTGCAAACACCATCACTTCTCCCATTATTAATGGGCAGCCGCATTCGTTAGCTCTTCATTAGTGTGGAGGATAAACAGAAAGCCATTTGCCCGGCACCAATTCCAGCTGGATCTAAGCAAATTTGGACAGGGGTAGTCAAACAGAGGCTCTGTTGTTGGGCTAATTGCAGCCATCATGTAAAGTTTAGCAGAAGCACAGGAGGAGCAGCTGGAAGAGGGGAAGGGGGGGGAGGCAGGGGGTCCTGAAGGCAGGCAGGCCTTGGGTTAGCCCCAGCATGGCCTGGAGGGCTGCTGTCCGTGGGTTCCGATGGTCCATGGGGTGCCAGGCGGACCTACAGGAGGGCCCTCCCGGGGCTCTGGCTCAGAAAACTGGGCTTTCCAAAGCTTCTCGGCAGAATCCCACCAAAGACACATAAGCAAAACTGAGCCGCCCCAGAGGACCTGCACCCTTCAGGGCATCCGGATGCACTTCAAGGACAGAAAGCGGAGAAGGGAAAGAAGTTTGCCAGAAGGAAAGGGCGGGGCTCTCAAGGGTCTCTAGGGGGGCCCCGGGGGGGATGCTGCAACTGTCGTAAGTCACTTTCTTCAGTGCCATTGTAATTTTTAATAATTGTTAAATGAACGGCTGAAAGTCAAGGTCCCCCTGCCTGTCTTCCTCCTTCACAGAGCCCTCTGACCAGGACCCCTTTTCCCACCCTTCCAGGAAAGCCCATTTCTGCACACTGAAAGCAATCAGGACGCTTCTCTTTGTCCTCTTCAGCACCTCCAGCCTGAACGTCTCTCTTTTCTGCAGTCGCCTGTCAGGATCCAGCATTTGAGTTTTCTGCTCATCTCGCTTGGGAAGCATCGAGGCGCCTGGTCCTAGCCAAAGGGCAGAACATCCTAAACAGCAGCCCAGCAAGGCTCCCTCTGGCCCTGCAGCAAATGGCCCACTTGCTCCATCGTGTGAAGAGCCTTTTTTGGCCTCCTGGATTTTCTAATAAAGCCACATCTTTACAGGTGAAGAGGCAAAGCAAATCGTGGTAACGGCCCTGGGCACTATCACACCAGCGGCCCCCATGCCATGCGTGGCTGTTTCATCTCCTCTTGGGGCTGCAAACGGGCCCTTTGTCCTGCGCTCAGCTGCAATGCAGAATCGGCCACCAAGCATCAAAACAGGAGGTGGGTTGGCGCTCATGAAAAGATGCTCAGGGGACGCCAAATACCCTGATCTCCCAATTCTGTTTCATGTACGGCTGCTTGGAGAAAGGGTAGGAAAAGGTCCAGAATGAAGGCAGCTTCGGTCTGTTCTTGTTTTGGGGTTTTAAAGTAGCTGTTGACCCCCTACCCAGGCTTAAAAGAAGAGCGTACCTGGGGGGAGGGTCTGCCTACGAAAACCAGCTCCTTTCCAGCTGCTATAACGTGTATGGGAAGCCCTAAGAGGAGAGAAGCCCCTCCCAGAATACAGGAGTCATTGAGGGGAGCCCCACCCCCGTTGTCTGGTTTGAAGAGGGGTGAAGGCTGTTGGGAGAGCCCCTTCCTTTCCCCCGTGGATATGAGTAATGGGCTGGGATGGCACAGCTCAAGATAAAACTGAATAATAACACGTCAAAAACTACACGTCCTGGACTTTTATTCCCCAGCCGAGTCTCCCTCTCACTCATCCATCACTGTAGAAGATGCAAGATTACAGCTCTCGGGGAAAAAAACTCCAGGAGATAAATGGGAGTATTTGCGGGCTTATTATATTACTTGGGAATAATATAATTTTGGGGCTCCCTTATTGAATCTGTTCCCACAGCCGCTCTGTGGGGCTCACCGGCTTCCCCACCCTCCCGCCTAGAGAGAGTCAGGCGCTGCCGAGTAGACACTCCCTTCGGAGGAATGGACGGGAGGGGCTCCAGCAGTCCACACTGCCTTTGGACATTGGTGAAATCCAAAATTTTTTACTCCCGGTTCTGTGGGCGTGGCTTGGTGGGCGTGGCAGGGGAAGGATACTGCAAAATCTTCATTCCCTCCCCACTCCTGGGGGAAGGATATAGAAATCCCCATTCCCTCCCCACTCTGGGGCCAGCCAGAGGTGGTATTTGCAAGTTCTCTGAACTACTCAAAATTTCCACTACCGGTTCTCCAGAACCTGTCAGAACCTGCTGGATTTCACCCCTGCCTTTGGAGTTATATAAAACCTCCACTTTCAGCAGCAGTATATCTTTGAAAACAAGATGGCTGAGTGCAGGTTACCATGCTTGGGGGTAGGCACTTTTGCCAAGAGCCTTCTGTGGTCAAGATCCCGTTGGAGGCACATGAGAGCCAATGACCTCCTTGCTGTCTGGGTCACAGGCCAAGAGGCTTAGGAATCTCCTCCTCCCCCCCCCACCCCCGCATGCCCACTTGGAAAGTAGGGTGGTAGAACTCCGTCTACACTTTGAAGCAAGAAGGCCAGGGGCTCAGTTCACTGCTCAGCCTCTTTCTCCATCATCGACACACCTGCACAGCTTTAGAAAGGAAATAATTCTATTTTGCCTTCCAAGTCTTCCTCCAAAGCCACCAGGAAAAGATGCTTGGGTCAAGGAGTGCCCATGAACAAGTTGGCCCCCGCAGACCCCTTCCTTTCCTTGCCAGACCCCCAGCCCTCTGGCCACCCACCGCTCTGGCAGGCAAAGGCCAGTGGGCAAGAGGACTGAGCCAACCTAGGGGGGAAGGCAAGCTGAGATGCATTGGATAAGCCCTGGGCTTTCAAAGGGGATGGATGGGTGGGCTTAGCTCCCTCCTCACGCCCGGTGGCAAAAGTGGCTTGGCAGAATTGATTTCTGCCTGGAAAGGCAGGTACCAGATTAGCCTTAAAATCCATTGCTTCCAAGGATGGGTGCCTGACCTTAAGAGAATTTCTGCACTAATAGTCATCTGGCCATCGCTCAGTACAGCCACTGCTATTGATAGGCTGGGTGTCTCCAGGTGACAGTTGAGTAGCTCTATAAATCATCCGTCTGGAGGGTCCTCCGAGGCTTCTCTCTGCCACACACCAGACAAGCTTGCGCTGATTACAGGAAAGGCTCATACGCTGCCCTGGGGCACCAGATCGCTCAATTCCCGGTTTACCTTCTGGAGAGAAAGCAGTTTGTCCAGCGCTTAATCTTGGTGGGATCATTATCCATCCATCTCTGCACTGCGCTATCCACAAATAATGAGGCAGGGATGAGGCTCCAGGTTGAGTTAAGGTTGTTGCACAGCATTGGGGCCCTGAGGCCTCTGGGCAGATGTGGGGGCAGCACTGCGCAGCACTCTGCTGAGTCCAGGTTTGGTGCTGCAGCTGGAAACAAGGGGGGGGGTCTCTGGAGCAGGTAGCAGAAGATGTTTTCCAAGACGCTGCTTGTTCATGAAGGCCCCTAAGTCCTCTAGGGCAGGGGTCCCCAACTCCTGGTCTGTGGACTGGCACTGGGCCACGGCATGCCAGCAACCGGGTAGCACAAACAAAGCCCCATCCGCAGGATGCAGGCAGCACACGAAACCATCCCCCCCCCTCCAGTCCATGGAAACCCCTCTGCACAGAACCCGTCCCTGGTTAGAAGGGATTGGGGGGGGGGGGCTTTGATTCCCTGCACTTTGGGTGCATGCACTGTCCAGGGTGCTGAAAGTAATATGGACATGAGCCAAAGGCAGGCAGGCCTTCTGGAACTGAGTTTTGCTAGGGGAAGATGGGTGGGCTACTCAGCCCCCTCGAAAGGCCCAGAATCGTCATGGCCTGACCTGAGGCAGCATCGATCTCACAGAGGCAGAGTTTTCTGCTCCTCCTTTGTAGGCAACACGAGTCATGAGAGGGAAGTCATGAGAGTCTGCTGAAGTCTAAAGCAGCCGCTGCTTCAAAGGAGCCCAGTTCTAACCGGTGAGATTTGCAACAGCCAAGTAGGTTACTAAGAACATTCTGCATTTCTGCAGACCTGTCGGGACCCCTTCCGCTTGCAACCACGGCTCTCCCCCCTCCAGGCACGGGGATGGAAGATAGAAGCAGCCCCTTCGGAGAGGATTCCCTTGTTCTCTCTTTCATGGAGCATTGAGAAACATTTGTGAGCCTGGAGCTGCATCCCACCACAGCTTCCCTCCGTTCGCCCCATGGCAGGACTTTTCCATAACAGTAATTTAGGTTCTCATTTCCCTTCCCACCGAGTGTTGAAAATGAGGGAAGCAAAGCCGCCCCTTTCAGCTCAATCACAACCCACCCGTCTGCTTTCGGAAATGCTGGCAGAAACAGCACATGCCTTGGGTGTTGATTTTCTTGGGGAGCCACCCAGGGGCTCAGTGAGGAGGGAAGAAAGACGGGTGTTTGCTGAAGATAGAGAGAATCGGATCCAGGGGGAGGGGGTCCCTTCTGCTTACTCTAAATTCAGTCATCTTCTTCTGAGAAAAAGCAGGTGGTGGGATGCAGAAGATAAGTGGCCTCTTGGCGCTCCCCTGGGGTGCAGCACCTGCATTTCTCATGCTGATTCGGACGAGGGCTTGGCGGGCACCGGCAGCCTGGATTTACCAAGCCCAAAATGCCTCCCTCCTGGTCATGATGCAGCCCTACCAATTCTGCACACAGCACAGACTCCTGAGACCAAGGCCTGCCCCTCAGGAGCTTCCCCTGGCCAGGATAGGATCCAAGCACCACAAAATGGCCACTTTGGCTTCATGTGCAAATGAATCCAGATATTTATTTATTTTATTTTATTTTATTTTATTATTTTATTTTATTTTATTTTATTTTATTTTATTATTTTATTTTATTTTATTTTATTTTATTTTATTTTATTTTATTTTATTTTATTTTATTTTATTATTTTATTTTATTTTATTTTATTTTATTTATAGAGCCGCTCATCTCACAAGCGGATGTCAACAAAACTAAAACAAGAAATATCTAAAATCATTGTCATTAACAGACATTAAAAACATTTTAAAATTATAAAAATATGTATACAGACCTGAGGGAATGCTTTGCACTTCTTGGCCACCAAGGCTCGGAGTGGCCCTGGGCTTCCTGTGTCCTTGTGGGGGGCCTGGATGGTTTTAGCTCATTTGACCCCTGGCTATTGTCTATTCTGCTCCATGCGGTTAACTCTGTTTTGGGCAAAAGGGCGGCTCCCAAAGCTTCATACACAAGTAAATCTCTGACATCTGGAGGAAACCTGGGATTCTGCCAATTCCGGCTTTCAGGTATTTTGCAACTTCCTCCTCCAAGGGAAGCAGCTGTTGTTTTTGAGCTGCCCATCTGCTGGAAGGCGCCTCACTGCAGCTGTTTGGCCCCGGCCTGCCCGCTTGCAGAAACCACCTGCAACAAACAGGACACCTACATCCCAGCGAGGACGGGCACTCAACCGGCAGCCTGGCATGGACTACTGTCCCTGCTGCTTTGGCTCTTCTCAACAGGACCATGAAAATCCAAGCACTGTTATTATGTGATACTTAATCACCGGTTTCCAGATCAACAACTCTTGGAGTTTGTCAGGCGCAGCTAGAGTTGCTCACACAGCCTAACAAGTTAGAGCAATGGGGGGGGGGGAAGCAAATCATTCTGGGGTACACCTGACTGTCCATCCTTCTGCCTGGAGCACACCCAAGGATGACTGGGTATCAGCTTCCGCTCCAGGAGCACCATTGCCATGGCAACCATAATGCCTCCTGCCTGTGCCACAAGGAAGTACCACCAGACTGGGCAGGAGAGGAAGAGGGAACCCCCAGGTTGTGCCCAGAAGAACCGGTGCTTTTGGCCTCTGCAGTGCAAGCCTCACCTTATTTCATGGAGGGCCCCCCCCCTTAATGAAAGCGCTGCCCAATGATCTTTTCTCCATGAAACAAGTAACCTGGGCGAGGAATTCACTTACCTGTGCACTGAGCGAAAGCTACTGAGCGATTTGTCTCTCTCGGCAAGAGTTTTGCTCAGTTGAGCCAATTAGTATATCCAAGGGCCGAGACCATCGAAAAGAGAGACAGCTTCCAATTGTCTGCCTGTTTCTGGGCAGAGAGGCTGGGAGAGGGGGGTTCGTGGACGATGCCCATCATAAGCAGCCCTTCTGCAATTCCGTGCACTGAGGATTTTCTCTCTGACAAGCCTGCCGAAAAGATGTCATGTCTCGGATGGGAGAAATTATCCGGCAAACACTGGTTCAAATTATCTTCAACCTGGATTGCTTCAGGTGCCAAGAAGGTGGAACAATGCAGGCCTAGCCCAGAGCCTCCAGTCGCTGGGAAGCAGCTGCCCCTTCGTGCATACCCAGGTCTCGGGGGCAACGTGGCTGCAGGATGGTGTTCCTCTCACTCAAGGGACTCTGGGCAGCTTACAAGATCAAAGCAAACCCCCCAAAAGAAACCCCAGCACCCACTTTGTACGGCCCAGTCTTACTGCTTTTGGTTAGCAGGTTCTTTCTCCTTTCCTTTTCCTGCTCCACACCCGGTTCAGTCACCAGTCCAGCCACATCTCCACCCAGGAGGTTTTGCCAGGCTCCACTTCACTAACTGGGTGAAACCCCCAATCCCTGAAGAGCACCCATTTTTTGCAGGAAAGGGCTGGGCCTGCTTCTAGTCCCCCCCACCCACCCCTGACCCAGGCTTGCTTCCAGCAGCTGGTATGTATTTGGGGAGGGCTATGCTCGGTTTCCAGGTTCTGGCAGGGAGTCCGGTCGCCTTCCTTATGAAGTAGCCTTTCCCTCTTTTTCTTGGAGGCGAAGTGGGGCAGCTGGCTGGAGGTCGATTTCTCTATGACACCGTTAATGGGGGTGGGGGAGGTTTGATCCTCCACAGGGCTGGCCAAATGCAACCCTGCTGGAGTCAGTTGACTCAGTCAACTGATCCTCTTTGTAGTGTTTCCACAACACACTAATCCCCCTCCACTCGGCTAAGATGCTGTTGGAGCAAGACCAACATGTGTTGGTGATCCACAGCTTTGCCTTATTTTTTCCCCTGCTCTTTAAGCTCATCCAGTTTGGAAAGAGGCCCCGGGGTTCTGCCTCAGCAGCTCTGGGAAGATCTGGTATCTCCAAAGGCAAGGAGGGTCTTTCTCTCTCATTAGTCACCTTCTCTACTGGGTGGAGAGTCAGCCGCTGAGCAGACAAGGGCCCAAAGCCAAGGAAGCCACAGGGGAGACAGGACACTCTTCTTTAGCAAGGGGCCCACTGGCCCCACCAGCCGCTCCCAGTACTCGTTGTGGCTGCTTCTGGGTCCCTGAGGTTCAGCAACCGTCCGCTGGGCCTTTCCCTGCTGGAGAACTCACCCCGTGGGAGATTTCCAAAAAGGAGCCTTGAGACAGGCCTTCACTCAACAGGAGAAAGCTTAAGGTGCCCCCCCACCCCCCCTTTTTTTAAAGGAGAGGCTAAACTCCTGACTGTTTTACAGGGTTGGCAAAATCCTACCACCAGACGGAGGCTGGGCAGAGTCGCTTGTGCTGCCCCTTCTGAACTTCATGGCACCCTTTGTCAAAAGACGGGGTGCAGTGTATGGCCCGGGAGAGGCTGCCAGGGCCTCACTTGTTTTCCCAGTGGAGCTCAGAGGGGGCAGTCAGAAAGGCTGTCCCCTGCTTGCACCCTCTCCCTCCTTCCTGCCACCCACCCGCCTTTCTTTCCCTGACACTGAGCAATGCTGCACTGCCATCTTTTGACAGCCTGATAAATGTGCCTCAACAGTCAAGGGGCAGCAAACAGTGGTGAAGCCCCTTCCTCAAATGGGAATGCTTACTTTCGCCCATATTTTACACCTGCTTCCTCTGCACATGGGCAGATACTGCATTTGAAAGAAGGGGGTGCTGTTACTCAGGTACAGGGCAGCCCCCCCAACATGTCACTGGCAGAAGGGAGCTAGAGGTGGGAGCAGAGAGGGCAGGCTGGCTCTTGCCTTCCCACGCCTGTGCCAGCCTGTTGTCTTAGCTGAGATCAGCCTTGGACAGCGTCTAGGGCAGCCCTGCGGCCTCTCAACCCCATGGATTAAGCCAAGCAAGGATTTGTGGACTTCACTGAATCAGGTGCACACAGCGGCGGATGGGGGTCTCTTGTGGCCTTCAGAGCAGCCTGAAGTTGTGTCTGTGAGCTCTCAAGTGAAGGATCCCCTTCTGGAGGAGCCCAAATCTGCCTTCTTGGAACACCGTTTGGGGCCAAAACCAGCTAGTTAGTGGCAGTCAACAGGTGAGCTGTCCAGAGCTCTGTGTCACAAGACTTTAGTTATTTCCTCTGTAAATAAAAATGAATCTCGGTCTTGCGGGAAGACCAGCCTGTTGTCGAGACAGCCCCCCCAGCCCTCCCCAGGTTCAAAGTCCCTGCCACCCATTTTTGCTCACAGCAAGGAGTCTTACAGCCGGAGACAATTCTTCCCCTCCCGAGGGGGGGGGGGCTTAACAGACAGGCAGGTTATGTCTTTGGGTGGGGGAGCCCAGAGGCTGGGCACAATTGCCAGGCATCAGCCATTGCCCGGACCAAGGCAGCCTTCAAGGCAGGAAGGGAAAGAGGGGGCTGCATACTGGGAGATGGACACAAAAGACCACAGCAGCAGCGTGAGCAGTGCACACTCACAGATGTTTCCACTAGTTATCCCTTTTCCCCCAACACACGCACGGACACAAATGCACGCCCCCCCCCCCACTGCTTCAACCCTACATTGTGCTTGGAAGTTCCTCTGGGCTCTTCTTGGGAAAGCACTGTTGAGGGCTGGGCTAGGCTGGCCTGCAGAAGGTTCCCCCTCCAGAGCCTTTGTCTCCACTCTCCCAAGGGGCAGCCCCTCCTCATTTTAGGTGGGGGAGTGGCTGCCCTCCCTGACCTGTCACTCCAGCAGGGAACACCCTGCCTGGGATCCAGTGGAAAAACCAGGAGGGGTGGAGAGCTCCCTGGAAGAATAAGTGGGGAGAGGGGCTTCTGGAGTAACCTTGGAGACAGTGAGGAAACTGCAGCAGACGGAAGCATTGACAGTCACCGAAGGAAGCCAATTGGGAGCCGAAGGGAGACAGGCAGGAGAGAGGCAGACGCGCTGGTGATACCAAGGCCAGCAATCCTTAACGATCAGGAAGGGGGCAGAGAGGAAAGATGGGGCCGGCCAGGAATGGGAAGCAACAAGGCAGGGGAAGGAGCCAAGGAGAGGCCGGGAAAGGAGTGGGAGAGGCGTCAGTGCAGGGACTGGATGGGACCCCAAAGGGCCGAGCACCGATTTCCCCTGGCACAACTCGCAGCTCTGTGCTCTGCACTTCATACCAGACTGCATATGTTTGGCAGCAAGTGGCAATCTTTGGCAAACTTATTGTATTTGTTGCTATCGGGGATAGAAGTGCTATGTACACCCTCCTGTGCTCCCGAATAGAAGGTTGGAAAGCTATCTAATTAACCGTTCAGTAAAAAGCAGGAGAGCTTGGTTAGGCTTCCTCCGGATGAGTGGTTCTCTCACCCCATCACCCCTCTTCCCAGTCTCCATTTACATCATCACCCCCATAAAAGCACCGGATCTATTGCTTGAAGCAAGCATCTTAGCAGCAGGGTCCCAAACTGGATCATCACCTCACAAAAAAGCCATTAGAAATGGGTCCCTTCCCTGGTTTAAGAGCCCCTGATCTCTACTGACTATTATGAGAGGGTCTCCCAGGTCTTAGTTTCTATGCCAAAGCTCTTTGGGGCCCATGGCATATTGTGGCCAGCCACTGCTGCTAGATGGAGACGGGGCTGTGGAAGAAGGGGTGCCCTTTTGAACTCCCTGCCTGCCTTGGGGGACCTCGGCTCCAACCATCCATGCAGAAGCTACAGAGTCAAGGCAGGGTCTCCTGCTTGAGCAGAGGGTTGGACTAGAAGACCTCCAAGGTCCCTTCCAGCCCTAGGATCCTGTGGTTCTTAAGCTCTCAGGAAGCGGGAGAGGCTCCTTTCGTCTGCTGCTCTTCCCTTCTTTCTGTGTGCTGACCAGTCTGGCAAAAGGGGGGAGGCAAGGACAGGAATCTCCCACCCCTGTGGGGAAACCTTCCAAGGACCTGCCACACTGCACCATCCCAGGAAGGGTGGAAGGAAGGCCCCGTCCGTCTCTCCTTCTCTGTTGGTTGGAATCCACGCAATTCCCTTAAACGCTCATAACCTGGAGGTGATTACGAGAAGCATCAATTACCCCAACGATGTGAATTCCATGAATTTCCATCGTGATCCATTCATCCAGGTCTTCTCCAGGCTCCCTGGAGAAAGTTAGGACATTGTTTTGCCCACTATTGATTATACGATGTAAAACCCAAACTGCGGAGTCAGTGCTTATTCAGTGCTGCTCATTCAGCCATATTAACTTTCAGATCATTTATTTTTGTATGTCTTTCAACTCTGTTTGTTGCTATCACATAAATGCAGAGAATTACATTGTAGAGAATAATTGAATCAATAGACAGTCATGGTACTTTGGGTCTCCCAAACAGCTGGCAAGAGGTTGTGCTGAAGCTCGGAGAGGGATTTTTCTAACCTTCCCCATTATTAAAACACTTGTCTGGCTCCATATTAACTTCCAGCTCTGCGCGTTCATTATCGTTGTTACAGCCGGCCTCGGAGGGAGAGCAGCCGGCCCTGCGCTGCTCACTGGTGGCTCTCCTCACGTAGCTCTCTGCCGCAGAGCCGCTTCGGTTGTGCCACGGAGTCTCTCCCCTCGGCACTGGGTCGCAATCAGGCCCCTTTTCCTCCAGCAAGAGGGCGGCCAGTGCAGTTGCCCACCCCCTTCTGCCCATCAGGGCAACCAGCATTGTGCCCTGGCAAAACCTTTGACTGACAAGGGGCTTCTTTGCTGTGAGGATGGTTTTGTGGCACACAGGCCAGGGCATTTACAGATTTCGATCTGGACTGATTTTGTCCTGGGTGTTCAGAACGGTTTGGGCCGAACGTGTTGCTACTTCATCACTTCCAGGACTTTCTTCTGAACAGACTGATTGGGGTGGCCCAAAGCTCCTTGCAAGGCCGCTCCCCATCCAAGCTTGTTAGGAGGAGCTGCTGTTGGCAAAGGGTTGCGATTGAGAGTCCCCCTGGCAGAAGGGCAATGGGCTCAGAGCCCGTCAGGTGCCCAGGTCACTTGCCAAGAACATCACGTTTTGCAGAGCAGGAGATCCACCGCTTAAAAAACAAATTCAGGAAACACCTGGAGAAAGAGATCTCTTCCCTCTAGAATCTGGTCTGCTACCTGCTCAAAAGTCGGAAAGGGAGCCTTGCCAACCCCTAGAAACCAGGATGCTGCTGGATTTCATTTGCTGGGTGGAGGCCCAGGTTGTGAATGGAAGCCCCATGCGCAGTGGCAGAGAAAGCCCCCACCCTTCATGCACAGCTTCCGCCCAGCGATTAGCCCTCCTTTTCGTGCTTTTTTGGAAGCACGAAAGCTTCCGAAGAGCAGAAGCTTCTGGGGTTTCCCAAAGCCAGGGGTCTCTCCAGAAACAGATACGTGGCCATTTCCACGTCTTTCCCCTGCTTTGCTTCTCTTCAGTCCACGGACATGGACCACAAGGTTTCAAGGAGAGAAACCATGCAGGAAAACAGTCCCAAAGACAAGGAAGAGCTTGAGGGGGCAGGAGCAGGATGAGGCTCCTGCTTCAGATTCCAGTGGTGGTGAAAAGAGGCTGTTTTTAATTTGGTTTACCCTCCTACCAGGATATTAGACAGCTAAATAGCTGTGTGTGCCTGTTTCCTTCAGATAACCCGTTCCAAGGAGGCCCCTAATTGTCCCCAGAGTCTCTCTGCTGCTGTACCACATAGGTCATTTACTGAAATGTACAGACAACTAAATAAAAATCCATTTTCCAAGTGAAAATTCTATTCTTATCAGAGTTCTGCAAGAGGGTTGCAAGCGGGCCGTGTTAATTGAAGCTTTGATGTTTGTTGAGGGGGCCTCTAATCAGCTCCACAAAAGCAGCCAAGCACCCAGAGCAGCAGCAGGGCCGGCTGGAAAACTCCCAGGAACTGGCTCCAAGCAAAGCTCGGAGAGGAGGGGCAGGCAAGAAGGAAGGGGCCACCGGCTTCAGGATACAAGGAAAGAGGGCAGGCCGCCCCTGCCATGAACAGAACATGGCAGGCCATCAGCACAGGGGCAGGAGGCCAGAGCCCCGGGTGGAGCTGCTTAGCAGAATTGTCCCAGGAGTCATGGAAAGAAAGAAGGAAGGAAGGAAGGAAGGAAGGAAGGAAGGAAGGAAGGAAGGAAGGAAGGAAGGAAGGAAGGAAGGAAGGAAGGAAGGAAGGAAGGAAAGTCCCCTTTGCCTAAGTATATCCCATGAACTCGGTGACAAGGAAATGCACAGTAAGAACATTGTCCTGTAGTACAGATCAATAGACAAGTCATCACAAAAGAAGAAATAAACTCTAACCCCACACTGGGATGTTTTCCAAAGGCAATCTTGAATAGCAGTGCACAACATCACAAGGGGTGAAGGGCCTGCTCCCTGCTTGGCTTCCATGTTGGTGGGGCGGTGGAGGAGGAGGGAGGCCAGGCTGGGACCCAGGAGAGGCTTTCTCGCCACCTACCAGTGCAGCGCAGCGCAGGTCCCCTGGGTGAGCCAGGGTGCTTAGCTGCCATAAAGCCCGCGCAGCACGCACTGCCACAGCCAACAGCACCGGCTTTTTCCTTAGCCACTTTGGCACGTCTTCAGCAATATCCTCCAGCAAATCAAGCGGTTCTCTTCTTGGGATGTTTTCAATCTGTTTTATGTTGATTTTAATTAAAGAATCTGAAACCGAACAAACAGTACGTAGCAGGTGGCTACACAAGTGTGAAATAAGCAAACTGTTTTATCTGCCACAAAAGTCCGCTTGTAAATTTCTTCAAATCAATCTGAGCCTTTGAAATGCTGGTGGATTAGGGCCGGGAAGCTCCGTGATCCGGCCTCTCCCACTTCTCCAGGACCCCCGGCCCCCTCCCCATGTTCTGCGATTCGGCTTCGTATGATGCTTGTGTGCTGTGGTGGCCACAATGCCAGCTGCTGCCTTTGTGGGTGCTATGGCTTCTGCTGCAAGAGAGCGCATGAAGAAAAGAACAGCATCTCTTTTCTATGCTCAGCCTGAGTAGCCAGGATGACCAGTCGGCCACCAAAATCTTGCGACCATCTGCAGGTCCACCTCTCCTGGCCGCCTTCAGAAGCCGGGCTGGAGGCTGCAAAGGCCTCACCTTTCCCAGCATAACATCCACGCTCCAAATTAAATTAGTTGGCGGTGAGAGGGGTTCTCGACCTCTAACCCGCCTCTGCCCAAGAGGACAGCGATTGTCTGTCAGCTTTGCTGTTGCACGAATGTCCGGCCCCTCCGGCTCTCCCTGAAAGCTCCAGGCTGGGCAATTAGAAGAGCCGGTGGTGGCTGCTTTCACCTGCCCCCTCCTCCCCCCCCACCCCATGCTTCACAAGGTGAACGGCTGCTCTTCATTTCTTTCCGATCCTCAGACACACATTTCCACACATCACCAGAGGAGGAGGAAGGGGGCACCTGCTTTGGCCACAGCTGGCCAGAGAGACGCTCTTCCCCCCCCAAAAAAAAAAGTCACCTGCTTCCCCCACATAATTTTCAACCATCCCTGCCAGACACTCAGCAATCTCACACTTCACACTGTGAGGGATCATCTTTGCACCTCTGAATGAAGTCTAAGCCCACATTAATCATCCCTAAGGCCAAGACTGCATCCCACGAGTTGCATGCCCTCTCTGGGGACCTTGAGAAACCAAATGACGGTGGCATGGACACCCTCCTCTCCAGGGGGGAGAGATCTCATGTCCTCTCATGAACGTTTGTGCTGGTGAGAAACACCAGCAAAATTCTCTGTCCACAGAAACACCCTTGGGCTTCATGCTGGGAGACTCCAGATCCCATCAGAACGGAGACCCAGAACCTCCGTTTCTGTTTGTTGCACAAAACCCACCAACACCCATCCACCCCGAGTCCATCTTTTGAGTGGAGCGGAGCTGCCCATTTAAAAAGAGCAGAAGCCGAAATGCTTTGTATCGAGGGCTGGGCAGGGGTCCTGCATTGGGAAGCGCAGGAAGCAGAAATGAAATTGGTGGCCACATCAGTAAATTTGGGGCAAGGACTGGGCATTACCAGCAAAGCCTGATGGGGTTGGGGAGGGGGAGGCTTCCCACAGCATCAATACTGTGCTTTGCTCGGACCCCGATTGCCTTTGCCAAAGGACGATAGCTGCTGAAGCTGGCCGGGTGCAAAGCAGCTTGTCTGGAGTTGGTGCAAAATTGGCCTCCCACTGAGCTTCATTTCAGAATCTGGGATGTCATTACAGGGAGGGGGGAGAGAACTCTTTGCTCACTGATCTGTGCACCAATTTTTATCCAAGCCTCCCGTCTCGTTGCCTTGTCTGACCTGCCAGTGGAGAAGACTGGACCCTCTGCGTAGCCCGGACTCCCAGCAGAGACGAGGCTGGCCTGGACCGGCTTGGCAGAGAGAGGAAGCCACACACCCCACACACCCCTGGCAGACATTTCTCCAGGCTTTGTAAGTTGACCCAGCGGTCATGGTTGAAGTGAGGGGCCTTGGTCTCCCTTGGGTCGTTGTCCTTGTCTTCATGGGAAGTCCAGTGAGAAGGGAACTGAGCTATGGATCGAGGACGTCCTCCACTAAAAGAGGCAATTCTGTAATAAGCAAAGATGGAGGCCATCAGCCATCCCAAGACCCCGAATGACTCAGGGACGACTCCAAACAAGGCAATATTGGAAATGCCTTTCTTTTTTTTTTATTGCAAAAGTTTTACAATTACATTTTCACCCCTTTTTTCACCCCCCCACCACCCTCCCCAAACTTCCCATCCTCCCTAACCCTCCCTAACCCTCCCCCCCCAGACTTCCCTATTACATACTCATAACTAATAACACTAATAAATAAACCTGAACCCATCCCTCCCCCTATATAATTTTTCCTCTTTGTCTCTTTACATTAAAATATTTCTAATACATTATTTTCAAATAAAAGCTATTTGATACTTTCTAGTTTGGTATTTGTTCTGAACATATTCTATCCACCTTTTCCATTCCCATTCATAAGTCTCTTGTGAACAATCTTTTAAATACGCTGAAATCTTCGCCATCTCTGCAAAACTGGCCATCTTCAAAGTCCATTCCTCGATAGTAGGCAAAGCTTCATTCTTCCAGTATTTACCTATCAACAATCTTGCTGCTGTTATCATATACAATATTAGTTTTATTTCACCCCGTGTAAAACCCTTAACTATACCCAATAAAAACAATTGTGGAGAAAATTGAATTTTTTTCTTCAAAACATTCTGCATGACCCACCAAATTTTTATCCAAAAAACCTTAACTTTCCTACAGGTCCACCATACATGATAATACGTAGCATCCAAACATTCGCATCTCCAACATTTTGGCTGAACATTAGGGTACATACATGACAACTTTTTAGGATCTAAATGCCATCTATAAAACATTTTATAAAAATTTTCTCTCAGGTTTTGCGACTGTGTAAATTTAACATTCTGAACCCAAATTTTTTCCCAAGTTTCCAGCATCACTGGTTCTTCAAAATTCTGTGCCCACTTAATCATACAATCTTTAACTAATTCCGTTTCTGAATCTCTTTCTAACAAAACATTATAAAGCCTTTTAATATGCATTGGACCTTTCTCTCTTATATGTCTAACCAATTCTTCCTCATGCAACATAATACCAGTTTTTTGGTCCTCTTTCCATCTCATTTGTAATTGATTATATTGTAACCAGGTTAAATTAATCCCTTCGTCCAACAGTGTCTGCAATGTCTTCAGCTGCCATCTGCCCGCATCTGTAAAAAGAACCTCTTTATATAAAAACCCCCCGAGTGACATTATATTTGTATTCCACAAGGTATGACCAAGATCCAGCCATAGCGGTATTTTATAATCCCATTTGAGTCGGTGCTTCTTCCAAACTTTCATCAGGGAGTCTCTAAGTATATGACTTTTAAATACTTTATCCACTTTATTTTCATAGAATAAGTAAGCATGCCATCCAAATTCAAGATCAAAACTTTCTGCATTCAATATTCCAGCCTTTTTATTTCCAAACCAGTCACTTGTTAAAGTTAAAGCTGCTGCATCATAATATAACTGTAGGTTTGGGAGTTTAAGGCCTCCTCTTTCTGGAACATCTTGCATAATTTTCAATTTCACTCTCGGCTTTTTCTCGTTCCAGACAAACTTATTCACACCAGACTGCCAGACTTTCAGTTGTTTATCACTTTTAAGCACCGGAATCATTTGGAACAAAAACAGAAATCTTGGCAAAATATTCATCTTAACTGCTGCTATTCTTCCAAGTAAAGACAGTTGCAGCTTTTTCCAAGTCTCCATGTCTTTCTGAACCTCTCGCCACAACACCTCATAATTATTTTGAAACAATTTCATATTTGATTCTGCAACCTGAAATGCCTTTCTGACCATGTGTTATTTGAAGCTTCTAAAGATCGGCCACTGACATGTTGCCGCTGATGGCTTCTGGCTGATGCCCGCAAGACTCTTCTGGGTTGGCCTTGGGACTCCGTCCACTTCACACGGTCCAGGTGCCTCTCCCCCCCCCCCCCATCACAGGCCTACAGAGACTCTTGTTCTAACACCCCACTTCACCTCTCCTCCCTGGTGTCTTGGAACGCCAGGGAAATGCCCCCTGCCTGGGAAAGGCAGGAGAGCCCCAGTGCTGCCCCTGGCTTGGCCTCAGAAGCAGTGGTGAGGCAGCTCGGTGGCAGCTGGGTGGGCCCAAATTCTGATAAGGGAGAATAATAACTTGTCAAGAGATATATATGATGTGCGTTTGCTTTCCAAACAGACTATATATTGGAATAATTCATCACCGCTTGGCACACGGGTACTGAGGAGGACGGAGAACTGCCAAGAACAGGAGGTGATGGAGCAGGAAGAGACACGAGAGAATGAAAGCAAACCTGGGGGGAGGAGGGAGGAGTCCCTGGGCTGAGGAAGGAGCCTGGAGGAAGGGTCGTGGTTGCCACCCATGGAGCACAAGGCTTCAGAGCCAGCCCCAGGGAGGGTTTCTCAGCTGAGGCTCGCTTCTTCTGGAGGCCTGGAGGCTTCCTCAACTGGGCCGCTTGGCTCCATCACAGGATGGACCTCCATGAGAACAGCTGAAGCCAGCACTCCCCTCGGCTGGGGCATGTCTCTCAGGCCCCCTGCTGCTCTTCCGGCCAATCTGTAGGTCCTTGGAGACTGGCCTGCATCCTTGCCCAACCAGCCCAGCCTAGCCCTGCTGTTTCCATCCAGAGTTGGGCTGTGGAACTGCCACCCCAGCACTGGTTTCCACGGCAACTGGAGGTTTGGGGAGACCGGCTTCAGAGCAGAAGCAATTTGTGGAAATAAGTCACCAGCAGTGGAGTTTGCTCCGAACAGGAGAAGCTCTGTGTAGGAAGGCAGCAGGAAGTCACTGGCCTGTGAAAGGGACAAGAGTTTGATTCTGCCCCGGGGAGGGGGGGGAGTCATCTCTGCTTCAGGCCTTTCCATCTTCTCCCCTCCCAAAACCCCTGCTGCTACTGGGCGAGCAGCAAGGCCCCTTCCCCAAACCAGGGAGGTCAGTGGGAGGAACGGGAGGCTGCAGCTCAGCAGACACTCGCCCAGGGCCCTTGGAGCAGAAGGCCCCTTCCCATTTGGGGCCCCAACCTCTCCTGCCCACACAGCATCCTGGGAAGGCCCAGCCTGGCCTGGGGGCTCTCCTGCAGCCGAAGGCAGGCAGATGTTTCAAAAGACAAAGACGTTTTGCCTGACTCAATTCCACTGCTGAATGGAATTATTTTTATTCCCCATATTAACCTGGTCACAAATGAAACCAACTGAAGCAAAAATCATGCTTTCCTCTTTACTCCCATCCCCTATCTCGGGGGAGGGGGGGGTTCTGACAGAAAAGGGCCCAACCTCTTTGGAAATGAGGCGGTAACATTTTCAAAGAAAAAGTTTCTAATTAAGAGCTCGGCTTTTAATCAACTAATCTATCCCATGAGATGGAATCTTTTTATAAATTGTCCAGAGGGGCAACAGGAGCACAAGGGTTGCTATGCGATGGTCACCCACCACCCTGGGCTCGGCAGTATGAACCTCGGGCCCTCTGCAAGCCCCCCCCCCTCTGCCCCCCTGTGTCTTCAGGGCTGCCGATTCTTTGCAAAATAAAAAGACAAAATTGCTCTTCAGAGCCTCCATGCAAGAAAGCCGAGACAAGGGAACATGGTTGGAAGTGCTAGTTGTGGGGGGGGGCACTGAAGGGGAGCCCTGGACCAGCCTCTCTCTTACCGGAGATGGAGAGCCCCCGTCCAGCTATGCCCATTTGGGATTCTGTCTTTCCTCCTCTCTCCCTAAATGCTGACCAACGAGATGTGCTACCTGCATTGGAATCTGTGTAAATAGGCCGCCAAGAAGCAAACTGCCCATCAGCAATTACCTGGGTGCGTGTTAATTATTTTCTAAGAGCCAGATGGTGCAATCATAAAATGTCGGATACACCGGTGAGTGTGCACAGAGTCCCACAAACTCAGCACCACCAAGACCTGGGCAGATTTTCTTTCCAGCAGTACAGGGATGTGAAACGGTTCTTTGCCAATGAATTGGGAATTATTCTGTTTGAAAAATAAACATCTTGGTAAATAAGAGTCAGTGCCTTTGGTGGGAGAAGAGCTTTGGATTCAGCATGTGGAGGGCAGCAGGTCAAGCACCAAGCCTCAGGGCTAGGCAGCCCTTCAGCCACTCTTTTCAAACAGCTTCCAGCTATCAATTAATGGGGTTTTGGAAGGGGGGGGCTGGGCCGGCATGGGCCAAGACCAACAACTGTGTTGTAACAGAACAAACATCATTCTGGGTCTCCTAAGATGGTCTTAACTGGAAGCAGCTCTCAGGCAGAGCTCTGCCCACCCCTCTTCCCAGCAGACGTTCCCTGGAGAAGCCGAGCACGGCGTGTAAAACCTTCTGCACATCCCAGCTACAAAGATCCCTCTGCTCCGTGGCTCCTTGGAGGCTTGAGCCTAATGCTTTGTGAGAACATCCTACTTATTTAACTCAAATATTTATATCCTGCCAGGCAGTTTATGAAGTTCTACAGGACTATGCAATTAAATTGCCAAGTTTAAAATAGCAATCATAAAATATATTCATTAGTATTTAGAGATAGTTAAAACCAAATGTTCTGGTATTAAAAACATGTTTCCTCTTGCTACTTAAATGCTGAAAAAAAGGAAGAAAAATGGAAGAAAAAGTGGGAGACCTTGGTAGGTCCAGGATTTCTCTCGGCCATGGAAGCTCACTGACTTCTTTCAGTTCATCCAGTTCACTAAACTGAAAACTAACTGAATGGGCCAAATTCAAAGGATTAAACCGAACCAATTTGTTTAGGTCCTGTAGCTGCATCCACACCTTCTGAAACCATATTGCATATGAATGCAGTTCCTGGATGGCTGTCATTACCACTCAACCAAAGGCTTATTGTTATGAGGACAAAACGGGGAGCAGCAGGATAGACTACCTTGAGCTCCTGAGGTCAAGGTGGGATAAAAACAGGAAGAGGCCCCTGTTTCTCCTGAGAAGCTGTTCCTCAACCTGATGGCCCTTCTGGGCCATTCTCTGGCAAGCCCGGCAGCCATTGATGGGCTCCTCTTCTCCATCGCTTCTGCCAACCCTTTGCATCCTCTCTGATGCTCACTGATCTTCACACACAATGGATCCCAGTGGTTGGCAGGACTGGGCTTCTCTCGCTAGGCCTTTGCAGCGTATTCCTCTTTCCCTTGCCACACACACACACACACACACACACACACAGGGAACAGCCAGGAACATAATGGGCTACAGGTCTTTCCTTTGCAAACCAAGAAGAGACAGAATGTATCGCAAATGGCAAAAAAACCAAAAGCAAAGCCCCAAACCAGGAAACCGAAGAGCTGGCGAGCCCTGATTGGAAGGCCTATCGCTGGGGCTTCAGCTTGAGAGGGAATAAACTGCCGGAGACAGAGGGAAGTGGAGGTGGCTGAAAGCGAGCACTTGCTCACGGCCACCTCCTGCTTTGACTCCCTGCTGGGGGATCTTAGCAGCTCAATATGAAATTGCTTATGAATGGGTGCAATTGGGGGAAATGATGGCAAAGCTTGCCTGGAACTCAGCAGAGAAGCAGCCTGCCAACGGAGGCCACGCAGCGCTTCCTTTACAAGATGATTTGCCAACTGACAAGCAGCTCTCTCACACCAATTTGGGGCTCTGATTTGCCAGCAACTTTTTAATCCTTGGGTTGTTGCTGGATAGATTAAAGTGTCTGCTTTGATCCAAGCGGCAGGATGGAAGCATAAACACAGCCATCGCTTCTGTTTCAGCACCACGGACAGAGGCGGAGGCAGCTGAGCCCAGCAGGAGGGTCCCACCTGCCAACCGCCTCCCCCTCCTCTACCCAGACCTTTTTTTTTCCAAGGGGGGTACTCACTGGGCTTGCCAGGGCAGTGGGCCTCTCCAGAAAAAGGGGGGGGGGGGAAATGCATTCCTGGGACTGCCTTTTCTTTGCCTCCAAGAAGGTAAAGGGGCTCTTCATTCTCAGGCATTGAGGCGCACTTAAGGGACCACCTGACGCTCCTCTAAGGTCCAGCCAGCCTTGGAGACCCTGTTTCACTTCTTGAAAAAAAGAGATTGATAAAAGCAGCCACATTCTTGCTGTCCTTCTGCTCTGGTGGGCCTGTGGGCCCCACATCAGCTCCACCATTGCGGAGAATTCCTGCCTCCCTCCCCCCCCCCCCGTGACTCCTTCTGCCGAGCCCACAATCGCTTGTGTGCCACACAGATAACAGGGAGCAGCAGAGACGCCCGCAAGGAAGCTTCATTTCCCCATTTAACAGGAGAGACTTTTGTTGCAGCATCCAAAGGTGTCATTGACCCCATCAGAGGACATCAAAAAGGACCAAAATCTCAAGCAGAGGCTGAAAGCAGCAGATCCGGGAGGGGGAGGGGGGATGGAGGAGCAGCACAAACTAGAGAGCATCGTTGTGATGCTGGTGAAGGCAGCCAAGAGGCCAAAGTGCTCCAGAGACACAACCGCCCTATGGGTTGATCCACAGGGTAGCAGGGCTACTTTTCCATGGCACGGGTGGGCTTCTGAGCATCCCCCCAAGGGAAGCGGCTGAGCGCAGCAAAACCCCCATGAAATTGGCCCCTAAGGAACCACCACAAAAACGGCCACATCAATCAGGCTGCCCATTTTCATTTTCATTTTCATTTTATTAGATTTATATACCGCTCTACTCCTGAAGGACTCAGGGCGGTGAACAGCCAGAAAGATAAAACACACAAACTACAAAATTTAAAAGACAATATAAAAACTCATTAAATAATTTGGCTCAAAACAATTTAAAAACACCCCTACTGTTTTAAAACCAATTTTAAAAGTTACAATTAAAAGGGAAGTTAGGCCAGGCCAGCCTGTTGAAATAAATAGGTCTTGAGGGCACAGCGGAAGGTGCGTAAATCCGGGATCCTCCGCATCTCCAGGGGGAGCTCATTCCAGATAGCAGGTGCCCCCCCAGAGAAGGCCCTCCCCCTGGGGGCCGCCAGTCGACACTGTTTGGCCAAGAGGCTCCTGCCCTGGGGCTCCACTAGGCAGCAGCAGAGGGGAGCTGACTCATCAGCACTGCACAAATGGCCAAAGGTTCATGAAACTGGAAAGTGCCCTCGTTGCCCTCGGCCACAAGAACTTCACCCGGCACAGGAAGCCTTTAGGCTGCCCAAGTCACTGTTGCTCTTTGACCCCCTGCAAACCCGCCCCCCCCCGTTTCCCTTCCACTCAGGCCCTTTGACTGCACAGCCAACACAGCAACAACAACTTCGCAAGGTCACCACTCCCGCAACTTCGGAGACTGGGAGGGCCGCAGGCAAAGCCCCTTGAATTTGGGCAAGAAAAGGGGAACAGGAGCGGCAGGCAGGGATGAGGGATGGCTCAGAGGTTAAACAGAGATGCGCTGCAGGGCTGGGACCTCCGGAAGAAAACAATGACTGGCATTACTGGCAAAAAATTATCCCGATGATGGAAAACTATTGATGCACTTAGAGGTGAAACACGACCCTCCTGCCATCCTGAGGCCCTTGATTGCCTTTCCCTCAAGGGAGGATGACGAGTTCCCATCATTGCAGCCTATCAGCCTTAGAGGCGAGTTGCGCTTTGTTCCAGCAAATCCATTGATTGTGATTTTTCAGCCTGGTTACCACATCTGGTCACATTTGGCAACTTCTCTGCTTCCCCAGAGGGGCCGGAGGAGTAAATTCCATTTCCAGCTGACTGGCAACTTCTCATCAGCAGTGCCAGGTGTTGGTCAGCTGTGGAAGAAAGGCCCGACTTTCTGCTCCACCCCAACCTGGTTCCTTCCACCTGTCTGGGATTCAGGGATTCCAGCTGCCCCCTCCGGGCTCTCCACTTTGCAGGAAATGTTCCTTGGTTCCCCTGCAGGGAGGGCTGCTCTCCCTTGACTGGCCATCAGGTGTCATTCTTGCTTCGTGAGCAGAGAGGACTAAAATGCCCGTAACGCTGCTTCAGACAAACCCTGTTGAAGAAGCCCACTGAGGTCCAGCTCAGATCTCTTGCCTTTGCCACAGCTTGAATTCCCCTGCCTAGAATGAAGCTGCTTGATGGAACTGGGGTAACAATCACATTTCAGGGGGAGAGGGGGGGACATGGCACAGGAAACACCAAAGAGCTGAAGTTGCACTAAGCAGAACAGATGTTTGAGCAGCTTCCAGACACACCCCAAATGCTCCTCAGGCTTTGCAGCAGAGTTCTGGAAGAGTGACCAGCCCAGTGGCTTCCATCCAGCCGGTCCTTGATCCCAGAAGGCCTTACCTGCCTGCCAACCAAGAAAAAGCCATAAAAAGCCATGCAACTCTGCCAACTCACTTACGTGCCTTGGGAGGCACCGAACATGGACTGGCTGCGGCCTTGGATCTGCCCTTTGGGATGGGCAGTACTGTCCACCCAGAGAGGGGCCTCCCTTCCTTCTCCATTCAGAGCCAGGACAGCTATAGGAAAAGAGCCGAAGCCTCTGGCTGACAACAGGTGAATTGAAACTTCACTGAGGGAGATGATGAAGCTAAGCTGAGCCTCTTCTTCACATCACAGGGCGAGGCAGTTCTGAAGGGGTCCCTCTAGGAAAGTGCAGAGAGTAATTAATCGAAGAGCTAATGAGAAATGTGTTTTCTTTCTCAGCCTAACCCCACCTCATATTCTTATTAGCCAAGGTTATTACAGTCATAATCAGGCCCGCTTGAAGTTCAGATTGGGTTTCTTTGCTCCAGTGCCACCAATTTAGAAAGCCATTAATAGAAAAGATAAACTTTGATAACAGAAATCAAGAGGCTTTGTGTTTATTTACTAGTCGTAGGACATGGACACTCTTCCTGGCAACCGACTCGCCTCAGCTGTCTCCTAACTGAGACTGACTCTCCTCTGGTCCAAACCCACCTTCCAATCCGGTGACCACGGAAGCACCGCAACGTCCAGGGGCAAAAGGGGCTTCCAGTCGGTCCCTTGAGGAGCTGCCTCGGTGCCCTGGGAAGTGAAGGCATCTCTCCCTCTTAATTCGGATTATACTTAGCCAGCCTTGATCCAAAGCTATGTAAAGTTCCCAACATGGTGGCTACAAAGCCTGATGAACTGAGGGGGATGTCCAAGGAGGCAGGCAAGACCAAAATCAAAAGCCCAAGGGAGGAGGGGATGTCCACCAGCGACCAAAAGGATTTCACGATTCAGTTTCATGAATTTCATTTTGGAGAAGCAGGACTTAGCCAACTTCTTGCAGTCCATCTTTCAGCCAAGATGGCTGGAGGTCAAGAGTGGCGGGACACACCTCACTCTGCTTTGTTTGGCCGCAGAGCAACGCTGAGCTTCAGTGAGCCCCGTCAGTCTTCACAGGCAAGCATCTCTAACGAGAAACAGACCAACTTAGGAAGTGGGCTTGCCAACCCTCTGGCTTCCAAGCGCGGGTTCTGGTCAGCTCCCCCTGGCCAGCCCAGCTTCATTTCTCCGGATGAGATCTTCACAGGGAGGGGAAGGAACATCCCTCTGCCCCCTCCCTCCGTTTCCCCCCGTCTGCTGGCTCTCAGATCCCCCATTGTCAATGCATCAATGCACCCTGTGCTGGCTTTGAAGCAATTATCCGGCTGTGGCAGAGCCTCGGAGCAGCTCTGTGTGCTGCAGACAGCACCGTCTCAGCACGCGTCTTATCTGTCCGGCGTTAGGCTAATGAGTTTTATTGAATTCTATTCTTCACGTGTATGAATGGGCCTCGAGCAAGAAGGATGTCAGCAGAGGCCTGAAGCTGCTCACACCTACCCTCTCGCACCTTCCACGGATGTGGCCAGAGGGGCCTCTGCTGCCTGGGGAACAGCAGCAAATACGGGGCATCCCTCCCTGAGAGAGGAGGTTCCTTGGCCCCCAGGCAAGAAGGAATTCTTCCCCCAAAGATGCCCAATTGTTCCTAAATGGATTGAGAGCATCTCTGCACATGCCTCTGTATTTCTCCCTTCTCCAAATGTAGATCATCCATCGCCTTCCCTGCGACTCGTATGCACTTACCTCTATCAACTGCAGTGAGCAGCAATATGGGCCACACCATCCACCCGCACCTCAAAAATTCACCCAGGAGGCCTAGAGGGGATTTTCTTCCCCAAGAGAGACGCAGCAGCTTTTCTGGTGCTCCAAGCCCATGTAGGCGCATCCTGGCTTTCTCCACCTGAGCAGGTGGGGGCTCCTTGTCTGTGGCCCCTTTCCTGCCCATCCACCGCAGGGGGAGGCTGACCCTGGCCACCACTGCTGCAGTAGAGGCGAAGAGGGAGAAGCTGTGGGGGGGGGCAGATTGCTCTGGAGGCCACAGGGCTGTGGTCAGAGGTCTTGGGGTGCTGTTACCATCCACAGCAGGATCCCCACACATTTGCAGCAGCCTCTTTCCAGAGCGGCTGTAAGGAGCAGGTGGGTGCCAGAAGGGAAACGGTTCTGACCCTTTAGAAAGTTGGGTTGGGAGCAGAGATGCAGCTGCTGAAGGTGACCTCTTCCCTACTTGCCTTTCCCTGGAAAGTGTTGATTTCCACCCTGGCAGCTTTGTAATTTCATTATTTATCTCCCACTTAGCCTTTGACGGATCAGAGCCTCGGCTGAGGCAAAGAGAGCTGCAGCAGGCATGCAAAGAAGACTGATACATAATTAATTACTCTAAAACAGTTTCATTAGGAGATGTGTTACACGACAGTTTGTCTTAAAAATCTAAGCAAGGTAACCAAAGAAACCAAAGAAAGAGAAGTCAGCCTTGCAGAGCAGCTGGCACGAGAGAAGGGAGCAGGAGACCGGGGAGTGGAGGACACTCTCTGGCCAGCCAGAAGGAAGAGTGTCCGATCATCAGCCTGCCTGCCTGCCTGCCTGCCCGCCTGCCCGCCTGCCCGGAGCTAGAACAGAATTAATGGCAGAGGGAAGAAATGCGAGCCAAACCATTCTATTTCCCAGATGGTACACAGCTAAAAGGTCTTAATGAACCGAAATGGGGATTTATTTAGCTTAACACTTGTTCAGGGTAAATGGTGGAAAGCATGATTGAAGATGAAATCATCAAAGAATCAACAGGGTTTTTCTGTCTCACGGACTGACAGCGTCAGCAAGGAGGTCGGTAGGGAATCTACGAGGACTGGCCACCAACCTTCCAAAGTGAAGAAGCAAAGTCTCCAGGGCAAACTTGGTCATCCTGGATGAGAATCTTTATGGAGCAGGACGCGGGATCGACAGACGGAGAGCTAAGAACAGAGAGCAGTGGGAGAAAGCACTGGGTGTCCCCCAGGCACCAGTGGCTGGGACTGGCTGGCTTGTTCGGAAGTGACTTGGAATTAAGGGGAACTACGAGGCAGTCAAGCTGGTTGGTGACCCCACGGAATGTTGGATGTCTGTAGAGCACACATTCATTCACTCACACACAATTGGGGAGGGGGGGGCGCTTTGGGATGAGCAAATGCTTGTCAGTCCACACAAAGGTCAAGAAACCCCATCCTTCTTTTCTATTTTTCCAGCATCCCAACTGGGAATGGCCCATTTAGAAAGGAAAGGAGGGCGATGTACCTACCACAACCAGATGAAACGTGGCCAGGTCACTAAGGAAGCAACTCTTATGGCAGAAGAAGACTCCGCCTGAAGGGTGTCCAGCTGGAGGACTTGCCTGGGAAGGAAAGGGCCTTCCCTTCTTCTGCTGTTGGAAGCTCCTGGAGGGACAGCCATGTGAGGCCTTTTGGGGCAGCTGGTGATGGACCATTTCTCCATCTCCTAAGCCTTCCTAGATTCCTTGGCTCTGAGCAGGCCAGGAGGGTCTTGTGGAAGGAGCGATACAGAGCCGGGAAAGAGACTGACAGGGGAGAGACAGGCCGGCAAAGGGCAGCCGCTGTTTGGATGTGGCACCTATTCAAGGTGGTGCCAAAAGGCCCTGGAGGGTCAGTTTGCCTTTTGTTTCTCATCTCAAATGTAACTCTGTGGATCTTCCTCCACCCGACCTCTCCCTCCTTTGCCTGCGATGTTTTTAATTCTGAGAAGAGATGGCCAGGAGAAGGAACATCCATTCTGCATTAACAAAGTTATTAGCACTTAATTATCAGAGGGGCCTGTAATTGAAAAGGCAGCACTCCATCAATGCCCCCCTCCCTCCATTCTCTAAGCTCCTTGAGGCCGTCTGGGGGCTTTTTTCCCCTTTCCTTTCTTCCCATTATTCACAGGATGCGATACTTATAAATATTAAAGCCTCTTGTTTAAAGGGATTGCAGGGAGCACCCTCCCCTCTGGGCTGGAGGTGCCCCCCCCACTTAAGAATCTTTCTTAATGAGGGTCTGCTGCGTGTCACCAAAACTCACTGAGGGGGGGCTCTGAAGAGTGCAGGGGGAGAGGGGCTGGCGCTTTGGGCTGGGCTGCTCCCTAACAGCATCGGAAGAGGAAACGGGAGGGGCTACAACACAGAGTAAGTACCAGGTCTAACTAAGCACTTTTGTTCTCTCCGGAGCTTTCCAAGATCCCTTGTGAGAGGAGGGAGGTGTAGAGAAAGAGGGAAACGGTGGAAGGAAGGAAAGGGGAGGAGATGGAATTGCTTTCCTAGTGGCCAGCAAAAGGCAGCCATTGGGGTTCAGCATAAATGAGCTTTTTTCCTGCCCGGATGTTTCCCTCAGAGAAATCGCTCACTGGCAGGTGGAGCAAGGAAGGCGGTTCGGAAGACCTGAGCAACCAGATCTCCCTGTGTAACAATAAAGTCAGCCTTGCCGGAGCAAAAAATTTTTACAATGAACCGCCCCACGTAAAGCAGAGAGGCCTTCTCCTCCTGGAGGGACGTCCCACCACCCCAGAGGGAGCAAGCAGGGCACACTTGAGCTGGAGGAACTTCAAAGGTGAACCTGGGCCACGACTGAGGTTTGCTGCCCCCTGATGGCCGTTCCATGAACGGCAGCCCTCTGGGACCACGACTGAGCTGGTCACCAACAGCCGGCTAAGATCTCCTGAGGCCTGTGCCCGACTGGCCCCAGGGGCTTCCTTCTTCCTCTCCGCCCTTATAGTTACTAATAGTTACCCAACAGCTCAGAAAAGAGGGAGGTACCCTCCGCCAAACTCTGAGCTGCCTTTTATACAAGGGGACGGGGGTCGATTTCCCTGGGGCGCTTCAGCTCTTAGCGGAGAGGGCACCCGGTCATCAGGCTCCGATGTCTGGCGCAAAGCAGAGGAGCAGCAACTCCCTCCGTTATCTTCCTACCCGGGGCGAGAGCCGGTCATGGCCAGGCAGGCGGGGGAACCAGCCCTGGCCCAACTCTGCATCCACCTCCTGCTCCACCTGTCCAGCATGTTTTTGAGGAAGAATGGGGGCTACTGAGCACACCGAAAGCTAAACCCTTAATCCTAACTAAACACATTACCAAGGAGCTCATCAACAAAAATCTCATTATTATGTGCGAGCCCAGGCTTAATTGCTTGTCCCCGACATGCACGATGTACCACGTAAGCTTATTACCCAGTTTAAGCTTATTATCACCACCATCGTCCAGCTTCCTGTCAAAAATATAAAAGAGTCAAACAATGGAATGGGGGGGATGGGGGGAGGAATGAACGGCAAAACAGCCAGGCAAGGGATCTCCCTTTGCAAAAGGACTGACTCTGCAGGATGACACCCCCAGGCCCGGAAGATGAGGAGGTGGCATGGTCCCTTCTCATTGAGGTGCCACAAGCCCCAGGGCTAACCGTCCCCCTTCCCTCCTCCCACATTTTCCAAGGTTCCAGCTGGGAGGGGCCAAGGACCCCCTTCTGGGGCTTCCCACTTCCACTTCCCACTGCCAGCCCTTCCTTGAATTTCCAGGTAAGTGGGCGCAAGGTGTGCCATCGCCCTTCCTGCCTCGCTGCCTGCCACTTTTTCTCCAGTCCCTAATTAAACTGCTAAGGAGGCAAGCAGGATGACCCCGCTCACGCTGGCGCTCTGCAGACAAATCGGACCCAAAGGATGTTTACAATAATGCGTAATTCGTCCAATTATTACCCCTTTTTCTATCTGCCTCATTTGCCTCGTGATTAGCTTGCTCAGGTTGGCCACGACAGGGCAGGACAAAAGCTAAGATAGGATTTCCACACCTCCCACTCCGGTGGCTGATCCCAGGGGACCCATGTTCCTGGGCCATTCCCCAAATGGATGCCGTTGCCTCAGCAGCAGCTGGAGACAAGCCCCCACCCAGCAAAGGACCTTTCTCTCCCCTCCTTGCTCTGCAGCCCCCAGCAGCCGTTGATGGGAGACCACCCCCCAAATGCATAGCCATGGGGCACAGGGACAATGCCCCCCCCTTCAATGGCTCAGTCCCCCCCTCCCCTTCCAGGCTCTTCGGAAAAACACTCTGAAACAAGAACGTTGCTGCTCCAGACCCAGCTCACTCCCTGCCTGACAGTGGCAAACTTTGCCCCAAAACAGCTGCCTGCAAAAGGCCCCTCACACAACAACAAGAACAGACGAAATGTAACTTGTCAAATGTTGACTGGGAAGTTCTCTCTAGTCTGTTCATCTACAAACGAAGAAAAGCTGCTTCCATTCCCACAGAAAGGAAGACAAATCAACAGAGCCCATTTCTTTCATTTCCTTCTAGAGACACGGAAGTAAGAAGTTTCAAAAACAAACACAGGGGCAGCAGCATTAGGAAAAAAGAAACCTGTTATTTACAAACTGTACACTTAAATTGCAGCAAGTACTGAAAATCTGTGAAGAGCCCCGCAGCTCTGCAGAACTTGCTTTCTCCGTAAACGTCCTTTGCGCTTCTCTGCAGCTTGCAGGGATTCCCCAGAACAGCCTCCCGGATTTACGCTGCAGAAGCAGTGAGAATGGAGACGCTGCAAGTTGATTTTCCAACCAAGCTTTCTGGATTGGCCAAAAAGGAGATGGCAGCCAAATCTCACTATGCCAGCAAGTCCTTTAAGGAGAACTCGTTGAAGAAACGGACCCCCTGCTCCAGGGATGCCATGGAAGTTCCCAAGAGACCGGAAGGGTGAGGATGCTTTACACCAGGAAAGCCCCACAACCAAACTATTCAGTGGGAGCAACCTGTCCAGGGAGACGGAGAGCACGGAGACAAGAGCCGTATCTTCTCTGTGCCTCTCCCTCCCCAAAATACCTGGCCAATGGGAAAAGAGGTGACGACCAGCTGCAGCATCCTCCGCCTGCCCTGTGAGTTCTGCCTTTCAGCTGCCTTCCTGACATCCCAGGGGTCTCCGTTCCAACAGCTTCAAACACACTCCGCATCCCGGGGCTCCTATGCAGCTGCGCTGGGCACAGCAGCTCTCCTGCAGATTCTAGGAGGTGAACTCTGGTAGGAGGAGGATTAAAAATCTTTGTCCTGGTTTGGGCCGGATGCTCACATGTCCTCCACACTCCACTTGTATGCGAGTTCCTGTGTCGCTTTTTTACTTGCTATTCTGGCAAAGCGCTTCTTCTCAAAACCGTTGGACCTGCAGAAGCAAAAGGTAACAGCTGCCAGACGGGAGCTCTGGGTGATGCATAGTTATGGGGGAAACTAGATGGCTTGCATGACAACCTCAGTGCCTTCCAGGTACCAAATTAGTACGGGGAGGGGGGGGGAATGCAACTCCCATCCAGAGCCCCCCCCCCCAAATCTGCATAGAAAACCTTCTGCCTCTTAGGTTCCTGGAGAAAAGATAAAAGGAATGCAAGGCTGTATTGTGGAGTCCCTGCTGTTCTGTGAGCTTGGAGATGTGCTTGCAGACATTTTATTACCCAACTAGATAACATCACCAGGGCCGGTGAGTGAAGGATTTGCTCCCTGTTTATGTACAGCAACATACTCAATCAGTGCTTCCAGGGTTAGGATTAAGGTTAGGGCAAGGCTGTACCTTAAGAGGGGAAAAAATACTGTAGCCATGAGTCAACACTGCAAGCAGAGGCCTGGGCCCTACCTCCTGCCCTTTGAGCTGAGGGGCCCTCATTCTGTCAGAAAGAGCGACTTACCTGTCTACTCCATCCCAGCGGTAGCCTGGCCAGATGTTAAACCTGTTCAGTGGGGGTGCTGGCCCATTATACTTTGGCTTTTCTGGAAGAAAGGGAAGGAAACAAACAATGGAAGCTCTTTTCCCTTAAAGAAATCAGGCACGTTAACAACACAGACCCAAGATACAGAGAAGCATTAGAGATGCTTTACTGATGATATTAGATGCCTGGGCAAAAGACAGACAACATCACTGTGGCAAGCTAGAAAAATCAACCAGGGAGCAAAAAAAGGTGATTACATTACCAAATGACTTTTTCTGCATCTGCCTCTTTTAGATGTCTACCACCCATTCCCTTGAAAGCGGAATGCAACAAATTGGGGCGATTTCCCACTGTTACACCCAGACCCTCTTCCCTACACCCTTTCGGTCACTATTTCTACGCTGGCTGCTCCTGTTGATGGTTTCTCCCCCCAGCTGCCAGCCTGAGGCTGCGAGTGCTGACCTTTGGTGCCTTGCCCCTCCTTGGCCGCCTTCTTCTTCCTCATGAAGTTGGCCATGGGGTCTCCTTCTCGCTCCTGCTCCCGCAGCATCTGATCCAAGTCCTGGTCATCGATGTACCTCGCCAGGGGCTTCTGCATTTCCTTCACTGCATCTTCCACGTTTTGCTGCTGCTGCCGGCTCTGTGCCAGGCTGAGAAAGACATGGGTTGCATATCATGAGGCGGTAGGAGACAATGCCACCACTCTCAAAACCAGTGCACAAAATAGCTGTGGGCTGCAGCTTAGCAAGAGAGCATGCCAACATGCAGGAAGCCTCAAGTTCCACTTCAGGCCTTCTGCCAAAAGACAGTTAAATGGCAGGTCCTTGCAAAAACCTCACTTTGAGATTCCAGGACTTGCTAGCCTGCTGGAAGCCAACATTGGGCCTTTGCCCAGGGCTCCCACACTGAAGCACAGAAACTGCCAGCTCACCCTTTCCCCCACTTGGCATACTGCTCGTCCCGCTCAGACTTCTCTTCTGCTCTCTTGCGCTGCTCCAGCCGCTCCTGCTTCAGGTCTCTCTTACGGCCCATCTCATCCCGGAAAACTGTCTTCGCGTGCCGAGATTCATCTGAAGGGAAATGGATACATCAGACGATTCAAAAGCAGCCACGCAGGTAAGGATGCTTCCAGGTGGAGGTCTGTCGTCCTCTTTTTCTTCCACTACAGATTCTTGCAGGAACAGCAAAACCATGGAAAGGGAAGAGAAGAGGGATAGAAACGAATGGCAACACTTGATCCCCCACAGAATCTCAAGAAAGAAGCCGCAGGGTTTAATAATGCAAACACAATGTGGAAGTCTCTATAATCAGGCCACTTTCTGCCCTGAACATCCAACAAACTGGCCACCTGGACCAGATTCTGCCTGGAAAAAGCTGGGCAGAAGCCCAGAAGCTTGTGCTATGGATGCGTCATGCAATTTCAGGATCTGTAGAAATTCTCACCCTCCAGATGTTTGCTATTGTTGCTGCTGCCAGCCTTCTTACGTTCCTGCTGCTCCTTTCTCAACAGATCAGCTGATACCAAGCCAGCTTTGCCCCCTGACAGCATCTGAGGAACACACAAGGTGGAATCAGCGTGAGTGGCATGTCCCATAAATCATTCATTCACGGAACAGCCTATTGCCTCCTGGCTGCCTCAGCTGGAGCAAGGCTTTCTCCCCCCAACTGGGCACCGCAGCACATCTCAGGTCCTTGTTGGAAGCCAAAGCCTCACCCTCTGGCTGCTCCCATTGGACTCCATGGCCTGATGACGTGGCAAGATAGTAGAGGGACTCCTGGACTTGTGGCCTTTCTTTTTTGCTTCTGCTCCTCTTCGGGGAGGAGATAAGTCCGAATCTGAAGATTTATGCTGATTCCTTCTTGGAGGGGAGAGATCAGAAGGAGAATTTGTTCGCCGTGCGCCTGGTCGGCCAGTGGCCCGTGGTGGCGAAAGGTCCGAATCTGAGGTGGCTTGAGCTCGCCTCCTTGTCGGAGAAGAACCAGAACTGGATTCCGAATCATGTCTCTGCCGCTTCCTTGGTGATGCTGCTGTTGGCTGGGGCTTCAGGGTGCCTGGAAAATCCATGAAGGAAAAAGAGACGTTTTCAGAATGCATTACCAAGGATAGCTGATGGTTGGCAAGATATCACTTAGGAGTTTGGACAACTGACACCCCAAACTACGGGAGGTACTTTAGCACAGGGTTACTCACTTCTGGATGGCAGCCCCTTCTGAGGCAGCAGCAAGTCTCCCTCCGCACGAGATGCTTTCTTGCAAGGCAGCGACAGATCAGCACCAGCCTCCGCCTTATACTTCTGGCTGGCAGAGCGTTCATCTGAGAACAGTTCACACTGGCTTCCACCCGAGCCTTTCACACGATTTGTGCCTCCTGATGAAGGATCTCTTTTAGGGGACAGATCAGGCTGGGCATGATGGGTCCTCCTAGGCGGGGACTGGTCCAACAAATGCTTTTTTTCATTTGTTCTGGAGGTTTCTGAACTGAGTATAAGGTAACAAAAGCAACAATCTAAGTTTCTAACAAATATACCAACTTTCAATCAGCATTGTATTGCAAGATACAGTTTTATATATTCTTGATCCTTGCCTGGGTACTAAACAAGAATCTTAGGAAAAATTCTCCTGATCCAAGAACTGTCTGGTTTATTCAGCAATCTGGCAGTAGCACATAACATCAAGCAACACAAGTTTTTCTTCCTAAGCCAAAATCCCAACAACCACAAAATTAGAAGTGGAAGGGGCCACTGAGTTCCGAGAACTCAAAACATGCCCAGTGTAGAGATCCAAATTAAAGCATTATTAATAGCTTTAGACGGTCCAACCTCTGCCTGAATGTTGTTTGACATCCTCTACTAAACACCACCCAAAGAAATCCTGAAAACAACTACAAATAATACAATCAAGTAAATTTAAAATAAATTAAATAAAGCATTGGAAACAGAAAGCTCATTCCCAGTTGGCTTTGGATTTTTGTTTTGGAAACTTCACTAAATCAATGGATTGGATAGTGTGGAAATTCAGCAGTTGTGTCTTTAAAAAAGTGCCACTACCACTTACTCCACCCACAAACTGTCTGAAGTAACCGCTTCTGCACGAAATGAAAAGTCTCCAATCAGCAGTAAATGCAATTAATGTGGTAAAGCTTTACCCCAAAATATTGTAAAACTCTCCAAGACATATAAGTATGTCAACCCTGAGCTACAAATATTCTCCTTGATTAATACAAGCAACAGACATAGCTGGAAAGATTAGGCTGTTAGCTACTCAGCTAAGGTTCCCACATCTCACCTGCTTATTGATGCAGTTGTCGTAGAATGTCCAAATAACTGTGACTCTTCATTCTGATCTTTAAAAAGAAATGTAAAGCCTTCTTAACACACAAGGCATCCCTAACATCCACAATTGTCTCTCTTCATATGACTGTTTCCCAAAATGTAGAAATTACAACTTGTAGAATTCCTAAAGAGCAAACAAAGCCGTGGTGATCTGGAGGGCACCAAATTTGTTTCTGAAGAAAGCTTATTTCCCGGATGAACAGACATTTCATTTTTTTAATGGTTTTTTCAAAGGAAAATAAAATGTGGAACTTAGACAATAACTATCTTCCCACTTTTAGGTCTTCTAAATACCCTACAGAAGAAAAATCCTATTTTCAACAAACGCATCTTCTTATCAGAGAAGCAAACAAGACACTGTGTTAAATTCCTCATACAAGGCTAGGTATGGCGAATTGATTCTACAAGCACACAATTTTCTTTCTTCAGATGTAAAAGCACTAAACATTCAGTAGTACTTATCATTCTATTCCACAGCTTTCTTTCCAAACCATTCCGGCTTCCACCTTTTAAAGTCCCTTTTCAGGCAGCGCAACCCGAACCCTCTTTGCTCAAAGCCTGGATTAGGTAGCAGATGCATGCAGTAAATCCAGCTCAAGTATCTCACACACAATGAAACCGTTCTCTCAGAGAAGCTCCAAACTGCTAACCTCCTAATAACTTCCATTTGTTACTTGCTCGGAAAGTTTCCATCCATTTAACTTCATCTGGCCGCTCATCAATAAATTCAGCCACCTAGAAACAACAGACAAGACAGAGCGAATTTTTTTTCTGCACGGCTCAAAGTTCTCCTACCAAGCAACCACTTAAACTAATAAAGGAGCCTGGTGGCGCAGCAGACTAATGCTACTGTTAAAGGTAGTATTTAGCTTCCGGCTGCCTGCAATTACTGCGAGTTCAAATCTCACCAGGCTCAAGGTTGACTCAGCCTTCCATCCTTTCAAGGTAGGTAAAATGAGGACCCGGTTTGTGGGGGCAATAAGCTGACTTTGTATAAAAAAAGAACACCGTTTAGGGGGGTCCGAAAGCTCTACTAAGCAGGTATATACAAAAGTATGAAGGCTATTGCTTAATGCATTGTAAGCCGCCCTGAGTCTCCGGAGAAGGGCGGCATATAAATCAAACTAATAAATAATAATAATAATAATAATAATAATAATAATAATAATAATAATAATAATAATAATAATAATAATAATAAAATAATTGCCCTGAGGATCGGCCCCAGCACAGGGAAGACAAAACCTGGCATGCCGGTGATGGAGCCAGATTGGATCCTGCAACCAGTTAAACCGTTTCCACTCCACGGTTCCTGCTTTCTCTGACCGCTTCGGTTTTGCATCTGGCGATGGGCCGCAAGTCAGTTATAACCGTCTGCAGGCAACCAGCAAGGAGAGACCAGGCGAGGCCCCCCCACCCCACCCCGCACTCACCACGGGCAGGTCGCTCTCGTCCCCCTCCTCTTCCTCCTCCTGGCCCTCATCGGCAGGCCTGCTCTTCCAGCTCACGTCGTCGTCGTCCACGATGCGCATCCTGCGGGCGGCGGGAAAAGAGCCCCTTCGGCACCGGCTCGGCATCGCTCCCACACGCGCCACGCCCGGAGGGAGGGAGGAGAAGCCCCGGGACGCCTGGCCGGATCCTCCCCGCAGGGCGGCCGTTCCGCAGACAGGGGAATCCCGCCGGGGCTCCCTCCAAGCGGACCCAGCCGCCCCTCCGGGGATGCGGCCAAGCGGCCCAGGCTCCCTCCGGGCTTCTCGCCTCTTCGCGGCGCCCAGGAGCCCCACCAAGGGACGCCAAGCAGCGGCTGGCCCAGGCCCAGGAAGACCGAATTCACTCACCGGCCCTCCGCCGCCGCCGCCGCCTTCTTCCGCCGCCGCTTCTTGCCCGCCTCGGCATCGCCGCCCTCCAGGTAGCGCCGCCTCAGGTACTCGGCCTTCGAGAGGCTGGAGGCCGCCGCCATCTTCTCCGGAGACCCGGAAGCGGAAGCGGGGCGGCCATCGAGGCGGAGCTTCAGAGAAAACGGCCCCTCTCTGTGGTCGCCTCCGGGGCACAATGTCTCCCTCTGGCGGCGCCCGTGGCTGCCAGCGCCCCACTCCAGCGCAGTGGGAGGCGGCTCTTTCGTTTTACTGGGTTGTTAAACTTGATTGTTGCGAGTTGCCCAGAATGAAGGACAGGCGTAATTATGACCGTGGCTGCCAGTGAGTTGGCAAGATGCCCCCTGCAACGGATCTCAGTCTGCCTCTCAAGGTGCCAGCAGACCCCAAAAAGCAGCTCCGATTGCCCCTCCCCAGGCGCTGCTTTCCTAGCCCCTCTCGGTTCCTCTTTCCCTGCTCTGAAGCTCCTACCACCCTTATGGCCAATGCCAACAGCACCTCGCCTTCTTAGACTGGGAGCAAAAAATAAAGCCAGACCTGCAGCAAAGCCCCAGGAATCTGTAACCCTCCCACTCTGTTGGCCACCGAAGTCTGAGCCGTTTTAGCCATCCAAACACCTGTTGCTTGACTTGAAATTGGATGCAGCCGCTCCTTTCATCTGTGCCACGAACTAGAGTCAGCGTAGGGGTTCACCCACATCCTCCAAGTGGCTCGCTTGGATGATTCGCTATGGGAGACCCACAAGTGGAGGTATGCTCTGCATCTAGAGGTCTACCCAGCCCTAAGCACCTCGGTTGTGTTTAGAAAACAAGCGAAATCCCCACGCTTGTTCCAGGGCCTTGGATTCTGAAGGATTAGAGATGAGCATCAGAGGTGTTTTTCCTTATTGATCTGTCGCTTTCCTCAGTTACGTATAATTTTCATTATTCCAGTTTTAACTTTGCTAAGGGCCCAGAGTCTCTTCAGAAGGACCAAGCCGAGACACTGCCAACCTCTCATATGGTGGGGCTCCCAGTTGCTACAACCCCTGAATCCATTACTCGCACCAGCAGAATACAGGAGAGTTGTAAGCAATTATCAACATGGCTCTTGGTAGTACAAGGGCAGCTTGCAAACTCTTGAGAGAGAAGGGTCATGTAATTCCCTCCCTTGGGCTGAAGAGGAAAATGGCAAGAAGGCAGAGGTCACTGCTTCTTCACCCAGGAACCCCCAACAGAACCCTTCCGCTTCACTTTAAGACAAGGACACCGACTTCCCTGCTTCAGTTTTAATAGTTGAGTCCAGCCATCCTGCCTTCCATGTGTGAGGCAGAGTCAATCTTGACATGACAACAAGCTGCTGCTTGCCAAAGAAAAGTGAGTCGACAAAAGCTTGAAACCCAACAGTCTATTACTGTCCACATGGTGTCCAGCATGTCATCTTGACTACTGAGGGGAAGAAACATCTGCCTCGTAGGCCTCTGTTTTCATGTCATTCAGGCCCAGCTCCTCGTTCTGTTCAAACCGCCGTTCGTATCGCTCCACACACAACTCCGGGTCTTCTTCAGGAGCATAGAGATTCTGGAAGTGCAAAGACAAGACTATGAGGCAGCAGCCTGCGTGCAATAAATCCCTGGGGTTTGCAGTCTTTTGCCCAAATCCAGTAGGATTCCTTTTAGGAACAGATCTGGGGTTTATAAAAAAAGCCAAAATCAAACATGCTAAGAATCATCTACACCATTATTAAAAAATATGTACAACAGGGTAACATAAAGAGTGTCCTTCAGCCTCTTCACGCACCAAGGTCAGCCTTCTCCAACCCAATGCTGGCCAAAGTCCCGGCTGGCATACCTGAAGAAGGCCAGAACAATGCCACACACAACCCAACAGTTCAACAATGAAGGCCAAACAATTTCACCCAAGAGAGGTAGACTTTAGAGCCGCCTCCTACATCCTGCCCACAGGGACATTCCATATCAGAGGGTGCCTGGAAGCCCCGAGGCCAGGTATAAACCTATGTTTGCCCTTCACTGAGCCATGACAGGCAACATGAAACAGCTGCATTTTCAAACAAAATACCCAATGCCTCTTTTAAAACCTGATGGACCGTTTCCTCTTCCTCCCATGTTGTTTGCATCGATTTGCCTTACCTGAAGGTAACTGTTTCCTGCAGGATCATCCAGAACAAGGTGTACCTTCATCTGCCCATCTACAATCTGGCAGAAAAAGAAAAGCTCTCCATCTGACCACAGAAAGCATCGCCCGCGAAATGCAAGGCTCGCCATCCCTCCCGCAATGGGCCTGCAGGGGGCTGACGCTGGTAGCACGAGTGGCATGCAAAGGCAGCCTACCTGCTGGAACTTCCTCCCAAAGGCGCACAGTTTTGCTGCTTTGTCGGGGCAAGAGCCGTCCCCCAGGGTGAAAGGATTCTTCTCCACCTGCGGCAGAGACGCCTCGGGTTAGGCCCAAGGCAGAGGCAGCGCCCCGCTCTCCCAGCCCACCCGAAGGCATCACCTCTCTGATCAGCAGGCCCAGGCGCCCCGAGACTCCCCCAGAGAGATCCAGCAGCCACTTCTCTGCCTTCTGCCCAGATGGCTCGAGTCAAAAGGCAGGAGCAGCTCACCCAGGGCCGAGGCTTTCACGCCCACCACTATTTCAGCTGATCTCCAGTTCCTTCATTGGAAGAAATGTGGCAATACAGGACAGACCTCCTATAATCGCTCAGATTCACTCACCAGAGCCTGGATGTCCTTCAGCAACCCTTCTAGAGTGGTGAATTTTCCACCCAGAGCTCCCATTCCTAACTCAAACTCCAGCTCTGGAATCTCTATCATGCAAGTTTCTGACTGCAAAAAAAAGAGAACGTCATTTATTTCCGGGAGAGGCTGGCTGTAGGCCTTTACAAAGAGTGTCAATGTCAGAACTGATGGAAAAGAGCGTCACCTTTAGAACGTCCCTGGTCATGTCTGCAGGGCCCGTCACATGAAGGGTTATCTTGGTACCCAAAGGCTCGATGCCTCCCCCGGATTTCACCTAAGGCAATGGAGAGGAGGGTCTCAAGTGGTAACACGGAGCAGAGCCCTCAATGACCCACCTTCCAGAACGAAAAGACTCACCTCGTTTGTTCTGTGCCCACAGGCATCGCAGTTTGTAGCCATGATGACGACTTCCTTGAAATGGGGAATCTCTGAGGAGAAGCAGTAAAGAAAAACTCCACCATGCAGACTCATCAGCCTCTTGCACCACCCCGCACGCGTTGCCTTGGGGGCAGAGGAGGAGCCCAGTCGGCTCCTTCTGCCCTCCAAGAGCCAGTGCCCGCACCAGGGCCATACATATTTTGGCCGTCCATCACAGGACTGATGCAGACAAGCAGTGTCCCCCACAGGCTCAAAGGATACGCACCAGCTTCATGTTTGTGCTGGCGGGAGTGTTGCATTCAGGACAGTTGGTGTTGAACTGCAGAACCTGGTAGAAGAGAAGCCAGCCTGAGGCACCTCTGCCCAGAGGGCTCCTCTGCTCCTGACTGGACAGGCACCAGTCCAAAGGGGAACTCTGCCACCCAAGTGCCAGCCTCTTCACCACCCACTCACCTCATTACTCAGATCCTCTGCAGAGTCAGCTGAATCCTCCTCCAAGCCCTCTTCCTGGGGTGGAACAGAGGGGTCCATAAGCGTTTGGCATGCAGACCCTCAGGGCTTGCAACAGAGCTCAGAGGCCACAGGAATGGCTTGGGGCTGCACCCAGGCAAGACCTTTCCAAGCCCCCCGTTACCTCTATTCCAAGCAGAGCTGCCTGCTGGGCTGTCCTCTTGTAATGGGTGACCTCTAGGGCATCGTCCTTCTGCGGGGCATGCGGGTTCTCCACAAAACTGTTTCCTGAAGGATCATCAAGAATCTGGAGGGGAAAAGAGGTGCCACCAAAATCACTCTTTTGCCGGGATTAACAATGCCTGCAGGTGGAAGCTGCTCTCAGCATCCCAAGGTGACTTACAAATGTGAAAGCCGACTCCACTTCCTTCAGGCTTTTCAACTTAGAGATGAATTCGTCGATTTTTCCTGCCACTTCAGTGTCCATTTTCTATGGCCAAAAAGCAGAAACAAGTGACTTGCTTTCCCAATGGAAGCAGCGCACACAGGGCAGCCCCTTCTAGGCTCCGAGCTGGGACTGTTCCCCCAGAAAGGCAATTCTGCAGTAAGAACCTTAAGCCACCAGTCAAAACCACCTGGGCTGGCTTGTTCATTTTCTGGACCAGCTGACTGCATTCTCTCCCCACCAAATAAAGACAAAGTCGACCCTGGACCACAAGCAGTTTCACTGTGAAATATTTAAGGTGCCACAGAGCTCTTTGTTGTGTGTTCACAGAATCTCCCAGGTGGAGCTGTCAGAATTGCAGAAGGCCATGTGAAAACAGACAGAAGACCATCCTCTCCTGTTTCACTTCCCGAGGGGGCCTTCACACCCCAATAATTTACTTATGAACAGGATGCTCTAGAACCTTTTGGGCACCAGGGACCGGTTCCATGATCAGAGGTTTTTCCACAGACTGGAGGGGGCGTGGTTTTGTGTGCTGCCTGCATTCCATGGAAGGGGCTTCGCTTGTTTGCAGGGACCGGTTTCTGGCAGGCCACACACCAGTGCCGGTCCATGGACCAGGGACTGGGGACCCCTATTCTAAAACAGCTATCAGAGGGTTGTTTGCCCAGGTGGCAGGAAGCCTATCTGCAATTAACACAGCCAAATGCCAAGCTAGAAAGTTGCCCCATGTGAGGAAAGCGCCGCCCCTCCTTTTCCCAGATTCCTTTGAGCAGCTTACTCTGCGGTCAGGCTGATCCTGCTCCAGTTCTGCTATTGCTCTGTCAAGGATCCCTTCCAGGGTTGTAAGAACTGATAGGAGGGAAAGCCATGATTACTCCATGCTTCCAGACAATCACAAATTTCTTCCGCCCAGACAAGGAAAATAATTATCCTTACTATGAAAAAAAACCACCAAACTAATAATATGGCCTCCTGCCAGATCCTCTCGGGCAAG